>NC_042616.1:158913924-159591866 GCF_901001135.1 Rhinatrema bivittatum | reverse complement strand
AACGTGGGTTAAGATATAGCAGCTGGGATTCAATGCCAAGAAGTGCAGAGTCATGCATCTGGGGTGTGGTAATCCAAAAGAGCTGTATGTGATGGGGGCTGAAGGGCTGTTGTGCATGGAACAAGAGAGAGACTTTAGGGTGATGGTGGTCTAGCGATTTGAAGACAGAGAAGCGATGCGACAAGGCAGAACGCTGGAAGAACGCTGGGCTGCATTGAGAGAATAACTAGTAAGAAAAGGGAAGTGATAATCCCCTTGTACAGGTTCTTGATGAGGCCTCACCTGGAGTACTGTTTTCAGTTCTGGAGACCGTATCTCAAAAGGGGACAGAGACAGGATGGAGGCGGTCCAGAGAAGAGTGACCAAAATGGTGGGGGGTCTCCATCAAATGACTTATGAGGAGAGGTTTTAGGAACTAAATATGTATATACCCTGGAGGAGAGGAGGTGCAGGGGTGATATGATACAGATCTTCAGATACCTGAAAGGTTTTAATGATGCACAATCAATGACAAACCTTTCCGTTGGAAAGAAATCAGTAGAACTAGGGGTCACAAAATGAAACTCAGAGAGGATGACTCAGAACCAATGTCAGGAAACATTTCTTCACAGAAAGCGCGCTGGATGCCTGGAATGTCCTTCCAGAGGAGGTGGTGAAGTCAAAAACAGTAAAAGATTTCAAAGGGGCATGGAATAAACATAAAGGCTAGAGGATGAGAATGAAGTAAAGAGTGTAAGGGGGTAACTTGCTGGTGTGGCAGTTACTACCCTTACCCAAGAAGCCTTTATGCTGTTGATGCAACTCTATCATTGCTCTCTGCTTCAATGGCAGGGGAAGAGAGGAATTAGATTCAGACAGCAACCAACAAGGACATTGAATTGCACAGTCTGGGAAAAACAAATAAGCATGGGAGGAACTTGCTGATATGGCGGTTACTACCCTTAACCAACAAGCCTTTATATGTTGATGCTACATTGCTCTCTGCTTCAATGGTAAGAGGTAATGGGGAGTTGGACTCATCAGCAACCAACAAGGGCCCTGACTTTGATAGTCTGGGAAACTGATAATTATAAAGGAGGCTTGTACGGCCAGTAGTACTACCATAAGCTTGCTGGGCAGGCTAGATGGACCATTTGATCCTTTTCTGCCATCATTTCTGTTTCCATAACACTTTTCAATTGGATGCTGAAAGCACCAAAACAGCCATTTAAGACTGGACAAAAAACAAATGCCACTTGAACCCCAACAAAATCGGAGATACTATGGATACAAAACAGACAAAACTCCCTGATCCCAAAATCCCATTTGGAATTTATCAGCTTCTACTTAAAACACAGATAAAGCGCCTCATAGTCCGTTTAGATACAGAACTCAGCATGCTGCCACAAATCCAGACAACAGTAAAGAGCTGCCCCTTTCATTCAGAAATCAGATTTACTCACAGTTGTTCATGCCACAGTAAGTAATCACTCAGTAAGACTACTGGAATGGACAGTTATAAGGGTCAAGCAGACAAGGCACTACACAAACTGCAGATAATATAGGATTCAGCAGCACGACTGATAGAAGAATGAAAACCACATGACCACATCACTCTGTACTACTCAAACTTCAGTGGCAGCTAAAATCTCACAGAACGAAATTTAAAACTCTAATGCTGACATCCAAGGCTCTAAGAGGAGATGAACCTATCTACTTGAGCGAAATACACAAACAATCCTTCAGACCTGAGATCCTCACTTGGAGCTTTCATTACCACTCTGTTGACAAAAGAACAGGCACTCACAAGAAATCTTTCACAGGAGAAGCATCTGCCCTATGGAACTGCCTCCCAGAGGAGCTCGGACAAATACAGAAGTCACTTCAGGAAGCAAATAAAAGCTTGGTTATTTTATTGAGCTTTCAAACACTAAACATGGAATGGAATATGAAACTGTCTGGCATTTTCACTTGAATGCCTTAAGCATGTTGCCACAATCTGAGACTTTTGGATGATGCTATTTATTCCGAGTCAGTCACTGGTAATTATGTGTCGCTTAGAGCTTGGTTATGGCGGCAGATTTACATTTATAGGCGCATTTTACTTTATTTGTATTCACTTTATTATTAAAGTTGTAATACTCCCTCAAAATGTAAAACTAAAAATGATCTGTTTATAAGCAGATTTTTCCAATATTCTGTAATGCACTTTAAGTGAATTATGTATTCAAAAAGGAGGGATTATAGAGCCAAGTAATAAAACAAACAAACAAAACCTGTGGTTCACTGTCCTGGTGCTCGGACTTCTTATCTTATCCCAAAAAACGGTACATCTGCTTACCAGTCCTGAAATAGTTGGTGATGGAGTCTCTCGTAATGCCTGGAACCTTGCAGGTACAGAAAAGCATCCGGTACTGATCCATATCCAGAGGTGCATTTTTAGCCTTCTCTACAACCAGCCGTTCCCTGAAACAGAAACACATTTTCCACTCAACAGAAAGACCTGCTTGATATTTTCAGAATCCAAAAAAATGTAAAGTGTATGACATCACAACACCAAAAGTGCCTAGCATACACGCCAGTTATGTACGTCGTCTAGTAAACAGATTGTGAGGAAGAAGTGTATTTGTAATTGCTCTTACGTTCTTAATAGATCCCAGAAACTGTACCGTATTCCACACACTTAGCGCTCCTCTTTCCAGCTGCGTGCCTTCATTAGGTGGCCAGAAGTGTTCACAGTAAGGAGCTGGACCTCCAAAGTTCACATTTAGCTGCGATGGACTGCGAACGTCAAGATAAGCAGAATTCAACCACCATTCCTCCAGCTGAGAGCAAGAAAAAAAAATACATTTTTTTTTTTTTTTTTTTTTAGGACTACCAATCTAATTTTAGCACTAACCCAGTAATGGTGACCATTCCTCTAGCATTGCAAAAAGAAAAAAAAAAAAGGTTTCCTATTGCTGTTTCATACATGGATATTACAAAATAATGGAGTCATAATCAAATAAGGTCTTATCATTGTGGAGTCCAATGTCATTCATTGTCATCTAGCAAAACGCAGCCATCACACAGGCCAATACAGAACGTAGCCCCATTTTACCGTGCGTTTTACACGCACTATTATTACCCCTTATACTGTAGTGCATGGAAAACGCGCGGCCAACCCCCCCCCCCCCCCCACCACCCCCCGAAACTAATAGGCTCATCACATGCAAATGCATGTGATGAGCCTATTAGTTATCCCCGCGGGATACTGAAAGTAAAATGTGCGGCCAAGCACAAAGGCAGGTGTTACTCAGGAACACCACCAGGAAAGGTGCACAGAAATGCTGAAAAAACTACTTTTCTGCACACCCTCAGACTTAATATCATGGCCCAAAAAAAAAAAAAAAGAGCTGTCCAGGTTGGAAAACGGACCCAGGAGGTACCCAGGCCGTCGGGAGGGAGGACGCTCGCCTCAGAGCGCCGGCTCTCCTGCAGAGTTTATTGAATTGGCCCGACAGTGCCAGAATATGCAGCACTAACCACCAGCAGCTTAAGGTCACTGCCAGGAAAATGCAGCGCCAATTTAGCCATCAAAGCAGCAGGAAATAGCATCTTGTAACCCAAGCTTCTGATTTTTAAATGTTAAGACTGCACCACCACAAAGGGAGCACAAACCAACCATTATCCAAGAGCCTAAACGGTGACAGAGGAACTAGCACCCCCAAGCTTGCAAAATAAATATTTGTTGTAAATACACACCAAGAGCCTCAGGGTAAACCAACTCCTGCCCAAGTTTGCCATCTGCGTGAACCTTTTTTATGTTTTCTCTGGGCATTCACAAGTCTGGTCAGGGGAAATGGGGACAGGCCAGTGAAGTTAACAGTCTCAGTTTATCTGTGCTTTCATCTGCCTCCTACTGGGACACATCAGATCTTCTCTGAGTACTTCACACCATATCACATATTAAACATGAATTAAAAGGACTGTAGAAATAGGGCACACACACACACACACACACACCTACCCAATTCTTCTTCATTTTAAGCCCTTTCTAGTAGTTTAAGCTGCAATTCTTTTCCAATCCCATGTTCAAATTTTTGCACAATTTCACATGTTCTCAAATATTCTTCTCTATTTAAGAAAGGCTTTACTGTAAAGAAGGAAAAGTGGAAATGTTTCAATTAAAAATGCATCAAAAGAGAGAAAAAAAAAATCTGTTGTGACGAACTAAATAGAAAAAAAAAAAAGTCAGTGACCACAAAACAGGACTATGAATTGAGCAAACAGAAGCTGGATCAGCCAAGGGAAAAAGCAGCAGATCATAAAAGACAGGTAGCAAAAACATAAAAGCCTTTTAACTTCCTTATGTCAAATAATAAAACAAAAATTGCCATAACTGAACTTCGTTTTGGAATGGAAAGCTGTTTTCTTAGAACAGGAAATTCTAGTTTTAGACATGCATGTAAGCAAGAACTGCTTTTTATGGCTGGAAAGGTCAAATATATTTAAACCCTGGATCTTGGTTGTCTATTTGACAATAATTCTATTGTATTTTTAGGTGTGCATTATCTATTAAATAAAGTGTTTTACAAAATATTACCCTGCACTAAAATAGATCTGGTGAGAAGATGTAAACCAGCGTGGAAAGGAAGCCAATGGGCTGGGATTTCCTCTCTCTCTTTGGAAGTTTTCATCGTAGACTTATCTTGCCCTGAGTTTCTTGCACGTAGCAGATCTGTCTCTTTTGGGCGGCTTAAATGCCAGTGCTTTGTGCACATTTTCAACCAGTGTTGCTTTGCTTTGAAGATAAGCTGAGGACAAAGAAGATATGTTTAAAAGGAGTCACGACCAGGTCAGAGGCCGGGACTTCCTTAAAGCATGGGAAGAAGGGGCTGGCAGGGGTAGGGGGGGAAACACGCGTGCAGCAGGAGAACAGAGGGTTAAACTAACAGGTGCTATGCCATCAGCTACACATCTTTAGGAGGGCAATCTTCCAAGCACTCACAGACGTGCACAGCTGGCGGGTGCTTTTTACTCATGGACTTTGCACCAATATTCATTCAAAGGGAAAATTGTCTGGGGGGGGGGGGGGGGGGGGGGAGTAAAGTGAGTCGCACAGCTCTGCCACCTTCTTTTTTGTGCACATGCCTTCTCTGGGTAAAGATACACGCGTTCTTTTGAAAATGTAAAAAAGTGTGCGTCATTTCTTGCAAGCCCTTCCCCAACCCTGCCCCCCCCCCCCCCCGGGAAGGTCTGTGTGGGATTTTCATGGACGTACATCAAATTCAGAAACATGAAGGCCATAGGCATCCACACCAACTGGCCAGCAGCACTACGCACAACATTTTACCTGCATACAGGTGGGCAATTTATAAAAAGACACTTTTTCTCCGGCTAAGCACTCTTTTACCCATGGAAATATGGCTCTATGGAGCCGATGCAATTAAATCGTAAGTAATTATCACGCACTAAATTTTAGCTGAAAAGAGAGCTCATTCCCCACACACAGGCCGATACAGAACGGTGCGCTCAGCTGAGCCCCCGTTTGGCCATGTGTTTTTGACGAGCTATTACTACCCCTTATACTGGAAGGGGTAGTAATAGCGCGTGGAAAACGTGCAGCCAACTCCCCCCAAAACTAATAGCACCCATCACATGCAAATGCATGTTGATGAGCCTATTAGTTAGTACTCGCAATACAGAAAGTAAAATGTACAGCCAAGCCGCACATTTTACTCTCAGAAATTAACGCCTGCGAAAGGCAGGCGTTAATTTCAGACAACAATGGGCAAGTGTACAGAAAAGCCGAAGAAACTGCTTTTCTGTACACCCCAAAAATTAAAAAAAATAAAAATTTAAAAAAATCTGCCCGCAGGTTGGAAAACGGTCTTTGCTGGTGTCCGTTTTCCAAACCCGTGCTGTCAGCGGGTTCGACAACTGACGCTGGTAAAATTAAGCGTCGGCTGTCAGACCCGCTGAAAGCCACTGCTTCTGCCAATAAGGAGGCGCTAGGGATGCACTAATGTCCTTAGTGCCTCCTTATTAGCGCCGACCCTAATTTAAATATAGAATCGCGCGTCCAGGAGAGGTGCCTGGGCGCACGTCAGGATAGCAGGGGCTCGCCTTGGGAGCGCCGGCTCTCCTGCGGACTTTACTGAATGGGCCTGACAGATAAGCTAATGGTATGTAAATGCAATAGGCATTAAAAACGTGTGCTCACAGGAAAACGCGGCAATGTAAACCAACTGAATTAAATACAATGTACCTGCATCAATGATATTTTTTTAAAGATTCTTCAAGTGCAGGAACCGGGCAGCGGAGGAAGCGAGTTCTGGTACTGAAATGTTCGCTCTTCCGTGGATTCAAACGTTTTATGCTCCATGCTCAAGCTTGGGGAATAGCTAAACAAGCGCACAATTCCTGCAGTAAAATGATTCACAATCCATAAGATCCCAGAAATGTACATCAAACTCCACTTTAGCCTGGCTCACACGTGTAGTAAAGTTCATTAGGCAAACACCATAAAGAGTCTGAATATTCAACAAATGCATCACATCAGACAAAACTCCTACCATACCTAATCAGACATTTGAATTGTGGTAATTATTACTCTTAGGCTTTTATTATTGTTTGCTTTTACAAAATAGCTGAAAACGAAGCACAGCTATAGATATGTTAAACTGAAATCATCCTACATCAAATCTGAATTGCACTTTGCTTGATCAGCAGCTGTGCAGAGACTCCCAGCTATCATGGATATAAGGGAGCCCTCCTGACCTGTAGGGGCTGCCTCAGCAATGGAACAATCTTACCAAGCGTCAGCATCCCAGATCCCAATTCCTCACCCAACCAGACGCAGACGATCCCAAGCCAAAGGCGGCCAAGGGATTTGTATGCTATTTCACCAGTGCCAATCCATTCAGAACAAACGAGATTTACAGCAGGGATATCCGGGTATGATCAAGTTGAAAAAAGAGCCAAAATGGTAACAACTCATGCAGGGAAGCTAAACGTCCTATCATTTGCTTTGTACAAAGATGGCACAGCTAGGTCTTCCTTATTTATGCTTTTTATATACCGTCATTTCAGAGGAAGAGCACAACGGTTTACATATACAGCATTGAGTTACATTGAATTTTCCTATAACCTTAATTACAAATCAGCATTAGAATAAATGAGAGAGTAACAAACAATGATAGGAAAAATAGTAATTACATCAACAATGGATTAGAAAGTTTGAGATAATTCATACAGGAGTTGTAATAAATTTAGAATAAGGTAAGGGTATGATCTGTTTTCTTGAATATACATATCTGAAGAGATTTTATTAAAGATTAATTTCAAGTTAATTCATAGACTTTTTTTTTTTTTTTTTTTTTTTTTTTAGAGAGCCAAGTTTTAAGATCTTGTTTGCATTTCTTTTTCTCAGTTGAAAGTCTTAGAATACTAGGTAAAGAGTTTCAAAGTTTAGGTCCAGCAATAGTAAGCGTACGTTTTCTAATCTGTGATAGGTGTGTGTAATATTATTGGGAGGGATAGAGAGAATGCGTTTATTTTGAGATGTTAGATCTCTTAGTGGATTGTAGAGTTGAACTGAAATTCCTGGAGGGGATGGGTCAATATTGTTGACAAATGTTGAAAATAAGTGATAATACTTTGTATTGGATTTTGAAGGATACTGGAAGTCAGTGAAGGTCTATCAGTGTGGGAGTTATATGATCACATTTTCTTGTTCTGGTAAGCAGGGTGTATATGATGTATATTATAGGATTAAGTTGGCTGGTATGAAGGTAGTACATCTAGTTCTTTCATTTTTATGAATGAAATATTGTTCCTCGTACTGAAACTGAACTAGTGCGGGTTATAAATCTTTTTAAATTAAATGGGTGTACCTGAACTTCCTAGCAGAGTGGATTACCTAACTCTAAAGAAAATATAATACACCACAACGATCAGTAATGGGGGAAGATGTACCAGAGAGCTTCCCATTCTGAACTGTGCTCTGCCTCCTTAGTATTTTATACAGTTATTAAACTCCTGAAGGAAAGGATCACGCAGAATCCTCAAATAAAAAATACGGCATACATTACCAAAGAATCACTACTACCCTGATTCTTTGAAGGACATAGCTAGCAGTAATTATTTGATCTTTTGGAACTCCATAACCTGTCTTTACTTTCACTATTCGCCCAAGGAGGATTTTTATCAATAACGCAGACCTAGGAAATTGGATTAAAAAAAACCAAAACAAACACAACATTGTCCCCATTATATTCAGGGACTTTGAACATTTTTATTCCAATTTTCTGGGCTCAGCATTCTTGAGATCAGCATCAAGCAGGAGAAGTTAAACTGGCAAATGTCTGAAGAGCAGAGCTTACCCTGGAGATACTGCATGGTACTAGAGTGAAGCAGGCCTGCAGGACCAAAACAACTGCTATGGAAAAACCCCAAGGGGATTAACTTAAAAGAAAAATTTGTACTAATGAAGGGGGCTGAAGGCTTCAACCTGACAGAGGACAACCTGAAACTCCTGCCAAACAGGACTTCATGTACCAGAATTCCCTGCTTCATGACGGGTTTACTTACAGTCTGCAATACAGCTGTAGTTAGGACATTGAGAAACTCTCTGTCAGCACATTGCACATTTCATTTTTTTTGGCTTCGCTGTTCTTATTCTCTGATAAGCTTTCACATGCTGTAACCTAGATTAGAACAATGGATGTATTATGTGAAGGGCTGTATTGCTGCAGACTCGCAAATTCCTTTCCAGAACTGCAAGTCCCGACAGCCTCTCCTGCAGAAGCTTCACAGTTGTCTAAGGAGGGGGTCAGTAGCCCCTCAGCTGGGATATGCTTGCTCAGCATATGCAATAAAAGTCTTTCTTTTCGGAACAGTTTTCTGGGGCCTATTTTCTGACGGTAACACTACCATGCAATCAGCTGAGGCCGGTTAAGGCTCCTCTTTTATTGATCTATTACTTTGCATGCAAATTGATAAAACAGGTTACAGTCACTGACCAAAGCCTTTTATTTATTTATTTAAAGGCTTTTATATACAGATGTTCATGTACTAGTACATTCCGCGTCGGTTTACTTGGAACCAAAGTTGGAAATTACATCAAACAAGAGGGTACAAATAACAGGGCTAACTTCGTAAGAACTTAGAACTTATAAATAAAGCAGAGAACAAGAATTAAATTATTATAAATCATTCTAAATAAATACCCATAATTGCAAATAATTACAAATAACAGTCAACAAAAAGTTAGGTTTACATCAGACTTAATAAGCATGAGTGGAGCATAACTTTTATTGATCTTATCAATTTGCATGCAAAGTAATAAACAGGTTACAGTCACTGACCAGAGCTATGAGTGTCGCAGATGAAATTAACACTAAATATGAACCAGAAACTTTGATAAGCTTTCAAGCAATCAGCAACCAAATATTTCAATATTTACTAGAGTCCAAGAATTTATACTTAATTCTTGTTACTAATACCTATGCATTAGCTTAAGTTTTATCTGTGTGTTTTATCGGATAATTTAACCAGTAAATAACTTACTTACTTCTACATAAGGTAAAACTTTAGCCTGTAAAGAAATATATATTTAATTAAACCCTAGCATGCAATAGCCATATGTCATCAATAGTTCTCTGGCCTTCAGCAGTTTCCAGCAACTATCTTAACCTAATTCTACAACACAGTCTCATATCTTTAAGACAGATGTTAGCATAACTAACAAGGGAACCCAAGCCTGGATTCCAAACATCTATGATACTGCTTGTGGTTCACAGGTCATGATTTCTCTACTCCTTTACTAGCTAAGATTACATTCCCACATGTTCATGATGAATCTTTCAGGAAATATCATCACTGATAGTGCCTTCCTACTGTCTGTAGTGCAGAATACTAATACATGGGTATTACTGGTTCTGGAGAGTCATAAATCAGGCCCCTGTCACTAGAACATTTGTCCTTAAAGACATTTTAAAGGATGTCACTCAACCTCTACTTTTGGAGTTAGGGTGATGTACTTTATACCATAGGTTTATTAAAGAGATTTTGTATATCGCTTTAAGGGAATTTATGAAGACGAACCACTGGGGGAGCAAGGGGGTTTCTCTAGTCCAATATAAGGGGGTGATTTTTTAGATTAGAGTTCAATTCTTTGGAGTTAAGGCTAGAAGCTGGGGTGAAAACATAGAAACTTAGAAATGACGGCAGAAGACGACCAAACGGTCCATCCAGTCTGCCCAGCAAGCTTTCACACTTTTTTTTTTCATACTTTTCTGTTACTTTTGTCCCTTTAAATAATTTTGTTCTATTTCTCTCCCCCCACCCCCGCCATCATAGAAAGCAGTGCTGGAGCTGCATCTAAGTGAAGTATCCAGCTAATTGGTTTGGGGTAGTAACCGCCGTAATAAGCAAGCTACTCCTGCGCTTGTTTACCCAGCCTGTGCAATTCAGTCCTTGTTGGTTGAATATAAATCCTCTTTTCTTCATTCCCCCTGCCGTTGAAGCAGTGAGCTGCGCTGGATATGCATTGAAAATTAAGTATCAGGCTTGATTTGGGGTAGTAACCGCCATAACAAGCAAGCTACACCCATGCTTATCTGATTTACCCAGACTATGTAATTCAGTCCTTGTTGGTAGATGTCAATATAAAACATCTTTTCTTCATTCCCCCTGCCGTTGAAGTATAGAGCTATGCTGAATATGCATGGAAAGTGAAGTTTCAGGCATTTTTAGTTTGACGTAGTAACCGCCATAACAAGCAAGCTACTCCCCTGCTTTTATGTGGATGAAAATCCTTTTTCCACATTTCCTCTTGCCGTTGAAGCATAGAGCAATGTTGGAGTCGCATTAACCGTGTGTATGTTTATTGAATAAGGATATTCATCTCCAGGTAGTAGCCGTCATTCCTGCAAGCCACCCCAATGCCTCTTCTCTTCATTCACTTCCTCTAGAATTTATGGATCCACAGTATTTATCCCACGCCCCTTTGAAATCCTTCACAGTTTTGGTCTTCACCACTTCCTCCAGAAGGGCATTCCAGGCATCCACCACCCTCTCCGTGAAGAAATACTTCCTGACATTGGTTCTGAGTCTTCCTCCCTGGAGTTTTAAATCGTGACCCCTGGTTCTGCTGATTTTTTTGCAACAGAAAAGGTTTTTCGTTGTCTTTGAATCATTAAAACCTTTCAAGTATCTGAAAGTCTGTATCATATCACCCCTGCTCCTCCTTTCCTCCAGGGTGTACAATTTCTCCTCATAAGTCATTTGATGAAGACCCTCCACCTTTTTGGTCGCCCTTCTCTGGACCGCCTCCATCCTGTCTCTGTCCCTTCGGAGATATGGTCTCCAGAACTGAACACAGTACTCCAGGTGAGGCCTCACCAAGGACCTGTACAAGGGGATAATCACTTCCCTTTTCTTACTCTATATTCCTCTCTCTATGCAGCCCAGCATTCTTCTGGCTTTAGCTATCGCATTGTCACATTGTTTTGCCGACTTCAGATCATTAGACACTATCACCCCAAGGTTTCTTTCCTGTCCCGTGCACATCAGCCCTTCTCCCCCCATTGAATACAGTTCTTTCGGATTTCCACACCCCATATGCATGACTTTGCACTTCTTGGCATTGAATCTCAGCTGCCATATCTTCAACCACTCTTCCAGTTTCCTTAAATCCAGTCTCATCCTCTACACTCCTTCCGGTGTGTCCACTCTGTTGCAGATCTTGGTGTCATCCGCAAAAAGACAAATCTTACCTTCTATCCTGTCTGCAATGTCGCTCAAAGATATTGATCAGGACTGGTCCCAACACAGACCCTTGCAGCACTCCACTCAACACCGCTCTCTCTTCAGAGTAAGTTCCATTTACCATCACACATTGTCTTTTGTCCATCAACCAGTTTGCAATCCAGGCCACCACCTTGGCACTCACTCCTAAGCTTATTTTATTCACCAGTGTCAGGGAGCCTCTCTTTCCTTCCTTGCAGCCATCTAGCCAGCATCCAGCAATACCATGGCACCAAGACTTCAATACTAGACTCCTGGGCAGTGCCACCATGCCACCTAGGAGGAATCATGGCATACCAAGCACCTGAGATCAACCTTATCAGGAAAGAAGTTATATGAGGACTGAATACCGAAGATCCTCTCTTTAAAAAAATAAAGTTTGGTTATCGTAACATTTCTGTAGATAGAAGGATGAATTAGCCATTACATATGTATGTAGTCATCCAGAGGCACCAAATGGACACATCTCTCCTAGCAAGTAGAGCTCTGAGCTCTACCGAGCATGTACAGGGCCTAGGACAACCTCCTCAGTCTATATGAGAGCTAAATTCTAGCTATGAGGTCAACTCTTCAGGGAGGTGAGCGAGTAATTCCATGATTAATTCATCCTGTTATCTATAGAAAACATACCGTTTTGGTAAGCAAACTTGCTTCTTCCATTGACAAGCAGGCTGAATTGGCTATTAAATATGTGAGGAGTCCTAAACTGGAGGTTGCAGAAAAGCGATCATTGGACAAGCAACCTGGACCCCACCATGGAGAGTAGACCACTGCTAGAACAGGATATGCAAAACTGGTTATCTGAATTTACTGTCAGCCCTTGAGATTGAAGGTAGACAGTAATGGGATATAAAAATGTGAACTGATGATCAAGTTACAGTTTTGTAAATGCCCTCAAGGGACATTCTGCTAAGATGAGCCACAATAAAAGCTATAGGTCTGACCTGTTGAGCTGAGAATGAGTCAATGTGCCACAATCCTGGTAAGAAATAGTGGCACTGAATGCATTCCAGTATCCAGGCATATCATATACGCTTGGGGACTGCAATGCTAAGGGGTAGATTTTCATTGGTGCGTGTGTTTCCTGGTACTCATTCATGGATGTGCCAATTTTATAACATGCGTGTGCCAGCACATGCATCTTATTAAATTGGCCATGCGCACCAGATTTTGTAATCTGTGTGTACAGGGGGGGGGGGTACAATTATGCAAAATTTGTGTGGCGACATCCCAGCATTACCCCCAGTTCCTTCCCAGTCCACTCCAATTAAGAAGCGGACTGGGAGGAAACTTCCCTACACCCTACCCTAACCTCCCTTCCCCTCTCCTCCCCTATTCCTATCCTAGCTAACCCTGTTTTTGTTTACCTTTTGCTCCTCAACAGGAGCAGTAGCAAGTTGCATGCACTGGCACCCTGCCGACGTATGCTTCCCCGGCACAGCAACAAATGGCCAATGTAACAGCGCCTCCAGCCCCGCCCCTCCCCCTGGACTGCCCTTTATCTGGGCCTGGGCCTGGCCCTTTGGCACGAAATGGGGGCTACACGCGTGGCTGGGCCCTTTTGAAGATGCGCGCAAGGCCCGGCCATGCGCATAACCCCCGTTTTTTATGCAGGCGGAGGATTTAAAATTTGACCGTTAAGTCTGTTAGGGTCATAGGCAACAATTAATTGCAAAGCATGATAATGGGGAGGAGTTCCTTTCTTATTCGAGGTGAAGGCTCTTTTATAATCTAAAATATGAAGGGCTCTTCCTTCTTTAAGAACATGCGGCTAATATCAATCCATATGATGGATTGATTGATATACATAAGTACATAAGATTTGCCATACTACATCAGACCAAAGGTCCATCAAGCCTAATATCCTACTTCCAACAGTGGCCAATCCAGGTCACAAGTACCTGGCAGGATCCCAAGGGGTAGATTGATTCCATGGTGCTTATCCCAAGATTAAGAAATGGATTTCTGCAATCCCACCTTAATAATCATTTATGAACTTTTCTAAACCTTTTTTAAAACACAGTTACACTATCAGCTTAAATCATATCCTCTGGCAAAGAATTCCATAAGAACATGACATAATGGGTCAGACCAAGGGTCCATCAAGCCCAGCATCCTGTTTCCAACAGTGGCCAATGTAGACTATAAGAACCTGGCAAGTACTCAAAAACAAAGTCTATCCCATGCTATTGATGCTAGTAATAGCAGTGGCTTAATTTTTTTCTATTAGTTTTAAATGCACCTAGTATCTTTGTTGTATGTCCCCTAGTCTTTGTACTCTTTGAAAGAGTAAATAACCAAACAACAACATTTACTCTTTCCACTCCACTCATTTTATAGAGCTCTATCATATCTCCCTTCAGCCGTCTCTTCTCTAAGCTACGAAAAGTCCTAACTTCTTTGGCCTTTCTTCATAGGGAATTCATTCCATCCCTTTATCATTTTGGTTGCTCTTCTCTGTATCATTTCTAATTCTGCTATATCTTTTTTGAGATGTGGTGACCAGTAGTGCATATGATACACAAGATGACATTGTATTATTTTCAATTCCTTTCCTAATAATTCCTAGCATTATATTTATTTACTTTGCTGCCGCACACTAAGCAGACAATTTCAATGTATTAACAACGATGATGCCTAGATCTTTTTCCTGAATGGCGACTCCTAATGTGAAACCTTGCATTTTGTAGCTATAATTTGGGTCACTCTTCCCTAAGTGCATTACTTTGCAACTTGTCCATATTAAATTTCATTTGCCATTTTCATACCCAGTCTCCCAGTTTTGCAATGTCCTCTTGTAATTTATCACAATCCTCTTGTGATTTAACAATTTTGAATAAATTTTGTGTCATTGGCAAATATGATCACGTCACTGTTCTATAAGTCGTAAAACTCGAGATCTACAGCCTTGATCCTCATTAGGAGCAGCAGTAAAGTAAAACAGATATTTAGCATACGCACGCTGCACTTTTTGGTTTTAAAATACAGAGGTACACATGCAAGTCTTGGCTCTGCCCCAGATCGCCCATGCCTTACCCCTTTTCCCTCACATATGCAGAAATCTGCAGCTTTTTAAAATCCATGTTGCTCGCATGCAGCTCACATGAGAGCATTTTTGGGTGAGCAATGCTTTTCAAAATCGACCTGCTGGATTTTAGTTATTACTATGGAAGAAGAGCAAATCATAAAAGTGTTTTTTGCTTATTTCTATTGTTGGCATTCTATGCTATGGAGAAAGCTGCAGGATGCAGGTTCCGTATGAATGGAATCCACTCACAAGCCGATGCAATAAGGTGGTCCAGCTGAGAGCACGGTTTTACTCGCAATTGAACGTGTTTTATATATGTGTAATAGCCACCTATGCCTTAAGGACATTACTGTGCCTAAAACGCATATTCCAACAAGCATGTACTAAATAGTGCCCATGCATGTAAATGAAGGCATTAGCTATTTCAGGCCAATACAAGGACATGCATCCAAAGGCTGGGCACCCAATGCACATTTTTATTTACACAGGGAAATTAACTCCAGCTCTGGAGGTGAAGTAATGTTAGCTCACAGTCAAGGGCTCATAAAACAACATTAAAAAATTGGTCCTCCTCTGTCCTGACTTAATATACCTCTTCTCTGGTTTCCTGATCAAGTAAATATATATGTGTGTATATGTATTTCTCCACCTTGTTTTCTTGTAACTAATTTAGTAAGCGCTGGTTTTAAAATGTGTTTTAAAATGGTTTAAAAAATGTGTCTGAAGGAAATGTATATATAGCATGAAGAAAAATGTCAGGATTTTAACTGATACCCTCAAAAGGAAAAAATATTAGGTTTTTTTTGTTTGCCTTGATACCAGTTATATCTGGGATTTTTTTTTTTTTTTTGCAAGATCAATGAGGAAAGAAAGGAAAATTGGTTCTTACCTGCTAATTTTCATTCCTGTAATACCAAGATCAGTCCAGACAAGTGAGTTTACGCATCCCTACCAGCAGATGAAGGCAGAAAACAAAACTTTGGGGGCACTGCTACAAAACCGAATGTGCCACCTGCAGTCCCCTCAGTATTGACCTGTACCCAAGCCAAGATTAACTAACAACAAAATTCCTTATAAGGCAAATCACAAACCCCCTTAGGCTTGGATACCCCAAATCTGGAGGCCAACCTGCTCCCATAAGCAACCGCTTAATTGAACAACAAAGAACTGATTAATTGGAATCAAAACTCTACCAAAAAGATCTAGAGAGGTAACAGAAACCTTCAGTCTTTAGACAGCAATACCCGAGCGGGCCTCTGGACTGATCTGTGGTATTACAGGAACGAATATTAGCAGGTAAGAACCAATTTTCCTTTCTTGAACATACCCAGATCAGTCCAGACAAGTGGGATGCACCAAAGCCACTCTACACCGGGCAGGAACCCGAAAACCTGCTCTCAAGGCACTTTCACCAAACGTAGTATCTTCCTGCATGCACACACCCACGCAATAATGCCTGGTGAAAGGATGCAGAGAGGACCACACCACAGGTTTCCTGGGGAGATACTGCTAGCCCAAGAAGCCACTTGTGCTCTAGTTGAATGAGCTGTCGGAATGAACAGCCCTTACAAATATAGGCCGAGCAAACAGCCTCCTTCAAACAATGGGCCAAAGTAGCATTAGCAGCTCTCTCTCCCTTCCTGGATCCATCATAAAAAACAAAAAGAGGTGGTCCAAGCGGCAAAAAGAGTTAGTGACTTTCAGATAGCGTAACAGAGCATGCCAGACATCCAAACAATGGAGATCTCTCTCCTCCAGCAAGTCCCTAGTCCAGTCTGGAAACCCTGGCAATTGCACTGTTTGATTTACATGAAAAGCCAAAACCACCTTAGGCAAAAAGGAGGGCACGTGCACAGGGACACTCTGTTGCTGTAAATACCCAAGATACTGTAAATACTATTTAGCCAAGCGTTCCCTGAGAGCTAAGAGCTGATGAGTCGAGCCTTACAGTCGCTGGTCCACCAACCCCATTGTAAATATGTTTTGATTTGTACTTTATTTTAACTAATCATGTTTTGAATTGCATTCCACTTATTCTCTGTAAGTTTAATTTCACCTTGTTTCAATGTATTCTGCCCCTGAGGCGTCAGTTCAGTTCTCTGTAAACCGGTGCGATATGTATTCTATACAGGAACATCGGTATATAAAAATTAAAAATAAAGAAATAAATAAGAAAGGATTGTGACAAGATAAAGCCTGAAGCTCTGAAATCCTTCTGGCTGAGCAAATAGCCACTAGGAAAACCAATGTCAAATCTTTCAAAGGGCGCCTCACAGGGAACCCACAAGACTAAATTTAGGTTCCAATCCGGGCAAGTCTTCCACACCAGAGGGCGAACATGATTTGCCCCCTTTAGGAATCGGATGACATCAGGGTGGGTAGCCTGAAACGTACCCTGCCCCCTGCCTGAGGCAGCCCAAAGCCAAAACTTGCACACAGAGCGAACTGTAGGCCAATGCCTCGGACAGGCCCAATTGAAGAAAAGACAAAATATGGGGAACTGTTGCCATCGGAGGATCGGGTTCTTGCTCTAAAACACCAGGATTCAAAAAAACTTTCCAACCCTGATGTAGGCCATAGAAGTAGCAGGCCTTCTAGCCTGAAGAAGGGTGGTAATGACTGGCTCTGAGTATCCCTTCATCTGCAAATGCCGCCTCTCAAAAACCAGGCCACAAGACAAAAGTGATCCTCCTGATTTGAAAAGATGGGCCCCTGTTGCAGCAGCCCCAGGAGGTGAGCCACATGAAGAGAACCATCTACCACCAGATGCACTAGGTTCATGAACCAAGGCCATTCTGGTGCCACCAGCATCACCGTTCCTGGTTGAGCTTCTATCCATTGTAAAAAAACAGCCTATGATAGGCCACGGGGGAAAAACGTACAGAAGGATCCCCCTCGGCCAGGGACACACCAAAGCATCCAGTCCTACAAAGCTGGCTTCCTTCCTGCGGCTAAAGAACCTCCCCATTTTTGCATTCGCCTGCATCACCATGAGTTCCAGCTGGGGGACCCCCATCTGGCACAACTGGGATTCCAGGCATCCGGGGACAGTTCCCACTCCCTGGGATCAAGTTGCTGTTGACTTAAGAAATTTGCCTGCATGTTGTCCGCTCCTGAGGCATGAGAGGCCACCAGGGTCTCGAGGTGGCACTCTGCCCACCAATACAAGTCGAGCTTCCTGAGCCATCGCTTGATTCTTGGTTCCTCCTTGGCATTGATGTACGCCATATCGTCGCATCATCGGCGAACACCCGGACCATGCATCCGCAAATCAGAGACAGAAACTGTACCAAGGCTCTGCGTACTGCCCTCGTCTCCAGATAATTGATGGACCAGGAAGCCTTTCCTACAGACCAACATCCTTGGGAAGAATGTCCCAGGCATACTGCTCCTGAGGCTGGTATCCATGGTTACGACCACCCAATCCAAAGTTTCCAGATCGTTCCTTGGCAGCCACTATGACAGACTATCTGGACTCAGAGAGAAGAGGCAGAGGGAGCTAAAACTGCGACAACACTGGATTCCATCTGGATAACAGTGCTTTCTGAAGCGGACTCATGTGAGCAAAGGCCCACAGAACCACATCCAATGTTGAGGCCATGGAACTCAGGACCTGTAAGTAATCCCATACTCTGGGAACTGGAAAGCGTAAGAGAGTCACTTGCGACTGAAGTTTCGATACTCTGTCGGACATCAGGTACACTCAGCCCACCTGAGCATCAAAGTGGGCTCCTAGATACTCCAGCGACTGAGATGGAACTAGATGACTCTTCATCACATTGATGACCCACCCCAGAGAACCGAGAGTGGCCATCACTCGCTGGCTGGAGTGACCGTACTCCTCCGTCTTTTCCCAGATACGGGTACACCAGAATTCCTTCCCGTTGCAAGGCTGCAGCCACCACCACCACTTTCATGAAAGTCCGAGGCGCTGTGGCCAACCTGAAGGGAAGAGCCTGAAACTGGAAATGGTGGCCCATAACTTTGAAGTGCAAGAATTTCTGATGATCCTTTCGAGTGGGGATATGCAGATAGGCTTTGGTCAAGTCCAAAGAAGCCAGGAATTTGCCCTTGTGGACCGCCACAATTACTGTCCGTAATGTCTCCATCTGGAAATGTAGCACTCACAAACAAATTCACCTTCTGCAAATCCAAGATGGGGCGGAAGGTCCCCTCCTTCTATGGAACCACAAAGTAGATGGAGTACTTTCCTTGCCCCTGCTCGCTTGGCGGTACTGGAACTATAGCCTCTAGGCTTATTAGCCTTTGAAGGGTCCCCTCCACCGCTTTGAGAAATGCAGTGGGACTCCAGAAAGGCCTCCTTGAACAGGCACGAAACTTCTAAGGCATAACCTTCCCAGACAACATCTACAATCCATTGATCTGATGTAATCTTGGTCCACTCTTCATAAAACTGGGACAACCTGTCCCCTACGGCTGTCAGGGAGGTGTGGACAGTGTTGGATTCATTGGACGGACTTGCTGTTTCAGGTCCCCTGACCGGAACTGCCTCTGGAGGACCTGCCGGAACCCCGAAAGGACTGCTGTCTTCCAGACAACTGCTTGGATGAGGAAGAGGTAGATCCTCTGTCAGAATGAAATTTCCTTGCATCCCAAAAATGGGACAGAGGCAGAAAGACCTTCTTAGTGGTCTTGTCCTCTGGCAGCCATATGAAGTCCCTTGGACTCCCCTAGGGGATTCATCAGCTGGTCTAGGTCCTCCCCAAAAAGCAGATTCCCCTTAAAAGGAAGATTGCAGAGCTGAGTCTTGGACCACGTCTGCCGACCAATTGCATAGCCACAAAAGATGGTGCGCAGCTACCGCCGAGACCGTGGACCTGCCCAAAATACGCACCAGGTCATACAAGGCATCTGCCACATAGGCCACTCCGGCCTCCAACTGGAAAGGAATAGCACCCCTGACAAAGTCTGCTTCTGAGGTTTCTAGATCCAGCATAAGCAGGCATGCTGCATTATGCTAGCACACACTATTGCTTGCAAACTCAGAGCTGACACTTCGAACATGCACTTCAGCTGCATCTCCAGTTTGCGGTCCTGAATGTCCTTCAAGGTGGCGGACCCTATTACTCAAATAGCCATCTTTTTAATAACCGCAGAGACCACCACGTCCATCTTCGGAGTATTCAGGTAGTCCAAATGTTCCTCCAACTAGGGATAAAGCTTCGCCATTGCCCTGCCAACCTTTAGACCTGCTTCTGGAGAATCCCATTCTCGGCCAATGAGCTTCCGAATCTTTTTGGGCACAGGGAAGGCTCTGAGAGGGCCCCAAAGTCCATCCAGAACCAGACTGATGCATTTGTTATCCAATTTTTCTTGAGTCAGTTTCACCCCCAATTCTCCCAAGTCCTGTGGAATGAGGGGTTGAAGTTCTTCCTTCTTACATAGTAGTCTACCTGAGGTCATCCTTCTTGGTGCTGGTCTCGGGGAGGACCGGATCGTCCCTAGAGAGATCCTAATCTGGGGTCTGAACCCCATCTGGATCTGTGCTGTAGTGTGATGCAGTGTCATCCTCTGAGTCATCCCTCAGGTCACCCCCCAACACCCACAGGATGGGACCCCTGGGACACTCATCCATGACCAGAAATCTCCAGAACCAATCTGGGTCTTTTGGCGGGTCCTGGTCTTCTGCCCAAGGAGGCCCGCTCTCCTGCAGTCTATCGAGCCAAAAAAGCCTCGTGCATGAGGAGAATGAACTCAGGGGAAAAATACCTCAGACCCTCAAGCTCGGAATCAGAGGGCCCTAAGTCCAGAGTCCCATCATCCTAGACTGTGTTGATTTCTGCCCCGCAGGAGAAAGTAGTGGAGGAGGCCCATTGCAGTTTCATGCTTGCCATCCCTCTCAGAAGGGGGCTCTGCTGAAAGCCCCCCCTCCTTTTTTTTTTTGCCCTGCCATGGTCCCCATGGCCCTGGCAGCCTTCCTGGATCTTGAAGGCTTGAGAGAGGCTCCTTCCCCTCCCAATGCACACCTGGTGCAGAGGGAGCACGCATTCAACCGGGCCGACCAAAGCCCAAGACCCTACAGGCCTCCATGTGCGGTTTATCTGCCATGTGGTTCGTGCTAGAAAACGGGCCTAGCATGCAAGTAAACTCTGCCCTCCAGATTGCTGTCAGCCGGACGCACAATCATGACAAAAAGCTGGCGCACAGGAAATCAGATATGGAGGCCGAACCACCACGGCCTGCTACACAAGCTGCCCCCCGCTGAAGACAGAGAAAAACTGAGGGGACTGAGGGTGGCACTCTTGGTTTTGTACCTCAAAGTTTTGTTCTTTGCCTCCATCAGTTGTCAGGGATGCATAACCCTACTTATCTGGACTGGCCAGATCTGGGTATGTTCAGAAAACTATTGTTATCTAGACTTTATCGATAAGTTGAGCAAGCCAATACCCAGCTCTCTACCAAACAAGACCAATTAAAAGGCAACTTATTATTTAAAACTCCCACAAACAAGCTCAGCAGATTTCCATAACTTCATGTTAATGATGAGTTCATATAAAGTGGTGAACAGACAACTTATCCAGACCTCTTTAAAATTAGATGAATCTTCAACCTCATAACATCCACTGAAATATGGAATTTACATAAGGTTTTGCTTTGTCCCAAGCTGCAACATTTGAGTGCAGAGAACATTTTGAAATTTCTTTTATTAAATTCATATTTCACAAAACAGTTATTTTTATTCTGCTTGAATATTAAACCTTAGTGCTGTACACATTTACATTTCGCTGTCTTTTCGGGTACACATACAAAACTTCTCAAGAGCCACAGCACTTACAAAATAAGAAACAAAATGCATCCAACAAGAATATCTCCTTTTTTCTTTTTTAAATATTACTTTTCTTTTTTTTTTTTTGCGGCACAAGGTTCTTTTGCGACTGCAATATAGTTCAACTGTTCACGGTTTGCGGCAAGGCTTCTAACCACTGCATGTCTTTCAAGTTCCTTAATGTTCATTTAGGTCTTTTATTTTCACGCACAAAGCAAAATTCACCTGGCTGGCTCCCCAGTGTACTTTGCTCCCTTCTCCCTCCCTAACGGGCCGATAAAATAAAGTCCGCGGGAGAGCGGGCATTCGCCCGCTCTCCCGGTGTGCGCACAGGCCACTCTCCTGTGCGCGCGATTCTCTATTCAAATGAGGCCCGGGGGTAAAAACAGGCAAAAGGAAGCGCTAGGGACACTAGCGCGTCCCTAGCGCCTCCTTTTGGACCGGAGCAGCAGCTATCAGCGGGTTTGACAACCGACGCTCAATTTTGCAGGCATCGGTTCTCGAGCCCACTGACAGCCACGGGCTTGGAAACCGGACGCCGGCAAAATTGAGCATCCGTTTTCGACCCGACAGCCGCAGGCCGACTTCAAATGTGTTTGGTTTTTTTTTTACTTTTCGAAACTTTCGGGACCTCCAACTTAATATCGCCATGATATTAAGTCGGAGGGTGCACAGAAAAGCAGTACAGTTTTACTGTACTGTATCGGCCCGTTTCTTATTATCTGCCCCTGTCTTTTCTCCTTCCCTCCTCTCCGGGTCAGGCCAGCAGTCGCAGCAGCTCCTCCTCCTGCATTGGCCACTGTTAGCCACACTTAACACCAGTCCGCCCGGCCAGAAATATTACCCCTTCTGACAGCTTCACCTGCCTTCCAGATATATAAATCCTAAGAGCGCAGCCAAGGTTTAGGAAAGCTGCGTGAACGTCCACTGGCTATTTCAGCCATTTGTCTGTGTATCACCCCCTGCGTGTACAATGCAGGATAGTGCACTGCTTAAAAAAAAAAAGAGGTCCTGGAGATCACTCATTTGCAGCAAAGCGGTGGAAACATCCTTTACTAGGCACAGGCCATAACAAAACCACCTCTAGGACGTTTCAGAGTGGCCCCCAAACACTCTCAATTCCTGTAAGACTTTCATCAATAGAGGCTGTGCTGCCGATAAAAGTCACCGTCTCCTTACTGCAGCCCGGCGCCCGAATCAGAAAGCAGCAGAATTTGCTCAGCACAGCTCTCGAGAATTAACATCACTGACCTGCTCTTCCACCGCACCAGCGTCGCTGCTGCTGCTGCTGCTGCTGCTGCTGTGTCACCGCAAAATCCTTCCTGCCGGCAACTCGCAAGTTTATCTCATTGGGAAGCCCCGAGTTAAAGTGACAGTCTACCTTCCTATGGTCGTGCAACGAGCCCAGCTTGCCAAGCACGGACACAGTGAATATTCACTCCCTTTTTCATAACTATTGCACTATTCTGTGCCAACGGGGAAATAGTACGTAATCCCCCACAGAATTACAAATACTTTCAGACGGAGACTTTTTTCTTTTCTATATGGGACAGTGGGAGCTGCTCAGTTCAGCTGCACCTGAAGAAAACTACAGAGGAAGAGAGCGCCCAAGCTGTGATTTTTGTAGCCAGTGCTGACTTCCGGACTGCAGGACCAGGGGTGAATTAGCCAGGAAACAGAAGAGGAAGAGAGAGAGAGAGAGAGAGAGAGAGAGGGGGGAGGGGAGGGGAGGGGAGGGGTCAGGCTAGCTAGCACTGTGTTTGGCCGATGCAATACCCTGCACTTATGCTAGCGCACAGGTTAACCCACGGTTAGATGAGCATTTTAGACAGGGGTCATAAACCCTTATGCAATAAGGGGATTAGCGCATCCAAACCAGCCTATGGGGCTGATGCAATATTAAATGCAGAAAGTGGGCGCTGACTTTTCAGTGCCCGCTTTGTTAATGCTTGCATGGCACCTGTGCTGGAGCAGGCGTTAATAGCTGAGCGCATTGAAAAAAGTACAGAAAAGCAGAAAAAAACTGCTTTTCTATACTTTTTTAAAAGTTAAAAAAGAAAGAAAAAAAAATCCTCTGCTGGTCGCTTATCAGCATCGGTTTTCATAATTCAGCCAGCCAGTTATGAAAATTGACACCGAGCATATTGGCGTTGGTGTTCAAAGCGGCCGGCAGAGGGTTGTTTTTTCTTTTTTTTTTAACTTTTAAAAAAGTACAGAAAAGCAGTTTTTTCTACTTTTTTATGCTTTTTTTCAATGCGCTCAGCTATTAAATCCTGCTCCAGGCAGGGGTTAATAGCTGAGCGATAAATGTGCGTCTGAGACACACATTTATTTTTTTGCATTTGGAGTGAATGAGCAATAGCCTCATTCACATGCATTAACCGGCATTGGCCTCTATAAGGGAGAATAACGTGTGTTTCAACTCCTGTGCACCTTTAGCATTGTGTTCCATTGGTTTTTATATCAAGTGTGTATCATTTAACTCATTGTGTGGTAAATGTATCTGTTTTTGGTAGCAAGTTGGTTTTGAGACTTTGTAGCAAGCTTGTCATACTTTTGTATTACATAATCTCTCTCTCTCTCTATTTACATATTTCTCCTATATCTATATCAGTGGTTCTCAACCTTTTTTCGGCCTGGACACACCTGACAGATGGTTCTCACATGTGTGACACACTGAACATGTGACCATCACAGGGCTAAATGTAACCATGCACTCTGCATCCACAGGAATCCCCTCAAACCCCAGCAATGAGTACAGAGCAGATCTAGGGCATTACCCTGTACAACTCGCCATACAAAAAAGATATTCTGGTTCTGATGACATCTCAGTAAAAGCAAAACAAACTCCCTTTACTACCAGGCACAATAGCCCTCCTTTTGAAATATCTTATTGAGAAAACACAACAAATGAAATTGATACAAATGCCTACACGTTAGTAAAATACCTCACCTTGGTCACACACACACAGAACTGACCTTCACCGAGTACAGGAAGACCACACATTATAAATCTGGAGACAAACTTGAATGGAAAACAACAACAAAAAAAAAAAAAAAAAGCCATTCTGCATGCAGTGCAAACCTGGAGAAATGGAAAGAGAAATATAGCACCTAACACAGTCCCAGGATCTGCAATAATGCACAAAACTAATCTGCACAGAGTTACACCTGCATTATGGAACACACAACAACCCTATCTATGAAAAGGCAACACTATAAAAATTAAATCAGGACCTAAACATTAATACACCTCCTATTAGGAAAACAGAACAAGCCAAGCTGCTATAGATTCCCACACAGAAATAACTGTAAAACTATATTAGTAAAACTATATTAATAAATGTTTCAAAACAACTGATGAACAGAATAACATCAAACAATTAAAACTCATAAAAATTATTAAAAATTGACCGAATAACAATAAAATATTTCAAAACAGCAGACACATCACATAATAATAATTAAAATGACAGTAAATTAAAAAAATAACTTAAAATGCTACCTTTACTTACAGCAACTCTCCTACTCCTTTCCCTTGAAAGCACATACCAGGAGCAGCAGTGGCTGCTGAAGTTCTGTCCTCACGGTCCTCTTCTTTAGGGCCCACAACAAATCACTCACACACACATATCCCAATTAAACCCTACGACCAGTCTCTGTCTCACACACAGACACCAGTCACCTCCCTGCCTAGTCTTATCTCTCTCTGTCTCTCACACACATCCCAGTCACCTCCCTAACCAGCCTCTGGGGTCTCTCACACACCCCTGTCACCTCCTTGACCAGTCTGTCTCTCACACACCCCAGTCATCTCCTTGACCAGTCTGTCTCTCACACACACCCCAGTCACCTCCCTGCCCAGACTCTGTCTTTCACACACCCCTGTTACCTCCTTGACCAGTCTGCCTCTCACACACACCCCAGTCACCTCCCTGCCCAGACTCTGTCTCTCACACACACCCCAGTCACCTCCCTGCCCAGTCTCTGTCTCTCACACACACCCCAGTCACCACCCTGCCCAGTCTCTGTCTCTCACACTCACCCCAGTCACCTCCCTGCCAAGATTCTGTCTCTCACACACACCCCAGTCACCTCCCTGCCCAGACTCTGTCTCTCTCACACACTTTGCTTAGAGCCCCAATGCTGTGTTCCCCTTTAATTTTGCAGTGGCAGATTTCCTAGAGCTGCCACTGCCTTCTCAGCTGCACTGAAGCAGCAAATATTTATTTTAGAAAAATATGCCATGGCACTCAAGCCTTTCTTCTGGCTGTTGGGATATCTCTAGGCTCCCGCAGACCCTCCTCCCCCCCCCCCCCCCCCATCTGCCTGCTTTTATGGCCGCTGGGAGCTCCAATTGCCCCATCTATAATCAGCATGGCTGAATGCCACTTTTACTTTAATTGCGGCTCTGCCACGCTCACTGTTGCATGGAGTGGGGGGAAGGACCCCCGGAGCAACCAGCCTCTTTGTGCTTGCGACTCACTGCCACTTTGGGGAAACCCTACTCTATCGCGGTTCCCTGCCGCTTTGGAAGCAGGAAATCCTGGTGCGGCTGGCCTCTTTTCTTTGTGGCTCACCGCTGTGTTTAATTTCAACACTTCCAGCCTGTGGCGGCCACAGGGTCAGGCTTCTTCGCCATTCCTCCCAGTCCCCCCTTAAAGCCACCCCACCCCCAGGCTATGGATGCCCCCCTTCTTCCTGCCCCACCAGCCAGTCAGAGGCTTCCTCCCTTCTTCCTACTCCCAGCGGCAGGAAGAAGGGAGGAGGAGGCTTCCAATTGGCCCACGGGAGCAGGAAGAATGGAGAAGGCTTCCGATTGGCCTGTGGGGGCAGAAAGAAGGGAGAAGACTTCCGATTGGCCCGTGGGGGACAGGAAGAAGGGAGGAGGTTTCCCATTGGCCCGCGGGGGCAGGAAAAAGGTAAAGGGGCTGTGGGACACTGGGAGCCGCGACACACAGCTGGTGCTTGACGATTCATTGATGTATAGCGACACATCGGTTGAGAATCGCTGATCTATATCTTTATCTCTATATATAGTTCTGCTATATGGCTACAAGGGACGGACCCAAAAAACAGAGAGGAAGACGGTCTAAGAAAGCCGTGAGGAATCAAAACAAAGAATAGCCAAAAGTCCTTTGAAAATCCGTATTAGTTGCCTGACTCTAGGCCTGAGTTTCGCCCAACAAAAGGCTGCTTCAGGGGCTATAAAATAGATAAATAATACAAATTAATAATTTACGTTAAAAAATATTTTGAGAAATATGATTAAAAACAGACGCAAAAACAGCTCAACCTAAGCAAATTAAGCTTACAGAGAAATGGTAATCATAAAGAACAAATCAAAAAACAAATATATATACACATTATGAATTAAAAAATGTGTGTGTTAAAAAACACAGGAGGAGAACAGAAGGAGAAGAAACACAATTACAGCAAAATAAAAACACAAATAAAATTAATCATGTCATATGGAAAAACAAATTGTGTCTTACAAACTCTTCATACATAATGGGGTAGATTTTTAAAAAATGCGAATAGGCGTACGTTTGCTGGTGCATCAGGCGCCAGCAAAAGTACGCTGGATTTTAGTAGATACGCGCGGAGCCGCGCGTATCCACTAAAATCCTGGATCGGCGCGCGCAAGGCTATGAATTCTGTATAGCCGGCGCGTGCCGAGCCGCGCTGCCTACCCCCGTTCCCTCCAAGGCCGCTCCGAAATCGGAGCGGCCCTGGAGGGAATCCTCTAACGCCCTCCCCTCATCTTCCCCTCCCTTCCTCTATCTAACCCACCCGCCCGGCCCTGTCTACACCCCCCCCTTACCTTTCTCCGGGGATTTACGCCTCCCGGAGGGAGAAGTAAATCCCCGCGCGCCAGCGGGCCTTTTGCGCGCCGGGCCGCAACCTGGGGGCGGGTACGGAGGGCGCGGCCACGCCCCCGGACCGCCCCGGGCCGTAGCCACGCCCCCGTACCCGCCCCCAAAACGCTGCCGACACGCCCCCGAAACGCCGCGACGACCGGGCCCGCCCCCGACACGCCCCCCTTGGAGAACCTACCGGTGCGCGCAGAGCGCGCGCCGGTAGGCCTATGTAAAATAGGCTCACCGGCGCGCAGGGCCCTGCTCGCCTAAATCCGCCCGGTTTTGGGCAGATTTAGGTGAGCAGGGCTCTGAAAATCCGCCCCTAAAAGAATTAATATGAATTGTAAAGAATAACAGAATGTAAATACCAAATGGTCATACCTTATTTTAGACTAAAATGGCATATTCATAGATGTGCTCTGTTCATGAAGGTTCATAGGTGGACTTCAATATAAAAATTAAATGATATCAATATAAAACCTGGTATTAATACTAATAAAAAATCAAATATAATGGGAAGTAAAAAGATAATTACCTTACAAACAATTAGTAAGCCTTCATATTCACAATATCCAAGTGACTGTTCAAATGGTCTATATTTGTCCACCATTAGAATTTCTCAATTTCAAATAAAGAAGCTCCAGACTCCAACGAGAGAAGGTGTACATACAAGATGCAGCTGGTTTGCTAAATTACCCCATAAAAAATAATTAAAAAATCAAATTCTATATGGAATTGTTTTAGACCATAATCATCATTCTTAACTGTGCACTATCTATATTTTCATTTGAACGGACTTTGATTGTACGAATAATACTAAAAATTATGGGGCAGATTTTATAAATCTGCGCACACGCGTACTTTTGTTCGCGCACCAGGCGCGAACAAGAGTACGCGGGATTTCAATAGATACACGCGTAGCCGCGCGTATCCATTAAAATCCGGGGTCGGCGTGCGCAAGGCTGCCCAAAATCAGCAGCCTGTGCGCGCCAAGCCGCGCAGCCTGCCTCTGTTCCCTCCGAGGCCGCTCCGAAATCGAAATCGGAGCGGCCTCGGAGGGAACTTTCCTTCACCCTCCCCTCACCTTCCCCTCCCTTCCCCTTCCTAACCCACCGCCCCAGCCCTATCTAAACCTCCCTCTACCTCTATCCGGAAAGTTACGCCTGCTGGAAGCAGGCGTAACTTTACGCGCGCCGGGCCGGCTGCTGCACTCCATGTTCTGGTCCAGGGGCCGCTGTCACGCCCCCGGAATGCCCCCGGGCCGGAACCACGCCCCCGGACACGTCCCCGGAACACCGCGTCACTCCCGACATGCCCCCCAAAACGCTGCGTCACTCCCGGCACGCCCCCGACACGCCCCTGTATGCAAGCCCCGGGACTTATGCGCGTCCCGGGGCTTGCGCGTGCCGCCAAGCCCATGCAAAATAGGCTCGGCGCGCGCAGGGGGGGATTGGGATAGTTTTTCGGGGGGTACTCGCGTATCTTACGCGTATACCCCTTTGAAGATCTACCCCTATATGATAAGGGCTTAATGTTAAAAAACTAAAACCTGAACCTTTACAAAGGAGGTAGATGGAACACACTGTCAATCCAACGGACATGCTTAGAAGCCAATGTAAATAAACGATACGCTGCCAGCACTAATAATAAAATTACAAACAAAATTGTCTTAAGTTAGTGTGCTTACTGCAGTGTTGTGTGTAAATGCTATCTATGAGTTTAATTGTACACAGTGATTAGTCAACATAAAGTAAATATAAATAAAAATCTGACTCAATTCTAAAGTTGCCCGAGATTGTTTCTAACTTTGGCCCTCATTTACCAATATCGCATTGGTAATGCATTGGTACTGCCTGCGTTAAAAAACGGGGCATTCCCATGCAAATGTGGGTTTTGTCGCGCATCCGGAAAACTTTGCGTGCCCTGAAGTATTCGCGAAACTATTTTCGCAGTTCGCGATAAAAAGACCAAAAATTCATCGCGGTGCGCGAGGTTTTCGCGGTACGCGAACCAAAGTGAAACCAAGTACTGCGGCCCGCGATAATTTTTCATGTATAAAAGGTCACCTCCTGCCCCTCCTCCTTTGAGGGTTTGGAAGGAGTTTTGGAGAGGTAGGAGTTGGAGGTTGTAGTTGGAGGTTGGAGTGCTTTAGAATTTGATTACTGAGTGCGATGTATTGTTTAATTGTTGTCATCTGTTTCCCTTTACCTGTGTCTTTTGTAATCTGTGTTGGAGTGAAAGTTTGTCAGTTACCTGTTTATCCCTATCTGTGTGGCGGAGGAGGAGGAGGAGGAGTGTGGTGGTGGTACTGGTGGTGAGGAGGAGGAGGAGTGTGGTGGTGGTGGTGCTGGTGGTGAGGAGGAGGAGTGTGGTGGAGGATGGAGCGTGAGAGGAGTGGTAGGAGAGGAGAGAAGAAGGGAGTTGAGAGTAGGGGGAGGGGGAGAAGGATGGAGAGGGGGAGGGAGGAGGAGGAGGAGGGACCTAGTGGTAGGGATATAAGGAGTAGGAGCAGGGACAGGGGTAGTGGGAGAGATAGGCAGGAGGGAAGTGATAGGAGGGTGGGGGAGGGGGAGAGGGTGAGGCAGGAGAGAATGGTGGGAAGAGGTAGGGCTAGACAGGCAGGGCAGAGGGGAAGGGAGCAGGAAGAGCAGGGTCAGGTGGGGGGGGGGGGAGGAAGGGAGTGGGGAATCCGGTGGGTCGGAGAGAGAGCATAGGGAGGAGACCCCTCCGGAAGTGGCACCCCAACCAGGCAGGCAGGCCAGGGTCAGGCAGCGTGCCATGCGGTTCAGCGTGGAGGACAATGACCCGTTGATAGAGGGCGTCCTGCGTCATTATGCGCACTTGTTCGGGAATTTGGCAGTGAAGACCAGCAAGGCAGCCAAGGCACAGATCTGGGCCACTATAGATGGGGACATCCGAAGGCAAAGTGGCATCCCTCGGACCGGGGAGCAGGTGGACCACCGGTACAGAGATATAAAGGCGCAGCTGAAACTGAAGATTGCCGAGAGGAACCAGTACATGAGGGACACAGGAGGAAGGTCACCATGCCCCATCCGATTCACGGAGATGGAGAGGCGACTCATGCAGCGGCTGGGACCAGACGTCTTCGAGGGATTGGATCCCCGCATTGATACGTCCCACCTCGAAGATGGTAAGTTGCCCTGTACGCCCCTGTCCTGTTCAAGGTTTCTACACAATGTTTAGTCCTGTTTTCTGTTTCCAGTTCCCCATGTGCTCCCCAGAACAGTATTGCCCCCCCCCCCCCCCCCCAGTCAGCAAGTGGCAGTCTGAGGCTGTGCAAGCGCTGCTGACAACAGTTCACAGTGTCAGTTTGGCCATGTGCTGTGCACAGCCCAGCACTCAGGGCCCATCTCCCAGCCCCCCCCCCCCCCCCCCCCCCATGCCACTAGGTACATATAAACAACATAACTCTACTGTATAAGCAGAATGACATGTTGGTCAAATATTATGTGTCCCTGTTTGATGTTACTCTAATTCAACCAAACGCTGTGGTACTGATGCTGTATCTCCTTTTTTCCCCAATCTTCTACAGAGCGCTCTGGTCCCAGGCAGCAGACCTCTGATGCCAGCTGGGAGGGCCCAGGCACCAGCAGGGATCCACCAGGGCTAAGGCGCCCACCGATGATAACCAGGCCCTTTCACATGGACGCAATGACACAGTGTTCGGAATCGGAGGAGGAGGAAGAGGTGTGGCCCACAATAGTAGCCACAGGCAGCCCCCTTACCCTGAGCGAGGCCCTGGAGGATATCAAGTGGGGGACCTCCCCCACTGCTCTGCACCCAAGCACCCCGAGGAGCCTCCGTCTGCTGCCATGCCGCTGCTGTGTCGTCCTGGGCCACCTCCTGCTGCCATGCCGCTGCTGTGTCTTCCTGGGCTGTCACTGCTGTTGCCATGCCGCTGCTGTGTCTTCCTGGGCTGTCACTGCTGTTGCCATGCCGCTGCTGTGTCTTCCTGGGCTGTCACTGCTGTTGCCATGCCGCTGCTGTGTCTTCCTGGGCTGTCACTGCTGTTGCCATGCCGCTGCTGTGTCTTCCTGGGCTGTCACTGCTGTTGCCATGCCACTGCTGTGTCTTCCTGGCCTTTCACTGCTGTTGCCAGATCCGTCATGTGTTTGCCTGCTGCCTACATGCTGAACTGCTGGATACCTTGTCTGCTGGATGGACTTTCACTCTGCTGGCTGGCCTCTCAGGCAGTCCCCTTTCAGTGCACTCTTTCAACATGGACTGCCTGGGGCCTGAACTTTCACTCTGCCAGCTGGCCTCTCAGGCTGTCCCCTTTCAGTGCACTCTTTCAACATGGACTGCCTGGGGCCTGGACTTTCACTCTGCCAACTGGCCTCTCAGGCTGCCCCTTTCAGTGCACTCTTTCAACATGGACTGCCTGGGGCCTGGACTTTCACTCTGCTGGCTGGCCTCTCAGGCTGTCCCCTTTCAGTGCACTCTTTCAACATGGACCGCCTGGGGCCTGAACTTTCACTCTGCCGGCTGGCCTCTCAGGCAGTCCCCTTTCAGTGCACTCTTTCAACATGGACTGCCTGGGGCCTGGACTTTCACTCTGCTGGCTGGCCTCTCAGGCAGTCCCCTTTCAGTGCACTCTTTCAACATAGACCGCCTGGGGCCTGGACTTTCACTCTGCTGGCTGGCCTCTCAGGCTGTCCCCTTTCAGTGCACTCTTCAACATGGACCCGCCTGGGCCTGGACTTTCACTCTGCTGGCTGGCCTCTCAGGCAGTCCCCTTTCAGTGCACTCTTTCAACATGGACCGCCTGGGGCCTGGACTTTCACTCTGCTGGCTGGCCTCTCAGGCTGTCCCCTTTCAGTGCACTCTTTCAACATGGACCGCCTGGGGCCTGAACTTTCACTCTGCTGGCTGGCCTCTCAGGCTGCCCCTTTCAGTGCACTCTTTCAACATGGACTGCCTGGGGCCTGGACTTTCACTCTGCCAACTGGCCTCTCAGGCTGCCCCTTTCAGTGCACTCTTTCAACATGGACTGCCTGGGGCCTGGACTTTCACTCTGCCGGCTGGCCTCTCAGGCAGTCCCCTTTCAGTGCACTCTTTCAACATGGACCGCCTGGGGCCTGGACTTTCACTCTGCTGGCTGGCCTCTCAGGCTGTCCCCTTTCAGTGCACTCTTTCAACATGGACCGCCTGGGGCCTGAACTTTCACTCTGCTGGCTGGCCTCTCAGGCAGTCCCCTTTCAGTGCACTCTTTCAACATGGACCGCCTGGGGCCTGGACTTTCACTCTGCTGGCTGGCCTCTCAGGCAGTCCCCTTTCAGTGCACTCTTTCAACATGGACCGCCTGGGGCCTGGACTTTCACTCTGCTGGCTGGCCTCTCAGGCTGCCCCTTTCAGTGCACTCTTTCAACATGGACCGCCTGGGGCCTGAACTTTCACTCTGCTGGCTGGCCTCTCAGGCTGTCCCCTTTCAGTGCACTCTTTCAACATGGACTGCCTGGGACCTATGCCTGTCTACACATTGTATACTGACCAGCGGTAATCTGTGTATTGCAGTATCCAAGCTATTGGGGTGCCACTTCCTGTTTCTCTGTTCCTAGGTAATCATGCTTTGCCAGTACTGATAACACCCACTACCTGCATATGTGTATATACTGCTGATGGTGGAGTGATGTAGCATGAAATTGGACCACTTTGGATCTATTAGCTATCTAGTACTTGCAGATAATGACTACCTAGGAACATCAAACGTCTGCTTAAATTGCTGACCTAAATGTTTACTATACCCTGCAGAATGTTGTCAGGAATAAATATCCTGGTTAACCTGCCACCTTTTGTGTCCTCTTTATGTTCCTAATGTGTCCTTGGTGTACACCCGCCACACCTTGCATGCTGCAACCCACGTTGCACCAATGCAGTTTCCCAACTGCCCCCTGTCTGAGGTTCAGTATAGCAACATCTGCACCTGCCATTGATATACCGTACAGTTAGCTTCATGTACTAGGAGGATGCTAAGGGGGACCCTGCAGAGTAAACATTAGGGGAGTACATGACATGTCCCTGACAGGAGAAGAGGTACTGTTCCTCAGTACAGGGAAGGCACAGTAATGGAGCGTTGGGATGTATGCTTGCTGTCCTGATCTGTGTGGAAAGGGGAAGGGGTGGCCAGCAGTCTATTGCAATAGCAGTGCTCATGTCAGGCACTGTTGGCGGTGAGGAGTCCAGACACGTATTTCTTACCAGGGTTCAGTATGATAGCTATCTCTGCCTGACACACACGATGCTAAGGTACTAACCGAGTTTGCTTCCTAGATTGGTCTCTCACATGTGCAGGTAAACGGAAGATGCCTTCCACCAATGCTGGGTGACTGACCGAGAGGTTGCCAACCTCTGGTGCCATGCAGCACATCCATGATAATGATGGCTCATGCATACGGTTAATTTCCAGGCACCATTGCCATACAATAGTGTGTAGGCCTTCCCAGCTGCACATGCTAAGCATGTACCCTGTGCATACTGATATATCAGTGTACATCCCCACCATGGCAGCCTGTCCATGGATTTGTTGTGTGCCAGGGAAGGCTTCCTATAGCTACTGTCTTAGCGTTAACGTTGTGGGCCACTGAAAGGTGAGGCATGGGAAGCCAACGCTTTGGAATGTGTTGCCAAATTCATTAAGACAAATACCTAACGCAAAGGAGTTTAAGAAAGCTTTAAAAACCCATTTATTCCAAATAGCATTCAAAGACATGGCTACTCCTAGTTTGGGAAACCAATATTAGTTTAGTCTATATATTAGTTGTTAATTATTGGGATGTTTTGTTTTTCTAAGTCAATTATTTTTAAGTGATTTCTTTCTTTTGAGTTTTTATAAAATAATCGCCAATTTGTTTTTTCTATCATTATAATTTATATTATTGATATTACTCCCCTTTGTATTTTTATTCTTACTTTATCCTATTATTGTTATTGTTGCTTCATTTATTTATTTATTTGCTTTTTTGGGGGTTTTTTGTTTAATATTAACTATACTCCTATTTTACAAGACCATTGTGAACCGCTTTGAACAGTAGTATTACTGAAAAAACGGTATAGAAATGTATTAAATAAATAAATAAATAAATAAATAAATAAATAAATGTTGCTAGCCGAATGCCGTGTATTCAAGGAATTGCACAGAATGTCAGTAGCCAGATAACTAGGCTGTTGCTAGTCATACGGAGAGGTGAAGATATTAATGCTAATGTGTCATACCCGTTTAAATGGTGCAACCGGTGTAAGGCATGCTCAACAGGCATTAAATGTGTTGACGTGGTGTCCATGTGCACACAGATGTGGTGACTGCTGGTGTGCAGTCAGTGTTAGCCACCAGTATCATAATTTGGTGGTCAGAAAAGGGCAAGGGTTGCAAGAAGGGGTCACCATCCGTTGTGACACACATCCCTCCGGTGCCGTCTCCCAGCTGTGGGGTGTGCATGGAGCCTCTGTTAACTGTTCACATGGTAGATGTGGCCCACAATCTGACGGCCAACACTGTGTGGTCCACAGTCCTACAGTGTCTTCACATATTTCAGCTCGCCACACACACATATACAAGCCACTCTGCAAGGTTAAGTGTCCTTGTTGATAGCGCATGTTGTTTGGACAACCAGTACAGGGCAGTCGCAGGTATCTGTCACTGTTGACAGATATTCGTTATACTTTACTGACTCTTAACAGTACAACAATCATTAACATGCTGCAGAACCCCAGTGGACTTTCCTCCCTATAGGTGTGCAGTTGCGAAGGTTACAGGTAAACAATGTTGCTCACACATCATTATCAGCAGAGTTTTCCACAAAACTGTGTGACCTGTGTCACCATCAGGTTATATACCCACCTCACCCCTGTTGTGCTACATACTCTGTCGTGAAGCTCCAGTACCTGCAAGCCTTTCTTGAGGGACATCATGTGGATGGGACGTCTACCCTCCCAACGGAACGATATGGGTGCATCTATATCATGCGGAGGGACAGGTAGGCCCATGTGTGGCCCATATTCCCTCTATACTTGCACACAGCGCAGTTAGCAGTACTGGGAAAACCACTGTCCGCCAGCTCCTGTGGAATACATACTTGGGAAGCGAGGTAAAGGGGTGTTCTCCACATATAGGCTGTCAGTATGTGGAAACACTAATATTCTGCTGATAATGAGGTGTGACCAACATGGTTAGCTGTAACCATCTGAACGTATGAATAAGAACTGTTAAATTATGATGTAATCTTATATAAATCTACTTCTAAATACCATCATATTAGACCGAAGATGTTTGCCATAGCCTGTGTTATTTATGGACAGTGAGACCTCATATATTGTGGCGGGCTTGTAAAGCAATTGCCCCGAAACGCCGTTATCAGAGATATGCGGTGATAAATTCAATGATACACCGTCTGAATATTCTAATCATTGGTCTCTCTGTCAAGTTTTTGAAGTCTTGGTAATGACAACTTATGTCAGTTTACACAATGTTAAAGGCAGTAAAAATGCACTTATCGTAGCGAGGTATGCAGCAGGGATATAACACTGGCGTTGGCCCGATACGGCTCGTGTTTCTGTGAACCTTCTTCAGGGGCCGCGCTATGCCAATACTGTAAAATAATGAGAAAAGGTTAAAAATCCTTGAAGGAAACATTCTAAACACAGACGATATGCTGCTTGATACCTACGATTCCCAAAACTGCCTACTGGTTCTGCTACTTGGCTGCAGCTATACTCGGGCAGCAGGATCCGCCATTTTGGCATACTGGTTATGTACCTACCGCTGTGGGTGGAAACAATTAATTATGACGTCAGGATAATTAACTTGAAACGGATGCAATTACTAATTGAATTCGTCCAGTTTGCTGTTGTTTTTGTCTATAATCTCTTGAAGGTATTCAGCCGAGAATTCTTGGGTAATCTGCTCTTTTAATGATGTTATTTTATCCATGGTTTCATCAATAGATGCCTTTGTGCGTTCCACTATTAATACCATCAAGTCTATGGAGCATTTGTTTAAAATTGAAATCCAGCGGGCTACAAATACATCATCTTCTCTGAAGACTAAAGGTGATTTATTCACCCGCAGACCGCGGGGGATAATCTGTTGACGTAGATACTGTACTAAAGTCGCTGAGTGAAGTTGAGATCTTATCAGTTTTTTATTGAGCTCCATATATTCCGATTCAGTGTTGAGTTTAGACGCACCGGCATCTTCACATAATAATGAGTGACTTTGCACTAATGTAGTCACGTAATCAGCTGTGTAGCTGAACGTGTCTTTAAGTTTGGCGGGATCCATTGTATAGAACAGTAATATTTTACACGTATGAATAAGAACTGTTAAATTATGATGTATCTTATATAAATCTACTTCTAAATACCATCATATTAGACTGAAGATGTTTGCCATAGCCTGTGTTATTTATGGACAGTGAGACCTCATATATTGTGGCGGGCTTGTAAAGCAATTGCCCCGAAACGCCGTTATCAGAGATATGCGGTGATAAATTCAATGATACACCGTCTGAATATTCTAATCATTGGTCTCTCTGTCAAGTTTTTGAAGTCTTGGTAATGACAACTTATGTCAGTTTACACAATGTTAAAGGCAGTAAAAATACACTTATCGTAGCGAGGTATGCAGCAGGGATATAACACTGGCGTTGGCCCGACACGGCTCGTGTTTCTGTGAACCTTCTTCAGGGGCCGTGCTATGCCAATACTGTAAATAATGAGAAAAGGTTAAAAATCCTTGAAGGAAACATTCTATACTCAACACTGAATCGGAATATATGGAGCTCAATAAAAAACTGATAAGATCTCAACTTCACTCAGCGACTTGAGTACAGTATCTACATCAACAGATTATCCCCCGCGGTCTGCGGGTGAATAAATCACCTTTAGTCTTCAGAGAAGATGATGTATTTGTAGCCCGCTGGATTTCAATTTTAAACAAATGCTCCATAGACTTGATGGTATTAATAGTGGAACGCACAAAGGCATCTATTGATGAAACCACGGATAAAATAACATCATTAAAAGAGCAGATCACCCAAGAATTCTCGGCTGAACACCTTCAAGAGATTATAGACAAAAACAACAGCAAACTGGACGAATTCAATTAGTAATTGCATCTGTTTCAAGTTAATTATCCTGACATCATAATTAATTGTTTCCGCCCACAGCGGTAGGTACATAACCAGTATGCCAAAATGGCGGATCCTGCTGCCCGAGTATAGCTGCAGCCAAGTAGCAGAACCAGTAGGCAGTTTTGGGAATCGTAGGTATCAAGCAGCATATCGTCTGTGTTTAGAATGTTTCCTTCAAGGATTTTTAACCTTTTCTCATTATTTTACAGTATTGGCATAGCGCGGCCCCTGAAGAAGGTTCACAGAAACACGAGCCGTGTCGGGCCAACGCCAGTGTTATATCCCTGCTGCATACCTCGCTACGATAAGTGCATTTTTACTGCCTTTAACATTGTGTAAAGTGACATAAGTTGTCATTACCAAGACTTCAAAAACTTGACAGAGAGACCAATGATTAGAATATTCAGACGGTGTATCATTGAATTTATCACCGCATATCTCTGATAACGGCATTTCGGGGCAATTGCTTTACAAGCCCGCCACAATATATGAGGTCTCACTGTCCATAAATAACACAGGCTATGGCAAACATCTTCGGTCTAATATGATGGTATTTAGAAGTAACCATCTGAACAGCACACCTGTAGGGAGGAAAGTACCCTGGGGTTCTGCAGCATGTTAATGATTGTTGTTCTGTTATGAGTCAGTCAATTATAATGAATATTTGTATCACCGGGTGTCACACACTTCTGTACTCAATTATGACTCAGTTTGTGCACCCATAGAGGACACAATCCCTGACTGATGGTCTGCCACTGTAGGTGGATATCAGGAAGCTGTCAGCTGTCGACCTCTTGCCATACATGGTGTAAGCTGTTGCCTACATGTCCACGCCACTGTGTGGCCTGTGTATGTAGTGGTTCAGAGGCCAAGTGCAACACTGAACACTGCAATGCTATTTGTCAGCACCCTTAGGCACATCTTGCTTCCCTGGCACATTCCACCTCATGAAGGACAGGTTGCCATGTCTGAGGATACAGCATGAAGCGTTCAGCCAGTTTAACATCTGCGCATCCAGCTAGTGGAACTCCTGGACCACACAACTGTGGCGCAGCATGGAGCACAATTGTTAAGGATGCACATGTGCTTGGCCAAGTGTGAGGTATTACAACACTGTGGCCGGCCATGGCAGGGGCTCATGGCAACGTTGGCCCTCCTTATATACCCTTGTGGAGGACATCTCTGGGTGCAGCCAGGTGGCATGCTGGCAGAAGGGTGGACCCTTATAAGGTACAGTACATGGACGCTCTATGTGTAAATCTGCATGGTATCATGGTTGAGGGGCAAACCTGAGAGCGGTTGTGCAGAGGGAGGGTGTGTTACGCAGAGGCTAGGTACCACCTGTACCCTGAGATGCCATCCTGGTATGGGCTGGTGCAGTGGGCAGCAACATCGTTGTCATAATGGCTGCGACATACACCGACCCGTGGCATTTACACAAGCTGGGTGGGATGGGCTTGCATATATTGTGGCCGGACTGGGTGGAGATAGGGTTGTGGTCAGAGTGCAGACCGAACATCCTCCCAAATGTTCACCTTCCTGCCCAGTGTACCATTGTACTGTACAGTATGAGGGCAACAGTGCAGGGAATCCTACATACCTTATGAGCCACAAATGTTTCCAGTATTATGATAGAGCCAGACATTAGTTTATCACCCTGTCTGAACCCCTGTCATCCTCATCACTGCAAGTAGCAAGCATGGAAACCGCTGTTGCTGTGCAGTCATGGGTGTCAGCTAGTGCATTATCACTCACACCCATGCACGTGCTGGTGTACCAAACAGCTCTGGAATATGGTATGCATAGGTTGTGTGCTGAAAGGCTAGTTGCCTCTCCGGACACCTAGCATACAGTCATTGTTCCTGCTCATTGATCACCAATTCTTCCTATGCCACACCCAGCTTTGTTAGGAAAGAAGAGTGGCCCGTACATCAATATACCTCATCACCTGCCTAGCTGTACATCGGAACCCCTTCATGCATACATTGCACCCTGTGCAACCTCGTTCGGCATTCTGCTACCTCCATATGGGCGACACATGGGTAATGTGGGTTCAGCCAAAGGCTTGGGCTCTATGGACACTTTCACATGTGAATATTGACGCCCTTTATTTGCACCTCAGGACCTGTGCTGGAGGGCTGTGTGATCATCTGTCATTAGTGACATTAGTTAGTCATCATACTCAGCAGTATGGCTGCTATGATGAGGGCGTTGGTAGAGCCTATACAGTTCTGATGGGCTGTGTTTGCACGAGCGTCAATGACTGTTTGTCTGCTCACCAGGAGCGTGCTATAGGGGTACAAATGGGTGGTCCGAGGTGCTTCCACTGTCCACAACATGCCTTCTGTGCTATTGAACCAACTGCAGTGGCTTACGTGGTACCAGCCACACCCACATCAGCGCCTTGTGCCGCTGTGACCCTTTTGTGGGCGCTTGCGCAGCCCATCTGTTGAGGCCCTGGCCGAAGAGGCACTCTGTTACAGTCCTGAGAGCCGCATTGCCATTTTGCACAGATCTCCATGTTTGAATACATTGCAGCCAGCTACTTTCTGCACCTTATATACATTCGAAGGGCACCTGACACCACATTGAGGGGCATTGCATCCTTGTCACATCCACCTGTCAGTCCTCTTGTGAGGGCTCACTCCTCAGTAATGGCCATCTATCACTCAATAGAGCAGTATACACATGCATGCATCCTCCCTCTGCTTGCCTGGCCGATCAGCTGTGCTGCTGGTAACGGCCTGTCCGCGAGGTGGCTGCCAACAGTCAGGCCATCACCTTTGTAGTAAAATATGTGACATGTGGGTGGGTAGCCCCATGTCACAGCTCATGCAGACAGCACTGCAGACACTTTCTACAAGTGACATGTTATGACAGGAGAATGTACAGCATGCATTAAATGGTGGCTGTGTGTCCCAACAGGGGACATCTATATCATGAAGAGTCTGACGGCCTGTGTGTGTGCTGGTTCCATGAGCATGCATGCCCAGGTGGCTTTTTCCTTGCTTCTCTGGTGCACTGTGTTGATCACTAACTCCATCACATAATGTATGCCATATCTGGCATGATAAAGGTGTGTGGTACCCCTTGGATGGCAGGTGTGCTCTGGACACGAACCCTGAGCTCTGCTGCTATTCCATCAGTAGTTGTACTGTGACTAAACTGTTCATTATGTTGCTGGGGGCATGATGGGCAAGGCGTTACATACTGTACAACTATTCACAGACCATATACATGTACGGTACACAATGTGCACATGAGCACCCCATGATAGACATTCCGACACAAGATACACGGTAGCTGCACCCTTTGAAGCCACTACTGCCCTGTTGTGACAGCAATGCCCGGATGCCCATTGAGCCGCACATCACTGGTTTCACAGCCAGATACGTGTTGTGAACAGCCATTGATTTCAAGTGGTACTGCATGTAAATGTAGGCCAGAACAAATGTACATGAGTAGGCAGTTACAGGGAGCCCAGTGGAGGTTGTGTGTGAAACTGAACTACCCACTCATGGGAGCTGGCAGTGTCAAACCGTGAGTGATGGTTCATGTCTGTACAACATGTGTTTATGGAGGCTGATACACAGTATGCATGGGCCCATGACAGCACAGTGGCCTACATACTGGCATAGCTGTGTGTGGGGGCCAACTGTACATGCAGCTCCTTTCCTTCGCTGCGATACCTTGTAGCAGCATACAGCCGCCACATGCATGTGCATGCAACCAGATAGCTGGCTCTCTTTTCGGCCAGCTGCAATGACCCCAGAGGTGTGTTGATGTGGGATGCTACAGTGATAAGGGACCTTCAGATAGGTGTGGGCAGCGCCACATGTGCTTTCTTCTCACGCACCCATTCATGAGGCATCAGAAGGTTGTAGGGCTCACATGTGTTCCCTGCTGTGTATTGCAGCTCTGCTGCCTAGGCCCTCACTGATACCACTTGCCTACTGAAGGGTCATTAGTGTTGTTGCAAGATGCACATGACAATAATATTGAGGTTTGGGAAATAGGCTAAGAGTGACAGAGGTAGGGTTCATTAGTCCTAATGGGCGTCAATGACGCACCGATATGCATGTCACCGTAATAGCATTAGGGACTGACAGAGGTATGGGCCCTTACAGGTACAATTAATGTAGGGTGTTAGCAAATCAGGGGAGACATTTGAGTGTGTTGTGTTCCATGGGGACAAGTGTGTACAGTACTGTCATCCTTGCTGGGATGTCAGTATGTAGCAAGTGCTTAGCCCAATGGCACGGAATAGGTAACACACATACAGCACCTCAGCGGAGCCTTGAGGCAGCCCTTAGCCACCCTATTATAGGCTATACCCTCTGAGGTAGAGCACCACCCCCAACAGTTGTTGGGTGGACAGACTTAGCAGGTGAGGCACGTAGCAGACTGAAAAGGAGGTCTGCACATTAAACTATGTCCTAACCAATCAGTGGGCAAACAGCCCTTCTGGGGCATGGTTCTGTCCCATGCCAACCTTAAAAGTGTGTCTGTATAAGGTGTTGGCAAACCTGGCTGCCACTGAGTGTGTTTTCATGCCGTCGTGCACGCGCACATGGGGGATCAGGTCTGAGGTCTGGATCTATAGCCACAGGTATTCCATGCCGAAGAGCCACATTATGGAACACACAGCAAAGCAGGATTATCCTTGCAACCTTGGGGGGAGCATACAGTAACGCTCCCCCAGTCTTGTCCAAACATCGGAAGCGGCTCTTCAAAAGGCCGAAGGTACGTTCGATGACCGAGCGTGTAGCACGTAAGGCCTTATTATAGGCCACCTGTCACGCCGTGGCAGGCTGGAGGACTGGGGTCATAAGCCAGGGTCTGCATCCATAGGCTGCATCTCCTGTAGCAATTAAATAGGCACGACATTACAAATAATGATGTTTGTGTCACATGGGTGTATGTGCTCAATACATGCAGTAGAACCGGATGGCACGAGGCAGCCCATTCCGGTTTCCCAACACCCTATGTGTGTGGCTTCATGATTGCTTTGGCACACAGCTGGTGTGTGGCTATTAGGCGGTATAGCACGTGAAGGGCCCTTAGACAGTGAGATTTATGTCAGCAGTGTGTATGCGGTCGGTGCGTTACATCACTGTCCTTACAGATCACAATCCTGTGTTCGGATCATATGCATCATGCACTCCAGTCATTGTGTACAGACATATCTGCTCAACTGCACCTTTTATGTAGGTATGCATACCCAATAACATACATGGTGTAAACTGGCTGCCCCTCAATGTGCACAACTGACTAGAAGTGATCATGCGAAGTCTCATGAACGTCAGGACCTCACGAACACCTGTGGATGTGAGCTGCCCTTACATGACAAGTCTAAAATCACCTTGGACACTGCCAGTAGCCATGGCTACACCAAATATGTGTAGGCTGTCCACTAGTGCAGTGAGGTGAACAAGCCATGGCACATTCAGGCCATACAGGGGCTGCTGTGTACCTCATGCTTGGCAGCCAATAGCAAGTGGTTGGGTGCATGAGCCATTCCACCACTTAAGGTAACACAATGAGCCACTCAGGTCTGTTGTGATGGGGACATATGACTCCATCCCAACAGGCATCTACATCACATTTGTGTGCCATTACAGAGATGAACATTGCAAATATGTTAGATGTATGTTAACGTGTATCTTACCTACAAGCCAACCATCGCCATACAGGCCAGCTTCGAATTTGCGAAACAGAGCTGATTGCCTGAGTATGAAGGAATCATGCGCTGATCCCAGAAAGCTGGACATCACCGAGAGGATCCGCATTCCAGCATCACACACCACTTGCACGTTGAGGGAGTGGAACTGCTTTCTGTTGCGGTACGCTGCCTCCGTCTGACGTGTATCTTACCTACAAGCCAACCATCGCCATACAGGCCAGCTTCGAATTTGCGAAACAGAGCTGATTGCCTGAGTATGAAGGAATCATGCGCTGATCCCGGAAAGCTGGACATCACCGAGAGGATCCGCATTCCAGCATCACACACCACTTGCACGTTGAGGGAGTGGAACTGCTTTCTGTTGCGGTATGCTGCCTCCATCTGACGGGGTGGAACAATGGCCACATGAGTGCAGTCAATAGCTCCAATGACATTCGGAAAGTGGGCAATGTCATAAAAACCACGCTTGAGGTCCATCAGGTCCTGTCTGTCGCACGGGAATGCTATGTAGCGAGGCATGAGGTCCATAACAGCTTCAATGACCTGGTGCAGACACCGTGAAAAGGTGCTCTGTGACATCCCACCCACAACAACTACTGTGGATTGGAAGGAGCCACTTGCTGTGAAGTGCAGGGCAGCCATGAGTTTGGTCAGGCTGGGTCGGCACGGCTCTTTCGGGTTGGAGACTCAAGGGCACCTCGTATGTCTTCATATATTTCCAGGATGGCACGAGCGCTGAGGCGATACCTGCTGATCACAACATCCTCTGGCATACCCAGCAATGAGGGTCGTGGAAGATAGATCCGCTGCCTGTACCCGCGGCGACATCGACCAACGTCCTGGCGTCTGCGTCGGGCCTGCTCAGCCATGGAGTGCGCCTGCCCCATACACTGTGAATGTGTAGATGGTGTGGAGAAGATAGACCTACTAAGAACAGGCCTTTTTATTGGGTAGCAGTACCTTTGTAGGTCTGTGGGGATAGGTTTTCCACATTTTCGTTCAACGCGATAATATCACGGTGCGTGCTGTGCGCCGTGATACGGTGTATCGCATTTGAAAGAGATGTAGTTATTGGCCGCGTTAGGAGCCACACTAACAGCGCAGCTGTTTCGTGGCACGCGAAAAGTCCTCCCTAATTTACATTTGCCCCGCCCCAACTCTGCCCCCTGAATACTTAACTCAAAATTTACATTCACAAACCGCGATAACTGCTTTTAGCTTGGTTTGCAATTTTTCTCACGCAATACAGCCGTATTGCGCGCGGTATTTCCTTGGAAAATGAGGCCCTTTATGAATATAACCCATGATATCTAAAAATTGTGTTACTACAAAAAATGTATGTTTTAAACCAATAAGTTGACAGCACTATCGATCTTGTTGCCATGTCGGTAAGTGGGTATAATAAGTCAATGCGTTATCGGCGCTGTCATTGAAATTTTGAAAAATTAAAAAACATTTTTTTTGATAAATTATCAACAATACCAATCTGAGTACCGTACCAGAAAATAGCTATATTTAGCAAGTGCGTTGTCTTCATTAAAGTGCTGAAAAAAATAAAATAAAATAAAATAAAACTAATCTTCAACGCTATCAGTGCCATACCGAACACGCAATATAATGAGTCAATGCACTGTCAGTGCCGTTTTTGAAATGCTGCAAAAAATATGCTTACCAATGTTTGCCGGACTGTCTATGCCTTCATTAAAGTGTTGGAAAAATCAACTTATCTTCAACGCTATCAGTGCCGTACCGAACACGCAATATAATGAGTCAATACACTATCAGTGCCGTTTTTGAAATGCTGCAAAAAATATGCTTACCAACATTTGCCAAACTGTGATAATATTCAATGTTCTCCTTGCGATCAAAGTATACGGATGTGTACCAAACTAATGAGCTGAAAAAATGGTAAATCTGGGCAAACTCTTTTAAACCTTTGTTTGGCGCCAAAATGGGATGTCATTCAGCTTCAAGCAGGCGGAGCAAAAATACGATGGAGTCAAAAATGAATATAAATATAAATTAGAATGATATTCAAGAAATAGAATCGGATAACACTCATATGAATGCAAATGGTGAAAATTCAAAAATATCTTTTTATATAAAATTGACGATCAACCAATAATGGGCGGGGCCTAAATTCCATGTTTGTCAACCAGACACGTCAATCAATTCTCTGTGAGCGGAGCAGCATAATACATCCAATATTGAAAATATAAGTAAAATAAATAGTGAAAGATCATATCCATATGAAATCTTATTAAATATGAAACAATATTAATTATAGCCTCTCATTATATTTGACTTTTTATTTTCTTAAAATTTATTTAAAAAAATAAAAGTAAAATTGAATAAAATCACAAAAAATGTGTACAGTTATGACCTCAATGGTGAGAACAGCTATAAAACATAGGAAATAATGGATAATTGATATATTATAAAAAAAACAGATAAATCAATATCTAAATTTAATCCATATGGTGCCATAGTTTTAAAGTCATAAATAAATTTCTGTTCTTGTTGTAATAACAATTTATAAAAATCACCTCCTCTCCAATGCATTAGGGTTTGAGACAGAATACAAAATTTATAATCATTAAATTTGTGATTTTCTTTAATTGAATGGTCGACCAGGGGTTTGGATTCGATTCTTCTATTAATATTACTTTTGTGTTCTATGATTCTTTTCCTAAATTCCCTTATTGTCTTTCCAATATACATCTTTTTGCAAGGACATATAGCTGCGTAGATTACTCCTTTGCTCCTACAGTTCGTGAATTGTCTTAAAAAATATTTTCTGTTGATACTGGGAATATCAAGACTATTTGTTTTCATATTGACATTGCACACAGAACATTTATTGCAAGGTCTATGCCCTGGAGGTCTGATGTCAACTACTGGTTTCTGTGGTAAAGCAGAGGGTGACATGTAATCTTTAATATTTTTGGATCTTTTATTAGCTATTAATAATTCTTTATCTTTAAATCCATCCAATAATTGTATCATAGGCCAATGGCGTTTCAAAATTTTAATTATTTTGTGTGACATATATGTATATGTCAACGGACAAGTGATCTTTTCAATCTGTTTTTTAGCCTTTGGTTGAAGGAGGTCTTGTCTTTTTTGTTTAAACGCTCTGTTGAGTCCACTTATGTTTCTCTGGGTATTGTCTATCCAGAAACCTCTGCTTCATCTCTACAACTCTAAATTTAAATGTGTCATCATCCACACAGAGTCTTCTAAGTCTTAAAAATTGGGAATACGGTAAATTGTTTAATAATGACCTATTATGACAACTGTTATAGTGTAAAAACTTATTGGAGTCTGTGGGTTTTCTGTAAATGTCCGTATGAAATCTACCTCAATTAAAGAAATTTGTATACCTAAAAAAGAAATTGAACTTTTATGAGATTGCATTGTAAACTTAAGATTAGAATCACATGTATTCAGCCAATTATAAAAGTCTAACAAATCAACCTGGTTGCCATTCCATAATAAAAATATATCATCTATATACCTTTTCCATATAGTGATATAGTTAGGCCCCGCCCATTATTGGTTGATTGTCAATTTTATATAAAAAGATATTTTTGAATTTTCACCATTTGCATTCATATGAGTGTTATCCGATTCTATTTTTTGAATATCATTCTAATTTATATTCATTTTTGACTCCATCGTATTTTTGCTCTGCCTACTTGAAGCTGAATGACATCCCATTTTGGCGCCAAACAAAGGTTTAAAAGAGTTTGCCCAGATTTACCATTTTTTCAATTCATTAGTTTGGTACACATCCGTGTACTTTGATCGCAAGGAGAGCATTGAATATTATCACAGTTCTGCAAACATTGGTAAGCATATTTTTTGCAGCATTTCAAAAACGGCACTGACAGTGCATTGACTCATTATATTGCGTGTTCGGTACGGCACTGATAGCGTTGAAGATAAGTTGATTTTTCCAACACTTTAATGAAGGCATAGACAGTCCGGCAAACATTGGTAAGCATATTTTTTGCAGCATTTCAAAAACGGCACTGACAGTGCATTGACTCATTGTATTGCGTGTTCGGTATGGCACTGATAGCGTTGAAGATTAATTTTATTTTATTTTTTCAGCACTTTAATGAAAACAACGCACTTGCTAAATATAGCTATTTTCTGGTACGGTACTCAGATTGGTATTGTTGATAATTTATCAAAAACAATTTTTCAAAATTTTTCAAAATTTCAATGAAACTGCCAATAACGCATTGATTTATTATACCCACTTACCGACATAGCAACAAGATCGATAATGCTGTCAACTTATTGGTTTAAAACATACATTTTTTGTAGTAACACAATTTTTAGATATCATGGGTTATATTCATAAAGTTAGAAACAATCTCTGGCAACTTTAGAATTGAGTCGGATTTTTATTTATATTTATTTTATGTTGACTAATCACTGTGTACAATTAAACTCATAGATAGTATTTACACACAACACTGCAGTAAGCACACTAACTTAAGACAATTTTGTTTGTAATTTTATTATTAGTGCTGGCAGCGTATCGTTTATTTACATTGGCTTCTAAGCATGTCCGTTAGATTAACAGTGTGTTCCATCTACCTCCTTTGTAAAGGTTCAGTTTTTAGTTTTTTAACATTAAGCCCTTATCATATAATTTTTAGTATTATTCGTACAATCAAAGCCCGTTCAAATGAAAAGATAGATAGTGCACGGTTAAGAATGATGATATGGTCTAAAGCAATTCCATATAGAATTTGATTTTTTAATTATTTTTTATGGGGTCATTTAGCAAACCAGCTGCATCTTGTAAGTACACCTTCTCTCATTGGAGTCTGGAGCTTCTTTATTTGAAATTGAGAAATTCTAATGGTGGACAAATATAGACCATTTGAACAGTCACTTGGATATTGTGAATATGAAGGCTTACTAATTGTTTGTAAGGTAATTATCTTTTTGTTACTTCCCATTATATTTGATTTTTTATTAGTATTAATACCAGGTTTTATATTGATATCATTTAATTTTTATATTGAAGTCAGCCTATGAACCTCCATGGACAGAGCACATCTATGCATCAGTAGCATGGGTTCTTCTTAGTGTTTGGGTAATTGCCAGGTTCTTGTGGCCTGGTTTTTGGCCTCTGTTGGAAACAGGATGCTGGGCTTGATGGACCCTTGGTCTGTCCCAGCATGGCAATTTCTTATGTTCTTATGAGTATGCCATTTTAGTCTAAAATAAGGTATGATCATTTGGTATTTACATTCTGTTATTCTTTACAATTCATATTAATTCTTTTAATGTATAAAGAGTTTGTAAGACACAATGGGGTAGATTTTAAAATTTTGCGCAATCGCGTACTTTTGTTCACGCACCAGGCACGAACAAAAGTACGCTGGATTTTATAAGATATGCGCGTAGCCGCGCGTATCTTATAAAATCCGGAGCTGGCGCACACAAGGGGGTGCACATTTGTGCAACCTGCGCGCGTTGAGTCCAGCGCGCGCTGCCTGTTCCCTCCGAGGAGCGGCCTCGGAGGGAACTTTCCTTCGCCCTCCCCCCACCTTCCCCTCCCTTCCCCTACCTAACCCACCCCCCCCGGCCCTATCTAAACCCCCCCTACCTTTGTCGGCAAAGTTACGCCTGCTTTCAGCAGGCGTAACTTTGTGCGCGCCGGCCAGCAGCCCTGCTCCGTGTTCCGGTCCCGGGGGCTGGTCCGGAGGCCGCGGCCACGCCCCTGGAACACCCCAGGCCGAAACCACGCCCGCGTCGCCGCCCCCGAAATGCCGTGTCACGCGCATCGCCGCCCCCAAAATGCTGCGTCACTCCGGCCTCGCCCCCGACACGCACCTTTTAGAAAGCCCCGGGACTTACGCGTGTCCCGGGGCTTTACGCGCGCTGGCGGCCTATGCAAAATAGGTTCGCCAGTGCGTGAGTGCCCTGCGCGCGTAAATCCGGAAGGATTTACGCACGCAGGGCTTTTAAAATCCGCCCCAATTTGTTTTTCCATATGACATGATTCATTTTATTTGTGTTTTTATTTTGCTGTAATTGTGTTTGTTCTCCTTCTGTTCTCCTCCTTTGTTTTTTAACACACACATTTTTTAATTCATAATGTGTATATATATTTGTTTTTTGATTTGTTCTTTATGATTACCGTTTCTCTGTAAGCTTAAATTGCTTAGGTTGACCTGTTTTTGCGTCTGTTTTTAATCATATTTCTCAAAAACATTTTTAACGTGAATTATTAATTTGTATTATTTATCTATTTTATAGCCCCTGAAGCAGCTCTTTGTTGGGCGAAACTCAGGCCTAGAGTCGGGCAACTAATAAACGGATTTTCAAAGGACTTTTGGCTATTCTTTGTTTTGATTCCATATGGCTACAAGGCAAAGATATGGGGAGGCTAGGGGCAGAGGTCCCAAAGGCCACAAGACAGGAGAAGACGAGATGGAGTCAGAAGGCCACAAGGCAAATAAGGAAAAGGCCTGAGAAGGCCACAAAGCAAAAGTGACTAGAGCAAGGAGCTGAAAGGAACTCATTAAAATCATCCATTGTACCTGAAGACTGGAGGATAGCAAATGTAACCCCAATATTTAAAAAGGGCTCCAGGGGCGATCCGGGAAACTACAGACCGGTTAGCCTGACTTCAGTGCCAAGAAAAATAGTGGAAAGGGTTCTAAACATCAAAATCACAGAACATATAGAAAGACATGGTTTAATGGAACAAAGTCAGCATGGCTTTACCCAAGGCAAGTCTTGCCTCACAAATCTGCTTCACTTTTTTGAAGGAGTTAATAAACATGTGGATAAAGGTGAACCGGTAGATGTAGTATACTTGGATTTTCAGAAGGCGTTTGACAAAGTTCCTCATGAGAGGCTTCTAGGAAAAGTAAAAAGTCATGGGATAGGTGGCGATGTCCTTTCGTGGATTGCAAACTGGCTAAAAGACAGGAAACAGAGAGTAGGATTAAATGGGCAATTTTCTCAGTGGAAGGGAGTGGACAGTGGAGTGCCTCAGGGATCTGTATTGGGACCCTTACTGTTCAATATATTTATAAATGATCTCGAAAGAAATACGACGAGTGAGATAATCAAATTTGCAGATGACACAAAATTGTTCAGAGTAGTTAAATCACAAGCAGATTGTGATAAATTGCAGGAAGACCTTGTGAGACTGGAAAATTGGGCATCCAAATGGCAGATGAAATTTAATGTGGATAAGTGCAAGGTGATGCATATAGGGAAAAATAACCCATGCTATAATTACACAATGTTGGGTTCCATATTAGGTGCTACAACCCAAGAAAGAGATCTAGGTGTCATAGTGGATAACACATTGAAATCGTCGGTACAGTGTGCTGCGGCAGTCAAAAAAGCAAACAGAATGTTGGGAATTATTAGAAAAGGAATGGTGAATAAAATGGAAAATGTCATAATGCCTCTGTATCGCTCCATGGTGAGACCACACCTTGAATACTGTGTACAATTCTGGTCGCCGCATCTCAAAAAAGATATAATTGCGATGGAGAAGGTACAGAGAAGGGCTACCAAAATGATAAGGGGAATGGAACAACTCCCCTATGAGGAAAGACTAAAGAGGTTAGGACTTTTCAGCTTGGAGAAGAGATGACTGAGGGGGGATTTGATAGAGGTGTTTAAAATCATGAGAGGTCTAGAACGGGTAGATGTGAATCGGTTATTTACTCTTTCGGATAGTAGAAAGACTAGGGGGCACTCCATGAAGTTAGCATGGGGCACATTTAAAACTAATCGGAGAAAGTTCTTTTTTACTCAACGCACAATTAAACTCTGGAATTTTATGCCAGAGAATGTGGTTAGTGCAGTTAGTATAGCTGTGTTTAAAAAAGGATTGGATAAGTTCTTGGAGGAGAAGTCCATTACCTGCTAATAAGTTCACTTAGAGAATAGCCACTGCCATTAGCAATGGTAACATGAAATAGACTTAGTTTTTGGGTACTTGCCAGGTTCTTATGGCCTGGATTGGCCACTGTTGGAAACAGGATGCTGGGCTTGATGGACCCTTGGTCTGACCCAGTATGGCATTTTCTTATGTTCTTATGTTCTTAATGCTGAAGCATTGAAGCAAGGGACAGACAGGGTTAACTAGTGCTGGACTCTGGGTGTGGTGCAGGCATCGAGAGGAGCTTGGCCAGCCAGGGAAGTGTGCTCGTGGAAGTCCCCTAGTGGAACGTAGGCTGTAAGACTGGCTGAAGCATGAAACCAGGGATGTGCTGAAGACTACAGTTTGGAGCTGAGCTCATTGGAGTCCTCTGATGGAGGGGAGGCTGAACAGCAACTGTAACTGTAACAAGGATAATGTGTGTACCTTCCACCCCTGACTAATCCATAACAATCTCAGGGTGACCAGAATGAAAAGTTCCCAGGTATGGAGAGTGGAGGATTATTTGATGCTTATTAGTTTTAATTAATGGGTGTTATTTGATGTGTCTGCTATTTTAAAATGTTTTATTGGTGATTGGGAATTTTTTTTTAATTTTGTATGTGTTTTTAATTATTGAATGTTCTATTCAACTGTTTTGAAATATTTGTTTTATTACTATTATGATTCATATTTCTTTAATTTTTAATTGTTTTATGAGGAAATGTGATGTTTCTGTTTTTGCACTGTATACATAGTCTGGCTTGCAGCAGTTTCCAATTTAGGGGTGGATTTATCAAATTGCGGTAAGTACCGCATGCGATAGCAAAAGGGGCATGTTTTATGCTAATATAGCATTTATCTGTGTGAAGAGCTAAGTTAGTGGAAATTGTGATACCATTTCAGATTCTGTGATAAGTGTCAGACCTGTTGTATTTCCTGCATTCAACCACTGGGGGACCATTAAAAATGGTCCCCCAGTGGTTGAGAGAGAGACTGGCCATAATATCATGGCTCATAGGGGGTCATTTTTCAAAACGCATGCGTTAAGGGCTTATCGAATGCGAAAATGTGTTTACCAGCAAATTCCAAAAATGGGAGGAGTAGGCTCCCTGCGAAGAGTATCGCACAGCCATAACGCAGAATTTTAGCTACACCTTTTTCAAATGTGTTAGGTGGTGCAATAGCAGCTGTGACCTGTATGGCTTATTTCAGAGGATTTGAAGGTGAGAGAGAGAGAGAGAGAGAGAGAGAGAGAGAGAGAGAGAGAGAGAGAGAGAGAGAGAGAGAGCACCTGGCCATCATAGCATGTCCCATACATAGGTATTTGTATCCCTAGGATAGGCCAACCTAGTAACTCGAGGTGGGGATTAGGTAAGAGTGTAGGGGGTTAGGGGCCACTTTGACATTCTACGTGATACCTACGAACAGAACAGTGGTCTCTTGTGAAGATTTGCTGGCCTTTGGAGTGAGGAAACTCACTCCAAGATGAGATTTGGGCAATGTTCTCTCAACCTAACTTGATGTTACCCAGGTAGAGAGTCCATCAAGCTAGGTTGAGAGAACATTGCCCAAATCTCATCTTGGAGTGAGTTTCTTCACTCCAAAGGCCAGGTAATTTTCAAAGGAGCTATGCATTAAAATGTAACATACTATCGTAGCAATTTTCAAAAGTGATTTACTTGAGTAAAGTGCAATTACATGAGTAAATCCTATGACAATTCAATGGCATATATTGTAGCAATTTTTAAAAGTCCACTTTCTTGAGTAAAGTGCACATGAGTGTGTAAATCTCGATTTTAAGGGTGTAAACGCTTTTTAACATAAGGCTCTATATGTTTCAGAGGCTTCAAAAACTTTTATTGTGTGTTAGTGTTTTCCGGGATATCTCAAGAGTCACACAAAAAAAGAGAAAACAATTTCTTCTGTTAAAACCTAGGGTGAATGAGATTGGAGCTTCTTTTTTGATTAAGTTTCCTTATAAGTGTATCGTAAGATACCAAAGTACCGTAATACATATATCTTTTTTGCCCCTAATCAACTTTCTAATTTGTTGTCAAATAAGGAAATTCCTCTAAGTAATTTGTCTCCAAACTGTCATAACATCCATATATCTGGTATGAAATCCCGTAAGTAATAAAGAATGCTTCCCGTTGTGTAGGTATTTCCTTTTGGGTTTTTCCTTTTTAATTTCTTCTGCAGTTGTGGAATTAGGTCCTACAGATGATGGGCGTGGAATTTAACAATGTTTGTGAATGACTTGCCTTCCTTTTATAGAAAAGGAATAGATAGTTTATTTTATGGTAACTATGTATAAATATTTATTTATTTATTTATTTATTTATTTAAGAGTTTTTATATACCGTCATTAAGTTATTCACCATCATAACAGTTTACGATAGGGCACCTATATAAAAAAAATATGGGTCGTACATTACATAGGTGGTGCCATTGGTATTCAGTAACAAAAAAGGCATTTATTTGGGGGATTGAGTGTTTCATAGCAATGTGTCCTGAAGGTTGCCTACAGTTAAAAAAGGTTGAACTAAGTCAGTAAGGAGCATTAAATTAGGCATTCGGTGCTTTATGCCGCATATCCTTGATTAATTGCCTGCATCAATTTTCTTTCTTGAAGGCTTGTATAAAAAGCCAGGTTTTGAGATGTGTTTTGAAAAGTTTATGATTGCTCTGGAGTCTAGGGTCCAGGGGCATGGAGTTCCATAATATGGGACCGGCTAGAGACAATGCTTGGTCCCTCACTTGGGTAAGTCTTGCGGTTTTCACAGAAGGAATGGGGAGTGCTCTGTTTGCTGACCTTAAATTTCTGTGTGGGACATGTACTCTAAGTGCTGTGTTCAGCCATTCTGCTTTATCGTCGTGGATAAGTTTGTGTATTAAGCACAGTGCTTTGAACTGTATTCTTTGTTCTATGGGAAGCCAATGTAGGGTGGCGAGTGAATCTGTTATGTGATCTCTTTTGTTTTTTCCAGTAAGAATTCTAGCTGCAGCATTTTGTAAAATCTGTAGAGGTCTTACTGTAGTGTTGGGTAGGCCTAGTACCAAGGCATTACAATAGTCTGTGCTGGCGAAAATCAGAGATTGAAGTACAGTGCGAAAGTTTGGTAAGGATAGTAATGGTTTCAGATTTCTTAGTATCATGAGTTTAGCATATCCTTCCTTAACCTTTAATGATATGTGTTGTTTGAGGTTTAGTTCATTGTCAATTATTACTCCGAGATTGCGAACTTTCTTTGCTAAGTCAATTTGTTGGTTGTTATTGAGAAATATTGGAGTTTGTGTAATATTCATGCTTTTCCTTTCTAAGTGTATAAATTCGGTTTTATCAATGTTGATTATTAGCTCCATTTGGTTTAGAAGTTGTTTTATTATGTCCAGATATATCATGGCTAGGCCTATTGTTTTTTCAATAGTTTCATCGATTGGTAGATTTAACTGGATGTCGTCAGTGTAGATGTAGTGTATGATTCCAAGTCCAGCGAGGAGATGGCATAGGGGCAGAAGATATATGTTAAACAGTGTAGCGGATAGTGCTGACCCTTGCGGGACTCCTGTTTTCAAGGTAATCTTGTTGGTTAGCGTGTTTTTAATTTGAACTTGAAAAGTTCTGTTATTTAGATATGATCTGAACCATTTGATTGTTTTGTCTTGTAGACCTATTTCTTCAAGCCTTTTGATTAGTATTATGTGATTCACTGTGTCAAAAGCTGCTGATAAATCTAGTAATATCAGAATTGTAGAGATTACTTACCTGATAATCTCGTTTTCCTTAGTGTATGCAGATGGACTCAAAACAAGTGGGTATAGTGTGCTCATGCTAGCAGTTGGAGACGGATCTGACGTCAGCACGGGTACATATACCCCCACAGGAAGTGAAGCAATTCAGTAATCTTCCTTGCAAAGCTGTCATAGCTATATGAGTGCTGACCAATCGATTAATTAAACAGGATTACCCTGACCGGTTGATAGTAGCTGGAGACCGCCAGGATTCTCAACCGGAAGGCGTCGACACCCGGCAGGGTGGATGCCCTATGTAGTAAAACATGGCTTACCTTGAGCCTGTGAAGCCCCATGAATATTGGCAGCTGGGCGGGATGCTGAGTCCATCTGCATACACTAAGGAAAACGAGATTATCAGGTAAGTAATCTCTACATTTCCTAGTGTGTAGCAGATGGACTCAAAACAAGTGGGATGTACAAAAGCTACTCCTGGACTGGGCGGGAGGCTGCCCGAGGTCCGTGCAGGATTGCCCTCGCAAATGCGGTGTCCTCCCTGGCCTGGACATCCAGAGGGTAGAATCTGGAGAAGGTATGGAGGGAGGACCACGTCGCCGCCTTACAGATCTCAGCAGGCGACAGCATCCGCGTTTCTGCCCAAGAGGCCTCTTGCGCTCTGGTAGAGTGAGCCTTGACCTGTAGAGGCGGTGGTTTATCCACGTCTACGTAGGCTGCCTTGATAACTTCTTTGACCTAGCGGGTGATAGTTGCCCTTGAGGCCGCTTCCCCTTGCTTCTTCCCACTATGTAGAATGAACAGATGGTCTGTCTTTCGTATTGCTTCGGACACTTCCAGGTATCTGGACAGTAGCCTGCCTATGTCGAGATGGCGTAGAATCCGACCGTCTTCAGACTTCTTCAAACCTTCTGTGGTAGGTAAAGAGATGGTTTGGTTGAGGTGGAAGTGCGAGACAACTTTGGGTAAGAAGGAAGGAACTGTGCGAAGATGGATGGCATCTGGCGTGATTCGGAGAAACGGATCACGGCAAGACGGTGCTTGTAGCTCGGAGACACGGTGTGCGGAGCAAACAGCCAGCAGTAACACCATCTTCAAGGTTAACAAACGGAGGGACAGGCCTCGGAGTGGACGGAAGGCGTGTCCCGCTAGAAAGTCCAAAACTAGGTTGAGGTTCCACAGAGGTATGGGCCACTTCAGTGGCGGACGAATGTGTTTGACTCCTTTCAGGAAACGTGAAACTTCCGGGTGTGTGGCGATACTATTGCCGTCACTACGTGGACCGTAGCAAGAAAGTGCTGCCACTTGGACCTTGATGGAATTGAGGGACAGACCCTTCTGAAGACCATCTTGCAGGAAATCCAAAATGATAGGAATCTTAGCGGCATGTGGATTGGTGCTATGAGCTTCGCACCAAGCTTCAAATACTCTCCAGATCCTTATATTTAGCGATGTGGAGAACTTGCGTGCTCGGAGGAGTGTATCTATTACCAGCCCCGAGTATCCTTTTTCTTCAGTCTAGCCCTCTCAATGGCCAGACCGTAAAAGAGAATTGAGCCGGATCCTCGTGGAGTATGGGACCTTGTCGCAGCAGGTCCCTGTGCGGCGGCAGGGGTAATGGAGTCCCTGCCAGCAATCTTCTCATGTCTGCGTACCAGGGTCTTCTTGGCCAGTCCGGGGCCACTAGAAGAACCAGGCCTCTGTGTTGCTGAATCCTGTGTATAATGGCGCCCAGCAGGGGCCATGGCGGAAAAGCGTACAGCAGAATCCCCTGGGGCCATGGGTGAACCAGTGCATCGATCCCCTGTGACCGAGGATCCCGCCTGCGGCTGAAATATCTGGATACCTGAGCGTTTGACCTGTCCGCTAGTAGGTCCATGCCCGGGGTCCCCCACTGATTCACAATCATCTGGAACTCCGTGGGTGACAATTGCCAATCCCCGGGATGTAGACTTTCTCTGCTGAGGAAGTCCGCCGCGGTGTTGTCCTTCCCGGCGATGTGGACGGCGGAGATGTCCAGGAGATTTGCTTCTGCCCAAGTCATCAGAGGAGCTATTTCTAGTGATACCTATTGGCTTCTGGTTCCGCCCTGTCGGTTGATGTATGCTACCGTGGTGGCGTTGTCTGACATCACTCTGACTGCTCTGTGTCGCAGTCTGTGGGCAAGTCGCAGGCACGCTAGCCTGACTGACCGTGCCTCTAGTTGGTTGATGATGGCGAGCAGGCAGTCGAAATGGTGGCCTACTTAACTGGCCGCCCCAGAGGCACACTCTGCTTCTCCTCGGATCCTCGGAGACCAACAAGTAAATATATATGCCTTACCTCGTCTTTGGCGCTTCCCGGTTGCAACCCGGGCGGTCTCCGGCTGCGGGGGGAGAGGGCGAGTACCTTCACCGCCGCGCTCGAGGAGGTGCACTTGCTGCCTCTAGGCCGCGCCCGAACTCGTCTCGCTCGGGGGCCAAGTCCACGCCGAGACCGAGGCTGCCTCTAGGCTGCGCCCGAGCCCTTCCTCGGGGGCAGGTCCCTGCCACGAGTCGGCCACCGGACCGAGGCACCTACCTCCGAGGGACTACGGAAATCACCTCGGGAAACTCAACTGGGGGAGTGACCAACTGGTATCACCGCAGGAGTGCGGGGCTCGTCGCTAGGAATTTAGTCATTAGAATTTGGAAGAACGCTCAGCGAGCGTGAAGGAGCTCCAAACTGCTTTGGAGACGGAAATTACTGAATTGCTTCATTTCCTGTGGGGGTATATGTACCCGTGCTGACGTCAGATCCGTCTCCAACTGCTAGCACGAGCACACTATACCCACTTGTTTTGAGTCCATCTGCTACACGCTAGGAAAATATTGTTTTCCGTTGTCGAACCCTCTTAGTATATTATCTGTTAGAGCAAGTAGGAGTGTTTCAGTTCTATAGTGCTTACGGAAACCATGCTGGGATGGGTAAAGGATATTGTTATTATCTAAGTGCTCAGATAGCTGTGTTTGTACTGTTTTTTCGATTAATTTGGCCATTAGAGGTAAGTTTGACACTGGTCTGTAGTTTGCTAGTATTTGGGGGTCCATGTTTTTCTTTTTGATTATTGGTTTGATGATTGCTCCTTTCAGTGTGTCTGGCACGTATCCTTCTTCTAGGGAGTAGTTTATAATTTTTGTAAAAGTTGGAGCGGTGATTTCAGTAAGCTTTTTGATTTCTACTATGGGTAATGAATCTATTTGGTGTGGGGCGGGATTTAGTTTCTTGATCATGTTCTCAACCTGGTTGTCGGTTATTTCGACAAATTCGGACCATGGTGTCACGTCTCTTTTACACATTTTAATCTCTTGTTTGGGTGTCTTGTTTGGGTTTTTCTCAGGGTCTCAATTTTATCATTGAAGAATCTAGCTATTTCATTGCATCTGTTTTCGGGTATATTCTCCGGTGAGTTTGCGTTGTCTTTGGTAAGATTATCAACTATTTTGAATAGGGTTCTGGGGTTATTCATGTGTTTTTCTATCTTTGTGCTAAAGTAAGTTTTTTTGGCTTCGAGAATTGTTTTTTTGTAAAAGCTAGTTGTTTTCGATATTGTGTCAGGTGGTCGACCGATTTGTGGTTTTGCCAGATTTTCTCTATTTTCCTAAGTTTTTGTTTTAGTTTTAGTTCCTTAATATGTTTCATGTACCATGGGTTTTTTTGTTTTGATTCTTTTGCGATTATGGTTTTTTGGGGGTTTATGTTATCCACTAACTTTCTAGTCAGGTTGATCCAGGCTGTTGTTGCTGTAGTACAGTCAGGGTGATTAAAAGATTTAAGTTCATCTTGTAGTTTGTCTTTTAGCGTTTCAGTGTTAAATGGGGGGCGATAAGTGATTATCATTGGTTTCTTTTTTGGATTTTCTGTTACTTTTGTAACTGCTAATGTGGTTTTAATGAGGAGGTGATCTGACCATGGGATCTGTGTGTAACTAGGGCTTTTTTCTTCGAGGAGGTTAGTGTTTATGAATGTGAGGTCAAGTGAGTGTTCGGCCCTGTGTGTGGGCTTAAGCATATTAAGATGCTATATATTTGGAAAATTGTTTAAACACTCTCTTGTTTTCATATCAAGATGTATAAAAGCTTGAAAATATTTTTGAAAAATTAATAAAGATTAAATTGAAAAAACCCCCCACTTATTGTCAATTCATCCAAGCCCCTCACCTCTGATCTGAATCAACTCTGGCAGTATGCTGTTCCAAGGACCCAGGATAGAACTTCCTCCAGCTCTGGACTGCCTCTATAGGTCCCCTAGCCAGGACTTCCTGTGGTACTGGCTGATGATGTCACATCCTCCAGGAGTATATAAGAAAGTTTCTTGCAACCAGCCAGTGCCTCAGCAACAGATTTCCTGGTGCTCTTGACTTCCAGTGTGTGTTGCTATACTTGTCTTGTTCTTGCCTTATGCCTTGTTCTGTGTTCCTGTTTTGTTTCTTTGTGTTGTCCTTCCTTCTCCATGCTCTGTTCCTTGTCTGGTTCCTAGCCTGTCTGTCCTTGCTCTTGACCCTGCTTGTTTTCCTTCCTTGCTTGTCTTGCATTTCTGGCTGCTGTGCAGCTCCCCTCCACCAGGGGACCTCAGTGAACCCTGCTTGGAACTATACTCTCCAGCATGTCTTTGGCTCTGGCCTCTGCTTGCTGTACTAGCTCTGCCCCACCAGGGGATTGCCATGAGCACATTCCTCAGGCTGTCCAGGCCCCTCTCTTTTGCCTGCACTACACCCAGACTCTTACCCTACTTACAGGCCGATATAGTTAGCCGGCATTTGGACACGCGTTTTGGACTGTAAGGGGTAATAGCGCGTCCAAAACATTTGTCCAACCCCCCGAACCTAATAGCGCCCGCAACATGCAAATGCATGTTGATGGCCATATTAGGTATTCCGGCGCAATTCAGAAAGTAAAATGTGCAGCCAAACCGCACATTTTACTTTCAGAAATAAGCACCTACCCAAAGGTAGGTGCTAATTTCTCCGGGCACCGGGAAAGTGCACAGAAAAGCAGTAAAAACTGCTTTTCTGTGCACCCTCCGACTTAATATCATGGCGATATTAAGTCGGAGGTCCCAAAAGTTTAAAAAAGTAAAAAATTAAAAAAAAAAAATTAAAATGGGCCCACGGCTGGTGGATCGAAAACCCGACGCTCAGTTTTGGCGGCGTCCAGTTTCCGAACCTGAGGCTGTCAGCGGGCTCGAGAACAGACACCGGCAAAATTGAGCGTCGGCTGTCAAACCCGCTGACAGCCGCCGCTTCCATCTAAAAACCGGCACTAGGGATGCGCTAGTATCCCTAGCGCCTCTTTTTACTGCCGGGCCTAATTTAAATAAATTAAAATACTGTATCGTGTGCACAGGAGAGTGGGTGCTCACCCCCTTTCCCGCAATTTTACTGTATCGGCCCGTTAGTGCCTCCTGTCCTTTCCCTTAGTGCTTTGGCATTGAGTGCTTGCTCTAGCCACTTCTGTCTTACAGCCTTCTAAGGCCTTTCCTTGTTTTTCTGTGTGGCCTTTGGGCCTTCTGACCTTGGTCTTTCTCTGCTTTGTGGCCATCCAGCCTTTTGTCTTTAGTTTTGCCCTGTAGTCTGTGGGCCTTCTGAACCCTCCTTGCCTTGTGGCCTGCTCCAGGCCTTTCATTGCCTCTGGCCTTATCAGCCTTAACCTTGTCTTAAGACTCTCTAGGTTTCTTCCCTGTCTCTAGGACTCGTTCTGCCTTGTCTCAAGGCCTGACCTTGTTGTTGCCTTTTGGCTTTGTGTTTTATGTTCTGTGTTTGTCATGTCCAGTCTTGTCCTGTCTGAGTCCTGTGTTCCAGTCTGTCCCTGAGTTCACACTTACTCCCACGCACATCCAGTGTTCCAGTTCATTCTTATCTCCACTCACCTTCAGGCTGTTCCAGTTCACTCTTACCTCCACTCAGCTCCAGTCTTTTTCTGTGTTCCAGTTCACTCTAACCTTCACACAACTCCTGTGTTCCAGTTCACTCTTACCTCTGCTAAGCTCAGGTCTGTTCCTGTGTTCCAGTTCCTCTTACCTCCGTACAGCTCTAACCCAGCTGCGTGGAGTAAGAGTGATCTGAGCTTCACTTCAGCCTGCACTCCATTCCTGAGCTTCAGCCCTGCCTGCACATCATCCCTTGGTTCCAGCCTCACCGGATCATCCACACCTAGTTCCTGCCTTGCCAACCTGTGCCACTCCAGCAGTGGTGTCCACAGCACCCCCTTTTGCAACAGCCCTCACAACAGCTTGTCTTGTTGGCCTTGTCTGTCCTGTTTGTATTGGACTGACTACTTGGATCCTAACCTTCCACTGTCTGCTGCCCACCCTGACCTCTGACCTCTTACCTGTTCTACTGTCTGCTGCTGAAGGTAAAAACCAAAAAAATTATTATAGCTGGGAAAGGATTAGGGGTCGAAGAGGAGAGGAGAAGGGAATAGGTAGGAAGGCTAGGTAGAGGTATAGAGAAGTTCCTTCCCAGTCCACTCCTTAACTGGAGCATACTGGGAGGGAACTAGTCGCGTCACCACATGTATTTTTCTAAAATCCCCCCTACATGGGAAGCAGGCCACCCACCTGCACATGCGTGCATGGGCATGAAAATCCAGCGCATGTGTGTGCGGGATCCGTATTTTATAACATGCATGCACCAATGTGTGAATGTTATAAAATAGCCGCATCCATGCGCATGTACTGGGAACTGTGCGCACATGGAAATCTACCTTCATGGGAATAGCCCACTGCTTATTACCGCCATCAGTAGCATGGGATCTATTTAATGTTTGGGTACTTGACAGGTTCTTATATCATGGATTGGCCACTGTTGGAAACAGGATACTGGGTTTTATGGACCCTCGCTCTGAACCAGTACGACAATTTCTTATGTTCGTAACCCAATATATGGCTGGTACATAGTCATCTAGAGCGATTCTCAACCGGTGTGTCGCGGCTCACTAGTGTGTTGAGAAGCACCAGCAGGTGTGTCGCGCACCTGCTTCTCTTCCTCCCCTTTCACCTCAGTGAGATGAACACTGCTGCCGTACCTGCCTGGGCTATCAGCGCATTCAAGCACCGAGGGGAATGGCAGCAGTGTTTGTGGAAGCCACCAACAGGAACATGACCTTTTCTTCTTCCCACCCCTGTGGCCTGGAAGAGGAAGTGATGTTTACTGGGCACGCGGGAAGAAGAAAAGGCCATGCATACATGCTGCTGCTGCAGAAACTGCACCTCAAGGCTCTCCCCGGCCCCGCTACACTCAGCAGTTTGCCTGTGATGTGATCATTGTGGCACAGAGCAGTCAGCTGAGAATGTGGCCGCTGGGATTTCCTGCCGCGCAGCTGTTGGGGAAAGCTGCCCGGACCCGGAGCTGAAGATCAGTGCTGACTGGCCACTTTGTCAGGGACTGCAGGAGTACGGTGCAGCTCCCCCCCCCCCCCTTGTCCTGGCTCCGACCTCCCCTTCAAACAAAATAATCAAATTGCAAAAAAACCCAAAAAACAATAATAATTAAATAAATAAAAGGTTGGGGTGGGGATAAGAAGAAGCATAGAATTACATTCTCAGCTGATTGCTCTGTGCTGCGATCGCCATCAGGAATTGACTGAACACGGAGGTTCGTTTGAGCACTGGAGAATTCAAGGAATACCATCATGAAAAAGGACTAAACAAGAATGAATAGACCCTGAGGAAGACAGCAATTGTCAAAACTTGCGCGTCGGGATCATTTGAGACATTCTATAAGCTAAGTACAAGCATATTATTCTCGACGGCTATATGAATAATTGAAAAGTGCTTGTCACGAAAGGAAAGAATTTAAATTTTATTAAAGTATACACAATAAAAGATAAAAATAAAAAAAGGGTTTTTTCTGTAGCCCAGCTCAATAGATTTTTAACAATATAAGTTCGAGGGTGGAGGGTGGAGGCTGGAGGGTGGAGGCTGGAGGGTGGAGGCTGGAGGGTGTGTTAATGATTAGAACAACTACGGCACCTGGAAGGTAGCCCTCTAACATATGAAACCATCCCACGCGCTCCTACTAAATTTGAATTAAAAACAAGAAAAAAACCTTTTCAATGAAAATTAATAAATGTAAATATTGAGCGGGTGGACAGATAATAACCCATATAAAAATAAAAACACCAGGTGGGGTTACTTGTGTGGTATATTATACATTCATTTGATGAGGATCTTATTTGGAAACATTGCGATCGCAGTACAAGTAAACAGCTAAGTGCTGCCTTCTTACCACTGCGGGATGGGAGAGGTCACTCTTGCTGCAGTTTCCAGCTTGTCAGGACTCTGCTTTTAATAGCAGCATACTGGCTACCTTGTGCTATAGCTGCCAAGTGTGCTGTGGGTGGGGATGAGTGAATGACACAGAGAGAGTGAGCCAGCATGTGTAAGTGGAGGAGAGAACGTGTGTGTGTAAGTAAGAGAGAAAACATGTGAGAGCAAGAGACTACTCAGGACAGTCACTGGTGTGTGTGAGAGAAAGAGATTGGTCAGGGAGGTGACTGGTGTGTTTGTATGAGAGAAGGAGAGATTGGTCAGGGAGATGACTGGTGTGTGTGTGTGTGTGTGAGAGAGAAAGAGAGATTGGTCAGGGAGGTGACTGGTGTGTGTGTGTGAGAGAAGGAGAGATTGGTCAGGGAGATGACGGGTGTGAGAGAGAGAGAACGTGTGTATGTGTGTGTGTACCTTAAGGATGAAGAGCGTGAGGACAGAGCTTCAGCAGCCATTGCTGCTTCTGGTGAGTGCTATTGGCCTACAAGGGAAAGGAGTAGGAGAGTTACTGGAGAGGGTAAGTAAAGGTGGCTTTTTAAGTTTATCTTTCTTGTTTGATTGACATTTTAATTATTGGGTATTATGTGATGTGTCTGCTGTTAGAAATATTTTATTGGTGTTTAGAGAATTTTTAATAATTTGGAAAATTTTTAATGATTGGATGTTATTCCATGTATCAATTATTTTGAAATATTTATTATGTTCTAGTTTTAGAATTATTTTATATTTCTCGAGGAATGTGTAAATAGAAATGTGCAGCAAGAAGCCAAACTCTGTATGCAGTGCAACAAAGCAAAAACAAAAACATTAGCTTTATGGTCATTTTATTCTGTATTTGGTGAGGGTCTCTCTGTGTTCTGCATGTGTGACCCAGCTAAGGGTGTTCTGCAAGCTTGTAGTTTCTTGGGTAGGGATCTATAAAAGCTTGGCTTGTTCTGTTTTCCTAATAAGAGGTGTATTGGTGTTTAGAACCTGGTGCAATTTTTGCAGTGCTGCCTTTTCATAGGTAGGGTTGTTACTGTTTGAGTGCATTCCATAATGCAGGTGTAACTTTGTGCGCATTAGTTTGTGTACATTATTGCAGATCCTGGAAGTCCTATATTTCTGTTTTGCACAGAATGCAGAGTGGCTTTATCGGGTTTCCATTCCCGTTTCTGTCTCCATATTTGTAATTTGTGGTCTTTCTGTATTTGGTGAAGGTCAATTCTATGTGTGTGACAGGGGTGAGGTATTTTGCTAGCATGTAGGCATTTGAATCAATATAATTTGTTGTGTTTTCCCAATAGAACATGCATTGGTGGTAAATTACTGTCTTTTCATAAGGAGGGCTAATGCACCTGGTAGGAGAGAATGTTTATGTTGCTGTTACTGTGATGACACCAGAAAGAATCTTTTTTTGTATGGTAAATTAAACAGGGAATGTCCTAGTTCTGTTCTGTAGCCATTGTTGGGGGGGTCAGGGTAGATCCTGTAGATACAGAGTATATGTTTACCTTTAGCCCCATGACAATCATGTGTTCATTGTGTCATGCATGTGAGAACCATCTGTCAGGTGTGTCCCGACAGAAGAAAGATTGAGAACCACTGCTCTAGAGGAAGTCCAGACAGCCCTTCAACATAATGTCAGCATTTCTTTTATCTGGATTTCAGTTGCAGTCTTCATTGTAGCCACTAGATGGTGATTAAGCTTAATTTTTAGAAAATCTAGAAAAGTATACTTTTTTTTTTTAATGTTGCTGGCAAATTTGGTTTAGCAAAAATTATAAATGTTTTAGCTTTAATATGGCACGTGTGCTGGTCCAGCTGCAGTTCTCAAGTTGCACTCCTATTATTTGAATACTGATTTCGCTTGAACTTTATGATCATGGACTGTTTATTTTGTTACATTGCATTCTACAGCCAAAGACCTAGATGACTCTGTACTGTTTAAACCCAGTCTAAATATGCTGTTTCTTCACTTGCCTGATGAAAATAAACTCTAGAAAGCTTGTCCCAGATGTACTAAGTTATTCCAATGAAAAGGTATCACTTACAACTTGTTTGTTGACCTTTAATGCCACATATCCAAGTGGCCTTAAATTGCTACCACAATTCTACAAAGGCAATGACTTCTTCTGGGCAGTAAAATAATTCTGATTTAGTTCCATGTCCCAGAGAGTACTACATCATAATACATATGCTTCTGCCACAGAATATACTTAACTTCAGAAAAACCTCAGGACTAAAGTCAGAATAACAATGCAATTTTAGGAGAATGAAATTGCAGCTGCCCTGCTTCCCTGATTGCTGTGAAAATGTCATTTTAGGAACTCGGATATCTTAAAATCAGGGTGTCCAGCAGCCTTCCATTAAAAAGGGGCTGAGGTGAGCCAGATTTCACAAAAATGGAGGTAAATAGATTTTTAAGCAAGTTATTCTCAGATTTTCCTGGGGGGAGGGGGGGGGCGGCTTATCAAGCTAGGGGGTCACATTTCAAAATGACCACATTGGAACAAAGACCACAGTTACTTTTTACCCATGGACTTTGTCTAAACAAAATATGTGTGACTGTCATGTTGTAACTTGCTGCAGGTACAAAGTTCTCATGGACATTTGGATCTTCCTTTTTTTGTGCCTGGTTTTGGCATGGAATATACACATGTAGAGCTGAGAATGCAATCTGTGTGTGTTATTTTATGATCCCTCCCCTTCCAACCAAGAATACCTTCTCTAAATGCAACTCTAAGTACGTGTGTGGTTTCGCATCACACAAACATTTAGCCATATCAAAGGAGGACAATTTTCAATTTATGCATATCCCTTTAATGTTATTCCTGTGATATCAGTGTAACCCCTGGACTGATAGTTCTGGTTAAAGGCCTCAGGAATTACACCTCAAATACAGTCTCTTCAAGTTAAATATTCCCGAGCTATTATGTCAGTCTGAGTCTCCAGGATTCCCTGAGCGATGGAAGAATAATCCTTTAGGCCCTGTGCATTGCTTCATGTGAATTCCCAATTTAAAGTTCATTGTAAACAGCACTGATGAATATTAAGTTGTAAACTACAGCAATAAGCACGTTGGAAGCATGGAACGGTTTCCAATATAACTTTTATTGATAGATTATGTGGTTAATGGAAAAGTTCTTTGCAGCTTTAGTTGTTTCAGTATATGATTTTACAAATTCAATTCTCGAATACATTTGTGACCTTTCTTCTTTTAATCAATTTATATTGATGGTTGTCAAATAAGTTCCAATTAATACGTCTTAGTTCTCATCCTTTCCAATCAATTTGGGAAACCAAAATATGAGATGAGGAGGGAGGAAAAAACTCATATCAGAAAACACAAAAATATCCCAGACATGGATTGCAAGGTTTCAGACACAGTCCTTCAAAAGGATGAAAGCTCTCCGTTTCCTTTCTGAATCCAGGTCTCAATCCAAAAGACTCTAGAGGCCTTCCTCTTTAAAAGTAAACAAAACCTAGGGAACTGTCATGGACTTGCTGTCCCAGGAAGGGTCAACTAAAAATTCCACATAGGAAAATGGTGGTCTGGAGTTATATAGCATGAGAGCACACTACTTTCCATCTCCCACACAGGGGAGCTACAAACCCACATTAATTACTTTTCTATTCCCCCCATAAAAATGGAGTAATCCTTCTGGTAGAGATCATCAGTTTTCATATTTATCACATTTTTATTTTCAGTGTTATCTTTCTTAAAACGCATTAACTGTTTTCTCTATTTTCCATGCCACTAATCTGTGTTTCAGCCATCTTGAGTTCTCTTTCATTGACTGTAAAAGCTCCCATGATCACTGAAACTTCCTGAAACCCTTTCTGGTTTGCCTCCATGTTGTCCCCAAAGTATGGGAAGTTGGATGCACCCCACATTCAAGCTGATATCAGCAGTTTTCTCCTCTGTTGCTATCCTGTGATGGGCAAAGTCTATCAAAATGTTCTTCTGGCCTGCAGATGGCCCCTGTCATTTTCTGTTTTTCCTGCTTTGTTTATAAGGACCTTCATTTTCAGTTTTTATTTTATTTTTCCTGAGCATTTCAATGTTAGAACAAAAAATAATCAGTGCCATTATGAGACTCCGAGGAGAAGGGGAGGAGGAAAAAAGCAGAATTGTTTGACAAATATTTCTGTTCAGTGTTCACTGAGCAAAGGTCAGGAGCAGGACCATAGAAAATGGACACAAATATAATTGGAAGTGAGGTGAACCTTAAACAATTTTCAGAAAAGTATCTTCATGAGTAACTTGTCCATTTCTGCTAATTAAAAACAAATGTTCAGTATTTGAAGATAGTTTGGCTAAATTTGCAGATGACACAAAATTATGCAGAGTAGTTAAATCTGAAGTGGATTGTGATACATTACAGGAGGACCTTGCAAGACTGGAAGATTGGGCATCCAAATGGCAGATGAAATTTAATGTGGACAAGTGCAAGGTGTTGCATATAGGGAAAAATAACCCTTGCTGTAGTTACACGATGTTAGGTTCCATATTAGGAGCTACCACTGAGGAAAGAGATCTAGGCATCATAGTGGATAACACATTGAAATTATCAGCTCAGTGTGCTGCAGCAGTCAAAAAAGCAAACAATGTTAGGAATTATTAGGAAGGGAATGGTTAATAAAATGGCATAATGCCTCTATATCGCTCCATGGTGAGATTGCACTTTGAATACTGTGTGCAGTTCTGATCACCGCATTTCAAAAAAGATATAACTGCACTGGAAAAAGTGCAGAGAAGTGCAACCAAAATGATAAAGGGGCATGGAATGGCTGCCCTATGAGGAAAGGCTAAAGAAGTTAGGGCTGTTCAATTTGGAGAAGAGATGACTGAGGGGGGAAGGGGAAAAAAAAGTAAAAAAAAAAAAATTGAAGTCGGCCCGTGGTTGTTGGGTCGAAAACCAGACGCTCAATTTTGCCGGCGTCCGGTTTCTGAGCCCATGGCTGTCAGCGGGCTCGAGAACCAACGCCGGCAAAATTGAGTATCGGCTGTCAAACCCGCTGACAGCCGCCGCTCCGGTCCAAAAGGAGGCGCTAGGGACGCGCTAGTGTCCCTAGCGCCTAGCGTCTTCTAGCCATACTCAAGACTGGAGGTTTTGCAAGGGCTGATGCCAACATTCTGTGACCCCTGGCTGAGAACCGGAGATGGCTGAGAGCCCAAAGCAGCAGGGGCAAACTGCTAGCCCAAAAAATAAAATGTTGGTCATGGGGAGGAGTGGGGCTAAGCATAGGGCTAAGTCCAGGACACCTCCAGATTGGCTAGCAGTGAAGCCAGGTTCTAAGTCAGCAGCTCCTTGTCATCTATCAGTTCTGGTACCTTGTCTGCTTTCTCTTTCTCAGGCGAGAGGAAGCAGATCTGCATGAGTTGCCGAGTTGCAGGTCTTCCTTGACCAGAACCAACATAAGGGGAGGCTATAAATCAGTTCTGCTGAAAATTTGTGCCACAGGATCTATCAGCCTGCCAGAGAAAACTAGGGATCTTTACTGTAGTATATACAATTTGCCTTTTATTTGGCAGTTTCTAGTACTAGAGGCAGAGAGAAGCACCTGGGGGAATGCAACACTTGGCAGCGACAAGTACAGTCTGTTGTACTCCACACAGAGAGAATCTGTGCAATTTCTCTAAGGAAACAGTCTCACAAAATAAAGAAGAAAATGTATGCAGTTAGGCCAAGTAAGCTATCAATCTACCAAGTAACCTTATAATTGAGGCTCATGTGGAAAAATGTGCAATACAACATATTCTCTAGCAAGCTGGTTCCAGCACACACCCAAAATAACATGATTTCCAGGAATGTAGAAGACGTGACAATAAAAAAAATATATAATAATATATATTTATTTTTTAAGTGTTCACGCACTTATTAAATCAGCTCAAATATATTTTTGTGTGGTTGACTGAACTATTTTTCTTACATTCTCGGCATTATTGACCCCCTCAGAAAGGCACTTCAGATCCACTGGTACAATGAGCACATTAAAGAAGTTTTATTAAGAGAATTTGGGTCAGCAAGAATTGTTTCATTTACTGTTTATTTCTTTTCTTGCACAAAGGATAATGTACAACTTGTTGTATAAAAAAAATAACTAGAAGAACAAGTTTTCTGGGATCTTAAATATTGCCATAAATAACATAAGGGGATGATGAACATTTGATGGCTTGTCCAGTAAGAGTAATGTCAAATACTCATGTTTGTCCCAGTGGAATAGTGACTAGTGAGTGATAAACTCCTTTCTGTGCTAAGAGCTTCTGGTGCTTTCCTTGTTCTACGACCCTCCCATTCTGGATTACCGCAATCTTGTCAGCATTCTGGATGGTAGACAAGCGATGAGCTATTACAATACAAGTGCGGCCTTCTCTGGCTTTGTCCAGGGCTTCTTGGACAACCTGTGCAATAACGATAAGAAAGTAGAAGATCTTTTGAAACCGAGACAGCTGACCACTGCGTTTTTGATATTTGTCATCTATTGCTCATATTGGGGCCGATGCAATACAGTGCGCTGAGCCAAGCGCTCTATATAACCCGCAGTTGGACGCAGGATAAATAGGCGCTAATCCATCCCCTAATGCAATAAGGGGATTAGCGCCTATTTAACGTACGTCGAGGTGGAGTGAATGAGATAGCGGTAAACCTGGCGTCAGTTTTCATAACCTCCCTGTCTGCCAGTAATGAAAATGGCTGCCGATAAACTCAGTGCCGATAAACTCGGCGGCCGTTTTCATTACTGGCAGACAGGGAGGTTATGAAAACCGAGGCCGAGTTTACCGGCGTCGATCTTCATAACCAGCAGCCGTGGCGGGTCACGTTAGCAAGGGGGCGCTAAGGTCGCGCAAGCGACCCTAGCGCCTCCTTCCTAGCGTGACCCCCTAATTTACATATTGCATGGCGCCCCCCCTTGCAGGCGCCATGCGTACATTATGAAAGCAGGCGCCGAAAAGTCAGCGTCCGTTTTCCGTGAACATTATTGCATCGGCCCCATTGTAAACACAGCCGCAAGATACTGTGTGGTGAAGTATGAATTTATACCACACAACACCGTCAAATGTAGTTTTGTTTTTTCATCCTGCAATATTTGAGTTGATCATAACTGTCCATAATGTACTGAAATGCCCTCTTTATTTGAGTTAAATATTACACAAAATCACTTCTAACCAGACAATGATATGGGGTAGATAATATAACTACCTGCAAGCTGGCAAACTCTGTGGGTAGTTTTTACCTGCAGGGTTTGCCCCTTTCAGGAAGGCCGGCACTTGTGTGCATAGCGGCCTCTGGGCACGTGGCCGGGCCTTATTGAAAATTGGCTTGGCATGCTCAAGGGCAGAATTTACATGCACAGCCAAATAAAAATCTACCCGTAAATCTTTCTCTTACGGACTTATCTCCCCTAAGTGCCCCTTAATCCCTTGCTCATCTAACGGTCCAATAGACTCCCTCAAGGCTTCCTGCTTTCCATATATTTTTAAAGATATGATTATAAATTTTGCCACTATGGCCAGCTTTTCAAATTCTCTTTTAAGGATATCCATGATGAATATATCCAAGATGAATACTGGGCTAGAGTCATCATTCCGTGCGGAATAATGAGCTGCCGCGATAAAGGGGGCGGGGGAAATGAAAACAGGGGCGGGAGGGCGCTAGTGTGCAGCCGGCCACATCATGGTGGTGCGGTTTCGCCTGTGGTGGTGCGGCCTTGCAGCACACTATCGCCCCCATAGCTCCACGCTAAACGGTGGTGCTATTTTCCGCGCTACTGCCGACGATAATATCCAAAACATTATCGCTGGCAGCGGTGCCGCCACCCCATTTCCCTAAACCCCTCCCTAACTCCTCCCAAACTCCACCCCTTCCCCTAATTTTAATTTTACTGCCGCGATAAGCCCATTATCACTTGTGTTAGGGCGTTATCGCGTGCAATAATGGCCTAATGCATGTGATAATGGGCTATAGCAGCTTGAAAAAATACCCCCCATTGTGAGATATATCTTCATAGATTTGGTCTAGGAACCAGTATAGTTTGCATAGTTTAGATGAATTGCAAACAATAAATTACCCTGGTTGGGGCGGTCCAACCTGGGCTTATTACAAGGAACATTGAAAAGTAAATATAATATTTAACCTGGGCTTATTACAATGAACATTGATAAGTAACCATAATATTTAACATTTAACATTTGTCATAATTTGTGTTTTGCAACAGTACATAAGTTCAACTTTTTACAACGAGCTTTAGTAGCGACTTTTTACAACGAGCTTTAGTAGCGACAACCTAGCTACCGTACAGTATACAAGAGTACGAGAATACAAAAGTTGAGAATACAGTGTACAAGAATACAGTTATGTATTATATTATGTGATTTATGTTTGTTAAGATCAAATTGTGAAAGAGAAAGTATAGGATTAAGTGTCAATGATGTTAGTGGTACGCTGCAATGAATGGATCTGTAATGATTGGATCTGAAAGTCAGGAGGAGGTGCTTAATTACACTCTGGTAATTGGAAAGCTTGCCTGAAGAGCCAGGTTTTTAACTTTTTTTTGAACTCTGGTAGACTGGGTTCGAGGCGTAGGTCTGGTGGGAGAGCATTCCATTGGTGTGGTCCCGCAGATGAGAGTGCTCTTTTTCTTAGTGTTGATTTAACTGGAGCTGCGACTAAAGTGCCTTTGTAGGCACTTCTGATGGGTCTGGAGGATAAGTGTGGACGAAGTTGAGTTTGTAGTGATATAGGTGAGACATTATGAATTGCTTTATGAATAATGGTTAAGGTTTTATATAGGATTCTCTGTTTGATGGGTAGCCAGTGGAGACTGCTCAAGATGGGGGTGATATGGTCTCTTCTATTCGTGTTAGTTAGGATTCTGGCTGCGGCATTTTGTACCATCTGTAGGGGTCTGATGCTGTTGGAGGGGAGGCCAAGTAGGATTGAGTTGCAGTAATAAGCCCAGGTTAAATATTATATTTACTTTTCAATGTTCCTTGTAATAAGCCCAGGTTGGACCGCCCCAACCAGGGTAATTTATTGTTTATTGTAAACCGGATTGATTTGTACTGTATACAGGAATTCCGGTATATAAAAATTAAAAATAAATAAATAAATAAATAAATAAACCTGTTCGGGGTCTTCAAGGACTGGTTTTGGGAACTATGGACTTAACCAATAGATATATCCCACCACATAACTGTATATGCTGAGGAGAGCCAAACAGATTAAAGACAGAGTTCAAGATAAACATTTCATTTTACTGTGCTAATCCCTACTACCTTTTCTCTCTTTATTAATGTTATCACAGGATCTGGAACTTTAAGATTATAATGTTTCTGGCACCTCTTTGAGGAGAGAGATGAGATGAAAATATGCAGATATTTATGTTTCTTTTACTGTTGTAAAGCCCTGGTGCTTGTTTTACAGCAAATGTAACAGCCTGGACTCTTCAGACAGATATGAGTGTTTGATTCTTGCATTTTTATACACCATTTCAGCCTTTTCCTATTTGCATATTTATTTCAAGACAGGCAAAAAAAAAAAATAAAATTGAAGTTCAGAAAAAGTTCAAACCCGAGCAAGGTTGGGCCTTCCCCTGTCATGCTGGCATTACTATGACCTGTCACCTAGGAGTCTGTGTCAAGGAAGGACAAGTTTGGAGCATCACTGAGACTCGGGCCTTTGTGGATGGACGGAGGTTTGGATGCTGCAGGGGTGACCCTGCCAGCTTAAAAACAGCACCAAAGGTTCAGCCTTAATGGAAATTCCCTTCCAAATGTTTAGTCAGGCAGGGGATCTGAGCTGCTCAGAGCAGCATAGCTCCAGGGGCGATAAGAAGAAGAGCAGCTTCAAGAAGACGGAAATATACAATTAGAGACGTGTTAAGTTCCCACATTAAGCAACTACTCTCCACACAAGAGGTAAAAATTCATGAGGTGGAGAAAGGAGAGGGGGGAAAAAAAGATAGAAACGAAAAGTATAAATGAAAACAGCATTAAAACAGAGTCAAGGAAAATAAAAATGAAAGCTGCAACGCAGCCACCGTGACCCTGAAAGCAAAGTCTCTACCTTTTCACTTTCTGTGTCCAGCGCAGATGTGGCCTCGTCCAGGAGTAGGATTTTGGGCTGACGTATGAGGGCCCGGGCTATCGCGATACGTTGCTTCTGACCACCGGAGAGCTGAGTGCCTTTATCTCCCACACAGGTAGCATATTTCTAAATGAAAGAAAAGCAAAGTGAGAGAACTACCAAGAAGATCTGGTCCCTGCTTGTACTGGGCAAGGGGACCGCTGGTTAGTTTCACCGGATATGAACTGAGCACCATCGTGCATTGAAAATGATTTAGGGCAAAGTGCTCTGGGCTTTCATCAAAGGACACTGAACTTAGGAGGTAATTTTCAGAAGGAACCTCTGCACTATTTTATGTGCAGGAGCGACCTTTTATAAAACTGCCTCCCTGATATGCAGGTAAGTTTACATGCATATGTATAATGTCTGCACATACATTCACCTGGACTAAGCGGAGGCATTCGTAGGGTGCGAGTTTGGGAGGGGTTTGGATTTCCACGTATACTTTATAAAAGCTGGCAGAATGCACGTGAGTTTATAGGGAAAACATGTGCACACCAAGCAGCAGTTGTAACTTGCATGGGGTAGGTTTAGGGGGTGGGGGCCAGAGATAATTTTCCAAATGGACTTATGCACAATAGTTCACATTGAAAACTGATGCAGGCTATTTGAAAATTACCCTCTTGGTGAGGAACATATCTTTGTGAAAATGCTGCTCTGTAAAGGGGGATACCTTAATTAAGTAGTAAACCTGTAACCTTTATGGTGGTCATGATCACAATTCAGCGGGCAATTTTTTAAATATGCATCAGACTTCTAGTTGGACTGCAAGCTTATTTTTTGAAGGGAAACCCTGCCGAGGGCTTCCTTTTGAAAATGCCACTGTCAAGGATAGCGAGTACAATGGACCCATGTATATTTTTCACCTGTTTTTCCTGCAGAAACTAGTCAAAGTCCTTTCAAAATGAAAGCCCTGTGCATTCTTTCCTTCCCTGACCTAACCCCATCCTGGACCCACCCCTTTTCCCATACAGGTAAAAGCACCACTGTGCAATTTTCAGTGTGTGTGTGTGTGGGGGGGAGTTTACACAGGTAAACACAAGTTACAAGTCTTAAAAAAATTGAAGCCTCTTCTTTATTTCAACGATTTTTGGATGGTCCTACAAGCCATTATTCTATCAAAAGTCGACTATTGCAATTCGCTTCTCTTTGGCCTTCCATATTCATCCATCAAACCCCTCCAAATGCTACAGAACTCTGCAGCCAGAATCCTTACCAATACGAATAAAAGAGATCACATCACCCCCATTCTCAAGCTCCTCCACTGGCTGCCTATAAAGCAAAGGATCCTATATAAAGTACTCACCGTAATTCATAAATCCATTCACAATATCTCTCCTCTTCAATTATGTAACCAACTACGCCCTCACTCCTCCTCTAGACCCATCAGAGGAGCATATAAAGGCACTCTCTATGTACCTTCAACAAAATCCTCGCATCATAAACGTGCCATATCTACAGCAGGCCCCATTCAATGGAATGCGCTCCCACCAGACATTCGGCTTGAGTTCTGCCACTCTTCATTCAAAAAAAAACTTAAAACCTGGCTCTTTAGCCAAGCTTTTCCAGGACCATGATCATCATTTTTTCCCCTCCAACCAGCAAGAACATATCTTCTTCACAAACCCCCATTTTCCATACCACTACCTACTTCGGTATCTAATCTCTTGCTGCAGGACACTTGAGACTTTCTCACTTATACGTTATAATTTTTATGCTCAATAAGACCTGTCAACTTAATTGTTTAAGTCTTTTTTTTTTTTTTTTCTCCTTTATCTTTTGGTCATCAATGTTACAACGTTATTGTTAAATTTTGAACTTATGTACACTGTTCCAAGTTTCATAACCTTGTTCTATGTAATGCCTTTTGGCAATTTTCATGTTCTGTTTCAATGTAAACCGATGTGATCTTTATTTCATATAGGAACACCGGTATATAAAAATCTAAAAATAAATAAATAAATAAACAGCTGTTTACCCCTGTAAACTCCTTTGGAAAGTGCACTCTTAATGATTAATTCATTGGACATAGTCCAATGAATTCCAAATTCCCGTTTAAGAGTTAAAAACCAATAGAGGAACTTAAATTACATTTATTGAAATCTGGAGTCAAACACAGACCCCTGGATCCAGACTCAGAGCAGAAGCTTCATGTTCCAGCAATGTTTCATGCACCCATCAGAGGGGTGCTACTCTCTGGCTCATAGGAGCCATCTACTAATATAATAACAGCCAACCACAAACCCTGCAAATGAACACTGGAATCCCTTCCCACACTTCAAGATCCTGTGTCTGTATTCAGAATCGTTCCTGCTTTGTTCAGCCCCTCGGAGGCTATTAAAGTTGTCTTCCATACCACAAAGCCCCACCTATTCTCTCCTCTCCCTGACCCTAACCACTGAGCAGCTCACCGTTTTCAAAGGGGCTGTATTCATAGAGCGCCATCAGATGTTCTCTATGCTACCACATTACAAGCATTTTAAAGCAGGCTGGACTTTCTAATGTCATGCTGCTTGCAAAACCACAGCTTTCTATGACGATTTGTTCATTTGTGGTCACCTTCTTTCAAGAAAACTACAGTAGCCTTCCCGTAAAGGTAAGCACAGTAGATACAGTTCCTCTTTAATTACCACCGAAATTAAAATCTTTGCTACGTATGATTGCTAAATAGTCACATATTTCTGATGAAATATGTAGGCAGTGCTATAAGAACATAAGAAATTGCCATCAAGCCCTGTAGCCTGTGTCCAACAGTGGTTAATCCAGCATACGAGTACCTGGCAAGCACCCAAACATTGGATATGTAGACAGAGCAAAGTCTACCCCAGTGGTCCCCAAACCTGTCCTGGAGGGTCACCAGCCAGTCGGGTTTTTGGGATATCCACAATGACTATGCATGAGAGAAAATTTGCATGTTATGGAGGCAGTGCATGCAAATTTTCTCTCATGCATATTCATTGAGGATATCCCAAAAACCCGACTGGCTGGTGGCCCTCCAGGACAGGTTTGGGGACCACTGGTCTAACTCCTTATCCCTCCCCATCCCACTGCAAAGTATTTTGTGACATGCACATTGGCTGTTTTCCTCCCACTCTGCTGGCTGAGCTCCTGGTTAAAGATATGTCAAAATAAAGACATTTACCTCACTATTGGTCTGCTGATTATTCTGCCTGTTGCGAAGCATCATGTAAAGCAATAGAGTTTCTTTTGGGTGTCTGCAAACCGCTCACAGAGTCTACAACATTTCTGTGGTCTGCACTATGCGCTGAGGTTACATTTAAGTCTTAAAGGCATGTAAATAACTAAAGCTGCTCCACTTTTTTTTTTTTTAGCACTGACTCAACAGCTACAATCATGGTATACACAACTATATTGCGTTTTTCCTGTAACCCGACAGTGCTAGAGCAGAACTGCCAGGAGATGGAAGAGCCACCGCATTGCTGCTCTCGCTTACCTGGTGATAATTAATGCTCGTCATGAGAAGGCAGCTGCACTCTGGATCTGCCCGAGCTTCAGCACCCTGACGTTCTCTTAACATTCTGCTGAGTACAATTTTATATCAGGATCTGGTGTTTTTAACTATTTTGAAGAAAGGACTGGAAAAGCTGACTTACATTAGGAAGAGAGTCAATGAAGGAATGTATGTTGGCTGCTTTGGCTGCAGTTACAATCTCATCCTGTGACACCTCTCTGCTGTTGTCCCCATATGCGATATTCTCACTAATGCTGCAGTCAAAGAGCATAGGCTCTTGGGAGACGATACCCATCTGAGCTCTGAGCCACTGGATATTTAGATTCTTCAGACTGTGGTTATCCAGCATCTAAAATGAATAAATACTTCATTGAAAGTCAAAGGAAAGGGAGCACTATTTTACCTGCACGATACTAAGTTAATTTCTTTTTTCATTCACATGGTGAAGAGCATGAAGAGTTTAAAAAACAACAAAAGTATTAAAAGAGTGGGGTCTTCTCTTGTTGTTATGGCGACATGAACCACCAGAGGCAGTGGTTTCAAATACAGAATACCTCTGTAGGATCACTGCACTTAAAAGCAATGATGGTATTTATGGAGGTGATGACGCCAACAGCTTATAATCTCTGGACATGAAATCACAGCAGAAGGGAGAAGACTATAGGAGAATGAAATATCCCAGTGCGGAAGGAAAATATTATCTTGGCTGGGGAAAGGGACGCGGCTCTGAGGAGGAAGAGAATGTGCCCTGGCTGGAAGGATGCTGGGATTGAATTGGGTTTACTTTCGGAATATAACCAAATTCATTGCCGAAAGTAAAAGTATGTTTATAGTGGAAAACTAAAAGAAAATATAAACAATGTTGTAAGATCTTATCGAGGTTGATATTCAGCTGCTGTGCGGCTCGGCAAGTTAGCAGGATAAACCTATCCATTCAGTGACAATGCTGCACCACTGAATATATTGAGCTATCCTAAAATTAACTGGATACGTTTATACTTTAGGACAGGTGTATGGGGTGAGCAGAGTTAGCCAGACAAGTTGTCCAACTAACTCAACTCCTCCTTGCTACACCCATTCATCTCCCACCTCTTAGCTGGCTAACTGGTGGCCGCTAACTGCAGCCAAATATTTAAAATACACCACTTAACCACACAAGTCGGAGCTTATGTGGCTAAGTGGCACTGAATATCGGCCTCATCAAGGTTTGGGTGTGATGGACAAAAATATTATAACTCATTCTTGATTTCTGAGAAAACAAAACAAAACAAAAAACTTACTATCTCCCCCTCAAGGGCATCGTAGAACCTCTCCAGCAGCAGTACAGTTGTACTCTTCCCACAGCCGCTGCTTCCAACTAAAGCAAGAGTCTGCCCCTTCTTCACTTTCACGTTTAATCCCTGAAGAACTTTCACATCTGGTCGGGTTGGGTAGTTAAACAGAATCTCTTTAAATTCCACATTACCATCAAAACTTTCCTAAAAAGCAAAAATTGTAACGTGCTTCCATTAATCTGTAAGATGTTAACGAGAGTGACCTGTGAAAAAATAGGGAGCCAGTAACCCGAGTTATTTGCAAAGCAGATGGGCACATTTAGCTCGTGTTCATTGCGGTCAATTTTCAAATGGAAACAATGCACAATAAATATGTTAATTGCTTCTGACACTAATAGTTGATCTTTTGCTTTTTATTCCTTCCCACAAAATAACACAAATGATGGTCAGAACCTTTGTAGTGTTGCATGCAAACTCTTCAGAAACAATATTCTTTCTTCCTTATTTGATGATTGCTAAGATATTCTCTAGAAATAAGAACAGGCGTTCAGTCACTATGGTGCAAGCCTGCTGTAGACTCATGCCATCTTCTCCCGATGCATTAAAATGACGACCAGATGGCTCCATGCAAACAGGGTCAGACAAAGTCCTGGTTTTACTTCACTGCATAGATGGACTTTTTTTTTTTTGGGGGGGGGGGGGGGGGGAATCAGAACTGCAGATTCTTGCTTGCAATGTGGCAAAACCAGAACTAGCCCAGGCTGTCCCTGATGACCTATAGCTATCTGGAAACCCTTTCAGCATGAGAACAGACATTGTCATCACCCTAATGCTTCACTGGGAAGTAGTGCTAACAGATTCATTACAAGTTCTATCTAACCTACCATTGCCGTGTCCCTTTTGAAAATAAAAAAAATTAAATAAATAAAAATTAGCACTGTGGCCAAAAGGAGGATAAAATGTAGATGATTCCAAGCTGTGAAACCAAATTAGAAATGCACTTAAGAACAATAATCATTTTAGAGCAAGTTAATTTCATTGCAGTAGCTGATTTGTAGGGTCATTCTTTAAAATGCGATAGGGTGTCATTGCGTGCGTTAGGACCCTAACGCTTGAGATAACTATTGCATCGCGTCGGTAATATTTAAATTCGGGAAAGGGGAGTGGTTAGAGGGGATTTAGGCGGGCAAAAAAAATGTATTTCCAGTACCACTGCGGGCGATAATGTTTAACACATCATTTCCAGCAGTAGCGCCGGATATAATACCACCTTTTGGTGTGGCGCTATGGGGGCGATGGTGGGCAGTGCAGTTGCAACCGTGATGGGCAAAAACGCCCCACCCCTTTTTTTTTTTCGCGACTCTAGGTGTACGTTTGTTAAATAAACTGCTGAAAACAGACAGATCTACCCTACGCCCAGCTGTACTTACAGGTTTCTTGCCATCCTCGCTGTAACTGTCTATGGCCGGCACTCTCTCTAGCAACATGAATATGTGAGCTGCTGACATCTTGGCTTTGGCATAGTCTGGTGCGAATGAACTGGTCTGCCCCAGCGCCATTGCACCAAATACAATAGCTGAAAATACTCTGAGAGAATGAAACAAGACAGAACATGACAACTCATTAAGGAGGCATTTTGGGTTGTTGGGTTTTCCCTTATTTGTGCTTTAAATAATAGATTTGTCCTTGTCTTTTATTTATTTCTTTCTCTTCCTGAAACAGAACACAAGAGAGGGTCCTTCACTGCAGAGAATCTGCCCAGGCTGGTGCAGTTTCTGCCAGTTTCCACCAGCACTGCGAGACGGCGTACAAGAGGAAGCTTTAGACCATGATGGGCAGATTTATTGCAGTGACCGTCAGCGACACAAGCCCAGCAGGCTTTTCACATACTACTGAACAGATTTCTCAAATTTTAATTTTACCACTTCACAGTAAAGTTAGAGAAAAGAGGCTGACGGTCAAAAGATAAGGAGGAACCCAGTTCTTAAAAATAAATATTTTAAATTCCCAACAAGCTTTAGTGCATGTTTAAGGTCGCTCTAATTCAGAATTACAGCATACATTGCATATGCATGCACTGTTTAGTAGGAGCATCCTAAACATGAGAAATATTTGGCATCCAGTTGGGTACTATATCAACCTGACCATCTAGTTAATGCACTGGGATTATCACAACAGCTGCAAGCGAAAAGTGAGCCCTTTTAAGGGTCCGATTCAATGCAGTGTGCACTGTTTAACCCGTGGTTGGATGCGCATTTTGGACGCATGTCCACAACACCTTATGCCTTAAGGGGATTAGCGTATCCAAAATGCACGTTCAACCCCCTGCAAAACTAGTAGCGCTCATCACATGCAATTGCATGTTGATGAGGCTATTAGCTATTCTCCCCAGATCCAAAAAAAAAATGTGCGTCCAACCTGCACATTTTTACGCTCAGAAAATACTGCTTTTCTCTACATCCTTCGACTTAAATTCATGGTGACAAGTCAAAGACTCATGGTGATATTAAGTTGGAGGAACCAAAAGGTTTAAAAACATTTTTTAAAAAGTGTGCCAGCGGTCAGGTTAGGAAGAGGGACGTTCAATTAACGAGCGTCCATTTTCCTAACCTATGGCTGTGCACAAGTTAGGAAAATGGATGCTCGTAAAACTGAGCGTCCGCTTTCCTAACCCGCTGAAGCCACCTACCAGCCACATCTCCTGGGTGCCCACTGCCAAGGAGGCGCTAGGGGCGCACATTTGTCCCTGGTGCCTCCTTGGCAGCGCGACCCCCCTCATTTAAATATTAAATCTCGGGCCCAGGAGAAGTGCTGGGCGTGCTTTAGGAAAGTGGGGTGGGCGCTCAACATTGAGTGCCCATTTTTTGTGCTGATTTATTGTATAGGCCCCTAAGTGAGACAAGAACAGCCATGAAATGCTGGGAGGGCCTGAGAGGATACCATTATAGTTGGCCATTGGCACTTTCATCTCTCTTTACATACACTATTACAGAAACCTTTCTTAGCCAAATGGGCAGGCTGCAGAGGTTGGCCACAAACGCTAATATTGTTCTGTCACTGGTCAGCAAGCGTCTGCAGGTGATTGGTGCTCAGCTTTATCCTTCCCAAAAACACTAGGAGACCTGCTTCAGCTCCTCCTGCAACTTCCTTTTGAGTTGAGGAGCAGGGGGACTACAGCAGAAACGGAGCTCAGACTAACACGAGGCAGCACTCAGCACTAAGACGGTGCGCTGGAAATTCTTTTTATATTTTATTGATAACTACAATAAAAAGTAAGAGGTCGATTTTAAAACAAGCACGCATGCGCCCCTACATGCTCGTATCAGCGCTCAAGCGAGGATATGCTGGGATTTTTAACTGTGCATGCACTTGTGAGCCTATGTTTTAAAATGCACCAATCATGCATAAGGATGCTCCTAATTTTAAGAGGTTATTCAAGCACAGCTAGTGCGCATGTGTCTTCCAGAGGACCTTGTCGACTTTTACACTCGTATGCCAGTGAATTTTAAAACATGCTCGCGCGAGGCACGTTCCCAGTTTTGCAATTAGTCCACCAGTTTGTTCAATTTATAGTGAGGTCTTTCATATCTCTCTACCTCTTCATCCTATGCACCTCCTAGTTGACCTGGACCCCTCATCCTGTTCTATAAGCCCTAGAACCTGAGACCTACAGATTTGCTCTTTATCAGGAGCAGCAGTAAAGTCCTGCAGATATCTAGTGTATGCGTGCTGTGGGTTTCGGTTTTAAAATTTGGAGTTATGCACGTAAGTCTTGGCCCCGCCCCAGAACACCCATGCCCCGCCCCTTTCCCTTCCTTATGCAAGCATGGGTACATGCACGTGTACTTTGTGGCTTTTTTAAAATCCGCGTTGCTTGCGTGCGGCCCACATACACATGTATGTGGGCATTTTTTGTGCAAGCAACGCTGTTAAAATTGACCTGTGTTTTTAATCATATCATTAAAATTAGATTCTAGGAAATTCTAAAGCATTAATAATAAAAATAAAAATCTAGTGGCTTTAAACATACTAGACATGAGGATAAGGTGGATTGAAATGTTTTTATTTGTCAGACTCGGGCCTTTTTGGAAAGAACCAATATGTGGTCGCATATCAGCTATCTAAGAAATTTGCATCCAGTCAATGATATTTAAAGAGAAAATCGCATAATACCAAGATTTTTCTTTTATCCTTATACCAGAGCCATTGATACAGCTCATATCCTGGGATCTGGAATATTTTCTGCAGCATATCCTGCAAAGAAATCTAATTTAATTTCTTTCTCTCTCTCTCTCTGTTCCTCTTCCATCTTTCTTTTCTGAACTTTGAATGATACAGTAAGGTCTCTGCTGCTTAAGTACAATCTGTCTTCTGCTGACATGTTCATCTGAAACCTATCAACATTTGCTTAAAGACACTTTCATTTGTAATTATCTGCAAGGATGTTCTTTTTGAATGTGTTTGCAGTGAAACTGAAGCAGGTTTTCCCAGAGGACAGGAGTAAAAGTCATTTTCTTGCAGCTGGGAATTTCCTAATTTCAACAGAAATGGCCAATTAGTAGATTAAGTGTTGGAATTCTCTTTTTGATATACCGTATATACTCGTGTATAAGTCTATGTCATTTATAAGTCAATAGGCAACTTTGAGATCAAAATCCATTCAACTGTATTGACCTGTGTAAAAGTTGAGGTTAAAATGAGTGATCTATCAGGAAGATAAGAATTTAAAAAAAGCCATGTCCGAATTAAAAAATGTCATGCTGCGTGCTAACTTTAGGACAGCTTAGCGGCATGACCAGAGTTAGCCACATAAATTAAGTGGTTAACTACGCTCCGTTTAGGCGGTTAACAAGTATGTTTGCACATACCTTGGGGACTTTATAGTATATGCGGAAAACAGATAGTATGTATGCATAAGTCAAACTGGCTTTTTTGGGCCTATTTTCCAAACAAATATATTTTCCATGTAAATATATATGGTAGCTGCTTTCTAACATTTGTGTTGGATCTCTTCTTCTTTGCAAGGTGTCTGTAGTTTTCCATGAATAATGTAATGAGAAGCTTGTTCCTATTGCTTGCGCTTACTCTACACTTGCATTAATTTCTAGATGCTCCAGAGCTACAGTTGTTGTACTGTAAAAGAATTTATTTCTGGCTTGATTTTGCTTGAAAGAGACCTCATGATGCCATAACTAAAATAAATAAATAAAAAGAACAAATAACCTGAACAAATTTTAAATGGAGTTCAACCCAAAAACTATTAAATCTTAAAAAAAGATCATTGCTCCTAATGATAAGAGAACACAGTTTTTCACGTTCCCACATCAACTGTACTGAGAATTTTAGATTGTGCAGTATATACATTTTTAAATAAACAAACTAATGTATAATTATTCTAATTATAAAAGCAGCCCATATCATATGAAAAATATGCAGCCATGTTTTGCTGCCTGATGTATACCACTATCTAAATGTGCATCATTCAGTAGGAACATCATGAGCTAGTAGTTAGTTATCTGTGTGGAAGACAATACAGTGTCTGTGCTCCTAATGTGGCCAATGAAGCTATGGGTTTCTAGAAAATCACCACTGTACGGTGGAAGTGGTATGCTTGGGAGGCAGGGAAGGCTTCTATGGTGGTTCCCTACTGCGGGTTGCTTGAGTGGAGGAGGGGCTGGTGTAAGTCCCTGTGCCACCCACAATATGCTCCTTGGAGTTGGGGGTAGGTAGGGAGGGATGGAGGAGAGGTTGTGGGAGGCAAAAAAAAGCCACAGAGATGACTTCAACAAGACAAATGTTAGAAAGATATCACTGATAAAAATGCGCTTACTGCTACTCGCAGTAGTCTGAATTTGTGTGCTCTGGAAGAGTTTCTACAGCACCATCTGCGATGGAGTGACAGACTGTGCTTTAAATTGATGTCAAGAGCAGACAACCAAAAACTGCCCGCATGATGACTCACTTTAATTACTGGAAACAGTGATCTTTTTGTGCCCCACCTCCAGTACAAGTACTTACATTTATACTGACATGTAGGCAAACACACATGGACACAACAGGACCAATAAAATTAAAAAGCAGATAATCACTTACAAGAAAACATTATCAAACGTCATGTACCCATTTGATACCAGGTAAGCACCAAACCGAAAACAGCCAGCGTAAGCAAAAAACATAATTGCTTGGGAAAATCCAAATGTTAGCCCATAGATGTGTGCTTTCTTCACAGAATTCCTGAAGAAAAGAAAGCATTGTTGGACATTGTTATACTGTGTTAAGTAATTCTGTAGCACATAAAAGGGTAGATTTTAAAAGTTCGCGCATGGGCGTACATGTGCGCGTGCTAATGGCACGTGCACATGTACACCTGATTTTATAACTTGCGCGCGCAGACACACGCAAGTTATAAAATGAGGGGTCAGCGCACGCAAGGGGGTGCACAATTGTGCACCTTGTGCGCGCCAAGCACGCTGCCTTTACCCGTTCCCTCCCAGGCCGCTCTGAAATCGGAGCAGCCTGGAAGGGAACTTCCCTTCCCCCTAACTTTTCCCCCCCAGCCCTACTCTACCCCCCCCCCCCCCCAAAATTACTATCTTTCCTTTTGCGCCTGCCTCTGGGCAGGCACAAGTTGAGCACACCAGCAGCTTGCTGGCAAGCGATCCTCCGACACAGTGGCAATGGCTGCTCTGTCGGAGGCCTCTGGCCCCGCCCCTGCCCTGCCCCGCCCCCAGACTGCCCCTTTAGTAAAGCCCCAGGACTTATGTGCGTCGCCGGGCTTTTTTAAAATAGGCCCGGCGCACGTAAGGCCGGTTACACGCGTAAGCCTTTTAAAATCCGGCCCAAAGTCTTTTCTCAGTTTACAATCAGCACTTTTATTTTAACTGCAGACATCACAATTCTATTTATATAAATTGCTTTAGCAATGAAAAACATTTTAATCTGGGACACCTAGCAAGAAAGCTGTTCAGCTGATCGATTTCTCTGCCGCATGTGCTTTCTTGGTGTCAATATATTATTCCATGTGATCCCTTTCAAACGGACACAGCCTCATAGAAAAGCTATAGAGTTAAAAATAAAACAAAACATGAGAGGTTTAAGTCTGGATATTTGTAGGTCGTGGTATCTTTTAATGGGCCAATGTGAGACTAATCCAAAGACATTATAGTGCACGGTTTTGATGCCACATTGTCCCCTTCTTCTGATGTGAGCATAAAGCTTTCAAAGCTCAGCATTATAACATATTTTGATTGGTCCCATGTTGATCCTTTGAAAAGGTAACCGAGCCCACAAAGAATCCATTTTTTCCCCTAGGAGCAATATCATCACCAGAACATTGCACTACAGCAGGGCTGGGCAATTTCAATTCTTGAAGGCCACCAACCAATTGGGCTTTCAGGATAACTTTTATTAAGATGCATGAAATAAATGTACATACAATGGAGACAATGTGTAGCAAATTGCTTTCATGCATATTCATTAGGGATATCCTGAAAATCTGACTGGTTGGTGGCCCTTAAGTACCAGAGTTGCCTACTCCTGCACTACAAAATGGAAGATCATTTTAATCAGGAAGCACATTTTGGATTTGACGAACCCCCGGAAACAGCATGCATTTTTTAAACAAGGAAATTAGAATGTCAATAACAATTCCTAATTTCAGGATAAATGTATCTGATCTCAGGTTACAAGGGATGCACATAATTACTACTGTGGCTTTTACGGAATGGCATGTAGCTAATCTGGAGTGATTTTGTTGCTGGAAGATTTTTTACAGTGGTCACACTGGCTTTCTACTATAGTGGCTGATTGCTTTCCATCTTGGCATGACATGAACAGTGCTGCCAAGTAACAATATAAATTATTTGTTGAAAACTAATTAGTCTTCTAAAACGGCATCCTTTCCTAGACTTCCTCTTCCAGTGCCCCCAGTGTATAGTAATGGCAACCGAAGAGCGGTAAGTAACACTCTTCTACAGTTACAAAGCAAAGAAAAGCTGAAAGCATGGGAAACATTTTTCTTTTATTAAGCTTTTCTGATTTATGAACTTTGTTTTCTGGTAACTGTTAGGTTAATGTTTAAGTCCACATCCCAATTTTACTTTAGCACCAGGCACAATATACGAATAATATTACTACTAATTATAAAAAATGACGTTTACTTGTAGAACATGTCTCCTTCAAACTGGATCCCAAAGCAATTTGCAAACCCAGCCTGCAAGACAGTTCATGCCTCTGGAGCAGAGAAACGACTGTCTGAACACGAGCAAGAGCCCAACTCCTGCTTTGTGAGTGAAACCCACATCCGTGCCTTTAATTATTCCTTCGCCAAGCAGCCTTTGTCATGTTGCAGAGGTCAATGGGAGAATCAGTCTCAGAGCTACCCTGACACCGAACAACAAGGTATGCTTGGGGTTTTTAAGACTTGTCTAAAACACGTGAGTGAGCAAGGGTCGCCTGGAAAGCAGCTGTTTTGCAAGCAGCTTTCTGACTGCTAGAATCAAATTTTTGAGAGACAAAATGGCCGCCGACGAGTGAGCAGCGGAAAGCGGAGCTCCGTGGCGATTTCGCTTTTCTTTTCTCCAAAAAGATTTCCTATTACATTTTCCTTAAAAATTCGGTTGTGGTATCATGCCACATACGAAGCGTAAGGCGAAAATTAAAGAAGTTACCTCTACTCCGATCCAAACCTTACATCAGCCACGGATAGAGGAGCTTTTCGCTGGCCTGTTGCAACAAACGCCGGAAGGAGGGGCCGCTGGAGGAGACGACGGAGAGCAGCCGTTGAGCCTTCTGGCCACAGAAATATCTTTGAGCCCCGGCGCGCCAAAAACCCCCGAGGCACCGCTTAAGGAATTAGAGACCGACGCTAACATCTATGCACTGCTGGAGAATAGAACAACTCTCCAGGTAGGAGAAGCCCAGAGAGGAAGGGAAGGTTTTCCAAATTCCTCGGTGAGTTTAGAGGAGTCTAACTCCGGGGCCCTACGGGTTGTTAAACCCCAGCGAATCAGCGAAGGTATCTCTTTTTTCTTGAAGCCTGAAATGAGGAAAGAGAATGAAATGCGGGTTGTTTGCGACTCTTCACACTCCATAACCCCTAATGTGACTTTGGAACATATATTAAATGCTATTTCCACTATGGAAAAGTCTATTGCTTCCCTGACCGTTACAGTCAGGGAAAGTATTGATCTGAGTCATGGATTGGAAAAAAGACTGGAGAAAACTGAATCCATAACATCTGTATTGGAAAAGAAAACAACTGAAATAGAAAAGATTCAGATGAATCTGATTAAATCTGAGTCTATACAAATGACTAAAATGGAAAATCTGGAAAATCTCGTAAAAAGGAACAATATAAGAATCTTAAATTTTCCTAAGATGAGATTATTATCACACCGTGAACTGCTTAGATGTTATTTTACAAATGTTTTAAAATTTGCTGAGCAGGATATTCCTAAAATAAAGAGAATATATTATATACCCCAGCCAAATGAAGTAAAATCATGTTTAGATCACAGGGAGAATATGGAGGATTCTTATGATCTAACCAACATCCTAGAAAAATCCTTTGAATTGGAAGTGAAGGAGAGAGCTACTCTATTTGTTCAACTTGACTCATCTGTGGAAAGAGATGTGATCTTGAAGTTGTTTTTTCGAAATCAGAATCAAAAATTCTATGGTTTCACTGTGAAAGTTTTCCCTGACCTCACTAAAATAACTCAGTTAAGAAGAAAACGATTCCTGGAAATGCGGGGAGAAGTTGTATCTAGAGGGGGGAAATTTCTCTTACGATTCCCATGTCAATGTTTAATCATATATAAAGATTCTAGGTATAAGTTTAAAGAGCCGGAACAATTACGTATATATCTCGATTCTCATTCCAGTCAGCCTGAGGGGAATTAGGCACATAGAATTGTGCACAGGTTAACTCAGAAGCCTATGTTAATGTTTAAGACTATCCTCAAATTACTGCTTATTTCAAATTGTCTCTCCCCTATTTCTTATAATTTTTTGGGCTAAATGGAAGGGATGTATTCCTTATTACAATATATTTGTTTCTTAATAATAATTGCCTTTTCCCTTCTATTGTAAAATGCTGATACTTATCTGTAAAATTTGTGAAAATTCAATAAATAGATAATTAAAAAAAAAAAGAATCAAATTTTTTTCATAATGTAGCTGAAAGCGAGAGAAGCAGCTGCTTCTCAGCAGATTTTTGTAGTGAGAATTCTTGTGCTTTACAAATAGTGTTCTGTTATTCAGTAGCACAGTAAACATTTTTGATTTTTGTCTTCTGTAAAAATATCCAGATAAGACATGTTTCTGCTCTAAAGTTTATTCCCCTTTCTATAGAAGCAGTTTCATATGATCCAAAAGAATTTTTGGCTTACATTGAACTACATCTTTTAACAGTTAATGGAAATTTCTCTCCCTCGTGTTGAATTTTTTTGAGTTAAATTGTGTTTCTGTTAACTTGCGCTCTATTTGCTAGTCCAGTTTCTGGATGTTTAGATTGATTTAAAATGATCCTGATCTATTGTTGTAACAGAGAAGCAGGCAACTCCATTTCCCCAGTGCCACAGGATTTTCAGGATATACATAATGAATATGCACAATATAAATCTGGATGCACTGCCTCCACTGTATGCAAATCTATCTCATGCATATTCATCATGGATATCCTGAAAACCAGGCCTGTTTGTGGCTCTTGAGGACTGGAGTTGGCCACCCCTGCTTTAGGGTATTATTCAATTTATTCGTACAACTCAATGTGTATCTTACCATTACCTTCAGGAAACAATCAAATTGGTTTGTAAAAAAAAAAAAAAAAAGTGTTAAATAAACAGCTTTTTATCTAACTGCTCCTGTGACAATTATGATTTTTCATTTTTTACATGTGGCGAATCACCTATTTTGCAGGCTTGAAGTGATGCACAAAACACAGTAAAATGACCACTGTATCTGACTGCTGATGTAGGGGTGCTAGTATGACCAGATATGCCCATGGTTTGAGGGAATGGTTTGGCCTCTTCTGTGGGCTTGTTTTATTTTTAACTTCTTCACCATTATATAATGGAACTTTCAGCCTGCTCGCAGTGGGGTCCCTAGACAGAACTATTTGGAGGGGTGACTGGGGGACAAGCCAAAGTGACCTTTCCACACAACACACTCAACCTGACAGCAAATTGGCTTTAAAAGACAAGAAAAAGTCCTAAGGCCCTTTAGTGCAATTTTTAAAAATCCAGCCCGTTTTAACCTTTCAGTAAAACTACCATGAAAATTATTTGATTGCCTCGTTCAATCAGTTCTTCTAGAAGGATATGAGAGTGAATTCCGGAATCAATACAGGAAGAGGCAGAATCTCACTATAAACCCTGAACTTCCAAATTCTATAACACACACACAGAAATTTCTCACAGCAAGATACATAGGTCATTGACCCTTACCAGACAAAAAAGGTGTATTCAAATTCTGGTGTCACTTCAGTAACAACAACAAACACCTTCTCCTGCCAGACACTTTCAAGCCAATACAATACAATGCGCTCAGCTGAGTGCACTGTTTAACCCCTGGTTGGACATGCGTTTTGGACACAACACCTTATACTATATGGGGTTTAGCACGTCCAAACCACCCCCCCCCCCCGAAACTAATAGCGTCATCACATGTAAAAGCATTTTGATGAGGCTATTAGCTATTCCCCCCATATAAAAAAAAGAAAATGTGCACCCGATGTGCACATTGTTATGGTCAGAAATTAACGCCTGCCCCAGAGCAGGCGTTATTTTCTGAGCAGCCCAAAAAAGTGCACAGAAAAGCAGAAAACACTGCTTTTCTGTACATCCTCCAACTTAATGTTGTGGCGATAGTAGGTCGGAGGAACCAAAAGTTTAAAAAAAAAGGTAAAAAAAAAAAAAATGTGTGCCGGTGGTCAGATTAGGAAAAGGGACGTTCAGTGACATTTTCTAACCTGTGGCTGTGCACACGTTAGGAAAAAGGATGCTCGTAAAACTGAGCTTCCGTTTTCCTAACCTGCTGACAACAATTTCTCCTGGGCGTCCGCTGCCAAGGAGGCGGTAGGTGCTCGCAATTGTCCCTAGCACCTCCTTTTTAGTGCAACTCCTCATTAAAATATTGTACACTGGGCCATAAAATACCAATATACCCCGACTGGGGAAACAAAACAAACCAGATTGCCACAGATTCTTAATTTGTGCTTCCAGTGCAGGTTACGACAAAGGCTGCATTGGAGCTCTCCAGGAACAGGTAAGCACATATCCCGCTCCCAGCACAGATTTTTATGGTTCGGAGGGATGGAGGGAGGGCCCAGTGGGGCAGCACCAAACATACAGGCCGATACAGTACAGTGTGCTCCGGCCCTAATTTTAATAAATTAAAATACTGTATCGCGTGCACAGGAGAGTGGCCTGTGCGCATGCCGGGAGAGCGGGTGTTCGCCCGCTCTCCCGCAATTTTACTGTATCGGCCCGACATTTAGTCTGCAGGGGACAGGAGGGCACATCAGCAGCAGTGCCCTCCTGGGCACTGCTGCTGCTGTGCCCAGGAGGAGGAGAGAACTGGATAGGGGGCTTGGGAGGGTGGGGGCCAGCAAACCCTGGCACAGTTTTTATAAATTTAAAAGGGGATTAGGAGATAGTAGGTGCACAGCCCGACAGAGCCTATCAAAATTTGTGGGCAAGACTGAAAATTGGGCTGAAAACTTTTCACTTTTAGTTGTTTTTTTGTTGTTGTTGACAGTTCTACTTAACCAGATATCTTTTGAAGATATCTGGTTAAGCAGAAAATTATCCAGCCACACACACAGAGACTGCACAAATTTTATCCTCTTTTTCTCACATGCACACACATTTTCATTCTCTCACACTCTCCCTCTCTCTCTCACACATACTTCCTTTTTCTCACACACACATTCACAGACTCTCCCCCAAAAACACTCACATCCTCACACAGGTTCTCTTCTTACACACACATGCGCTCACCCACACACATACCCTTTTTTCTCTCACATACACAATTGCACACACTCACTCATTTTCCCTTTTTCTCTCCCTCAAACACTTGCTCACGCACACTCTTTCTACCTCACACACATGTTCTCATACAGGCTCTCTTTTCCTCACACACATCCTCACACACAGGTTTTCTCTCATACGCACCTCCAACACATGCACACAGGCTCTCACACACATATCCTCTCACACATTCACATGTACACAGGCTCTCACATATACCTCCCTCTCTCCCACACAAATTCATAGGCTCTCACACATGCCCTCATAGAGGCTGTTTCACTGACACACATTTGCGCTCACACAAGCTCTCTTTCTTTCACAAACATGCACTCTCACACAGGCTCCCTCTTTCTCATACACATACACCCAAACTCTCCCTCTCTCTGACATACACACGCGGGCTCTCATTCTTTCACACACACATATACAGGCTCTCTCACACAAATACACCCACACCTTTCTCTCTCTCACACACATAAGCTCATGCACACTCTTTCAAGGCCTCCCCGTCTCTTATGGGCTTCTTCTTCATCCACCAGTGGGATGGGATCTGCTTGTGACTGACAGGTCCTCTGCTCCTTTCTCTTCTTTGGTCACTGCAAGATGGACTCCACGGCAGACTGTCAGGCCTCTTCCTTGGCTGCTTCAGGATGGGATTGACAGCAGTCGCCAGGCCTCTTCTTATACCTGCCAGGCCTCTCTCTTTCTTCAGCTGCTGGCAGGATGGAGTCCACTGACAGCCACCTGGTCCCCTTTCTCTCTTGTTTAGCCACTGCAGGATGAGCTCTGTGGCAGCCTCTGGGCCTCCTTTTCAGCTGCCAGTGGGATGGGGTCCCTTGGTGGTAGCTGGATCACAGGCCCTCTTACGTTTTGGGGGTGGCAATGCCCCTTCAAACTCCACCCATGATCGTGGCTTGGTAGGCAGCAAGAGATGCATTTAAGCAGCAGCATCTCCTGTTGCTGTGGGGCTGCTCTCATGGCAAGAGCTGTGAGATTGGCCCTGCGGCAGCAGGAAATGACATTTGATTAAATGCAACTCCTGCCGGCTGGGTGGGAGTTTTGAAAGGTAGATTTAAGGAGGAGTATCATGCTATGGCTTTGATAGCACTGCATCTAAGCATAGGATCGAGCTGGGGTTAGGTTTGTTTCTACCCAAGCCGAAGTATAAAACTAGGGTGGCAAAGAGGTGGCAAGCCATTTTTTGGGGGTAGCACTTGCCACTCCGTAACGACGTCTATGCTGGCTAGGCCTTACGATTTCTGGACTTCAAATTCCATAATGTAATGCATAAGAAGTTACAAAAGAAAACTTCTGGCTTATCCTGCCCTTGGTGGCCTGGAATTATCTGCTAATTACTTTTACAGAAAAAAAAAAGGTTAAGTAAAAACTTTGGTAGGATTTCCTACAATCAAGTGTTTGCACATATGAGGGCATGAAAGGCTATTTATAATGTGGGCCTACAGTTTATGCGTTCTGACTTCCATTTGTGATAGATGTGATTGTGCATTCTGCTTCCTCTTGGGGTCACTCACATAACTCAGGAAATGATTCCCTGTCAACATGGGAAATACAAATAAACAGTAAAATGGTTCTCAGAAAACTGGCTGCGGCTGTGGATAGCAGATATTTAGAAAAAAAAAAAGAAAACAGAGCTATGATAACCAAATAATATATATTTGCTAATTTTTATTATTAAAAGGCATACATTTTAGCACAAATATATTAAAGTATATTTATGATAAGATTAAATGTGTTACAATAGCTGTTATGTGCGAAGCCTGGAAGAAAACTGAGAGGGGCAAAACTAACATGGCTGAAGTGCTGGCCAAGTCAGCAGTCTCTTCCCCTCTTCTCCCAGAGCAGCAGGATTTGCACCATGAGAAACCTGAAGCTGGGGAGAGGGATCCAAGTGAACGTTCCTCTCAAATCCTTCTAAGTCCTTCTGCAAATGAGAGCTGCGGGGGGCAGAGCCAGTTCCTTGTAAAACTGACATCATTAAAGAATTTTAGACCTCATAAGTGATGAAAAGGAGATGATTTGTACAATGCAGCTAGCAGAGACTGCGGTCTACAAATCAACTCCTCTTGTTAGAATTTTCATCATTTATAAGGTCTACATTTCTTTAATATCATCAATTTTACAAGGAATACCCCTGAATGTTTCTGTAACAGAACCCCCCTAACCCCAACCTACCTCCCAAAAACTCACCCCGAATCAAAGTGCCCCCCCCTAACAATGGTTCATATATTGAGTGTCAAACTAAACACTATAAAGAGTCAATCTCTCTCTCTCTTTCTCAACATGCATGCGTAAAGAGTATTTTAGAACCTACGAATGTACTAAAATACTGCGTATCTTTGGACACATGTGCAGCCTTTTGAAAATCTACCCATAAGCAGATTAGGAGCCTTTTTGTTAACTTTTACAAAATACTATATGCTCTGGTGCCTAACACCACACCGGAGGTCACTAAATATTTAAAGGATATCTCTACCCCACAGCTGAAGGAACAAGATTTAAATTCGTTATTTGCTCCACTTTCTTTGTCAGAATTATATTCTCTTATCAAGACCTCACCACTACATAAGGTTTCAAGTCTGTATGGCATGACAAGTGAATGTTATAAACTCCTGATCAATCAGGTCTCTGCCGCTGGGAAAAATGTTTGATTCTCTATTGGAGACTGGGGAATTTTATCAGGGGACCAACCTAGCCAACACTATGGTCTTGCATAAACCCGGGTGTGATCCCTTATTGCTCGACTCATATATTGAAATTTGATGTAAAATTATTAGCTAAGATCATGGCTGACCCACTGGCTAAGATATTACCATCCTTGACCTCCCTGGAGCAAATTGGTTTCCCTAAAAGGAGATATGCAGCCACAAATGTGTGTAAAGTTTTAGCATCATTGGAATATTCCATCCAGCATCACATGAATTCTTTACACATTAATTTCGACACCGAAAAGACATATGACGGGAGTATCTCTTCGTTATTCCACAGGCATATGGATTTCAGGGCTCTTTCTTACAGTACATTAAAATATTGTAAACTAACCCTAAAGCGAGAATACTGGTAAATGGAGAATGTACTGAGGATTTTAGCTTGCATCAAGGCACTAGACAAGACTGTCCCTTGTCCCCCCCTACTTTTTGTATTATCCCTAGATCCTTTTATTCACAAACGTTTGCAGGTTGGGCAGACCAAGGGTATTTATTTATTTATACGTTTTATAGACCCTCATTTGGAATATACCATCATCACGGTTTACATAAATAAATAATTAATTCTAAAAAAGTTTAATGAAATAAAACAAAATGCAATCTTAATCAATAAAACAATTATCACAAAAAAACATAAAATACAATAGAAAAAAAATCAATAAAATAAATCAAAATTACTATGGGCAACAGAACTTTTAAAGCTGCAGCATTTACAGATGACCTCCTTCTCATATTGCTCGGCTGCAAACTTCTTTGCCTGTCTTGCTAGCTGAGCTTGCTACCTATGGAAAGCAGGCTGGCCTGAAGCTGAACTTAGATAAGTCTGAGGCCATGGCTATCAGAGAATGTTGGCCTAGGGATTGGAGGGGTACATTTCCATTAACCTGGGCTGCTCACCATATGAAATATTTCTGTATCAGGCTAACCAAAGACATACGCTTTTTACATTCTTTTAATGTGGCTAAGTTGCAAGTGGTTATTAAAATTACTCTGTGAAAGTGGAATCATTTAGCTATATCCCTGGGAGGCAGGCTCCAATTGTTTAAGATGACAATCTTCCCTAATGGATTTATGTTTTGAATATTCTCCCTCTGGTATTGAGCTTAAAGATATCAAGGACATCCATGCTTTTCACAGAGAACTGTGTTTTTTTCTGTGAAAGGGAGGTAAATCAAAAGTGTCTTTTTGCAATTGATGGGTTTGGGACAGCAAGGAGGGATGGGCCTGCCAAGATCTAAGATTGTACAATCATTGTGCTGTTACACCTGTTGATTGCAGCCGGTTGCAACCTCTCATGCTCACCTCTTTTTTCCCCTGCTCTATCAAGTCTGGGAAGAATGGTGGTCTCTGCTAATCCCCGCCGAATTCTCCGGTGTTCCCGGGACAGCGTGGGTGCTGCCGACCGCCATCTTGGATCTGGAATTACTTAGCTGCATGCGCGCAAGGGCCTCTTTTGAACACGTCATGGTGGAAATCTCGGGGGCGTCCCCTCCCAATGACATCAACCTGCTAGTTTATTTAATCCAACCGGCCCTTGCCTTCTTTGAGTTGGCAAGGAGTTCCGTCTTGCTGAATCCACCTCATTCAAGGACTTCCTGATCCTGACTTTGGTCTTGGCATCTAACGCTCTGAGTACCCTCTCCTTGGGGGCTCCACTACATTCCTGGCTATCCACTCCTCGGAGGGCCTACCTGCCTGACTGCTACTAGACCTGCTTCTCAGGTCTCTCTCTCTCAAAAAAGATCTTAAAACATGGTTGTTCAACAAAGCATACCAACTCACCCAATGAACACCACAACAACATCACCCTCCACTCCAACCTGAAGAATAAATGAAACTTATCACAACTATGTATTATAACTACGAAGTGAAACGTAAAACTGAACAGTAACTAACTTGCATATGATACCCCTATGTTTAATAACAGTTTCAACCTGTTTGAAACCCTGTTTATCCCCCTTAACCGTGTAACCTTGTATTTTTGTAAACCGTTATGATGGCATTATTATGATGAAACTGAATGACAGTATATAAAACTCGATAAATAAATAAATAAATAATTGGGTCATTCCTTCTGGTCTTGTGTGAATATTCAAGAGTTTTGAAAACAAATGTATTATTATATTGAAACTGTCCTTTCTGTGCATCTAGTTTTTTCCACCCCAGTGGCTCTATTTGGACTTATTAATCTGGAAGAACGACATATGCCACTACAAAATTTATGGATATCAAAGGTTTTTCTTCTAGCTAGAACTATCATCCCGCATCACTAGAGAGCAGAGTCCAATCTACCTATTTTGTTCTGGAAGAATGCTATCCATCAATTACTACTAATGGAGTTGATGATCGGAAAGAGAGGTTATCCCAAAGACAAGAAAAAACAGTTGTACATTTGATTACCATATATAGACCCTTTACCTTCCCATATTCGGTGTATGGTTTTGAATGCATATTAGTCTGTGGCTGGTTGTTTCTATATACTGCTCAAATGACTGTCGGGAAGGGGAGATGGGAGGGGTGGATGGATCAATCAGGTTCTGTATAACTACTTTTTGTTGTTCCTTGTTGTCCATGTCTGGTGAGGTCAGGGACAAAGCAACCAGGCATATAGTGTAAGTTATTCTTGTTAATCTTTAATAAACAGATTTAATAAAATTATTATCTTCGCTGATGGACAAAGGAAGTTCATTCCATAATTTAGGCATAGTCATAAAAAATGATCTGTTTTGCAACTTAACATGCCAAAAAGCCCTTATTGGTGGAAGTTGAAGTTGATGACAATATCGTGGATGTACGTCTCTGGTTGATGATTTCCAACATAGCCTTTGAAAGAATTGTGGAGGAAAAGTGCCATCAAGATCTTAAATGTGAGCACTAAATTTAAACATAATTTGTAACTTCACAGGTAACCAATGATGTTTAACAAGACGGGGGCAGAAGATGCTTGTCTAGCCAGCTCATAACGATTCTCACTGCCATGTTCTGAACTACCTGGAGCTTTCTAGTCAAAGTATCGAGAAGGCCCCTGTATATGGCATTACCATAATCTAGTACTGCAATTACCAGAGCATATGCCACTGATTTTATCGCTGTAAAGGTCAGGAACCATTTTATTTGCTTACCAGCTGTAATCACCCATAAGTTGTTTGTAAAACTGCCCTTATTTGATTTTTCAAGGCCCAACTAGCATTTAGCCTAAGTCCTAATGACCTCATATCTTCAGTGGTCAAACCATATCTCCATCAATGGACATCTGAGTTTTCTCTAATTTAGCTCCTATTTGTAGGATCTCTGTTTTTTTGGAGTTCAAAACCAGAACATTTTCCTTCAACCAGATACTAACTGCAACCATACAATTTTCAAGGTGGGAAATAGTAACAGTAGCATCCTGACCTAATGGTACAGCAATTTGAATGTTGTCAGCATATATACAAGGGGTGAAACCAAAAGAGTGAATAATGCCCGCTAATGGAGCCAGATAAATATTGAACAACAAAGGAGATAGTGAGGATCCCTGAGGAACCCCACAGTTCATTCAATGCAAATATTTGAAAAGACACCATATGCATCCTATTCTGTAAAAAACTAGAAATCCATTTTAAGACAGTCCTTTCAAATCCCAAAGTCTGCCCTGGTGCCCTCAGATTGTTGTGGATAGGCAGGAAGAGAGGAGGTGTGTTGCTGCTCAAAACCTCTCTCCTTTTTCTCTCTCATATACACAGACACTTGCTCAAATCACACACAGACACTCCCTCTCACACATGCTCAGTTACATACATACATGTTCTCTCTCACACAATCACACACATACACACATATGTTCTTGCTTACTTGCTCAATCAGACATATACATTTATCTCTCACTCACTGACTCCCCCCCTGTTTTCCCAGAAGCAGAAGTGGCAGCAGTAGCCTCCTCCTCCTCCTTCTTGACCTCAGTGGCTGCTGGGATCCTTCCTCTTTCTTGGGACCCCAGGGTCTGATGCTGCTCTGCCTCCTGCTCCTGATCATGGCTGCTCCTTCGGCTGAGCTGCCCCTCTTCCTACTCCCAGCCAGTCCTGCTCCTCCAACTGCTCAGTTAGACCCCATGTAGGCCCAGGGCTGTTGCTTCTCCTCTTTCTCCTACTTCTAATTGGCGACATTACCTTTGCCTCCAGACCTATGGTGCTCTACATGATGGTCTAGTCCTTCTACTGACAAAGCTGCTGCGGTCTGCCTGGACTGTCAGCATTTTCAAGCCCAGGTGGAGATTGGGGGAAGAGGAGCAGCCAAGTCAGCAGGGGACTGAAGAGTGTGGCATCTTGCCAGCAGAGGATGGCAGCACACTTGCCAGTGCTTTGCATTCCCATTTCTCCTCACCAGTGGTACACTAGATGTTTCAGGCTTAAAGTCTGAAATGTTTCCACAGCAGGGAAAGCCCCTCTCCTTTCCCCACTCCTGGGCAATGTGTTGTCTCACTTCCTGTCCTATTCAACCAGAGTTGTGAGTCCCAGCTAAATAGGAATAGGGGAACCAACAAAAATAGATCCTCTCAGTTCAACTTCTAGACAAAATTCCACACTGATCCAAAGTGCCATCTGTTCTTGAGTAGGCAGGAGCCTACCACTGCAGCCATCTCCAAGGGAGTGCTGTGACAAAATAGTATGCTCCACTCCTACTTCATTACAGGGCTCAACACTAGAGCAAGTTACTAGTGAATGGCCTCTACATGTAAAAAGTGCCAATCATATGGTGGAATGTGCTTATGCTTGGTTACCTATGCTTTGATATGTTCACTTATATTGGAAAATTTCTTCTTTTGGACTAACAGCTGTAATTTTCAATTCCTTGTTTTGTACCACGTCCTATGCCTCAATAAAAATGAATTTGGAGAAAAAAAAAGTGCCAATCAGAATGCAATTATCTAGTGCTGAAACGTTTTTCTGTTTTATAATATAATTAAATTCAACATTTAAACCCTTTGGTGGTAAATGTTCTCATTCTTTGAATCCAATAAAGCACTTTCTCTAATAACCTTTTGGCCCTATCCCAACCATGTTTGAAAATCATAAGCTTCTCAAAGCCACAGAAAGTAACGTACCATTATGAATATTACAAAAATGATAGGCAATGGGAGCATTACAGTCAAAAAGTGCAATGATAAATGTAACTTAACCCTGACTTTATAACTGACACCCTTTCCTTTGAATGGTGAAATCAATTGGAAACTGATACGTTTTAAAAAATTAAGAGAGAAATATTTTGAAACACAACCCAAAAACAAAAAAATCAAATTCCCTCTGCTGTAAAAGAGAGAACATGTATGTTGCTGGAATTTGAAGAAAGAATACGTGAATAGCTACTCATCTTATTTAAATTTCATGACATTATAAATGAAATCTTATTGACTTATTAAATTTAAGATGGAGACTAAAGTAGAGAAAAACTAATACTGCAAAATAATTTTATAACTCACATGGACAGTTCAGGGTCATTCTTTATTCTGTGATGTGCTGATAAGGCCCTCCCGCAGGCGATACTGGCCGCATCGCGGCGGTATTATTCAAATTAGGGGAAGGGGAGGAGTGTAGGGGAGTTTGGGCAGAGTTTTTCATATTATCGCTGGTAGCACTGTGGGAAATAACTACACCTTTTCCCGTGGCGCTATGGGGGCGATAGTGTGCGACACGGCTGCACCGCGGCGGGTGAAAACACACTGCCGTGATGTGGCCGGCTATCTACTATCGTCCCCGCCCCTTTCGACACATCATTCTGTTATAGCAGAATGATGAATCTGGGGGTTAGTTTGTAAGCTTTTATTTTGTTTAAACAAAGTTTATTTCTATTCTGTTGTCCATACAAATAAAAGGTATGTTTGAGGCCTGTGAACTTGGACCATTGGAGGAAGCACAGTTTTTTGCATGACATATGTAAGGGGGGTTTCATCAGCTCTTTGCTTTCTGGCCTGTTTAGTTGCTACAATGTCTTTAATAAAGGTGTTATGATTTCTAATCTCTGTTTTTCCCTTTCAGGTTTTATGCCTTTAATGGGAGCAGTTGCTTGTGAGTTTCCTGCTATTTTAAGCTCTGCCGCAGTGGACTTTTTATGTTTTTTGCCTGCACTGCCGTGTGGGCATTGCTTTCAACTGCATCTGCCTTCAGCTGCAGCATTCAGGTATTTTCTCTGTACAATCTCCCACCTCAGCCCTCGAATCACAAGCACCATACTCCAGCCAATGGACACAGACCTTTGCTCCCTATACAAGTTGTTTCAAGTATTGCTCTCTTAAAGCTTGCAGGTAGTGGTGCTGCTAGGACATTCCCTACCTGATGCACTTTGGTAAACCTCCTGATGATTTCACATGGAAGAAATAAGATTTACAAATACCACAATGCTCTGGGATGTAAGTTCAAAATCTAGGAATAGCCACAACTCTCCCTTCAGTTCTGTTCTAAGCAGTCTGTTAACAATACCTAGGACTCCCTGACTGCTGCGTTCCCAGCATTCATAGCTCAGTCAACCTGAGCAGTAGGAATGGAGCCAAGGATCCAGACTTATTATTAGCAAACAAGCACTCAGCCAACAGTTTTGATCTCTCCACACAGACAGTGAAGGATCCAGTGAAAAGCTACCTGTTCAGCACCAATAATAAAATTAATTAGATATCTAGTTTCCTAAAGTATGATAGCTTACCTGTAAGGCCCTTCCAAATTGTCTTCATATAAGGACTCAAATTTTCTTTCCCGGGTTAAAGAAACAACTGTTCGAATATTTTCTACTGCATCTATGGCAATCTATGAAGGAGAATCATGGGCTATTAATGGGACATAAGTTTACTGAGCACAGCAAAAGAATTCAGTTAAAAAACATCAAGATTGTTTAGGCTTGCATACAAAACTAACCAGATTTATGTATTTTTAAGATTTGCCAAGCTATAAAGTGGGTTCCTGGAAATACAAGTCACTGTTTGATTCAAGATATTATATATGTTCCAATTTTTGGTTACAAATAATATTTTCTTATGTCTTCAAATGCTGCACATTAAGAAACCCTTGGACATAGGCTGATTCTAGAGCTGATATCATTGGACAATTCTTACCTATTGCTCAAGACTGTCGACTCCTGAAAGAAACATCTTAACTTTGCATTCTACTGCAGTACTACTTGCTACTAGAAGGTCACTTTAATTTTATATTCTGACCTAGTCAAGTCAGTCATGATGCATTTGAACACATATCTGAAATTCAATAACTTTAATCTACAGGCTCACTGAAGTTAATAATGGTAAGACTGATGCAGTAGCCTGGTAATAGCCTGGAAGGCTATAATTTTATTATACTAAATGAGCATTCTGGTATTTAACAGATCATCCAGATAAAACACAATTCTGGTGACCAGACATATTTATACACTGTTACATCTATGGGGGTAGTTTTGTACCTGCCTGCATAAGCAAGTCAGCCAAAACATGCAAAAGTTACACAAATTTTCAAAGCAAACTTCTGCTTACATTTGCTTTGAAAATTAATCCACCCAAAAATACCTACACAATATTATTTCTGCTAAAATGCGCACAGAAATTTTTGAGGAAAATATGGGGCAGATTTTCAAAGGGTTACGCGCGTAACCCCAAAAATCCGCTCCTGCGTGCGCCGAGCCTATTTTGCACAGGCTCGGCGATGCGCACAAGCCCCAGGACAAGAAAAATGGGCGGGGCATGGGCAGGGAGGGGAGGGGACGAGGCCAGAGGCCTCGCCACTGCCGCTGGGCCTGGGGATCGCGTGCCGGCACGCGCAACCTACGCCTGCCCAGAGGCAGGCGTAAATAATTTAACAAAGGTAGTGGGGGATTTAGGTAGGGCTGGGGAGCAGGTTAGATAGGGGAAGGGAGGGGAAGGTGGGGGGTGTGTGTGTGAAAGGAAAGTTCCCTCCGAGGCCGATTTTGGAGCGGCCTCGGAGGGAACGGGGAAAGCCATCGGGGCTCTCCTAGGACTCGCCGACCCCGGATTTTATAACATGCGCACGGCTGCGTGCGTATGTTATAAAATCGGGTGTAGATTACAAAATCTGGCCCTAAGTGTGCAAACTTCTGAAGATCTAAAAGTACGCGCATAAGTGCAAATGCAAACCCTTCCCTAGCCAAGCCCCATGAAACGCCTCTGCTCAGTCTGAATAAACTTTCATGCATATTGGCCAGGCAATTTTATAACACACTTTTGCCTCAGATAAAGCAAGTTTTTAAGCATGGATACAGCTTTGAAAATTGCCCTCCCTATGTACAAAGCACATGTATATTTGCCATACTTTCCCAGCAACTTCCAGTTCCTGTTTATCTTTCTTGGCATGGCCAGTCAGCATTTTCATTTGAATGACAGCAGAAATAGCAAGGAGAGGCACAATGGCTAAGATGAGGAGGGTCAACTGCCAGCCATAGACAAAAGATATAATAATTCCAGTCCCAAGGTTAGCTATGTTCTGAGCAACTAAAGCCAGCCTCGATCCAGTAGCCTAAAAAGAAAAATACAAAGTAATAGTGAGAAATGTTTGTGAGCTGGATGCTCCATTGCACAAATATACATGAAAACCATCACTCCTAGGCATGCTATATACACATGTATGTCACAAAATGGAAATCATCACACCTAGGCATGCTATATACACATGTATGTCACAAAATGGAAATCATCACACCTAGGCATGGTATATACACACGTATGTCACAAAAATGGAAATCACCACACCTAGGCATGGTATATACACACGTATGTCACAAAAATGGAAATCATCACTCCTAGGCATGGTATATACACACGTATGTCACAAAATGGAAATCATCACACCTAGGCATTGTATATACACACATATGTCACAAAAATGGAAATCATCAGACCTAGGCATGGTGTATACACATGTATGTCACAAAAATGGAAATCATCACTCCTAGGCATGGTATATACACACGTATGTCACAAAATGGAAATCATCACACCTAGGCATGGTATATACACACGTATGTCACAAAAATGGAAATCATCACTCCTAGGCATGGTATATACACACATATGTCACAAAAATGGAAATCATCAGACCTAGGCATGGTGTATACACATGTATGTCTCCAAGTATTACTTTAAACATTCATTCCGATCATGTTCTTTATCACATATGACTATCTTATTCTTTGATGTCAGAAATTCAGAGCTTCCACCACTGAGCAGTGATATCAAAGCATGCAGGAAAGGCCTAGAGATCCAAGGCAAACACACTGTACACACAATGTCTTTATACTTCAAAAACACATAATGGAAAAAAAGCTCCCAAAAAGTAGATTTATATTTTATGCCTGGAAGCTCAACCCCAACTTTTTTATGTGCTTGCTTCTTCAAGTGGACCCATGAGGAAATATATGTGCTAAATGTTGGACATGCAACCCTGTGTCCATAAGGAGTGCAGGCATGGTTAACAAGTAAAAACTTGCATGTTACCAGAGAAATAAGCACAGATGGTCATAAGGGAGCCAACGGCTCAGGATACCCTCCAAGAGGGTTGCAGTCGCCATTTTGATTTTTAATTCAGGCTGTCCAGCTAGGAAGAGAAATTGTGGTAGTTAATGTATTTAAATAAAATGTTAAGAGAATGATGGTGGTCTAGAATGATTGAAATTACTCAGAGCAGGGATGGGAAAGGGATTTTGGCTGAATCAGAAATACCAAATGGTATTACCTGGCTTGGTCTATTTCTATCTGAAACTTCAGAAAGCAATGCAAAGACACACACACACACTTTTTTTTAAATATGTAAATCTACCCAGAGAACAAAATAACATCAGTCTAACTTCAGTTAGTCAGCCAGAGTGACTCACTGCTCTCTTGTTTATCAAATGTTGGTACCTAATCAAACCACATCACATTACCTCAACACCTTTTCAAGGTGAGTAACTGAACTGAACTTTTCAACCTTTTTTCTTAGGTATACACTGCTCCTAGCTTATTTCTAGCTTCTGGCTACTTTTTTTTTTTTTTTTTTAATACAAACACTCAGTTCTGCTTACTAGTTGCTTTATAGACTTTTAAAAATAAACACACCAACTACTGCTTACTAGCTGCCTTACTGACTGACCATTTAAAAATACAAACCGTCTAACTTGTTTATTCGCTGCCTTACAGTTAAAAGCACAAACACACTAAATAATATTCCCAAATAGTTAACTTTGCCCCAATACTTTTGAAAAAGACAATGTCCCAAGCAAAAACTTACTGATTCCTTTCAGCCACCAGCAAGGTGATCCTCTCCTCTCAGTGCTCCCACTGGAATGTCTCATCAATGTCTTACATTTAACTTGCCAATGCTTATGCATTATCCTATTTTCTTCTGATGGATCCTTCTTCCAATTTTTGAATGAAGATCTTTTGGCTAAAATAGCCTCTTTCACCTCACTTTTTAGCCATGCTGGCAATGTTTGACCTTCCTTCCACCTTTCTTAATGTGTGGAATACATCTGGACTGTGCTTCTAGGATGGTATTTTGTAACAATGTCCACACCTATAGCACAATTTTTACCTTTGTAGCTGCACCTTTCAATTTTTTTTTAACAATTTTTCTCATTTTATCACAGTTTCCCTTTTGAAAGTTTAGTACTAGAGCCATGGATTTACTTACTAACCCCCTTCCATTTATTAATTCAAATTTGATCATATTATGATCACTATTGCCAAGCGGCCCCATCACTGTTACCTCTCTCACAAAATCCTGTGCTCCACTGAGAATTATATCTAAAATTGTTCCCTCTCTCATCGGTTCTTGAACCAATTGCTCCACAAAACTGTAATTTATTCCGTCCAGGAATTTTATCTCTCTAGCATGTCCCGAAGATACATTTACCCAGTCAATATTGGGATAATTGAAATCTCCCATTATTACTGCACTACCAATTTGGTTAGCTTCCCTAATTTCTCTTAGCATTTCAATGTCCATTTCACCATCTTGGCCAACTGGACGGTAGTATACTATCACTATACTCTTCCCAACACACAACTGCCACTCTATTATGTTGTTGTTTAATGGCTCTCATTCGTCTCCTGAGCAGCCGTCTTCTTGTTCTTCTCTAATCTTTATCTTACTTGTTCCTATGTGAGCCCTCTCCCCAATACCTGTTCATTGTATTTTCCACTCTTTAATTATGATGTAAACCGATATGATGTCCCCACTAATATCGGTATAAAAATTTCTTCAAATAGATAAATAAATAAAGATTTGATTGTGCATTTGTCTCATGCAGGATCTTTATCCTGTTGGACTCTATGCCAACCTGGACATAAAGCTCAACTGTGCTACCAAGATGCTCCTCTCTGTCATTGCAATATAATTTGTACCCTGATATAGCACTATCCCATTTGTTATCCTCTTTCCACCATGTCTCTCAGATGCTAATAAAGTCTATGTCATCATTCACTGCTATCCACTCTAAAGGGTAGATTTTAAATGCCAGGCATGCGTAAATCCTGGGATTTACACTTGCTGGGCAAATTTTCAAATTGGCCTGGCCAAGCGTGTAATCCCTGGTATGCGAATAAGTGCTGGGCCCAGAGAAAGGGGCGGTCCATGGGGCGGGGAGATGCGGGGCTGGAGGCGACTGGTACCGGGGAAGTGCGCGCCGGCAGTTGTCCGGTGCATGCAAGCTGCTTCTGTTCTGGAGGAGCAGCAACTTACAAAATAAAAAAAAAAAGGTAAGGTAGATTAGATTTAGGGGGTGGGGAAGGAAGGGAAAGGAAGGTTAGGCAGGGGGTTAGGGAAGTTCCATCCCAGTACACTCCTTAATTGGAGCGAATTGGGAGAGAACCGGGAGAGGCCCAATCTTGTCATCGTGTGTACCTTTATAAAATTAGGCCCCCCTGCACATGCCACCCGCACATGCAGATTATAAAATCCAGTGCGCACCTTTTAAAATCTATCCCTAATTCTCCCATCTTACTTCTTAGACTGCTGTTATTAGCATACAAACATTTCAAAGTGTGCTTTTTGTTTGTATTTTCATTCTGCTTTTCAGCTGGCAGGGATACATTGGAATCTTTTAGCTCAGGTGAGTTTTTAATTTCAGGCACTTGGACTACTTTTCTTATTATTGGAACCTCTCTGTCGGGATGCCCCAACTCTAATGCTTCATTAGTATCCTTTGAAGATACCTCTCTCCGAATCATGCGCTGCTGAGCGACTGTCGGCTTTCCCCTTTGTTCGTTTAAGAGCTGCTCTATCTCCTTTTTAAAGGTTAGCGCCAGCAGCATGTTTCCACCCTGGTTAAGGTGGAGCCCATCCTTTTGGGAAAGACTCCCCTTTCCCCAAAAGATTCCCCAGTTCCTTACAAAAATGAATCCCTCTTCCTTGCACCATCGTCTCATCCACGCATTGAGACTCCGTAGCTCTGCCTACCTCTGGTGACCTGCGCGTGGAACAGGGAGCATTTCAGAGAATGCTACCCTGGAGGTTCTGGATTTCAGCTTTCTACCTATTTAATTTTATTTATTTATTTATTTTAAATTTTTATATACTGACATTCATCCAGGATATCACATCGGTTTACAGTGTAACACAAACAAACGCCAGGCATGGCGCAAATACCTAAGAGTTTAATTTGGCTTCCAGAACCTCTCTTCCACATTTTCCTATGTCGTTGGTGCCCACATGTACCACGACAGCCGGCTCCTCCCCAGCTCTGTCTATAATTCTATCTAGGTGACGCGTGAGGTCCGCCACCTTCGCACCAGGCAGGCAAGTTACCAGGCGATCCTCACGCCCACCAGCCACCCAGCTGTCTACATTCCTAATAATCGAATCACCAACTATGACAGCCGAACTAACCCTTCCCTCCTGGGCAGTAGCCCTGGGAGAGACATCCTCATTGCGAGAGGACAATGCACCACTTGAAGAGCAGGTCCTTGCTACAGGATCATTTCCTGCTGCACCAGGTTGATGCTCTCCAATCATGAGACCTTCTTCCTTCAAGGCAGCACCAGGGCTGCCAGTCTGAAGTTGGGAGTTGGCTACTATGTCCCTGAAGGTCCTCCAGGTCTGCCACTCTAACCTCCAGAGATCGGACTCGTTCTCTGAGAGCCAGGAGCTCTTTGCAGATAAAAAATCAAACATGTGACACTCAATGCAAAAGACTGGAAGGCCCCCCTCTTGCTGCTGGACTGCTGCCTTCATCTTAAATTTGTTCAGGTTATTATGGGAGTAGGACTGCATATAATTAAGGTCCTTTAAATGTATTAGTGTATTCACTATATATCTGGTAGTGATCTACAAGAGAATGATTAAACTCTTGATAAAGGTGTGGGGAATTTCAGAATTTAAGTTAAAAGGCTGATTAATTTTTTAATTTTTTTTTTAGTGTCACCTGCCTATAAATTAAAGGATGAGCTAGGGGTGGCAGGGTTGGGAAATACAAACACATACGGTAAATTTCTGTTACAATATGTGTTAATGTCCCATGAAGAAGCCGGTTATTCGGCAAAGTAAGGGCCCATTGTTGGGAATGTTAGAATATGTTTGAAAATATGGGAACATTTTATTGTGGAAATGTGGTACTATTTCATTGTGATTGATTATATGTGGTGATTTTGTGCTTTTAAAGCATTAATAAAATAGATTGTTGTCAGGTACATTTGTTGTTGGTGACATAATTCTTTCCTATTAGTTTTTTCTTTGTTATTTATCAGAGGGTGAGGCATCAATAATCATCAAATGTTCTCAGGTAGTGGACTGATAAAATTCATGTAGCAGCAAGTAGGAGGCACTGCTGCTTTAACAGGCTAAAGTGAGACAATTGGGAAATGCCATATCTTTTATTTCCACTTCAGCTTTCAAAGGTAAAAAATGGCATAGTGACCATATCTTAATTGCACACAATTATGCACTTAGATTTGCTTATTTACAGTCTTCTACAGATACATTTGATATACATTCTCACAATATGCCGAACCCATTATAATTATTCATTTCAGTAGGAAGCATTATACATACGCCATGCACTTGTGAGGCATCTGTAGCAAGCCTGGTCGTCAAAGCCCCGGTGCTATTCTTAGAATCATCAAACCAGCCAATCTCCTAAAATATTAAACACATTTCTTAAAGTCTAAAAAACATTCATTCATCTTTGTAGAATAAATTACAAAACACATGCAGAACTCTGTAAACTGTATAAGAAATCCAATACAGTATAACTGGGATTACAAACTGTGGATCTGGACCCAGTAATGAAGAGAGCCTGAAGACTTAGGAGTTTGTCAAAATAATTTTTGTCATTCACTCAGGAAAATCAGAGGCTTAAGCATGACAGCAATAGAATAATAGAGAGTGCTATAGAAGTTATTTATGGCATATAGAATCATGTTTACATTTTGTATATTTTATGAAGCTATATTTTGCACTGAGGCTCTTGTTACCTGTATATGGTCTAATTTTTGCATTTGAGTCTGATTGTATTTTTGTGTGTTTTTATATTTTAGGTTATACGTTATATGTTCTTCCCCAAGCCCTTTGCTGGATGAGTGGATAAAAAATGCAAGATATGAAAAGTACTTTTTGCTTTTGAATTTGAAGATAATTTATTTTGTAATAATTCCTGTGATTTTGTGCAAACTCAAACATAAGTTCATTCTAGAATCCTACTGGAACCCGCTGATACATGTAGCGCATACTTCAGGGTTTGGATGAGACATTACCTGATAACTCTGACTTTACAGTGAAGAACAGCCCAGCCAACCTCATGATATGAAATGTTGCATGGGTACTGACAGAGAAAAATATCATATTCTTTTTCTCTAAATATATGTCTGATTCCTTATCCTAGTGCCAGAGGGATATTGCGTTTAGTGGAAACGCAAAATATGGTATAAATTATGATCTTGATGAGGTATAAACTCAAACAAAACAGAAATACCAAAGTTGGATCATAAAGCTCCACACATGATAGCAAAAGAATTGGCAAACTAGGTCAGCAGAAGGTCCAACTATCCCAGTATTCTGTCTCTGAAACTGGTAAGCAGCAGGTGATCAGAGGAAGAATATAAAAAATAAAGTGAACATAGAGTTGTCCGTCTGATGTCATTGCCTTCCACTTTCTAGAAGCCATGATTAAGAGATGCATTGAACCCACGGTGACACCCTTGGAATTTATGTCAAATAACCTAGGACTAGATCGCCTTTCATAAATTCAGATCACTGTGTTTATCCTACTGTTCAGTCTCACAGCTTTCTATCATCTGGGAATGCCAGCAAGCCATCAACAGGAAAAAGCAACAAACATTGGAGAAGCTCCAACTGCTTTATGTCAATTGCTCAAGATTTTATAACATTGTCTGAAATTAAAAAAAAAAATCACAAATGATACCATTTTGTAAACAGCACACTGTAAAACTGTTACTTCATGATTGTCTCCCTGTGGTTACTTATACAATAAGACCGAATTTTAAATCAGCCACGTGCGCAAATATTGTCACACGTGTGGCCGGGCCCTGCACGCGCCGCACACATTTTCAAAAGGGCCTGGCCATGCGTGTGCGTGACAATATGCGCATAATTGCGGGGCCCTGAAAAGGGGGTGGGCCGGAGGGTTCAGGAGCTGAAGTAAATTGAAAAACAAAGAAAAAAACCCCAAAAAGGTAGGCTTTGGGGGTGGGGAGAGGAGGGGGAGGGGGAGGGGTTTAGGTAGGTGGATAGGGAAGTTCTCTCTCAGTCCGCTCCTGGGACTGGGAGGGACTGGGAGGGAACAGGGGAAGGCCTGATTTCGTTGCTCCACATACTTTAACAAAATTAGGACCCCCTGTGCGTGCCAGCATGCGCATGTTGTAAAATTAGTGCATCCGGGAAGCACGCGCACATGCTGAGAATTACATATCTAAACAGCCAAACAAATCAAGAAATACAATTCTGCACCCCTGAATTATATATAGACTATCCTTGAGGCTACTGGTTAAAAATCCAAGTTTTAACCTTTTTGTGAAAGGAAAAATAATTTCTCTCCATCCTGACATCAACAGGGAGTCTGTTCCATAGGGTTGGCGCCACCATGGAAAATGCTCTTGCAAGTAATTGCATCCACATCTTTACTTTAAAGGAAGAATCAATCTGGACTTATGCCGTATAGAGCACAGCAGACTTGCTCATCCTTAGTTATAATCAGTGGCCCTTGCTTTCTGTGATTATGTGGGCAAGGGAGGAATCACATATTTAGCTTCTTGATGCATATTTTACAATCTTCCACAGAATCTACATTCCTGAAAGCTTTCACACCTCTTAATTCAATCTTTTGAAGAACATTTCAGAATGACTGCCTGCCTTCAGTCTCGGTTCTCTATCTGCTCCTGATCCAGTCCTTCCCTTTGCAGTCTGCCTGCAGGGAACCTTCCTCTGTTGTTCCCCCCACCTCTCTTCCTCCTGTCCTGAAGTGAAGGTGGGGAGGCAAAGTTGGAGTGCACAGAGAAAACAGAATGTCTGATTCCTCATGGGTCGATCCAGTAAGGGCAGGTAGGAAGAGCTGCGTTAGTGCCGGGCGCACCCGCGGTTGCCGCACGCACAGTCCGGCTCACCTACTGCTCGATCCTGTACTATAATCTCATGCAAATGTAAGCAGTGTCCAAGAAGTGTTAGGCGAAGCGTTAGGCCCGCGCAACCCATTTTACTGTATAGGCGCTTAATACAGCACCTATACAGTATCCTGGGTGCGCTAGTACCTGTCATTTGAAATGTCATGCACCAGGAAGTGGATCCCAACTTTAACCCATGAAAACCTAAAAACCGAAAATCCCCTCCTCCCGAAGTGGCTCGACATGTGCCAACTTACCTTTTGTTGCTTTTCAGCCCCTTCCCTTCTCTGCCGCCCTCCGGAGGGGGCAGCCGGCGGCGAAAGCGGCTCGCAGCGGTCCTCCCCGCGCAGGTCCCGGTTCTCCTGGCTCGGCAACAGCAGTACAACAGCTAGGGCTCCATCCACCCCAATCCTTCCTTCCTTCCTGGCTCGGCCAAATTGTAAGCGGCTTGCAGCATTCCTCCCCCCCCCCCCCCCCCCGCGCAGGTCCCGGTTCTCCTGGCTCGGCGTGAGGTGAAAGCCCACTGTTCTGGGCCCTCTCCGGCATGAGCGGTGTCACGGCGTGTGTCACGCGCGCCCGTCTATATGCTTTCATTGGCCGGAACGCCCAAATCGACGGGCGCTCCGGCCAATGAAAGCACGCCCATCTATGTGCTTTCATTGGCCGGAGCGCCCGTCAATTTGGGCGCTCCGGCCAATGAAAGCACATAGACAGGCGTGCGTGACGCTCCTGCACAAAACCATCAACAACAAAAAACTCGAATGGCTAAAGGACACCCTCCACCATCATGACTCCCAGAGAAATCTCTGGTCCCAAAACACCGGCCTGCTTTCCAGCCCTCACACAAAAGTAGCTCACCTCACTACAACCAGAGAACACACCATTTCAGTAGCGGGCCCCTCCCTATGGAACAAGCTGCCCACCCAACTAAGACTGGAACCCTCTACCCAGTCATTAAAAAACCCCCTGAAAACCTGGTTATTCCAAAAAGCCTACCAACATACAACCTAATTCACCACACCCAAGCCCCTCACACCGCCCCTCCCCCTCCCATAACACATCTAATTAAACTTTCCTCCCATGCCACCCCCACAACCCCCCCCAGCTTCCCTCCCTCCCCGCCATCCCCTGCCCAGTTCCCTCCCCACCTCCCCCCCTCACACTAGCTCCGTCCCCTCAATAATTATATAAGGCTTAATGTTATCTTACACCAGTTACAATTGTTATCAAGTTATAATGTTTCAATGTTACAATGTATCAATAATAAGACACCTTAGTCTTACTATTCCACTAGTTATATTGTAATCCGATGTGATATACTCCAATGAATGACGGTATATAAAAACAAATAAATAATTAAATAAAAAATAAAATAATTAGCAGGTGTAAAAATACACGAGTAAATTGGAAAATTTACACAAGTAAGTATCTTTTAAAACTGCAACTTACACGCATAATTGTCCCAGCCCAGGAATGCTCTTAGACCAGTCCTTTTTTATAATTGTATATTTGTGCATAAAAATGAAAATATATGTGTATTTTGAACTTTTATAAACTACAGAACACATAAGTAGGGGACACTTATGCATGTATATGTTAATTTTTAGATGCATACTATTTTGAAATTTCATCTTTATGTTTCTACCTGATAATCTAATGGAAAGCAAACCACACTCAAAGTTAAATTCAACAGAGAGGGGAGTGTAGAAAAATAGCCCTTAAAACTTCATAATGTTCATAATTTTTATTCAAAATGAAACTCCTGAATCTTTAAAAATGGTCATATGCCCAAACTGGCGGGAATATAATTTAGCTTGTATATTATGCCACATATATGATTGGGTTCACGGGACAAATTTCTGCACCCCCTACCAGTTTCTCTGTGAATGGCTACAGCTGTTCCGGCCCGTTAACCTTATCCAAGTCCTAGGATCTTCTATCCCCAGCAGATATCAGAACGGCTTAATTCTACGAATGGGTCAACAGGCGTGGAGGCTTTTATGTAAAGTACAATGTGGTATGAGCACTGGGGTCACACCTCTCCTTACGTTCCTTGGGAATCCGACATTCCCCGGTGGGATAGGTTCACTGGTATTCCTTAAATGGGCTGAACTGGGATTGACAAGTGTTTACCAATTTTTAGATTTGGAGCAGGGCAGGGTCAAGAGTTTCCAAGACTTGAGGGAGATATATGGGCTGGACAATAAGGAGTTCTTTGGTTACTTGCAAGCTAGACACTACATCCAATCTCTACAGTTAACTTTACAAGATTTACAGAAATCCGGGGACTTGAGGAATGTTTTTGCTCTGTGGGGCCATAAATATAACTCTTGTGCCACTTTCTCTAAAACCCTTCGCAGCTTACAGGGAAAATGGCAGAAACAAGCAAATATATACTTAACTATGGAAGAGATTGTCCGTGTCTTAAAGGGTTGTTATACAGTGTCTGAAAATGTGACCCTGAAAGAAGTGGGTTTCAAGGTTCTATATTGTATGTATAGGTCACAAACGAGAATGTTCACTGCAAAGCTCTGTTATTCTGCGTTATGTCTTAAATGTGGGACCGACAGAGGTTCCCCTTATCACTGTCTCTGGTCATGTGTAGCTATCAGCGAGAATTGGAATGACATATTGTTCATCATAGGTAAAGCTGTGGGCACTACAATCCAGAGGGATCCACGGACATGCTTGTTTCGGCTTTTTGAGGGACCTTTAGAGTCATTAACTGAGCTGGAAAAACTGTTTCTGAACAAAGCTCTCTTGACAGGCCTACAAGTCATACTGGTAGTCTGGATAACAGATGCAAGTCCACAGAAGTCCCACTGGAGGAACAGAATGGACATTTTGCTGCAGGTTGAATTTGATGGCTAGCACACAAACCCAATGCATGCAACACAGATGTGAAGAGATTTGGCGGAGATATTATGCACTTCTTCCCCAATCCAAGAAAGACCTGCTTATGCAACTGTGTCTTAAACAATACACAGCGTCGTCCCGCCAGCCAAGGTCGCCATCTTCAACATGAGGATATGTAGCATACTATGAAGGGGGAGGGTGGGGTGGGACTTTGAGATTTTTATGTTCATAGTTCTTTGTTCTTAACGAGTTTTTGTTGTATATGAGGTGTAACAGTTTTTTATACCTGTTCTTTTATATAGAAAACTCCAATAAAGAAATAATAAAAAAAAAAAAAAATGGTCATACACTCTGGGTTTGAAAAGTTCCCTGACATGGACACCATGTTTCGCCAAAGAGGCTGCATCAGGAGGGACAAAGCGGCTGCAGCTCATACACTATGAAAACCAGAATATAAAAATGGTACAATGTAAGGACATAAAATCAAGGGAATAGCAGCTAGTAATAGCAATAAATACCTTTCACAGAAGCCAACATTCAATTCCAGGAGCTCATACAGAAGATAAACCAACCATTGGATTTAAAGATGCTAAGATTGGCGCCAAAACCGGTTAAAGGAGGGCACATGATACAGAGATAGACCAATAAGAACAGAGAGAGTGATGTCACAGTTTAAAGCACTGACATACTGAGACAACAAGGCTACTGAGAGAGATAGGTGCAGCAATATCATATGCCCATAACTGATATAATCCCATCTTATACACTTGCATAAATGTATCTATACAAAATGTACCCATTTGATGTCTAAATTAAGACCATCGGGAGACAATGTCTGTAAAGTGAAAATCCACTTTTACTCTCTACGAAGTAGTTGTTCAGAAAAATTTCCACCCATTGAAGGTCGGGGGGGAGGGGGGTTAGAACGTCTGTAACAAAATATTTTAAATCCGAAAGGGAATGTGAGGCTGATATCCAATGTCCTACTAAGGATGCTTCTTCCCTCCATGTCTGAATGCATAAATGATGATCAATCATGCGTGTCTTGACTGAACGTGTGGACTTACCAACATATAGTTTCTGACAGGGGCAGATGACGACATAAATTACACCTGCAGAAAGACATGTTGTGGTGAAAAGAAGGGTATATTCCATATTAGTGGTTGGGTGTAGGAAAGATCTCGATGATAGCGAGTGTACACACACTGAACAGTGACCACATGAGTAATGACCCAGAGATGGAGAGGTTGAGGTTATAGGGCGTAACTCAGAATGTACAAGGCAATCAATCTCTCAAGTTTTCCCGCGATGAAAAGTGAAGCGTAACAGACCACTAAAGATATCATACAATGATAGAATCGCCAATGACATTTAATGATAGAGCTAATTTCCTTAGCATGCACAGAGTATGACAATATACAAATTAGCTGGTCCAAAGGTAAATGTGCTTGTGGTTGAAGAAGCAAGTCTCGATTAATATACAGTGCTCGTTTGAAGGCTTGCTTCAAAACTTTGCGGTAAATCATGCCATCATTTCTCTAGCCCTATTCACATTTTCCTCCCGGGACATGTATAACCGTCGTAACTGAAAGAACTGGCCAACCAGAATGTTGGCTCTAAGTGAATAGGGATGATAACTGTTAAAGTCTAACAAGGTGTCCCGATCAGTTTCTTTACGAAAAATCAAGGTGACAAATTCATCATGGGGTAGATTTTATAAATTTACGCAAGCGCGTACTTTTGTTCATGCACCAGGCGCGAACAAAAGTACGCTGGATTTTATAAAATATGCGCGTAGCTGCGCATATCTTATAAAATCCGGGGTCGGTGCGCGCATGGGGGTGCACATTTGTGCAACTTGCGCGCGCCGAGCCCGGCCTGTTCCCTCCAAGGCCGCTCCGAAATCGGAGCGGCCTCGGAGGGAACTTTCTTTCCACCCCCCCGCACCTTCCCCTCCCTTCCTCTACCTAACCCACCCCCCCGGCCCTATCTAAACCCCCCCCCCACCTTTGCTGGCAGATTTACGCCTGCTGAAAGCAGGCGTAAATCTGCGCGCGCCAGCAGGCTGCTGGCACGCCATCACCCGACCTGGGGGCTGGTCCGGAGGCCTCGAACCACCCCCTGACGCGCCCCCGACACACCCCCCCTGCCCCTTTTACGAAGCCCCGGGACTTATGCGCGTCCCGGGGCTGTGCGCGCGCCGGTGGCCTATGCAAAATAGGCGCGCCGGCGCCATCTTAAAAAATGGCGAGGGCCATCCATTGCTTCTACCATGTGATAGGGGTCGGCCAATGGCACCAATAGCCCCTGTCATGTGGTAAGGGCAAAGGGCCATCGGCGCCATTTTGTTTACTGGCAGCCAACAGGCCGAAAGCGGGAGATCACTCCCGGGACCCCCGCTGGACCACCAGGCACTTTACAAAAGATGGGGGGATCAGGAGGGTGGGGGATTCTAAATAATTCGATTTAAAGGATCGGGTGGGCTTTTTTTTTTCAGTTTGGGACAGCTGAAAAAAAGCATTCAGAACCCGATACCAGAAACGAGTCCGGTACCGATTCACCTCTCTAATTTTTTGCATATAGAAGCTGATATCTGGAAAAATAAGGAGTACCTCTAGGAAATATAAAAAGGATGTTTGCACTATTTCAATTCAAAGCAAAAGTGACATTTCCTGATTTTGTAAATTTGTTAATTTTTTATTCTCAGTTTTTTTTTAACACAGTTCCTATCAATTTCTCTCTCCCCTAGCACTTCACTACCTTTCTCCTTCCCGCAACTTCTGCGCTTACTGTCACCTGACCCCCATCCTCTCCTTTTTCCTTCACTGCTCCACCTCCCCCCTCCCTGTTATTTGTAATTTCCTCTTCCTCCTTTACAATGTTGATTGTGAACCGGCATGATATGTCCTATGAATGTCGGTATATTTTAAAAGCATTTAAATAAATAAATAAATAAATTTCGCAATTAAAAGTTTGTAATATATGTCTTAACTCGATTAATTGTTGATATTTGTACTTAGTATTTTTTTTTATTTGTATATAGTTTAAAAACGAACAATATGAATGTTTTTCAATTAAAAATGTGATTTTTTTTTTTTGCATAGTCAGAGGTGTGAATCTTAATGCAAAATTATGAAAATTTGCTACATAATTGCCACGGAATAGTGAAAAATCTGCCACAGGAAACAGAGGGCTCTGGCTATAATCATTACAATTAATTCTCATAAAAAACAAGCAAAATATACAGCATTACCTGTCTTAGCATGGCTTTAAATGCCAAGAGTCGAAGTCTCTTTGTAAGAATCTCTCCAGCTTTGCCAAATGTGAAGCCCTGTTGAAAAACAGTAATAAAGCTTTCAGGTAACGACTGCATAAAGCTATTATGTCTTGTTTGAAATAGCTATCTGATTTGTCCATGAACAGGTCAAATCATGGAATCTGTTGGAGCAGTTCAGTTGCTTTTTTTTTTTTTGGGGGGGGGGGGGGGGGGGGGGGAATCCGGTAGTTCCACATTTTCCCTTCCAGATCAATTGGAATCTGTGCTGGGATCTCAGCAGCATGAGCCTTTTATTCATAACTACATAGGGGACGTTTCCTCCGTTTTAGTAACTCCTCCTGTTCCTAGTCTGCTCACTGCAGCAACAGTCCTGAGGCGAGGTGCCATGCACAGGCCTCCTGCCAGTATCAGAGGCTCTAAATCTGACCACCAGGTGTCACCTTTAATAATGACCATGTTTGGGTACTTGCCAGGTTCTTGTGGCCTGGTTTGGCCACTGTTGGAAACAGGATACCGGGCTTGATGGACCCTTGGTCTGACCCAGCATGGCATGTTCTTATGTTCTTGTGAACCCTCCCTTCTATGGGCTTCAATTGCTGCCTCCACAGCATCCCTATCCCCCCGCCTACTCAGGGTTTGGAAGACCCAATCTTGGAATCAAACTGGGGATCTTGTGCATGGCAGTGCACAGCACTGTCACAGGGCCACTGGGCTGGCCCTCATTAGCTTTTTATTTTTTTTTTAGCTAGGACCATATGATATGTGGTTATATTGTCATGAATTATAGGTTTGGATTAACATTTTTTGCATCTGAAGCTAACCACCATTCCACCTTTCTGCTCCCATACCTCTTTGTCTAGTCTCCCTCACCTCATCGGTCTAAAATCAGGAATGCCGCTGGTGCTAGTCCTGGACCTAGCTGCTAGCAGTGGTAGTCAGTGAAGGAAATGGCAAGGGGCTTGTGAGCCAGGACATGCTCAAGCCGCCATGGTGGCTCTGCCCCCCCATAAGGGGTTTTCTTTTTAAAAGGAAACCCGCGCAGGAGGAAGGGACTTGGCAGCCTAGGATGAAGGTAGTATGCTCCGGCTCACAAACCCCCATGCTGATTCCAACAAGGACAGCTGCTGCTGCCGTTTGTTATCTCAGAAAATGGTGGCCCTCAAGAAGTGTACCCTGCGGTAGTTGCCTCAGACCTCCTTCCTCCAATCCAGACATGATGAGTTAGCCTGTCCAGAATGAATTAATCACCTAAATGCACTATAACATTTAGCATGAAACTCAGACTCAAAAGATCTGACAAAAATGCCTATTGCAGCTATGAAGACCAGGTCTCTAGATTTCTGATGGGCTGTTTTGATAGCAGGCTGCAAATCCATCCCATTAAATAGATTCTAACTTGACTTTTTATATATATATTATTTTATATATATATATATATATATATATATATTATTTATATATATAACTTTTAAATTCTGTTTTATAGCAATTAACACAAGTACATTCCACTATCAAACAAAGAGGAGCCTACCTGAAGGAAAAATGTGATAAAGGAAATGCCTCCAAGAGCTAAAAACAGCAGACAGAACATGTTGCTTTTCTCCCGCACCTGTGATTGTTCTGCAAATACCTATGAAAAGATTTGAGATTTTTCATGACATTAGCAAAACTGTAAATTTGTGTTTACTTCTCTGCAGCAGTCAAAAGGTTCTATTTTCATAGGGGTAAATACACATATACACCAACTTGATTCCTCTTGTATGCATAAAATATAGCAGTGCATGCAAAGGTGAGCAAACACATGAATGTTTATGAAAGATGACTAGATAAGGCTGAAGACTTGAAAACTGGTGCTACTGCTCACTGTTTTTAAGCTTATGCCAATTTCAGCAGTTTTTCTATATGTGCTGCCATGTCTCCATATATATGTGTGTGTACTCTTCTGCCACAAAAAAAAAAAAACAGTGGAAGACACGCTTCTGCAAATTGGCCCTCATATATTCCAAAAGAGAAAATTTTCTATCCCAAGAAATTCAGGAAAGATTTAAACCTCATAACCCAATGTGAAAGTAGAAAAGGACCATTGTAAGTAGACCCATTCGTTGCCTTGGAGGCACTAGTTCATCACTTTAAACAGGGGTTTGTGTCTGCAAAAATCTGAATCAAATATTTTTTTTCCTTTTTATACTAGTACAACAAAATGTCACTCAGCATAATGTTTTGCTTGAGACTGTATCAGGGATTCATAGCAAACTCCAAAGGCTGGAGATGTCCTTTAGCATCTTGTCTCCCAAAGGGGCCAAAAGGATGCTTCCAGCCATTGAAGTTTTGTTGTAAATCCCATGATCCAGTTACAAGTGAAATATGGATCCATGTGAACCCGAGTAACATGCGGTTTAAATTTTTCTTGAAATTTCTGGTATAGAATTTTTCTCTGTTTGAATAGGTTTTTTTCTTTCCTTCACTTGGACTGTTTTTGTAGGCATTTCTTCGTGCATTCTAAATCATGTTTATTATTACTCATGCACAAGTGTATTCAACTGAAAGAAAACCTGTTGGGCCAGTGCTCTCCATCCTATCTCATTTAAATGTTTCAGTAATGTAAATATCTAGTACATTAAATATCTGGTGGTTTTTCTGATATGTAGTTCCTTCAGACTGAATATTTTTGCCTCTTTTTTCTATATTGAAGTATCTAGCACAAAGCATTTCCTATCTAATATTTCACATCACTCTTAAGAGAAATTTTTGTTGCACTGGTCTGAATAGGTGGTTATGTAACACATTCATAACCCCCTTCCCCATCCCTGGCAGCTTCCTTTGATTGTGTGCAAAGAAGCTGGATGTGCAAGTTCAAAGCCAGATCAGATAATTTACTTAGGTGAATTAATATGAAAATATAAATCTTATCAGCTGCACACAGTAGAATTTATAACACAGATGTTCATAGACAATGCAAATAGAAACTTCCTTTTAGCGAAACATTTTTTAAAACTAAACATACAGAAATAAAGGTCAATAAACCAAAAATATACACATGGCGGTACCTTTTTATTGGACTAACTTAACGCATTTCGTGACTTGCTTTTGAGTGGTAACACGCCTTCCTCAATTCAAAACAAACTGAGCAGGATAAAGCTAAATATGATGCTGCCTGAATACACATGTGACTCACAGATTACATTGCAGTGGTGGTATGAAGGGGAAGGGGGGATTATTATAATGAATCAGTCCAGCCATTTGAAGAGAACTGGTGCATACTACCTTAAAGGATACTATAATTACATTAAACCTATGGCTTTAAATTGGCCTCTGTTGGAGGCCAGTATGATAAACTGCAAAGGTTTTCTGCAAAAGGGGTTTTCGCACAAAAAAGTGAAAAAATGCCAAGAAATAAACCAAAAATGCTAAACTGTAGACTTTTTGTGCCATCTTTTGAAAGAAAACCGCTTTTGTGAAAACATTTTGCAAAAATGCACGTCACAGTAATACATTTTCACTCAGAGCAGACAACTCATGAAAGACTGTTTATATTCCCCAGTAATGAGCTGCTGCAATGCAAATTCCTATAAAGCAGGGGAATTTTGAGACACCGGGGGGCATGAAAAACGCTTTGCGGGCCAGTTTTCGCAAAGCAAATAACTACACCTCAATGAGGTGTAGTTATTTTTTCATGATGGCCTGGAGCAGTGGTGGTTTACACATGGATTTAACAGGCGTCACAAGGCCTGTTTTCTTCATCTTTGCTAGTACCAATTCCTGGTACTCCTAGTAGACCCCCCTATATCCTGATCTCTGAGCTCCTCATGGGTGTAAATGTCAAAAACCAAGGGCCTCAGTAAGGCTCAGCACTCCAAGGAGCACCCCCTTGTCTGCCGAAATTGTAAAAAAACCGGAATCAGGTGCCCCCCTATGCCCCCACCCAAACTTTTCCCATAGCAGAGTTGGTCTTCTGGGAGCAGAAGCCAACCTCACTTGCTTCTGCTCTGCTGGTGCCATTTTCCAAAATGGTGCTGGCTGACCACTAGCGCTCCTTTATCACATGCTTGGAAGTCAGGATTGAGGGTCCACTAGAACCATCAGGGATTTGGTACTAGCAGAACGGGATAGGAGACAAGCTGCACAGCCCTTTGAAAACATGGCAACCCCCAACAGGGCCACTGGCAAGCAAAATGCAACACATAGAACATTTTGCAAAAAAATGTCCTACAAATGCAGATAAGCTCATTGGCATATGTAGCAAAATTCTGCTAAATGGCTGCTATCCCGTGATAGTACATCATCCTATTGGCTTTGCTGCTTACTCCCTATCTCCATTATCTTTAAAGAACAGAACCATGGTGCCTGAGTAAGCATACTTTCTGACAGCTGAAAAAGCAATTTTGTTCAGTAGACTTCATCAAAGGCTTTCTTTCCCTTGTGTCAGTGAAAGTCAGCAAGGGGCTCCTTATAAACTGCATGTTACATACCACTGGTGCCCATTCCCATTTTCCTTGGCTGGAGGATGAAATTATGGAGGCACACAGGAGGAACCGTGGATGAAGAAGGGACCACTATAGATGTCTCATCCTGAAGAACTGGTATAGTCTCAATACTTCAGCTAAGAGCTCTTTGCAATGTGTGTAGTGTGTTATGTGTTTTTGTGACACAGCTGAGATATTTAGATGTTAAACGTGTTTGTCTGCTAGGATAGTATTGTGTCGTCCTCTATTTTTAGGAGCCTATCTGTTGAAAGTGCCCTGTAACACACCATGAAGGGGCAACTCAGGACACCTTTTCATCCTTAAGAAATTGCCATATTGGTTCAGACTGAGGGTCCATAAAGCCCAGCATCCTGTTTCTAACAGTGGCCAATCCAGGTTACAAATACCTGGCAAGTACCCAAACATTAAATAGATTCCATGCTACTGATGCAGTAATAGCAGTGGCTATTCCCTAAGTCATCTTGATTAATATTTATTTATAACTTTTTTTATACCGAAGTTCAAATAACAGAGTTACTTATCATTCCGGTTTACATTACAACAAATAGCAAAATGAATAGCGGTTTCTACTCTGAAATGTATCCAAAACATTTTAAACCCAGCTATACTAACTGCCCTTCCCTACTATTGAATATAGCTGGCTATCTTAAAGTTAGCTGGCTAACTTTAGGCCAACTCTTTGACCCGACCAGACTTAGCTGGCTAAGGGAGCCAGATAACTCTGAATATTGGAGTTAGCCAGTAAATTTAGCCGGCTAACTCAACTCTTCCCAGTTATGCCCCGGGAATGCCCCTAACTTATAGGGTCATTTTCCAACTCATGTTATGGCGTTTTCACATGCATTAAGGCAATTTTGCATGTGAAACACATCTTAACGCATGGTGCGATGCTAATTTTTAAAAGGGGAGAGATTGGGGTAGAGTCGGGGGTGGGAATTTTGTAAAAGTGGGCTGGCTTTGCAAATTGTGAAGCCATAATGCATGATATTGTACAGTTTTAATGCTGAAAATAACTGCACCTTTTTCATTATAGTGTTAAGCTGCATGATGTAAAGTGATATGCCATAACACAAACTGTGATTTTTTTGCAAATTCTGTTTTGGGCATTTTTAGGCTGGGGAAGGGCCTGAGATGTAGGGGGGGGGAGAGAGGGAGAGGGAGAGGGAAAGAGCCTCTAGAGATAGCACCAGAGTAAGCAGCTATTTATGCTACTATAGGAGGCCCACCTAGTAACTCGAGGTGAGATTCAGGTAGTAGTGTAGGGGTTAGGGGCCACTTTGACATGCAGAGTGAGACGTACGAACAGAACAATGCACTCTTGTGAAGATTTGATGTCTTTCGGAGTGAGGAAACTCGCAAAACGATGAGATTTGTACAATGTTCTCTCAACCTAGCTTGATGTTACCCAGGTAGAGAGTCCATCAAGCTAGGTTGAGAGGACACTGTACAAATCTCATCGTTGTGTGAGTTTCCTCACTCCGAAAGACATCACATCTTCACAAGAGTGCACTGTTCTGTTCGTGCATCTCACTCTGCATGTCAAAGTGGCCCCTAGGCCCTACACTACTACCTAAACCTCACCTCGAGTTTCTAGGTGGGCCTCCTATAGAGGTATAAATACCTACCTAGTATAAGCATACTATGGCTAATCTCTCTCTCTCTTGCAGCTTAAAAAACATTTCAAAGTGTGATGTAGCCATATCACATGGCTTAACACAAATGAAAAAGGTGTAGTTAAAGCCATGCAATATGGTTTTGCAAATTGTGGAAGCCAGCCTACTTGGCCACAAACTCCTCCCCTTTTTCTGATTTGCATTGCACCATGCGTTATGGTGCTTAATGCATGCGAAAATGCCATATAGCACTTTGATAAAGGACCCCCCTTAGCTAACTACTACAAGGCCCTTATAGATAGTCTCTCTCTCTCTCATGGTTGCAGGTAGGAAATGCAATAATTGTGGTGTTAACACACTTTGTGGTAATACCTATGTGAAGTGCTAAGATAATGCTCATTGCAATAAACAGGCTATTACCATAGCACATGCCCCTCTTCCTATTGCATGTGATATTTTGATGAATCTAGCCATTAGTTGGCTAAATTCTAGTCAGCTTATTAGTTGGTTAGAATTTAGCCAGTTCAGTCCCTAAATATTAATTTATCCAGGTAACGTCTGAGTTAGATGGCTATATACTTTTGAATATGGACCTCATTATATTTAAATATTTATGGCCAGAACAGCTCTTCATCAAATACAGTGAAAGTAGAGATGGGTTCTACATATGTGTTTTGCTTGCATACAAAAGCTTCTGATAATGTTTGTCCTGTGATAAGATTTTTTTTTTATATGTGTGAAAGTAAACTTACTGTATGTGTCATGCTGGGTTAGACCAAGTGTCCATCAAGGCCAGCATCCTCTCTCTAACAGAGGCCAATCCATATCTCTAGGAAGTACCTGGCAGATCCCAAAAAGCAAATCCATTTCTTGTTGCCCACTCCCAGGGATAAGTGGTGACTTTCACCAAGTCTACCCTGACTAAAAATAGTTTATGGACATTTCCCCCCCAGGAACTTGTCCAAATAATTTTAAACTCAGCTATGCTAAGAGCCTTGACCACATCCTCCATCAACAAATTCCACAGCTTGATTGTATGGCTGCATGCAAAAATACTTTCTCCAATTTGTTTTAAATCTGCTACCAGTTAGTTTCATGGATTGTCCCCTACTCCTTGTACTGTTTGAAAGAGCCAATAACTATTCTCTATTTATCTGTTCAACTCGACTTATGATTTTGTAACTAATAGCATATCTCCTCTCAGTTTCCTCTTCTTCAAGCTAAACTTCCCTAACCTATTTAGCCTTAATTTATAAGCAAACCTTTCTCTCCCCTTTTACATTTTTGTTGTCTGTCTTTGTACCTTTTCTAGTTCCTTTTGAGATAGGGTAACAGGGGCTGCATGCAATATTCCAGGTGCAATCGCACTATATTTCTGTACAGTATATAGAAGTATTATGATATTCTATTCTCTCTTTCTAATTAATAACATAGTTTGCTGTTTTTAACCGCCACCACGCACTGAGCTGAGGATTTCAACCTATTGTTCACAATGACAACAAGATCCTTTTCTTGGCTGATGTCTCCTAATATTGAACCCAGCATTCTGTGCCTGTAGTTAGGATTATTTTTCCCTATGTTCATCACTTTGCACTCGTCCACATTAAAAGTAACCTGACATTTAGCTACCCAGTTCCCCAGTCTGGCAATCTCATTCTGCAGTTCCTCATAGTCTGCTTGATTTTTAATTACTTTGTGTCATTTACAAATTTGATCAGTTCGTTTATTACTCTCTTTTCCAAGTCATTAATGAATAAGTTAAACAACACTGGTGCTAGTACAGATCCCTAAGGCACTCCACTATTTACTCTCAGTTTATTATCTTTTAAACGTTACCTATTTACAGTAAGACATTGCCTCCTATCCCATGACTTTTTAGTTTCCTGATGAGTATCTTGTGAGGCACTTTATCAGATGTCTTCTGAAAATCCAAATATACTAAGTCAGCTGGCTCACATGCATGTTGAATGCTGCAGTTTTCCCTGCTGAATTCTATGGAGCTGTTGTGTATACGTTTTTCAGATACTATGAAAATGAGGCAGTGTGGCATTTTTGGCCTTTTGCCCTTAGTTCACACTGATGTCACAGCCTGCAGATGCTCAGTGCATTTTCCTAATCTCTGTCTATATGGGTCTGATGTCACTTGAACAACTTGGCATGTCCAAAAAGGGATAATCAGGTTCATGCACAGTGTAATAAGGTGGCTATTGAATTCCATGACTCAGAAATGGGTGGTCCACAGTGCTTCATTATATGCTCAATATCATCCAATTCACTGCTATTTGGCCTCCCACACAGCTTCGGCTCCTGCTTTGAATGTCAGCTTTCCCAAATAGTTGTAAATTGCATCTTTTATGTGGTATTTTACCTTGAGCCTTTTGGGGAAACGTGGGTTAAAAAAATTACATTTGATTTGATTCACTACTGTTTCTTTTCCGGCTTCTAATAGAATGAATCGACCTCCTAAATGCTTGAATATGTAGATTTTTAGTTTGTGGATGGGGGTGTGTAAGTCTGTATAACAGTGTAAGTTTCTGTATGTGTATCCAGGGGATCATGGGGTTCCAGCTGGGTGGGACTACTTCTATTTGAATTGTTTTTGTCTAAATACTTCAGAAAGGATATTTCTGTTTATCTTGGCTATAAAAATATGATTATTTTAGCAAACACTGCTTTTGTTTTGAGATAGTTTCCCAGGACTGCCTTTTGCTAAGCAGCAGCATACATTTTGGTCCCAGGCTGTAGGATGACACAATGGGTAGTCTTTCTGAAAAAGTAACCACCCATTCATTAATAGCCTTCCTACCAGGCCACAAAATAATACAAATATATTGCTAAAAGAATATAGAATTGTTTCACTTGCTATACAGTTCAGTTTGATAGAACATCTTTGCTTGATTATATCAGCAATCTTGAGTTCTAATGTGTGTGTCATCCAGAGAAACTGGTATGGAAAGTAACAGATTATAAGGATTTATCACAGAAGCACCTGAATTCTGCATTTGATGAGCTTGGGTACATTGCTGTAGCTATCAAGGGCTTTTTTCTAAACTGGCTCATTTTAAATCCCTAATCTCATTCTTTTTCTCCAGCACTCCTTTTTTTCCTCCGATTTAGTGGGATGGCATGATTAGAATTGTTGGTCTGGTGGATATCTATCAAATCAGGGGCATTCTTTATTCTGCAATGTGCCGGTATCAAGGCGGTATTATTCTAATTAGGGGTAGGGGGGAGTGTAGGGGGGGGGTTTGGGCAGAGTCATGTCCCAGCAGCGCTGTGGGCGGTAAGGTTTTTCACATTATCGCCGGCAGCACCGTGGGAAATAACTACAACTTTTCCCGTGGTGCTATGACGGCGATAGTGTGTGGCAGGACCGCACCGCGGTGGGTGAAACCGCACTGTTGCAATGCGGCTGTCTGAACACTATCACCCTGCCCCTTTTTTATAGCACCTTATCATTCTGCTATAAATATAGCAGAATGATGAATCTAGGGAAAATGTTGTTAACTGCAGTTTTAACACGTGATTTAAGAGACACTTACCCCTATAATCTTTGACACAGTGATTTAAGAGACACTTACCCCTATAATCTTTGGCACAGTGATTTGAGTCACTTACCCCTATAATCTTTGGCACAGTGATTTAGGAGACACTTACCCCTATAATCTTTGGCACAGTGATTTAGGAGACACTTACCCCTATAATCTTTGGCACAGTGATTTAGGAGACACTTACCCCTATAATCTTTGACACAGTGATTTAAGAGACACTTACCCCTATAATCTTTGGCACAGTGATTTAGGAGACACTTACCCCTATAATCTTTGACACAGTGATTTAAGAGTCACTTACCCCTATAATCTTTGAAAATATTATAGCAAATGCTGGTTGTAGACCTCCATTGATAATTGCACAAATTGTTCCAACCACAAAGTATGGCCATTCTTTTTTGTTCAACTTCATAGTTTTTAAAAAAGAAACAGGAGGGACTTTTTCATCCTAGAAAACAAGAATTTCATTTTTATTCAGAGAAATAAATGTCAAATGAGTTCTAGGTGAAACCTCTTTATTAAACTAATTTCATAGACTTGTGGCTAGTTTTTCGAGAGTTTATGTTCCCTTCATCGGGTCAGTGCAAAATGAGCCTCATTTTCTTGTTCACAGATGCTGGAGCTTGTAAAAAGGAAAAAAAACCAGACAAGGGGATGGTAAAACTAGTCAATTTAAAAGCATTTTACTATTTCTAGGGCCCAAGTCACTTAAGTGTATGCAAAAATATTTTAGTGTGCACCCTAAAATCAGCATAATTTCCTATTCACACTGCTAAGGATATGCAGATCATATATTTGTTAAAAGGGCTGAGCTAAAGAGAACATGAGCCTTTTAATAGGTGCATCTTTAGATCTCTTACCCTAGCCAGCCCAAAGTGCAAGGAGAAGTTATCATGGTGGATTCTCCTTCAAACATCAAAGCTGGTCTTCTGACCTCCCCCACTCCTCCAGACCTCTCCCTGCCTATCCAGACTCCAAACTTAATCACATTGCTTGGGAAAAGAGGTTGAGGGGAATCCTGAAGACATGACACCCAGATCACTAACATTTAACACCACCTTGGAGCAGGTGCTAAATTTATCATGGTTGTTTGTAAATAGGAAAAAATGAAGGCGCAGTTGTTAAGGATGAAACTGTGGCAAAGTGTTGTGAGCAACTGCAAGACCTGGTCAATGGCTGAACAGTTACTAATACTGTCCCATCCTGTATTTATAAAATGTGTGTGCTTGACATAATAAAATATTTAAAATCCTGACAACAGTTTTATTACTTAAACTTGAATGTCAGTTTTATGCTCAATTCGTTTGGATTCAAACATTTTGTGCATTTTTAAAAAATAATTTTGAAGGATCTGGTGTTCTTTTATACAGTTTATTAATTTAATTTATTTTACTTAACTTATATCCCACTTAATCATCAAGATGCTGCAAGTAACAGTACTCAACAAAAAATAAATCAAATACTAAACATAAATAATAAAAGGGCATCACAAATAAAATATATATGATAATAAATCATCCCTACAAAGCGCAAAATATCACTTTGATACCAGACAGTCAATAGGCGAATCCTCAGCAAGGAACACAGACCAATGCTTTATTTAAAGTCAGACTCAATAACGCAATAAAAATAATTAACAAAGCACAAGAAACAGCACTTTGTTTAACAACAAATACATAAAAGGTATGACATTCAGCGGCCAAATAACCGGATAAGTAGGACTTATCTAGCAGTCACTGAATATCCTCTTAAATTCAGCAGCCACTAGATAGCCAGATAAGTCACTAATCCAGCTGTCTCTTAGCCAGAGAACTTTTTGGGCAGGCAGTGGGCAGATCAGGGTGGCACTACTTAGCCAGATAACTTATCCAGCCAGATAAATTGTCCATCTAAGTTAGACCTGCTTAATGGCAGATCTAAACTCAGACAGATATAACTTATTCAACTAAGTTGCAATGTATATGCGGATATTCATTGCCACTGAATACTCTTGTAACTTAGCTGGATAAGTGTTATCCAGCTAAGTTACTTAGCTGGATAAGATTTGAATATTGACCCCAAAAGCATCAACCAGACACATAAAACCAAGGGCGTGGCCAGAAATGAATTTGTTATGTGGGAGGGGTCTGTGGATGGGTTCTGTGGCCAGCTCCCCCACTTCACCCCATTCTATATATACTTCATATCAAAACTCTTTTAATTTCTAGCAGTACTATGTATTTGTCTTCACTGTCTTCCTGGCCTGTCTCTGCTTTTCTCCCTCTCCCTCTGTGGTTAAAATAACTATTTTATAGTATTACTCTATAAGGCTGCTATAAAACAATTATATAAATAGGTTTCCACTCAGTTTAGGCATTCTTGAACTTTGACAGGGCTGGGAGGAGAGGGGATAAATAATTGTCTATCAAAATAAACAAAGACTTTGATGGACTCAAAATTTACAAGGCCGATATTCAGTGCCACCTAAGTAAGAGCTTATCCAGCTAAGTGGCAGCAGCTGGACTTATCCAGTTAAGTTAATTAGATAAGTTATACATGTTCAACAGCAGGTCTAAAAGTTAGCCAGATAAGAGTTATCCAGCTAACTAGTCATTTCATCGGGGAAATTTAGCAGCATAGCTGTGCTACTGAATATCTCTTGAAGATAAGTCTTATCTGGCTAACTTACTTAGCCAGATATGTTTGAATATTGGCCCCTAAATGTCTAGTCCAAGAGCAGTGTTTCCCATTCAAGTTAGCCTCTAGAGGATCAAGGACTGGCAGTGATTCCAGTGTCTCCAGGTCCTCTAACTGCTGCACCTTTAAGGGACTCACTCAGATAGGAGATGACCCTACTGCTAGAGATGGGGGCCAGTGTTAGTACCTGGAGCGTGGACCCTTGTTCTGAGGTAGAGTCTGTACTGCCGTCAAGGGGAGGACCCTTGTCGGTCTCTACCGTCAGATGGCGAGGCCTGTTGTGGATGTGGATCGGACTTCACCCTGGAAGCACGTGGTCCCCCCAGGAGGAGCCCGTAGGGACACGGCCGCTGGGACTTAGGCGACTCCCAGAGGATAGAAGATGGTCTGGATGCAGGCGCCTCCTGCAGGTTGTGGGTTCCAGACGGCTGGCGCCTCTAGCAGGTCGTAAGTAATCTCAGTAGAGAAGTTGAAGAAAATACAGAAGTCGTCCAAAACTCAGAGTCCAAAGGGCAGTCCGCAGCCAGTCCAGGGGTCGGAAGCCAGAGCATGGTCCAAATCCAGTCCAAGGGTCGATATCCGGAGAGCGGTCCAAAGCCGGTCCAAGGGTCGAAGTCCAAAGCGTGATCCGAAGCCGGTCCAAGGGTCGAAGTCCAAGGCGTGATCCGAAGCCAGTCCAAGGGTCGAAGTCCAAGACGTGATCCGAAGCCGGTCCAGTGGTTGGGGTCCGAAGAAGCAATCCAACGAGGAGGACAGAGCAGAAGCGGGACAAAGAACCAGGATACCAGGAACACAGGAACCAAGCCAGACCTCAATACTAAGGCAAGGTCTGAGGAGCAGACCTTGCCTTTAAATATCAATTCTAGGAGGAAATGCTGCAGGAGGGAGCCACGACACTTCCTGTCGTGGCCCCTTTAAATGCTGTCTTCAGCTGCGCGTGCGGCCCTAGAGCAGAGGAGAAGGGGGCGGAGCCACCGCCGAAGTCAGAGGCCCGTGGCCAGCCACACAGCGTCCCAGGCAGTGCGAGGAACGTCATCTGAGGCTCCCTGCACCTGCGGGAGCCTCTGCGGAGACCCGACACCGCGGGTAGGAGTTTGGTCCCGGCCGCGGACCGCCGCAGCCGGCAGCCATGACAGTTGGCCCCGGTCACGGACTGCCGCGGCCGGCAGCCATAACAGCCAGAGCCAAACTGAGGAGGCACAGGCCCTCCGAGGCCTACCTATGACTGCCTCACCGTAAAGCGAGCAATATGGATAAAATAAATTAAAATATGAATGCAAAGGTCATTCCACCAACAAATCCAGACCCACTTTAACTGAAACATAGAAATGGCGGCAGAAAAAGACCAATCGGCCCATCTAGTCTGCCCAGAAAGCTCCCACACTTATTTTCCCATACTTATCTGTTTCATCAACCACCAAGTTCAGGGCCCCTGTTGGTAACAGTTGATTCAAATTTCCTGCCATCCCCTGTCATTGATGCAGAGAGTAATGTTGGAGTTGCATCAAAGGTGAGCATAAGGCTTAATGGTTAAAGGTAATAACCGCCGCATCAAGCAAGTTACCCCGATGCTTGTTTACCCAAACTGCACAGATCAATGCCTTGTTGGATGTTGTCTGAATGCAAATCCTCTTTTCCACATGTCCCCCTGCCGTAGAAGCAGAAAGCAATGCTGTATATGCATTCAAAGTGATGTATCAGGCTTAATTGGTTTAGGGTAGTAACCACCGTAATAAACAAGCTACCCCCACTCTTATTTGTTTACCCAGATTATGAAGTTCAGTCCTTGTTGGTTGTTGCCTGAATGCAAATCCTCTTTTCTACATTTCCCCCTGCCGTTGAAGGCCTTCTTTTTCGAATGCTAAATAATCCTCATCAGACACTTTAGTTTCCTCTCTCCTAGAATCTGATTTTGCCCAAGCGTTTCAATTTATGTAAACCTATTATAAAGTAGGACAGCGGGTACAAAATTGAACACTGTCTCCCTCCAGCAAATGCTATTGTTCAAGGACACTTTAAACATAGATTTAAAACCATAAAAGAAAATCAAGATTTCCAGGTTGCCTACATATGGCAATCAAGAAAGCTAAACCAACAAACCTGTACCTTCAGGGTACTGTATGGTATTGCCAAAAAAAGCATGGCATGTAATAATATCTATACTGTGTTAATTAAAAATATTATTGACAAGTCAATATTTTTTTAATTCTTTAAGCAGCTGCTCTGTGATTTCCTCGAACATTTAGTAGCAAATCAGGTTGGCCAGAGAATCGTGAATGTCTTCACACTCATTGGTTTTGACTGGTCCTTTGGGTTTGCTCCCATTTTCTGTCTAATCCTCATTGTATTATTATGTCACAAAGAACATCAAATAACACTGCATGAACCAATCCAATCTTCTTCTACGAGAGGTAACTTGTGACAATTAATGACATGCCCGCCACAAGAGGTTCAGAGAAATTGCAAGGGTGTGGCTCAAAGCATTTGAAAAATACTGATTTAGCAGTATAATTTGTAATTGAGACTGGATAGTGCTGTTTGCTGTATATACTTTTTAACCAATGTGAGTGCACAATAGGTAGAGTTTTCTTTTAACAGAATAGGATTTGTTGTTGGCATCACTGGACTAAGAAACAAGGCACTGCTCTCACCCACAGAGGCAAAGGAAGCAACAGCACTGTCACTAAATTGCCAGTTCAAACTAGGAAACCTACCGGCTGGATAACCTCCACATCCAATTTGTTCTCCTCTGTTCCTTTTGTTCTTTTGAAGCTGCTTCGACTTGACTTCCTTCTTACCAACTTTGAGTCAAAATGTTTCAGTGGCGTTTCCGGAGAGCAACTCCCAAAACTTATTTCAGTTCCGACTTCTTCCGTTTCATCCTCTATTCCCAAAGTCTGGAAAGATATGCATCATCCTTAATGTTAAATAATGAATATTCTAAGATTGTCAGACATGATTTCAGCATAAAGTAGAATTTCAAATTTAGAGACTGTAATGATGAGGTCTGATAGGTTCTTGCTCCTCAATTCAGCTACTACACAAACTTAAATATAATAATCAGAAATAGAAAGCTTGTTTCATCCTCATTAAACTTTGTATTTTGTGATATATTTATTTTACATACTACATTTTCTCAAGTAATTGTATTTAATAAAGTTTGCTGAAGCACTGAACAGGAAATTGTGCATCTACCCTAAGGAATGCTTCCTATCAAAGTGAACTGGTCTATTTTTCCTTCTGTATTATTCAACATACAACATAGCTGAGGCCATTTGGGATATGAGACTTCTTCAGTTATTTATGCTGCTCTCACCCACAGCTGCAGATATTTCTCTAAATCCTACCAGTTCTCTACTTTTCCAGGTGTCTTACAGCCCTCCACTAGATATGTGCTAAGAGGTTAAGACTAAACTTAAACATGATGGAAGTGGTAATAGTGGATTGGAGGACATCTTAAGAATTCTGCAGGTTAACTGAATACCACATATCCTATATTAGTGGAAACAGTTTGCAAATTGGGGGTTATGCTCTATCAAATTCTTTAACCCAGAGGTTCAGGTAAGAAAATATTCAAAAGAGGCTGGATCCATGCTCAGAACACTCAGAGGCTGCATTTGTTTGATGTGGACTTCAGTTCTGTCAAACATTCCTTTGTCTCCTGCAGGCTGGATTCTTTTAAACACATTGTCTCCCTTGGGCTTCCATTGAAGTAAACAGAGTAGCTACAGCTTCCTGCAGAATGTGGCAGCTAGACAATGTCAGAACAATCGAAAGGCACGAGAAGACAGGAAGCATTCATGGGGCGGGGGAGGGGGCGGTTTGAGTGACAGATACTATTTTTCTTATGGACAGATGCCTTTTTGATTAAATTTTAATACATACTTTTGGCATTAGGTTAATGGCAGAAGTACCTCAGGGTCCATGCGTTTTGTTTCATTCAAATATTTTGTATAAAACGAGCCTGTCAATAGGGTTCGGAGAGTGAACAGCACCACTGTCCTAAGTCTCTCACTGAAGGTATTTTTCTAAGAATTGCCTTAGCACACAGCTTGGCAGTCTCATTTCCACATGGATATAAGGGAGTAGCACCATTTATTCAAAAGCTTTTTTATACCTGTTTGACATGAGCAAAAAGTCTTTATTGTTTTCCTACAAGTTTCTTTTGACCTTTAAACATCTTTATCCTATATCTTAGACCACAGGCAAAGGCTGTCCGTCATCTCCTTAAATCAGTGAGGGCAGCAGTAAAAGTCACAAAGGAAGATCCCAGCCTGTGCAATTCACACAGCCAAGAAACACTCCACTCTATCACTTTTGCCCTTGAAAGCTAGACTTGGTTCTGTGGGGCACGCAGGTAGGTAACTCGATGTGACCGAATGCTCTTAAGATGTCTATGATGTTTTTGAAAACAATTTTACCTGTGTATGAACACTTAATGACTCTTACAATGCAGGGCAGTAAATGAATTCATAAATAAAACAAATACATGAAGGTGGCAGAGACAGTTAGTCTTCAAAAAGTTGTGATTTCTAAACATTTCCTTTCAGTAGCTGCAGTCAGTTAAATGGATATTTTTTTTAAAACCATTCACTTTTTCAATTCATAGGTTGCAGCTACTATAATGACAGAGAACAGATTAGAAAAGATGTAGTGCAATCTGCATAGATAAAAATTCATTCCTTTATAATAAAATACAGCATTCATTTAATCTGACTTTTTTTTTTTAATTTATACTTGTGAAAAATAATTCTTCTTAAGAACTAGATTTTAGAAACCTATTAGTTTCCCCATGATAGGGTAAACGGAGCCCCCACATGTTGGAAGAAGAAGGGAAGGGGTTAAAAAGGAAAATTGGTTCTTACCTCCTAATTTTTGTTCCTTAAGTCCCACAGATCAGTCCAGATGAGTGGGGTTTTTCTCTTCAACCAGTAGATGGAGACAGAGAACAAAAGCTTCACCATGGTATTTAAGCCAGTGTGCCACCTGCAGTCGCTCAGTATGAACTATACCCAAGCAAATGTATAATACAAACTATTCCCCACTATCAAACAAGCAACAACTCCAGACTCTGATATATAGAGAAAATTTCAACAGCAAAAACTCTGACCTAATTACACACAGAATAGAGCAGTCTTAAAAAATAAATACAGGGAGGAACTTTGGACTGATCTGTGGGACTCAAGGAATGAAAATTAGCAAGTAAGAACCAGTTTTCCTTTCCTTTTCATTCCCAGATCAGTCCAGATGAGTGGGATGTACCTAATCTCCCTTAAACTGGGCAGGAACTGGGTGGGAACTTAAAGACCCACTCAGAACACACTTTCACCAAAACCAACTGAATCTGGAACTCAAACATCCAACCTGTAATGCTTGGTAAAATTATGTAGCGAAGACCAAGTTGCCACTTGACAGACCTCCTGTAGTGATGCCAACTGACATTCATAAGAACATAAGAAATTGCCGTGCTGGGTCAGACCAAGGGTCCATCAAGCCCAGCATCCTGTTTCCAACAGAGGCCAAAACCAGGCCACAAGAACCTGGCAATTACCCAAATACCATGGCTCTTTCAACCTTCAAGCCGGTCTTAGAGGAATCCCACTCCCTGAAGACTAGGTTCTTGACAATATGGTGGAAGGGAAATGCCTTTGCTGGTCCTCTAAGCTTCTCCTTCCCCCTCATGCTCCAAGCCCACGTCTACCTGTTTAATCCCCAGCTCCTTCAGCACCTTGATTCATCATGGAGAACTCTTCCTTGCAAACAGCCTGACCACCTTGGGGGTCATCCCCCTCTGCCACGGGAATCTCCTCATCGTCCATGGGATCTCTGTCCATATCCTCATTCTCCCCAAAACCTGGTGACTCTGCACCCAAACCTGAGCCTGTAAGCCATTTCCTTTTATATGGACAAGATGGACCCTCAGCCCCATCGCACAGGTGCCATGTTGCAAATCTTGGGCAGTTCCTTGGTGTGGAAGCTCTTCCCCTCTGCTCCTTTTCTGTTGAGGAAAGCCTTGTGCATCAACCGAAAAAATTCAGCAGAAAAAGTCTTCCCTGCATCAGACTTCCCCTTCAGGGAGTCTTCCTCCCCCTCAGAACCCTCCTGGGCACTGTCCAACTTGGGAGGAGAGGCAGCACCTGATCCACGGGAACAGAAGATAAAATGGCCTTGGTTCCCAAGCTGCAGGGAAAAACATAAATTTCTCACTTCAGCTGCTCGTGGAGGCTGCTTTTTGCTTGCTGCTCTTGTCCCATCAGATGCGGTAACAGCAACTCTGGAGCTGCCTCCCCCACCGCTGAAGCACAAAGCCCATAGTCCCGAGGATCGCAGTTTAACCCAAGAAGCACCACAATCCTTGTCTGCTTTTCCTGCTATTAGGATCTGCTCCTCCAGAGGGGAGGAGCTAGCAATCTGTTATGATCTGCTCCTCCAGAGAGGAGGAGTTAGCAATCTGTTAGGATCTGCTATGCCGATGAGAGGAGCAAGCAGATGAGAGTTAGCAGTCTGTTGTGCTCAGCTCCTGAAGTGGGAGGAGTGAGCACTCTAATGTAAATAGGTGAATCCTTGGGCCGATGGCAGATGACAGCACCCCCAGGAGGATATCCTGAGAGGGACCACCGGCTAGGCGTGGGTATGGAGACAGACACAGATAGTTCTTTTATTAGGCAGGTTAGTAGAACCACCAGAGGTGGCAGTAGTGAGCTGATGTGCCCGGCAGGGCTGAAGTCCCTCAGATACTGGAACTGCGATCCCAGGGTTGCAGAGCTGTAGAGAGACTATAGATAGTGAGTAGACAGGGTATATTGTATACATAGCCAGTAGTAGATGACACACTCACATAGATTCTTAAGAAGGCTAAGTAGCTGGAAAGAGTTAGGCCCTCAAGGAGTGAGAACCTGTTCCAGGGAAAGCTCTGAGAGAGTGATAGTAACTCACAATTGTCTGTATCTGTAATGGCTTCCAGGCAGTAGAGAATCTTCAGTGTATTCAGGAACATGAGCCCTCGAGGTTAGTACTGGTTCCTATATGCAATCTGAAATAGTAACTCACAAATGTCTGTACCTGCGATAGCTTCTAGACAGTAGAGGATCTTCAGAATGTTTAGGAACATGGGCCCTCGAGGAGCGAGTACCGGTTCCTATCTGTAATCTGAAATAATAACTCACAAAGTCTGTATCTGCGATTGCTTCCAGGCAATAGAGAGTCTTCTGAGTGTTCAGGAACACAGGCCCTCGAGGAGCGAGTAACGGTTCCTATCTGCAATCTGAAATCAAGAAAAGAGAGCGAGGACCCCGAGGAGCGGGTATCCCGGTAAGTCCGAGGAGGCAGAGTAGCGTAGAGAGAAGCGGGTCCAGATGAATCCCCGCAATCAATCCTTGCTAACTCAAATCATAAGCGCAAGTGAAGACCTTTTATGTTGGAAGCGGATGACGTCAATACAGGGGGACGCCCCTGAGGTTCGCGCCCTTGCTGGTACATACTTCGGAGCGCATACGTCATCAGGAACATGGCGGATCCGCAGCATCGAGCCGGTCCGGGGACGCCGGGGAGAAGCGGCATGGAGATACCGCGGCAGCAAACCGTCCATCAGGCCCGGAGGGAGTCGCCACAGAGGTAGAGAGGGTGGAGCGAGGGCGAAGAGCAGCTACGAGCACAACACCTGCACTCCGAGGGAACAGCCATAATGGAGCCGTGCATGATCTCACACACACTGCCAGCAGAACAAATATATCGCAGTCTTCTGACAGACTCTAATGTACTTATGAGCTGCCTCTGGACCCAGATTCATCACTTCAATGCATTCACCCCTCTTGCACCACGCTGCTACCAAACACAATCCTTTTTTTTTTTAAGGCACAGCTAGACTTAAGTAAAGGCAAAGAGAAGTAGCAAAGAGAAAACAGTATACTTCCCTGAAGCTGCCTTCAACAAAGCCTGAATCCTCCAAGGAGAGAGGGAGAGAAGAGCAGGAACACTGAGGAAGCCAGACCACTGGCTATTCAGTCATCCCCCTGTAGGGGGCTGAAGGCTTCAACCTGACAGAGGACAACCTGAAACTCCTGCCAAACAGAACTTCATGTACCAGAATTCCTTACTTCATAGAGGGTCTATTGCCTGCAGTACAGTTGTAGTTAGGACATTGAGAAACTCTCTGTCAGCACGTTATGTCCGATAAGCTTTCACAAGTCTGTAACCTAGAATAGAACAATGGATGTATTATGTGAAGGGCTGTATTGCTGCAGACTCGCAAATTCCTTTCCAGAACTGCAAGTCCCGACAGCCTCTCCTGCAGAAGTTTCACGAAGGTTCCAGGTTGTCTAAGGAGGGGGTCAGTAGCCCCTCAGCCGGGATATGCTTGCTCAGCAATGCGTAGAACGCATGTGTAAAAGATAAGAAATGTGGAATGTATAAAAGCCAACTCCTGAAGGGGAGGGGACGCAGATTTCTGAGCCATTGTTCTCAGCTGTGTCTTGCATGCAATAAAAGTCTTTCTTTTCGGACCAGTTGTCTGGGGCCTCTTTTCTGACGGTAACACCACCACCACAACACCAGGGCAAAGCCAGTCCAAGGGTCACTGATCCTCCACTTTCCCCTCCTCCACCAGGGGGAATACCCTTAAACAGAACCGCTGGGAGCAATTTGGCTTCTAATATTCTCTCTCAAACTCAGACTTTTCCACCGCAACTATCTACTGGAGATGGAGAATACTGAGCAACTGCAGGTGGCACATTGGCTTAAGTACCATGGTACAGTGAAGATCTTGTTCTCTGTCTCCATCTATTGGTTGGGGAGAAAAACCCTTCTCATCTGGACTGATCTGGGGATGAAGAGGAACCCTGCCTTTTCTATCTGGCTGTAATAAAAGGCAGCAGCAGCAGTTGGTAACCCAGATGAGATCAATGAAGACCCCATTTAAGCAACGTGTGGGAGTTGCAGACAGACCAGGTTATGTCTCACAGGTTTCAGGTCTGTTAGGGAGTGAAACCCAAGAACAAAGCTAAAGAATCTGAGTTAGGATTTTTGATTAGCAGACTGTAGAAGGCAGACTGCTGAAAGTAAATTATTTCCAGAAAACTGCATAATTAAGGCTGTGGCCTGTAAGAAATGTACAGTATATAGATCGAAAATACAAGGGGCAATATAAAATAATGAAAAATATATACCTGAAAAAGTGTCAGTGTGTTAAGGGAGAAGGAATCCTGACAATCAGAACAGACCAATTCTGGACGGTCACATTACACCACATATTCCTTTCAATATAAAACCAGATTTTAAGTATGAAACAAGATGCTCCTACATTTTATTATTTTGTGGTATTTTAGAAAATCAGTTCTCTTCGGTTAGAAGAAGTGAACTGGTGCTTTTCATGCAAATAAAGCAAGAACCTGCAGGTGGTACCTGCCGATGCACTGCAGGAGCAGATGGCTGGAATCAAACGGGAGGGGAAGAAAAAAAAATATTCAAAGAAAATGCAATAACAAAGAAACCCAACAGAAACTCCAATTAAATGAGAGAACTTTTGTTCATGGCATTGCGATGTGCTGCAGTCAACAAGATGTCCCTGATGCAGTGGTTCAAAACATGATATCATGTCGAGCGTAACAAACGGGAAGGATGCTTCTTTATTTTTTATGAGCATATAAAAATCCTAAAAAAAATGTTTGTTTGAGCTGTAATGAACATTGGACTGATGATTATTTATAACCCATTGGTGGTGAAAATACTGAAAATGAAAAAAAATTATTTTTGGCATCCGCAGGATGTTATGAAGGTCCTTAGAAATATTTACTAGTGGTTTTCTCTGTGTGAGTTTATAAGTTGGAGTGAAGATTTAATAATGTTTTCTAAGACTTTTTTTCGGTTATAAGCTGATCTATATGTCTCTATTATTTTGGACTTTTTTTGTGTGATTAATAGAGCAAGAACAACATTTAGGTGATCTGGCTTGCAGAATTGAGGACATTGTAGTCATCTAGGATGAAGGTGTGCTTTAGTGGTTGTAACACAAAAATACAGGTCAAGAAAATTCCAGAGACAAAAGTTCAAATGTCCTCTACCAATCACTCTCTTTGTGCCTCTGTTTATGCATTAGAAAATGTTAAATTCTTGAAGTGTCAATCTCTTCTCTCTGTAAGTTTAATAATCTGCATCACCTGAAGTGTGTTTCAAATAGAAGCTGCATTTGAACTTCTAAAGTATTAAATAGTGTAATTGAGCAATACAAATTATCTATTAGTTTTAGAAGTTGCCAAGCTTGAACTAGGGCCTAGGAGGGAGAGGTGCAAGGGGGAGTTCACTGTACAGAGCCTTAACACAGGGAGCAACCTCCAGTCAGTTCTGAATACTGGCTAGGCTAGCTCTCCCTCTTTGAGGTCCCAGCTGGCTCTCAGTAATTCAGCCTTTGACTGTTTGGATTATTTACATCCTGCTTCTAGGCTAATTTCTTTGCTAGTACAGCAAGTTGCCTTGTTGTAGTGACTTTGCTAACACAATTTTTGCCAGTATGCTCATGCCTACTCCTCTGTTCTTGTTTGTTTCTATTGTCCCGACTTCCTGCGTGTGCCTTTTTGCCTGATTCCGCATTATCTCCATGGACTGACTTCCTGGTTTGACTGCAGCGTGTACTTCAAATCATAGCTTTCTGTCTGGATTTGTTAGACTACTTTTTCAGGTACCAATTTCAGCCTGAAACCTCTCGGTGCTGTGTGCTCTAGTGTTGGCTATCTTTAAACATAAAGCAGAATCTTTATATGAAGAGAAATGAAGAAACGTACCTGCATGGTAACAAGTCTACAGTATACTCCTTTCCTTTCCATCAGTTCTTCATGACTTCCCAGTTCAACAATGACTCCATCTTCAAACCCAGCTATAACATCTGCATTTCTGATCGTAGATAAACGATGGGCAACTACAATGGTGGTCCGGCCTTCTCGTGCCTGAAAGCAAATAAAATTCCTACCTAGTTTTAGAGATACTTTGAGCTCCATCACTAAATACAATGCATTTATGCAAACATAAAGCAAAGACTTTGAATAAAGATTTAGTGCACATAGTGATTACATAAATAAATGTAAGTATTCAAACTATAGTCTGGAAGCAGCATAGGACATGACTTCTAGAACAATAATGTCCCTCGTAAACCTCACTTCAGAAAACAATACGTAGATTGGACCCACTGCAGCATAAAAGTTCAGCAGCCAAGTAGATCAGAATTGTAGAGCAATTTGAGATCACACCTATGCTGAGCTGACGTCAACATTTTATATTATTTTTAAACATTCCCACCACTTCCTGTGGTTAATTTTGTGAACAGTGGCTCATAGGCAAACACAGAGGCTCACTTCAAGAATGTTAAGTTCCACAATTTTACCTGGAGTGAAGATAATAGGGCACCATGGAAGGTGTTTGTGAAAAATAAACATTCTGGAACAGCTGTTAATTATTCTGTGTCATACTTCTTAAGATTCCCTATTTTTAATTCTCTAGTATACAATAATTGCCAATTACACTTATCTTGCTTTGTAAAAAAAAAATCTGGAGTCTTAGCTTTGTCCTCTTATACTTTATGTACCCGCATACCCAGATTTTTGGGAGTGCTTTATGTGTTTATGACTGAGACCATTACTGTATGCTTTACAAGCAGAAATATACAGAAACCTTGTCCAGTGCTGCCTGTACAATTGCTTCACTTTCGGTATCCAGGGCTGAAGTAGCTTCGTCAAGCAGAAGAATCTTGGGATTGCGAACCAGAGCTCGTGCAATAGCTATCCTTTGTTTCTGACCTCCACTCAATTGTGTACCTCTTTCGCCAACCAATGTGTCAAAACTCTGCAAGAGAAATTTACAGCTACAGTTCATAACCTATAAGATAGTGTTTTGTTCTTAAAACACATGTGACAAAAGCCAGGCTTATTTCATGCTAACCCAGAAAGACAAATGACATTGACTAGAGTTCTAGGTGTAAGGTCATAAATTAAAATTTAAACCCACGCTGTAAATCAGAGATGATCTTGTCCTAGTTCCATGCACCCTTGTTCAAGTGCACATTTATGGTATGAGTCAGTCATGGGGTATGAGGACCTCTAGATCAGGAGTGGCCAACCTGTGGCTTGGGAGCCACATGTGTCTCTTCTATGTGCAAAATGTGGCTCTTGTGCTCCTGTCCCATAGCAAGTGAGCACCACTGCAGAGGACAGGATGGGAGGGGCTGGAGCAGAAAGCACACACAGCAGAAAAGAGCAAAGAAGAGCTGTTCTAACCCATCCTCTCCTATCCTCATAGCACAGCTCAGCAGTTCTCAACCGGTCTGTCGCCAAGCATTGGCAGGTGTTTCAAGCACATCCTAGTCGCCCATTCCTCTTCCCTCCCTCTCCTCCACCTCAATGAGACCCACACAATTCTTAAATGAACACTGCTGCTGTTCCTGCTTGAGCTATCAGCACATTCAAGCCCAGAGGGGAACAGCAGCAGTGTTTGTGGAAGCCGGCAACAGCGACATGGCTTTTTCTTCTTCCCGCCCCCTGCGGCCCAAAAGAGGAAGTGATGTTCAGTGGGCATGCTGGAAGAAGAAAGGGCCATGCTGCTGCCACTGCAGAGATCGTGTCCCAAGGCTGCCTCCACCTCCCACGATCACGAGAGCACTTCCATCTCCTTTCTGAGGCAGTCCTTCACCTGGGGAAGCAAATTGCTGGATTTCCCAGATAGCTGCGCAGCAGGAAATCCCCGCGGCTGCATAAACACTGACCTCACATAAGATTTTAGGTACCCCAAGCTAGGGACTGGATGAACACTTACCAGTAATCCCTGGGGACCCATAGCCCCACAGGAGGACTATTGACATAATCTTGTGGCAGCCGAGGGCAGGAAGCTGAGTCCATCTGTCTACACTAAGGAAAACGAAATTATCAGGTAAATAATTTCTCCATTTTCTAGCGTGTAAACAGATGGACTCAGGACCAGTGGGATGTATCAAAGCTACTCCCCAACAAGGTGGGAGGCTGCCTGCAGTACAGTCAACACCGCACATGCAAAGGCTGTATCCTCCCGGGCCTGCACATCCAGACGACAGAACCTGGAAAAAGTGTGTAAGGAGGTCCATGTTGCAGCTCAGCAGATATCGATGGGATGCCTGAGCCTTAGTGGAATGAGCCTTAACTTGAGCAGGCAACAGCTTTCCAGCATCCACATACGAGGCCATGACCACCCCCTTAATTCAAAGATCTATGGTAGCCCGCAAAGCCGTGGCGCCCTGCTTACTCCCGCCATGGAGAACAAACAGGCAATCTGTCTTTCAAAAAGACTCAGAGATCTCCAGATACCGCACGACAAGATGCTTAACATCCAAGGAGCACAAAAGGCGAAACTCCTCCGCATCCCTGACCTTATCCAGGGATAGCAAAGAGATGGACTGATTCAAATAAAAGTCCAAGACTACCTTGAGCAAGATGGATGGAACAGTATGCAGCTGTAACACTCCCGAAGTCACCTGAAGGAACAGCTCCTGGCAAGACAAGACCTATAGCTCATAAATCTGACGTGCAGATCATATAGCCTCCAGGAACACAGTCTTCAAAGTCAACAACTGTAAGGAAAGGCTACGCAGTGGTTGGAATGTGGGGCCTACCAAAAAGTCCAGCACAAAATTAAGACTCCATAATGGAACCGGTAACCTCAAGGAGGGCCTAAGGTGCTTCACTCCCTTCAAAAGATAGGCCACATCAGGATAAGACAACAAGGAAACATCATTCACCAGGCCTCTGAAACAGGCAAGAGCCACAACCTGCACCTTCAAGGAATTAAGGGCCAAGCTTTTATTCAATCCATCCTGCAAAAAATCCAAAATGAGAGGGATCTTAACTGAATGAGGAAGAACACCCCGCTCCTCACACCAGACCTCAAAAACTCTCCAAACCTGCGTATAACCCAAGGAAGTGGATAATTTGCAAGCGCGGAGTAAAGTGGCAATCACCTCAGAGGAATAACCATACTTGAACAGTTGAGCCCTCTCAAGGGTCAAACCGTAAGACAGAATTGAGTCAGATCCTCGTGAAGAACCAATCCCTGCTGAAGCAGATCAATATGTGGCAGAAGATGAAGAGGGGCCTTCACCAGGGGTCATTGCAAATCCGCATATCATGGATGCCTTGGCCAGTCCTGCACCACCTGGTGTACTAGCTCCCTGTGGCCTTCGATTTTTGCGTATTATCCTGCCGAGCAAAGGCTGCAGAGGAAAGGCATAAAACAATCCGTCTTCCAGCCAGACCTGTATGAGAGTGTCTATTCCCAGGGACCACAGATCTCTCCTGTGACTGTAGAAGCGAGGAACCTTCACATTTCAAGAAGTCACCAGCAGGTCTTGGAACGGAAGCCCCCAGTGTTCCACAATCAGCTGAAATGCCTCGGCTGGCAACACCTACTCTCCTGAGTCCAGACTCTCCTTGCTGAGAAAGTCCGCTCTTACGCTGTCTTTTCCTGCAATGTGAGAGGCCGAGATCATCTGCAGATGGCCGTTGGTCTATTTCCTGTGACACTTGCTGGCTCTTGGTTCCTCCCTGGCAACTGATATAGGCCACTGTCGTAGCATTGTCTGATATCATGCAAACTGCTTGATTCCGCAGCCTGTGGCTGAACTGCAGGCATGCCAGCCATACCACCTGGGCCTCCAGGCAATTGATGTTCCAGCGGGACTCTCTGGCATTCCAGTGCCCCTGGGCCATTAACGCCAGACAGTGAGCCCCCCAACTGTGGAGACTCCCATCTGTCGTGAATACCAATCAGGCCGGAGAGTACAAGGGAATTCCCTTTCTCATATGACACTCCTGCAACCACCACTGGAGGCGGGAGCAGATTTCCACTGGCAAGTGGAGCTGAACTGCATAATCCTGAGAATGCAGGTTCCAACGAGATAGCAGAAAGTGCTAAAGAGGATGCATATGCGCCCTTGGCCATGGCACCACTTCCAAGGTAGCTGCCATCAAGCCAAGTACGTGTAGGTAGGTGTATGGTGTTCATCAAGTGAATCTCTGAATTTGAACTTCTGGTAGGAAATATCTGCCCTGTCCCGTGTCGAACCGGACCCCCAGATACTCCAATGACTGGGATGGTTGAAGATTGCTCTTGGTCAGGTTCACCACCCAACCAAGCTCCTGCAATAAGGAGATCACCTTGCATATTACCAGGTGGCTCTCTTAAGAACATGCCATACTGAGTCAGACCAAGGGTCCATCAAGCCCAGCATCCGGTTTCCAACAGTGGCCAATCCAGGCCATAAGAACCTGGCAAATACCCAAAAACTAAGTCTATTCCATGTAACCATTGCTAATGGCAGTGGCTATTCTCTAAGTGAACTTAATAGCAGGTAATGGACTTCTCCTCCAAGAACTTATCCAATCCTTTTTTAAACACAGCTACACTAACTGCACTAACCACATCCTCTGGCTACAAATTCCAGAGTTTAATTGTGCGTTGAGTGAAAAAGAACTTTCTCCAATTAGTTTTAAATGTGCCACATACTAACTTTATGGAGTACCTCCTAGTCTTTCTATTATCTGAAAGAGTAAATAACTGATTCACATTAACCCGTTCTAGACCTCTCATGATTTTAAACACCTCTATCATATCCCCCCTCAGCCGTCTGTTCTCTAAGCTGAAAAGTCTTAACCTCTTTAGTCTTTCCTCATACGGGAGCTTTCCATTCCCTTTATCATTTTGGTCGTCCTTCTCTGTACCTTCTCCATCGCAACTATACCTTTTTTGAGAGGGGGCGACCAGAATTGTACACAGTATTCAAGGTGCAGTCTCACCATGGAGCGAGAGGCTGTTCTATGCATCCACCATCCTTTCTGTAAAGAAATATTTCCTGAGATTACTTCTGAGTCTACTTCGAACTGCATGAGCTTTTGAGATCAGATAAGACTCTTCTTCAGACTTGACAAGATCCAAATTGCTCCAATCAAAGTTAATGAACGTTCTCGTTTGGATGCTGTGCTAAAATATGAACTTCTCTAAATGAGCTGGCATAATTCAAATTTGGAAATAATCAATTTTAAAGAAAGTAAACTGAAAACTGCAGTTGATTTACTTACATTTGGAAGTTCCATGATGAATTTATAGGCATTGGCTTCCTTGGAAGCTCTTTCAATCTCTTCCATTGTCACGTCTTCACGACCATAGCGGATATTTTCTGCAATAGTGGTATCAAACAAAACAGGCTCCTGGCTTACCACTCCAATAATTTCCCTCAGATATCTAATATTTAAATTCCGTATATCTTGCCCATCAATGGTTATCTAAAAGAAAAAAATATCACAGTAAGGAGGTTACTTCCCCTGGTTTTAAGCTGCTCCCATCACCCCTGACATCCCACCAGCACTACCCAAGAATCAAATACCCAGATCAAGATTGGAATCAAGTCAGCAAAACCAAGGAAAATAAAGAAGAAAATGGTCCATAAAGCAATCTATGAAAGGACATTTCAGGAATGTACTCCCCCTCCTGCTACTTTCATGGTCAATGACTTCGATGCTAGGACATAACGATTTTGCAAAGCTTTTGTAAGGTTGGTTTGCGTGCCCATAATTTCAGGAAATCTTGGAAAATCCAGCAGAATAGCAGCGCTTCGTTGATTCTATTTTTTTCTGTTCACATTTTGCACACTGCCATGAGAATAAATGTCAGCCAGACTACAGCTTAAAACAGTTTGATATGCACAGTTGTTCAGCATTGCATTCATTCCTAGTGCCTTACCGTGCCATTCTCCGGATCATAAAATCTCTGGATCAACTGAACAGTGGTACTTTTCCCACAGCCACTGCTACCAACCAGGGCTACTGTCTGACCATTATGGACCTTCAGATTTAGGCCTTTTAATACCTACAAGGGAGATTTACAGAAAAAAAATAAAGGAAATATATTCTAATGCCATATATCCCAGTAATTAACATCAACTCCACCCATTCCCCCAAGTGGAAGAATTTCTCCTTACCAATCAACCCATCCTTCCAAAAGGTGCAAAATACATGAACTGTTTTTGCAATAAACTTCAATGTATACAGTATGCAAGCACAACTGATTTAACATAGCCTAATATTTTTTAAATGAATCCAGGTGAGTTCATAGAATACATTGCTTATTACTGCCATCGAGATTCTAAAAGATAGGTACTATTTCATTTACCTTCTTGGAATCTTAAACGATTTTTTTTTTTTAAATCCGTGAAACAGCTGGCTGAAGCTCTGCTGGCTTTTTGTGCCCTTCTTTGAAAGGCACCGGTAGCCCCTGTCACATGGTAAGGGTAAAGGGCCGCCGGTGCCATTTTACTTGCTGGCAACTGATGGCCGCGGAGCGGGAGATTGCTCCCGGGCTCCGGCTGGACCACCAGGGACTTCGGTGGGTCGGTGGGGTTAGGGGGGAGGGTTTTCATGGCAGCCAAGGCCCTGGCACGGGAGATCACGCCCAGGCCCCTTGCTGGACCACCAGGGACTTTGGTGAGTCTGGGAGGAAGGATTTTAATGGCAGCCGATGGCTGATGATCCAAAAGTGTTTTTATAAAAAGGATATTGTAAACTGTATGGATAAAGAAGATAGCTTAAGATGAATGTTGTCACCTCAACTTTTTTACAGATTTCAGGCAGATTCATTATGATAATGTAGTTGATTATTAATATTTGCTTACTTAGTGGACATTGGAGTGATTCCTGATGATAATATTATATTACTGATTTAAGAATGACTGCATTTGACAAAGTGGTGTCTTCTCTAAAACGTATGCTTCCATTAAATCTATTAGTCAATAAAGTACTTTATAAAGCTATTATAGACTAGCACAGTACTGGAAGCTTTATTAAATGCTCAGGAGCATATGTAATTGTAATGTTTCTTTTAGAGCTTCATGGTTTTTCACTAGCATACCTCTTTAATTTAGTTGAATTGTATTAGATTAAAATGATTTTCATATAAATTGCCCAAAACTGCTTAGAATCTGTAATATATGAACATATGAATTAAAAGAAAACTTTAATAAGGAAATTTGCAATACTGCTATCAAAAATATGGTGAAATTATTTTATTTTACAGTTGTACAGGGAGGGATTGAACAGGGAGGGGCAGCTCTAGGTTTTACCCTCGACTTATCCAAGGGTGACAGATAAATCTTGATTTTGGGGCCCATAAAATACCCTCGACTTATACGTGAGATCGACTTAACACACGAGTATATACAGCACATTCAGCTACAGTAGGCATTTCCCTGTCCCCAGAGGGCTTAAAATCTAAGGGGGGTGATTTACTAATCCGCGTTAGGGGTTTCCCACATGGTAAACAGCATTTGCTCTTAAGCTTTGTATTTATATGAACAGACCACATATGTGATAATGCACAGTATTTCAAAAACCACATGTTGCCTGCCTCCCAAAAAAAACCAGCAGAACATGGGTATGGTAATAATCTGATTTGCATGGAAATGCATGCAGATCAGTTAGTTCATTGCTAGGCAATATCGTGAACATGGAATAACACAGCCTGCCCTAAAATTCACAAGCCACGTTTTTGAGCTAAACTTTAGCTGCACCTCAAGCGATGCAGCTTTCTCTGGAAGCATCAGGATGTTATACATGACCCGGGGGGCTCCCCTGAAAAGCCTCAAGCAGCCCAAACATTGCCCTGGGTTATTCACCCCCCTCCCCTTCCCCACCACCCTTTGAGGCAGTTGACATATATATATAAAAAAAAAAAAAAAAAGTTAAAAAATCAGTGGCATCCGCCCTCCTCCCCAAAGCTCCACACCTATTTTGTGAAAAAAAAAAATTACTTCACCCCTTGGCCCTTTTCCACCCTGAGCCCCTGGTAGTCTAGTGGAGCCCAGAGTGCCCCCAGTTCTCTCAGGTCCTGCCGTATTTAATTTTTTTCACAGCAACGAGTGGAACCTGGGGGCGGGGGGCAGGCCAACGCTGAATGTATATTATGTTTTTTCTTTTTTACGCATTGGCTACCTCAAAGAATGGCTGGGTGGATGGGTGGTAGGGGGGGGAGGGTTCTCAAGACCCCCAGGGTTTTAACAGAAATTGGCAGGGGTGGTCTCAACTTGCTTGGGCCCTATGAAAGATGGCAGCCCCAGGGCTCTGAGGCCACCATCGGGCGCTGCTCAGACAGGGAACCAAAGCCGCGGTGTTTTTCCCTGTGGTTAAATACTTCTGGATTATCAAGGCTACGGCAGAAATACCACAGCTTAGTAAACGTACCTCACAGTTCAACCCGAGGCAATGGGCGGGTGAATGACTTGCTATGGCAAAATGAGGTCAATTTTACAAGCAATTTGTATGCAAAAATTGGCTGTCGGAAACCTGCCGTACCTCCGTGCGGCTAGAAGAGAAATGGGCGGATTTCTAGCTGCACCGAGAAGAGGCACTCCTGGGGTGTGTTTAGGTCGGGGAGGAAAAATACGTCTGCGCACTGCATTTTGAAATCTTCACGCTTATTTATTCAAGCGAGTGACCGTGCATTCCTCGTTCTTGCCGCATCTTTGAAACTGAAAGTACAAAGCAGACTTTCCCTTTGAAAACTGGTGCAAAGCCCACAGGTAAAAAAAGGTATGCACAGACATTACACTAATGCAAATGGTTTGAAAACTGCCGCCATATGGGGTCACTTTTTAAAGGGTTTAGCTACCTAACTTGCAGGTCGATACAGTAAGGCCGCGTTAGAAAGAGTGCGGCAGGGCCAGGCGCACCCTCGTTTGCCTCACGCACTGTTCTGATCACATACCGCTCGATACTGTATTTAAATTGCTTGCAAATACAAGCCGCGTCTGCGAAGCGTTAGGCGAAGCGTTAGGCCCGCGCAACCCATTTTACTGTATAGGCGCTTAATACAGCGCCTATACAGTATCCTGGGTGCGCTGGTGCCTGTCATTTCAAATGACATTTGAAATGTCATGCACCAGGAAGTGGATCCCAACTTTAACCCATGAAAACCTAAAAACCGAAAATCCCCTCCTCCCGAAGCGGCTCGACATGTGGCAACTTACCTTTTGTTGCTTTTCAGCCCCTTCCCTTCTCTGCCGCCCTCCGGAGGGGGCAGCCGGCGGCGAAAGCGGCTCGCAGCGGTCCCCCGCGCGCAGGTCCCGGTTCTCCTGGCTCGGCGTGAGGCGAGAGCCCACTGTTCTGTGCCCTCTCCGGCACGAGCGAAGCGTCACGCGCGCCCGTCTATGCGCTTTCATTGGCCGGAGCGCCCAAATCGACGGGCGCTCCGGCCAACGAAAGATCGCTTCGCTCGTGCCGGAGAGGGCACAGAACAGTGGGCTCTCGCCTCATGTCGAGCCAGGAGAACCGGGACCTGCGCGCGGGAGACCGCTGCGAGCCGCTTTCGCCGCCGGCTGCCCCCTCCGGAGGGCGGCAGAGAAGGGAAGGGACTGAAAAGCAACAAAAGGTAAGTTGCCACATGTCGAGCCGCTTCGGGAGGAGGGGAGGAGGGGATTTTAGGTTTTTAGAGGTTTCCTTTTGGGGGAAAGTTTGCCGTCTACCATTACCCCTGCCTCTAACGCAGGGGTAAGGGTAGGCGGTAATTTAGCAGGTTAAACGCGGGGCAAAATGGCAGGGTAAAATAGCGATAGTCGGGGCGCGCGTTACTGTATGGGAGGGAATAGCTAATTCGATCGTTTACATCTCATATACATGCCGCGTGCGGAAGGGGTTAAACGGTGATTTAAAGAGGCAGTAAGAATGGATTAAAGGGGACAGTGTATCGCGGGTTGGACTAACGCAGCCGAAAAGTGAGTAGAAAGCGCGTTACGAGCAGGGTAACCGCGGCCCCACTTTACTGTATCGAGCTGTTTGGGAGCTGGGCTGCTAAATTGTCTCCTTTGAAAACTGAGCAGGGCAGAGCCCTAAATTTAGCTGGCTGAAAAGTGGGCAGGGCCAAGGGCGGGGTTAGCTCAGGAGAAGCAAGTTAGCAATTTAGCATTGCTTTTTAATGCTAAGTGCCCACATTTCAGTGAATTAATACTGGGCCTAAAACTAGGTGCCTCTCTTTTGGCTGCCTAGATTTAGGAAAATTTTTACCCACAAACCTAGGTTCCTAGGTTTTCCTAAACATTCACCTAAATTTGTGCAACAAAAATAGGGCCACCTAAGTGAAGCACCTAGCACTTTTACCAACTGTCCACTGCCCAGGATATTCCCCTAATTTTCATACCTTCCTCTTGTCTAGCTCAGCCATTGCAGCATCAGTCCTTAGTCAAATGCCATAGGCTGCAGCTCCCTCCACAAACTGATACATGTGCATCCTGAGTTTGGCCAGTTCAAGTCAACATTGAGCAATGGCTGGGCCTGCCTACTCCTTGTTCCCCTTCCAGGGGCTGTGAACACGAACCTCCTCAATAATGTCCAGCCCCACCCAACCTGAGGAGAAACTAGGCTCAGGAACAAATAGTTAAGGAGTGCATGAATTGTGGTGACTGCTTTTCCTTAATGGGAAGGTTTCTATCAGTGGTGCTGGACAATTGCTCATCAGCACAGAAGAGATTTATGACTAGATAAATCCTACTTTACTCAGGAATGCTACAATGGTGATATTTTCCAGACTAGATTCATGATTTTATTTGTACTGACATGTTCTTACTTGGCCATGCTATTGCCATCCATATGTAAGGCCTCTGTGATGACTCACTAGATTTATCCTGAATTCATGCTCTAAACCAGAGATGGCTTCACCCGGGTACTTGCATTCTTGTGACATATGCTCTTTTGGTATCTTCCTTCCAGGAGGCATGAGAACCACTAGAGGGAAGTAGAGTTCCCTCCAGGAGTTAGCCTCTAGAATAGAAAGGAGTGAGGGGTAGTTCCAGAAGATTCACTGGGAACAACTGGGACAGTGAAGAACTACAGCAGTTTATCCCAGTGGAGAGTCTGATTAACTCAAATCAACTCTCTTTTTTCCTCATTTCTTGTAACTGTTTTGTCTCACCAGCAGTGTTCAGGTAGAGCCTAGTAACTGGAGATGGATTTCAAAGAATAGAATCTATGTGGATGTTTCTCCATTGCATTTGGAAATCTTGACAGTCCCACAGTTGTTTTCAGCCTGGAATCAGGGAACTAACCCACAAGTGTTACAAGGATATCTGTGTTTATTGATTTGACTCCAGGAATTAGAAAAATATGAAATTGCTCTGGTCTTTGAATGTGATCATTCTTAAATCATCTGTATGAAGTAGGCTATGGTGAAGATTTTGTCTGTTGTCTTGCAAGGAACAAAAGAGACTCTGGTTATATCTAAAGATTATAATCCTCTGCTTTATATTTTTGTACATAAAGACACAACATAGAAACCTCAGAAACTATGTGTGCGCTGTTTCTTTGCAGAGGTGGAATATTATTTCTACATTACCCAATAATGGGGGCCTTGAAACATGTGTTTCCTCCATATGGACATGAACCCTGGAGAACCTATCTCGTGCCACCCGACACTAAAAGGGCCTTCGTTGGGTGGACAATTTTTAAAAAGCCATTTAAATGGGTAAATACTGATTTTAAAGGGCTGTCTGACAATTTCCCAGCCTCTGCATGACTAAAGGTATGCACAGGGCTCCATTATGAACATAATTTTAGCTGGGTTAAGAGGAAGCATTCCCAGAGGCAGGTGTGCATTGCATTGTTAAATGTACGTGTGTTTTTTCTCAGTCAAATTCTGCTGTAGTCATATGATATGTGGACTGGCCTCTCCTTGCTCACTGAACTTTTCCTCTGTGTAGCACCTCAAGTGCTATTCTGGAACGCTTCTTGGCAGCAAAGTAGGTAATAGCACCTTGCATTTGGGTCTATCCTGTAAAGTGCGGCCGCGTTTACCCTGCTCCTAAGCCGCTTTTTACTCACTTTCCAGCCGCGTTAGCCCTTCCTGCGATCCCGAATCCCCTTTAACCTACTCCTACCGCGTCCTAAATTCCCCGGGCAACCCCTTCCGCACGCGGCATGCATATTGCATGCAAACGAGCGAATTAGCTATTCCCTAGCATCCCGTAACCCGCGCCCCGACTATCGCTAGTTTTCCCTGCCGTTTTGTCGCGCGTTTAACCTGCAAACTTATCGCCTACCCTGACCCCTGCGGTAGAGGCAGGGGTAAGGGTAGGTGGCAAGCTTTCCCCCAGCCCCCGCTCACCTGCCCCGGCCGCGATCATGGGTGCCGGTCTCCGTGGCAGCCCCAGTCCTCTCCCCTGCTCCCAAAGCCAAAAAAAAAGCGAAAAAAAACGTTGCAGCTCCCCTCCGATGTCCGGACTGGGGCTGCCACGGAGACTGCAACGGCGAAGCAACGGCGAAGCAAAAAAAAAAAACCAAAAGCAAAAAGTAAGCCGCTTCGCCGCTTCACTCTTCCCTCCTCCCGGAGCAGGGCGCGAAAAGCAGCCTTGCTCCGGGAGGAGGGAAGCGGCGAAGCGACTTACTTTTTGCTTTTGGTTTTTTTTTTGCTTCGCCGCTGTCAGTGTCTCCCCTCCTCCCGGAGCAGGGCGCGAAAAGCAGCCTTGCTCCGGGAGGAGGAGAGACACCGGGAGGAGGAGAGACACTGCGGCGAAGCAAAAAAAACCCAAAAGCAATTTTGGTTTTTTTTTTCCAAAAGCGACAATTTTGGTTTTTTTCCAAAAGCGACTTACTTTTGGGATCTGTCAAGATCCCAAAAGTAAGTCGCTTTTGGACGCCTGCACAACTTACTTTTTTGAAGCCATCAGCAGGAACACGATCATAGCTCCTCCCGACGAAGACAAAGATGGCCGCCTGCACGGGGGAAAGCGTGCAATTGGCCGCTGAAGACGTGACGTCATGACGTTTGGCGTCACGGGATGTGACGCCACGTCTTGAGCGGCCAATTGTACGCTTTCCCCGTGCAGGCGGCCATCTTCGTCGGGAGGAGCTACGATCGTGTTCCTGCTGATGGCTTCAAAAAAGTAAGTTGTGCAGGCGTCCAAAAGCGACTTACTTTTGGGATCTTGACAGATCCCAAAAGTAAGTCGCTTTTGGAAAAAACCCAAAATTGTCGCTTTTGGAAAAAAAAAACCCAAAATTGCTTTTGTTTTTTTTTTTGCTTCGCCGCAGTGTCTCTCCTCCTCCCGGTGTCTCTCCTCCTCCCGGAGCAAGGCTGCTTTTCACGCCCTGCTCCGGGAGGAGGGGAGACACTGACAGCGGCGAAGCAAAAAAAAACAAAAAACCCAAAAGCAAGAAGTAAGTCGCTTCGCTGCTTCCCTCCTCCCGGAGCAAGGCTGCTTTTCGCGCCCTGCTCCGGGAGGAGGGAAGAGTGAAGCGGCGAAACGACTTACTTTTTGCTTTTGGTTTTTTCGCTTTTTTTTTGCTTCGCCGCTGTCATCTCTTCTCCACTCCTCCCTGGTATCTGTCATTTCAAATGACATTTGAAATGACAGATACCAGCGTGGCGTGAAGCCTTAGGCCCGCGCACCCAGGATACTGTATAGGCGCTCTATCCAGTAAAATGGGTTGCGCGGACCTAAGGCTTCACGGATGCGGTTTACATTTAAATAAAATTAGTGTTCAGGATCGAGCGGTAGGTGAGCTGCACTGTGCGTGCGGCAACTGCGGGTGCCGCAGGCACTAACGCAGCTCTTCCTACCGCTCGGTACTGGATAGACCTGATTGTGAATACATAAGAAAGAGCACCTCGGCTCCCTGTGACCAGAATCATGACCCAAACCACTCCCAGCAGGCAGGCAATATCATTAGTTATTCTGCTGTGTTTAGAATATATTTGTTGCATGCTGGTCTAGCTGAGATCCAATATCTTTGCCAGGATACCTGGGAATCTGCTTGGTAACTGTTTCAAGTAACACAAGTTTCCTTCACTGCTCTCTCTCACCATGAGAGATTTCTTCCTTCCTTCATTCTCCTCCTCTGTTCTCACATCTCCTTGTTCGAGTCCATCTAGTCTAGTCTACTAAAGGTGCAAAGGCTGTGGGCCTGCTGTACCCACAGGCAATTTTCAGAAGGGAAAGTGCGAGTGGCCTCTCTCTTTGAAAATATGTACAAAGCCGGCAGAGGTGCAAAATATCCATGGACTTGGTACCTGAACAATTGTTTTGAAAATTGCCCCATTACTGTATATAAGTAATTTGGCCTTACATGGCCGGATAACTTGCTACTTATCCGGATATCTTTAAAAGATATCCAAGAAGTAGTGCTGTATCAGTACAGTAGCAATATATATTAAAAAAAAACCCATGCAAAAACTCTAAGGGTCCGCAGTACCCATCCTGATGTAAATTAGAATTGCTGGTCCAGCGCTTCTCAAATACATTCCAGGGCTGTCTGTGTTCCCCTCCACCCCCCCCCCGCACCCTTTTCTCATTTTCAGTTCATACATTTCTACTGTGCTCCCCCAATTTGGAACCCCCAGTGTAAAAGTATTTGTTTGCTCCCTCCCCTAGACGCTATCCCTTCCCGCCCTCCTCCTCCCCCCCCCCCCCAGTGACAAAAAATCATCTCTGCCGAGAGCGAGGGTCCCACTCACCTACTCCTGGCGGGAAAAGGTCTAAAATTATCTGGCTAACTTAGCTGGATATACCAGATATTCGGCTAGGTAGGCCAGATATCTCAGCTCCCTCACCGGAACGCCCCTGAAATGCCTCTTTTATTTATCCAGCTAAATTATAGCCAGATAAGTAGTTATTCGGCTATAATTTAACAATATAAGCAGCTGAATATGCCGCACTAGCCATTTAGATGGATGACAACAAATTTCACAGGTAAGGTAAATCCACATTCATCTTCTTCCAGAAATCAAGCTGTAACAAAGGTAATGATAACTCCTTCCTCCATGTCACTGCCTCCCCATGACAGATTACTTCACTTACCAGGACCTCGGTTCTTGATGGGTATGTAAAGTGAACATTGCTGAACTCTATATCCCCTTTAATTTTCTCTGGTTTGAAGCCAGCCTCTGAAAAACTGTCAATCTTTGGTTCCTATGAAAAACAAAATATGAATTAAAAATAGTGGTGAGCAAAAGACTCTTTTCAAACATTTTCTTGGACAGGATTTATGACGTAAAGAGTTTAAATGTAGCAATGGGTCTCTCCCATTTTGTTTCAATCTGTGTATGGTTCAGCCTGTACTTCACAGTCCATAAATGCGGTGGCAACATCATATGGGAGCTCAGATGAGGAGTAACATAGAAACATAGAAATGACGGCAGAAGAAGACCAAACGGCCCATCCAGTCTGCCCAGCAAGTTTCGCACTTTTTTTTTCTCATACTTATCTGTTACTCTTGGCTCCTAGTAACCTTTTGGTTCTATTTCCCTTCCACCCCCACCATTAATGAGAGAGCCAGTGTTGGAACTGCATCTAAGTGAAATATCTAGCTTAGTTAGGGGTAGTAACTGCCACAATAAGCAAGCTACACCCATGCCTATTTGTTTACCCAGACTAAACAACTCAGTCCTTGTTGGTTGTTGTCTGCATATAGATCCACCTTTCTTCATTCCCCCTGCTGTTGAAGCAGAGAGCTATGCTGGATATGCATTGAAAGTGAAGTATCAGATTTTCTCCCCTGCCGTTGAAGCAGAGAGCTATGCATGATGCACCCTTTTAGCACAACAGTATATACCTTTCTGCTTTTCTGCCCAGATCCTGCCTGCATTTCCTGCTGTGAAGTTAACCAGTGAAGTTAACCAGTGAATTTTAACTGGTTAACTTTGGATATTCAACCACGGCTAATCAACTAAAGCTTTGGCTGAATATCCAGTTACATCTAATCACACAAAACCGGTATGCTTAAATTTACAGCAGCCATTTGTGCAGACAAAGTTGCCTGCACAAATTTAGCCGGTCAGCATTGAATATTGCACTAATCGGCTAAATCTGAAAACTCGGCCTGGGGCACACACCGAATTAGTCCCTTTTTTCCCAGTTAAAGCTGTGTGTGCACAATGTGTGTGCCTTTTAGATGTATTGAGGGAAGGCAATTTCCAGATGGCCAATTTATGGACGTAAATCGCTATTTACCTCCTTAAAAGGACTTTGAAAATGTCTTCTCAACAGGGCCAGTACAAGAGTATTTGGTGCCCTGGGTGAAACTTCAATCATGCACCCTCCTCCACCAACTTACCTACTGGTGGCAGCTCCTGCACCGTACTTCCTCCTACCAACAATAAGTATTCTATCACTGCACCCATTTGGGCCCCGTGCTGACAGGATTATACCACCCCAAAAGTTTGGTGCTCTAGGCAACCGCCTAGTTTTCCTAATGGAAGCTCTGGCCCTGCCTCTCAATCCACCACTACCCACATACCAAGCAGTAATATGGACACATATTCACTAGTGCAATGCTCTCATACCAGTCCTGGTGCTCCAACAGTCCATCATGTTTTTACTGGCGTATGCCATAATAAATATGCAGGAGATACATTTGCATATACTGACTCACCAATCTATGCAAATTTACCTCATGAATATTCACAGCCTGAAAACGTGACTGGTTGTGGGGTCAAAGGGACAGGTTTGGGACTGTGGTCCCAGCTTAGTCCCCACACTAGGGACTAAGCTGGGACCACAGTTTTAAAACTGCCCTGCTTTTCCTTTTCTAGAATAGCTATTTGAAGGTGGCTTACATTATCAATGATGTTAAAAATGGTGTGTGCTGCTCCTCTGGCATTAGCAAAGGCTTCAATATTTGGTGCAGCTTGTCCAATACTGAAAGCTCCAATAATTACAGCAAAAAAGACCTGAAAAAAAGAATTGTAAGGAAGATACACTGCTAAGTTATACAGTCATGGTTAATACCATAGTTACAACACTTACCATGCAAATACATTTACCTCCATGCTTATCTAGTAGGTTTAGTGTTCAGTTGATCATTGTATACATTAAGGGACCTTTGCAGTAAAGCTCTGTATGCACACTAAATAGCGTGCTATGCACAAAGGTTTTAGCATCCGTGTTAAACTGCTCCAAAAGGACATTAGTGTGCACATGCTAAAATCTGCATGTACACACAGGTAAACAAGGCATTGGTGGGCATGCAAGAAATAGTGTGGTATGCTCTCCCCCACATGCTAGATTTAGCCTACAATGTAACACCCATTTCAGACCAGGTGTTAGCTTTTTAACATGCAAGCTATTTCCAGGTCTCTCCTAACAGTATTGGGGGATCCTGATGGAGGAGATGGGGCTTGAGGTGCTGTGAACACTGTTCCTTCTAAGCTGTGTGTGTGCGTGCAGGAGTGCACAACTTTTCTCGTGGTCATGGCCAGCTTTTAGCCCCCTGTGCAGGAAGACTGGTGGAGCCATGGTGGAGCTCATCCCATCATGGCCCGAAGCAAAGAAGAGATCCCTAAAACTCTGGGTGCTCTTTCTCCTCGGCCTGCATACCTGTCCCGCCCCCCAGCCCAAAAAAAAATACCTCCGTACCTTTATCACACAAGTTACGCCTGCCCGAGGCCAAATGCCGGCATGCAATCCCCCTGCACAGGAGTCCTCGGCCATGCCTCCCGCCCCGCCCCTGGACCGCCCCGCCCCTGGATTATCCACCCCTCCCCCATCCCACCCCGGCCCCGCCCACTGCCCACCCATTCAGAAAAACCCCGTGGCTTTACGCACGCCCCCGGGCCTTTTGAAAATAGGCCTGGCACGCGTAGGGCTTTTAAAATCTGCCCCATAGTTTTAGATTCTCAAATGATGTGTAATATTTGTAATGAAAAAAGCGCCAACAGAAAAAGCAGGAGCAAATCGATGCCAGTAAATTTTTTCCTAGGGCAATAATCAATTTAGTTATTGCTGCAAACCATGTGGGTGAAAAGCACCCACAGACCTGCAGCAATGCGGGTAGTTAGATTATTGCCCCTGGTATACTAGTATAGGTAGTGCAGTGATGCTTTCAGCTCCTCCACAGCTGCTAATTTGCTATCCATAAAATTGCTGATTTCCAGGGTTGTATTAACTACAGCAGCGCTTCTCAACCAATGTGTCACGACACACCAGTGTGTCACCAAGTACCGGCAAGCGTGTCGTGCACTTCTTGGTCTCCTGCTGCTCTTCCCTCCCTCTCCTCAACTCTAGCGAGATGCACACAATTCTTCAAAGAACACTGCTGCCATTCCTGCTTGAGCTATTAGCACATTCAAGCCCAGAGGGGAACAGCAGCAGTATTCATGGAAGCTGGCAAGAGCAACATGGCCTTTTCTTCCTGCCCCTGTGGCCCAGAAGAGGAAGTGATGTTCAATGGGCACATGGGAAGAAGAAAGAACCATGTTACTGCTGCCACTTTAAAGAACATGTCCCAAAGCTCCCTCCACCTTCCACAATCACTGAGGACTTCCATCTGCTTTCTGAGGCAGTCCTTCACCCGGGACAGCTAATCGCCAGATTTCCCAGACAGCTGCATGGCAGGAAATCCCCGTGGCCACATTCTCAGCTGACTGCTTTGCACCACAATGAAGGCAGCACTGGAAAACAGCAGAAGGCTGCCTTCTTACCACTGTGGGGCCAGGGGGAGCCACTCCTGTTGCAGTTCTCAGCCTGTCACGACTCTGCTTTAATAGCAGAACACCGGCTGCCATTCTCAGTTGCCCAGTGCAAATCCAGGATGCCTAGTGCTGTAGCTGCCACATGTGCTAGGGGAGGGGGTGAGGGAGTGAGACGGAGAGAGCGAGTCAGCATGTGTGTAAATGTGAGAGAATGTGTGTGATTTAGACTGTGTGCATGAGAGAGACTGATTAGGGAAGTGACTGTTGTGTGTAACAGAGTAAGAAACTGGTCAGGGAGGTGACTGAAGTGTGAGTGAGAGAAATTAATCAGGAGGTAGCTGATGTGTGTGACAGAGAGAAATTGGTCAGGAAGGTGACTGATGTATGTGAGAGAAAGATAGATTGGTCAGGGCGGTGACTGGTGTGTTTGTGGTCACGGAAGAAACTGTTATGTGTGTCAGAGTTAGAGAGAGACTGGTTGGGGAGATGACTGGTGTATATGAAAGTTAGAGGCTGGTCAGGGAGATGACTGGTATGTGAGAGACAGAAACTGTGTGTCTGTGAGAGATAGACTAGTCATGGGCCCTAACAAAGAGGAAAGTGAGGACAGAGCTTCAGCAGCCACTGCTGCTTCTGGTGGGTGCTATTGGCCTACAAGGGAAAGGAGTAGGAGAGTTGCTGGAGAGGGTAAGTAAAGGTGGCTTTTTACATTTATCTTTCTTGATTCACTGCCAGTTTAATAATTAGGTATTATGTGATGTGTCTGCTGTTTAAAAATGTTTATAATTTTATAAGTTTTTAATAACTGGATGTTATTACATTTATCAGTTGTTTTAACAGATTTATTATATTTATTATTCTAGCTTTAGAATTATTATTCTACATTTCTTGGGGAATGACTAAATAGAAAAGTGTAGACAAAAACTGAACTGGAAACAGCAAGAAGCCAGACTTGAGTCTATGCAGTGCAACAATTTAAAAATAAACACATTAACTTGATGGTCACTTATTCTGTATTTGGTGAGGGGCTGTCTGTGTGCTGCATGTGAGACCCAGGTAAGGGTATTCTGCAAGCTTGTAGTTTCTTGGGTAGGGATCTATAGCAGCTTGGCTTGTTCTGTTTTCCTAATAAGAGGTGTATTGGTGTTTAGGGCCTGGTAAATTTTTCACAGTGCTGCCTTTTCATAGGTAGGGTTGTTACTGTTGAGTGTGTTCCATAATGCAGGTGTAACTTTGTGCGGGTTAGTTTGTGTACTTTATTGCAGATCCTGGGAGTCTGTAAGGTGCTATATTTCTGTCTCCATTTCTCCAGTTTTGCACTGCATGCAAAGTGGCTTTATCGGGTTTCCATTCCCGTTTCTGTCTCCATATTTGTAATTTGTATTCTTTCTGTACTTGGTGAAGGTCGATTCTATGTGTGTGACAGGGGTGAGGTATTTTACTAGCATGCTTTACCAAATGACGGTATATAAATCTCAACAAATAAATAAATAAATGCAGGCTTTTGTATCAATCTTATTTGTTGTGTCTTCTCAATAGAACATGCATTGGTGGTAAATTACTGTCTTTTCATAAGGAGGGCTATTGAGCCAGGTAGGAGAGAGTGATTATGTTGTTGTTACTGAGATGATACCAGAAATATCTTTTTTGTATGGTGAATTGTACAGGGAATGTCCTAGCTCTGCTCTGCACCCATTGTTGGGGGGGTCAGGGTAGATCCTGTAGATACAGAGTATATGTTTACATTTAGCCCCGTGACAATCATGTGTTCAGTGTGTCATACATGTGAGAGCCATCTGTCAGGTGTGTCCCGACAGAAAAAAGGTTGAGAACCACTGAACTATAGTAACATAAGAACATCAGATGTGCCATACTGGGTCAAACCAAGAGTCCATCAAGCCCAGCATCCTGTCTCCAACAGTGGCCAATCCAAGTCACAAGTACCTGGCAAGTACACAAACATTAAATAGATCTCAAGCTACTATTGCTTATTAACTAAAAGCAGTTTATGGATTTTTCCTCTTGGAACTTATCAAAACCTTTTTTAAACCCAGTTATACTAACTGCCATAATCACATCCTCTGACAATGAATTCCAGAGCTCAACTATGCGCTGAGTGAAAAAGAATTTCCTTTGATTTGTTTTAAATGAGCTACTTGCTAACTTCATGGAGTGCCCCCTAGCCTTTCTCTTATCTGAGAGAGTAAATAACTGATTTACATTAATCTGTTATCCTCCCTCAGTCGTCTCTTCTGCAAACTGAACAGCCCTAACTTCCTTACATTTTCCTCATATGGCAGCCGTTCCATGCCCCTTATTATTTTGGTCACCCTTCTCTGCATTCCTTTCCTAGTCTTTTTTTAAAATTAAGACACATATACAAACTAAAAGAAATTACCTACCTATAGATGCCAGTAGATAAGGACCATTAGCCCACCAGCCTGCTGTTTCCTCATCTATATTGCTATAGCTAAGGCTATCTCCCAGCTATCAGTCATACCTTATCTAAGTCGGTATTATTGTCTCCATTTTTTGGTCATTTATAATTCTGGACAGATGAGCATATACCCTTCCATTCTGAAACCATCTAGTTTCCCCATTCCCTTCACTCACACTCTGCCTTCTTCTATTTTTACTGCTGCCCTCTCTGTGTGATTTCAGTTCGGCTACCTTGACTAGGTTCACATTGTTAAAAAGCACCATCATAGCTGATATTAATTGGTTGATCACTGAATGCAGTTTCAGCAAAGAGGCCAAGGAGAAAGAAATGTCTTCTCTTAGAGGTGTTTTCTGCAGAGCAGAGTTGAGATAGATTGGTAGAGCAATATGGAGAAATCTGGACTGCCAGAATACCTGTGCTGGGTATAAATGTATGGAGGATTTTGGTTTCTAATGTTACACAGACAATACTTTACACAAGCATTCAACTTAGTGAAAAGGCAATTTCAGGGGAAAAAAAAATCCCAGAAAGTTCTTTACTTACAGTAAGCACAGATCCAATGGTATAACCCTCATCTAATATCAAAGTGGTTCCGTACCAGAAAGCCAGCGCATAAGATGCATAAATAAAAAGAAATGCAAATCCTATGGAAATGTTGGCCGTCACGGCCTTCTTTATTCCAATTCTCTTGGCATCTTCTAAATTTCTTTCATACCTGTATAAAAAATATTTTACAAATAACTTAAGTAAACATTATTTGAGTCTGTTTATATTCTACAACACTACTTTTTTTTTTTATTTTCTAAAATAACCTCTCCCCAACATACAAAACACACAAAGCTCACAGTTTTCTTGTTTATCTTGAAAGGCTTTTCCCTCAAAGGATCCTAAAGGTAGGAAGAGAGGACAAAGGCCCACAAGGCTCCAATAAGTAAAGAGTTGAAAAAAAATATCTATAACAGGAGGAAAATGGATTCTTCCTTTAAAGTTCAATGTGAATTTATCTTGTTGCCTAATAGCTGGTAGAGGTGGGAAAAAAAAGTGCAAATGAGAGCCAATACAATTATTGGAATCCCAATGGAACTAAAACAGATTACTTCTGTGAGATTTAGGGTCTACACTGCCATGTCAAAACCAAAACCTTTACATAGGATTATATTCAAGATGTATTGTTTTATCTTTGTTTTCCCCTCTTTCAGAGCCCCTACTCCAAATAACATGCTGATACACGAGCCCTTGCTGATCAGAAGGGCTGGTAGGAAGGCCCTTCCTTTCCAGACATATCCTCAGTATCCTACCCCTGGCCAGCAGGGATCACTGCAGTAGTGGCAGCCATGTTCTCCTCCTGCCTGTGATGGAGGGCCTTGCTTCTGTGGCATGCCCACCCAAGCTGTTCCCCTCAGACACAAAGAATGCTGACCATATTTCTGTTTTGTCCTTCCCCCACCCTTGTGTTGGAAGTTGGGGGAAGAGGGGAGAAGAGGAGGAAGAGGGGAGGAGAGGAGGTTCCTAAAGCAGTCTGAAAGGCAGAAAGAATATCAAAACATACAAATTAAATTGTCGATTTATCTCGCCACATTTTTAGGGGCTTTAGTGCTTCATGGTGTTGACAAACATATAGGCCATGACAGGCTTTTGATTATCTTTAATAATTTTTGTGTAACATGTCTTAAAATACGGCTCTCATCACTTTTCTTCCTTGTAAAAATAAAGAAAAATGGTCACATTAACGGGCGGATTTTAAATGCCCTGCCCGCGTAAATCCGGCCGGATTTACGCGAGCAGGGCCCTTGCGTGCCAGTGCGCCTATTTTGCATAGGCCGCCGGCGCACGCAGAGCCCCGGGACGCGCGTAAGTCCTGGGGCTTTTAAAAAGGGGCGTGTCGGAGGCGTGTCGGGGGCTTCACCAAATGACGCGGTGTTTCGGGGGCATGACGCATTTGGGGGGGCGGGCCCGGGGGCGTGGCGCCGGCCCGGGGGCGTGGCCGCGCCCTCCGGAACAGCCCCCGGGTCAGGTCTTGGCGCGCCAGCAGCCCGCTGGCACGCGCGGATTTACATCTGCCTCCGGTAGGCGTAAATCCATGAATAAAGGTAGGGGGGGGTTTAGATAGGGCCAGGGGGGGTGGGTTAGGTAGGGGAAGGGAGGGGAAGGTGAGGGGAGGGCGAAAGAAAGTTCCCTCCGAGGCCGCTCCGATTTCGGAGTGGCCTCGGAGGGAACGGAGGCAGGCTGCGCGGCTCGGCACGCACAGGCTGCCCAAAATCGGCAGCCTTGCACACGCTGATCCCGGATTTTATAAGATACGCGCGGCTACGCGCGTATCTTATAAAATCCAGCGTACTTTTGTTTGCGCCTGGTGCGCAAACAAAAGTACGCGATCGTGCTATTTTTTAAAATCTACCCCAGTATTTCTACCGGGGACCAATTACTACCTACTTTCTACTACTTTTTTGAAAGTCCCCATACTCCATGATCCTTCTGCTGCTCCTTTTGTTCATATTTTGCTGGCAAAAGTGAGTTTGCTTCACTCTGAGGGAACTGACTGTAATCATGTCACAATATTGTAGGGCTGCAGGGATGTGTTCCACGTGTCATGCAAAACAAAACATGACGAGGGTCAGAAGCTTAAGAAGCATCACAAAAGAGTCATGTTAAACATAAAGGGCCTGGTTTTCAAAAGCATGTACATGCTTAAAAATTGGTTTTACCCGTTTAAATGTACCTTTTCCGTGTAACCGGGCTTTTGAAAATTGCTAAACTATATGCTATTGAATTGTCCATAGGATTTAACCACATAACTCGAAGTGAGGATTAGGTATTAGTGTAGGGATTAGGGGCCACTTTGACATTCAGAGTGAGACGTACGAACAGAACAGTGCTCTCTTGTGAAGATTTGATGACCCTCGGAGTGAGGAAACTCAACCAAAGATGAGATTTGTGCAATGTTCTCTCAACCTAGCTTGATGTTACCCAGGTAGAGAGTCCATCAAGCTAGGATGAGAGAACATTGCACAAATCTCATCTTTGGGTGAGTTTCCTCACTTCGAGGGTCATCAAATCTTCACAAGAGAGCACTGTTCTGTTCGTTCGTCTCACTCTGAATGTCAAAGTGGCCCCTCACCCCTACACTAATACCTAAACCTCACCTCGAGTTAGCAGGTGGGCCTCCTATAGAGATATAAATACCTTCCTAGGATAAGCAAAGTATGGTTAGTCTCTCTCTTTCATGTTAAAAAAAAAAGTATAACTTATCTACAGCTTTTTTTTTTTTTTAGTCAGGTTGAATAGCTAGTTTAATCAAATACCCTGGATTATAGTTCAAAAAGAAACTACTCTAAAAAATACTGATGCAGGCATTTAAAAAAAAAAAAAAGAAAGAAAGAAAATGGTAAAAGGCAAATCTCCATACCGTTTAATTTCTTTCTGTTGTCCTCCAAAAGCTATCACAGTCCTGATTGCTGACAGAACCTCTTCTGCCACGGCTCCAGCCTTTGCATAGGCAGTCAGTTCTTTATTAGTGAATGCTGTCAGAATCTAATGAAAAGAAATATTGGGATTAACACTGAGCCATTATTCTACTGATGGTTTTTTTTTCTCCAAGAGGTATCTTAGCGGGTCATTTATCAAAATGCATTAGGACCCTAATGCCTGTGATAATGGCATAACACGTGCAATAAATACTGTATTTTGAAATGCATATGCAAATCTAAAATTTGTAGTTCAGTGGGAGGAGTAAATGGAAATGTGGGCTGGTTAACATAACACATTATACCTTTTTTCTATGCATAGAGAGAGAGAGAGAGAGAGAGAGAGAGAGAGAGAGAGAAGCACCAAGCACCTCTATGGAGAGTTACTTGTATTTGAACTTTTTATACCACTGTAAGAGGGGGCACTATAAACTCAGGGTGAGGTTGGTGGGGGTGGGGTCAGTTCTTGGGGACAGTTTTACATGCACAGTCATACGTATGAACAGAACAGTTACCACCAGTGAAGATTTAATGTGATTTGGAGGGATGAAAGGTAAAAGAAAAATAGTTTTGTACCATGTTCTCTCTACCTGGCTTGATGCTCACTCTACCTAGCTGCAATCAAGATAGGTAGAGAATAAAGTGTACAAATCTATTGCACCTCAGAACCCACTCTACCCCACAAAACTCACGCCAAGTTACTAGTGGCCCATCTTATAGTAATATAAATAGTTACATTTTTTGTGAGTCTCTCTCTCATCTACTGCCCAAATAGCTTTACTCTCATCCTTAACTGAGTCACTATTAGGCTTGAAGCTTAATTTAAGTGCCACCATTGTATTAGGTGACTTTAACATATACATGGACCAAATTCCACCTTCTGTCCCAAGGTTTTGGTTGAACCAATATTATGGATCAACTATTGTTTAATATCATATAAGCTTTCTGTTCTGCATTATTTGAAGACCAAGCAGAATTTGCTCCCTGTTGTTAAGCATGGTCATTTAGATTCTGAGCAATTCCAGGAATGAATACTATCTAAGATTCCTGATATTTGCCTATATGATGTAACCATTGCTGTTAACGATTGGACCCAGATGTTATTAAATACCACTGATGAGTTAGCTCCCTTATAAACATTACATATTAGATGTACACATCATGCCCCTTGGATTACTTCAGCTCTAATGGGGAAAAAAGCTGTGCTACATCGTTTACAGCATGGTTGGCAAATGTCTCGTTTAGATATGCACAGCCAGCTTTATAAAACCAAGTTAGAAACATATAGGAAATTTGTTGAGTCAGTGAAAAAATATCTCTGCTCATGCAAGATTCAGGCAGCTGATTTCAACCCTCATGCACTTTTCCTACTGTTAAGCATCTAACTAATCAAAGCTGAGTCACCCTGCTCTGTGACTCTGAGCCTTCTTGTCCTGCTCAGCTTTGCCTGGGCCTTCGAGCCTCCTGCAGTTCCTTGCCCTGCTTTGACCTTTGGAACTTCCTTGCTCTGCCTTGGCCTTTGGGCCTGCTGTATTTCCTTGTCTTGTCTAGTCCTGTCCTTGTCTAGTCCTATTCAGTTCTCCCTGTGTTGTGTCCATTGGTTTCCGACACCCTCTCTCCGCCCTCCTCACCTCTTTGGCACCTCCCTCTTCGGCCGTGGGAAGATTGGCTGCTGCGGCATCTTCTTGCCGTGGTCCTCCAGCCTCCCCGGACTGGCTCCACGCTGCTAACCGCCATGTTTCCTGGAGGCCTAGGGGCTCGGCCCCGACTGAAGTACCGGCGATGGCGCGAACCTTGGGGGCGTCCCCCGAAGATGACGTCACCCGCGACGGATATTTAAGGTCTTAGAATTTGCTAACACACAAGCCGATACAGTAAAGCATGGCCGTGGTTACCCTGCTTCTAACCCGCTTTGTACCTACAATTTGGCCGTGTAAGTCCAACCCGCGATTCATTATCCCTTTTAACCCATCTTTACCGCTTCTTGAAATCAACGGGTAACCCTTTCCGCCCGCGGCATGTATATGATATGTAAACAATCGGATTAGCTATTCCCTCCGATCCAGTAACGTGCGCCCCGATTATCGCCTTTTTAACCTGCAGTTTTGTCACATGTTTAACCTGCTAATTTACCGCCTACCCTTACCCCTGCGTTAGTGTGGAGCGTCAGGCAAGCCCCAGCAGAGAGAGACGAAATTTTACGGGCAAACATTCCTATGAGGCTTCAGGAGCCCGGGGCGGATCGGGCGGTCCCCATGCGAGGCGGCTTCCAGCAGCCCCCGCCGGTGAAGGTGCATGAGCGCACGCCGTGACCTGAGCGCCCGGCTGGACGTCCAAGGTCACGGCGTGCACTCATGCACGTACAGGCGGGTGTTCATGCACCTTCGCCGGCGAGGGCTGCTGGAAGCCACGCCTCGAATGGGGAGCGCCTGATCCGCCCCGGGCTGCTGCCGAAGCCGCTCGGGAGGAGGGGAGAGAGGACTGGGGCTGCTCCGGAGCTGCCAGCACGCCCGCCCGCATTGGAGACCGGCACCCATGGACGCGGCCAGGGCAGGTGAGCGGGGGCTGGGGGAAAGTTTGCCCGATCCTGGCTCCTCTAAAGGTCTTGTCCCGGGGGGTGAGGGGGTCGGGCAGTGAAGCAATCATTTGCACAGGACAACAAAACAAACTACACCAGCCCTTCTCCTGTATCCACTTCCTGGTACCTGTCATTTGAAATGACATTTGAAATGACAGGTACCAGCGCACCCAGGATACTATATAGGCGCTGTATAGCGCTCTATACAGTAAAATGGATTGCGCTTCATGGACGCTTCATGGACGCGGCTTGCATTTGCATGCCATTTAAATACTGTATCGAGCGGTATGTGATTCGGATTGTGCGTGCGGCAAACGAGGGTGCGCCCGGCACTACCGCACTCTTTCTTCCGCGTCCTTACTGTATCGGCCTGACATTGAGTTAGCAAGGATTGTCAATGGACTCGCTTCGACTTCCAAGCTACTCTGCCTCCTTGGCTAACCAGGAGTACCCGCTCCTCGGGGGCCTCGCTCTCTCTCTCTTACTTTGTAGATTGCAGTCTGGAACCGGTACTCGCTCCTCGAGGGCCCTTGTTCCTGGATTTCTTCGAATTCACTTCTGCCTGGAAGTCAGCACTGCCTACTACATCTGTGAGTTACCATCGCTCTCTCAGAGCTTTCCCTGGAACCAGGTACTCTCTCCTCGAAGGCCTATACATTCCAGCTCCTGGGCTTCTATGAGACATTGTGTGAGTGTTACCATCAGGTTCGGTACATGAATTCTGCTTACCCTGCCTACTCACTATATTTCAGTTTCTCTACAGCTCAGCCTCCAGGGATTGCTGTTCCAGTATCAGAGGGACTACAGCCCAGCCGGGCATTCCAGCTCACTACTGCCACCTCTGGTGGTTCAGTTTACTGTCTAATAAAAGAACTAGGGTGTGTTTGTCTCCATACTCTGAGCCTGACCAATGGTCCCTCTCAGGGTCTCCCTCGGGGGCGTGGTCATCTGCCACTGGTCCAAGGATCTACCCTCTACTCTCCTAAATACTACAGATTGCTATCTCCCAAGCAGACCGTTAACTCCGAACTGAACAGATTGCTAACTGCTATCTGATTGCTCCTCCCATCAGATAGCGGTTTCATTACACCCTGTGGCCACAGTTCCCAGTGGGCCTTTTGTGTCTCCTTCTCCAACCCTTACTTAAAGCCCTTACCTCCAATTCCCTCCTGCCATCAATATCCAGCTATACCTCCGATTCCAGTCATTGCCTCCAGTTCCAGTTTTGTCCCTGTTCCTATCTCATCACCCTTGCCTGCTTTGTCTCCAGGTCCATCGCTTCTTTAACCAGATGGTCCCTACAATCAGAGATGAAACTGCCTTTCTGACACAAACTTTTGTGGATGCCCCTTCTGCCCAAGTACATCTTGGGGTGATTATTGATTTTGAAGCTTTGAGACTCTGATATTAAATTGCAAGGGAATGTGATCATCCGTCTAACAAAGCCATCTTCCTATTATTGCTACAACTCTATAGATCAGATTCCACCTTTGACCGTGTGTCTGCTCGACCGAGGACATCAAAAATTGGGGGTAAATCCTTTTTCTTAGCCATACTTCAGCCAGCTGACCTTGGTGTCTCTTGATCCTGGTTCATGCCTTGCAGCTGACTTTTTCCTTGTATTAGCAGAACTTGTGATGCAGCTTTCATTGCAGATACCAAGTTATTTGTGTTTGTGCCATCCACTTATGTGAATCATAGTCAGCCTAGAAATCAGTACTCCTTGGAAAGCAATCCTTCTCTTCAGAAAAGTGTCTACTTCAATCTGTTTCAGTTGCCAATCCATTTGCAGTCCGGCAGCCTGATTTATTCATTTATCAGTCCAACAGAACTGTAGTCATAGAAGGGTCAAGAATTGAGTCCTCAACAACATTAATCTTTGTCAGGGCTCGAGTAGTTTGTGGACAGTAAACTTAATTTGAGTCACCTTCTGGTAATATTCACATGGGAACCTAAGAAACAGGACCCTTATTTCAAAATGCTATAGTCTACATCTGTGCCTCCAGTCATGTCCTTCATTGTGCCCTCGTCTAAATGCTTCTATTATGTTTTTCCAGTATGTTTCAAATAGTTCCTCGCTTCATTTCCTTTAAATCCTGTGTTTGGACCCTCGATTCCCTCTGCTGATATAGAAGTTATACCTTCATTTACTCTGCAGCTGAAGAAAAGAGGCTTGAAGAGGGGGCTTTGAGGAGGGAGTATTGTTGCAATGCCACTGTGATACAAGCCTGCGAGTGACCTCTCACCTACCTGGCTGGCTGGACACCGGCTCTGTTTCTTCCTGCAGCCGGGAGGCCATCCAATGCTGCCTTGCCATCTCCTCATGCGGCTGGAAGCCACCACCTGGGTCCTCTTTTGCGGCGGGGCTGCCACCATCGCTACCTCTCTTAGCGGCCAGGAGTGTTGCCAACGTTATTCTTGAGGCCAGTGGGGCTGCCGATGCCTGGTGTCGCCGCGGCCATTTTCGCGACTGGAGCCATCACTACCACTGTCCTCCTTCATGGCTGGGAGTCACTGCTGCCACTGTCTATCTCATGGCTGGGATGCCACCAATACCTCTGCCTTCTCTATGCAGCTGGGAGGCCACCCAATGCCGGCTTCTGCTTAGGCGTGCATGCATATGTTGTGCCCGTTGGTCACAGATGGCTGCGACCTCTCATGCTCACCTCTTTTTTCCCTACACCATTAATCATTGGGAGAATGGCGGCCTCCGCCAACCAACGCCAACTTCCCTGACGTCTCCGGGACAAGATGGGCGCTGCCAACCGCCATCTTACTTCCAGCATCATCTAGGCACACAGGAGCGCTCGCACGCAAGGGCCTCCTTATGTATATGTCATGGCGGGAACCTCGGAGGCGTCCCCTCCCGATGACGTCATCACCGCTAGTGTACTTATACTGACTGGTCCATTGCTAAGACGAGTTAGCAAAGAGTTCTCTCGCTTGTTAAATCTGCTCTAACTTGGATCTTCTGTTCCAGACTTTCCTCCTGGTAATTGGATGCTCTGAGTACCCGCTCCTCGGGGGCTCTTCCGCGTCTTGGCTATCCGCTCCTTGGAGGGCCTTCCTGCCTTGGACTTCCTGACCCGCTCCTCGGGTATCTCTACTGGGACTTCCTTGTGTGAGAACCTTCTTCATCTTCTATCAACCTCACTGAAGATTCCAAGGTGTACCCCGTTCCTCGGGCCACTATCATCCTTCAGTCTATCTACGCTACTCATCCTGAGCCTCAGGATATCGCTCCATCTATACAAGATCTACGGCCTGGTTCCTGTATCAAAGACCTCTATCTCCTCGGCATCTATAGTACAGTTTCCTCAGCATACCCCGCGCTGCGGGCCACTACCGGATCTTCGTATCTACATTATCATCTTGACTACTGTATTTGCTCAAAGACTGTGTTTCCTATATCTCCGCTCCTCGGGTTATGTACTATCTTTCTCCCTAATAAAATCTCTCTCGCAGCTGTGTCCTACATCGCTGATACCACGCCCACTGATGGTGAGGCCCACGGGGCTCCTCCCTGTGGGCGGAGACATCTCTCACCTCGGCCCGGGGTTCACAACTTCATCAAAACCGTAACATGTCTTTCCTGTTGTTTTAAAGGGCCCTCAGTGGGAAAAGCCCTGCGGCCCTCTTTGATGACATCATCACCTTGTTTTGTCTTCAGCCCTATAAAAGGGCTTTCCTGCCAGTTCACTGTTGCCTTCGCAAGAATCCTCATGATTGTCCATGGCTCTTTATCTTTCAAGGTCTTCTGTGGACAAGTTCCTGTCTTGATGGTCTTCATGTTCTTCGTTGGATGTTCCTGGCCTTCTTTTCCTGTTCCATGTTCCTGGTCTTGGGTCGGTTCCTCGTCCAAGTCTTTAGAATCTTCGCCTCATCCAAGTCTTAGGTCAAGTTCTGGTTGTTCCAGTCCTCGTTCCCAAGTTCTGCCTTTCAGCTCCTCTCTTGTCCTTCCTCCAGGTGTGCCAGCGTCATGGTCCATGACCAGCCCATGGAGGGTTGTGTAGGGTGCCTCCTGGCACAAGGCCTGTCTCAAAGTCAGTTTTCACTGGGTCAAGGCCTCGCAGTCCATCCTTGTTTTAGAGTTCCAAGTTTCAAGTTCTAAGTTCCTAGTCATGTTTCTAGCTCCAGTCTCATGGAACTTGTCCAGCCAGTGGATCTCCTGTTCCTCATTCCAAGCCATGTTCCTTGTTCCAAGAGATGTCCTGGCTCCCGTCCTCATCTGTGTCTCAGTCCAGAGCCTGTCTCGCTCCCAGAGTGGTTGACGACCAATCCATGGCGGGTTGTGTAGGGCGCACAGCAATACAGCATGGTCCGCGACCAGCCCTAGGGCTGTGTAGGGTGGGTGCGGTGCCCATTGAAGCTGAACTCTAACCTGAACCTGAGCCTTCATCCATGTTTCTCATCTCCAGAGCCTTCATCCATGTTCCTCTCTCCAGGGTCTTCATCCTAGTTTCAAGTCTTCATCCAAGTTCCAAGCCTTCAGTGTCTTTGTCCATGTTTCTTGTCATGCCATGTCCTGTCCTCATCCTTCATCTGTCCTGACTCATTCACCATTGCAAGCAGCAGGTCTGAAAGTAAGCGACTGTACCCCATGCTCATAACATGCCCATTCTGTTGAAGATCTTTTACATGTGCAAAAAAACAAACCTTAGCCACTAACTCTTCCTCGACATCACTTCTGAAAATATTAGATAGAACTGGACCTGGGACTGATTCCTGACGCATTCCCTTGGTAACCCCCTTTACCTTGGAGTGAATGCCAGTTACTGTTACCTACTCTTGTCTATTACTCAGCCAGTTGCTAACCCAGACAACCATCTCAGGGCCCAATCCTTGGCTATTCAGTTTATTTACAATTCACTTGAGCAGAACATGATATAGTCATCTGTGAAAATTATATGGAAATTATAGGTCATCTTTGCAATACAAAGATTACATAACATGGATCTGACAGATCACAGCTCACATGAAAACTAGACGAGAAAATGCAACATCAAATCAACTTAGATTAGATGTTGCATTAACTAAGCAGCGAGTTAATAAGAACACCGTGGTGTGTGGAGTATTTTTTGTACAATATTACAAAATATTGGAGATTTTGAAGTAAATAATATTTGCATTTAGAAATGATCTGCACTTATCTCTCTCTCATTGGCTCTTTGGCCTTCCTGGTGTTGCTTTATGCTATCAGTGCTGTATTGTTGGAGAGGTCAGATTGTATGTGGCATTTTATAATATTGTATTTGAGGATTTACTGTATGTTATCATGCATTGGGTACAAGCTTTACAGAAAGGAGTGAGCAAAATGAAACTAAACTAAAAAGAATAACCTACCTTTGACCAAACAGCAGCAGAGAGCCCCATGACTGGACTTATTGCAAGTATCACCAGTGTCAATTTCCATCCTTTTATGAATCCAATTACAAATCCTGCAAGGAACGTGGCTAAAGACTGAAACAGCATTGCAATTTTGTCACCTATTCCTTCATTAATTTTAGAGATATCACTGGAAAACAAACAAATAGATAAAGCACAGTGAACAAGAGCTGCAAACAAATCATTCAGATCTCTGTTAAGAGAAATACTTTGCAAAATTGTCATATGATATTGCCAATCCTGGGAAATAACCTGTTTAATGACTGTTATTTTTTTCTCTTTCGTTAACTTGCCTTTGTTTTCTATTGCCTGTATAGGATATGCTCACTAAACACTCATTTGAATCATTTCAGCAGACTAGTGACCTACCAACTAGTATTTCCTTGAAAAGAGAGTATACAATAGCTGAGCTATTTAAACAGTCACAGTGAGCGTAAATGTCAAACAGAGCTACAGGTGAAGGCATCTATTTGACCTATTTTGACCTATGTTGTTCATGATGATGTAATGCAATGTTGTTAATGATTATGATTATGGAAGAATGGGTAACAAATATATATATTTTTTCAAAATAATTTTTATTAATAGGAAGACGTTACACAAATCTGAGATAGCAATAGCAGATGCAAACAGAAAAAAAAAACTGCGTACAATACAAGCGTTGCACAAAAATGTGTGGTTCAACAACCAATCCTCTGTCAACGTACTCCCCATTTTTCCGTTTTTATACCCTCCATCCACTTAAAATAAATAAATCTAATGGAAAGTAAAGGCAATTATCTTAGGAAGCCTGCTAATAAGGATACTACTATTTCTGAATTTTAATTTTCCCTTTAAATTTTTTAAATTCAATTTCTTAAGATTGTTATATGCATCTAGTGTGGTTGCCAAGTTAATGCCTTAGATATGTAGAAATAAAGATCAAATTAACTTAGGGCCTGATTTATTAAGCTTTTTTGCCCATAGACACAGAATAGGAAAAAAAAAGCCTTAGTGTTTCAGACCCTTACTCCAAGAGGACTAAGGGTCTGAAACTTCACCCCACATTTCTGCAGACCAGGAGGAAGAGGGACAGATGAGGGACATTCGCAGCCATTAGAAGCCTCTAACCGCACTGTCGCAAGTTTAGTGGAGGCGGAGAAGAGAAGGGGCTGACTGTGGTTGTCAAAACATTTGCAGCCTCTGCTGCACGCAGAGGAAAGCTGGGTTACCACATAGATGAGAAACTTTCCCCTACTATTGCCCTGTGCTCTGAAAGTAGCCTGACAGAAAGAGAGGGAGCTCTACCACAACAGTGAATACAATGGCTCAAAGGAAGAAAGGATGAAATGAGACCGGGGATGACAGTACGAGGGGATAGACAGAGGGAATAAGGAATGAGCAGGAATGGAAGAAAAAGAAGGGGAGAGGAATCCATGACTGACCTGGTTAAGTGGAGTAAGAGTGGACGGCAGCCTCTCAAGTGAGAGAAGGAGAGGATCCCCTGAAATTAGGCTGGTCAGAGACCGAGGACCACCATGGTCCAGGAAGGAAGAAGGGAAAGTAGACCTCCGGGCACAAAAGAGAAGAGAGGAGACAACAGCCAGGTTTGGATGTGACATTAAACAGAAGTTATTTAGGGGGGACAAACAGGCAGACATGAGGCCTTCTCTTTTAAAAGCAGGCTATTGTTTCACGCTTCTAAAATCTAAATTATTTTGTGACTGTCATTTTCTGTATGTGTTGTAAGAATCATTAAAAAAAAAAAATCAAGTATAAAAGAACAGGCTAAAAGAGACTCTGAGTTTTCAGGGAGGGTGAGTTTCAAAACTTTTTATTTGGGTAAACACCTTACCCATGTAAAGAGACCCTTGGAAAATTGCTATTTCCTGCCACTGAGGGTAAAAAATACCTACCCTGTGAACAGCACACTTTTACCTGCGGGGGCTAAATGGAGTAGAGATTACATTTTGAAGTCATCGTGCATACTTTCAAAGCAGATGAAAAGGACACAGGTACAAAAGTACTGGCTTTCCCTCATCAGTCTGAGTTTTCAAACGGGAACTCTGTGTGCAGTTTCCCTTTGAAAATTAGATTGCAGGTCTGCAGGTACCAGTGCTGATTTTCTGCCTGGAATTTTTTTTCTTTTTAATTTGCTTCCTTTTCCCCATTACAATTGGATTGGAAGGTGGAATGCCCTCAACCTTTAGCTATAAGGGCAATTTTTAAATAGCTTTGGAAACTGCCCTTCCCTACGTATTTAATTTTGATCAAAGTTTTATACATTATGAATAATTCTGGAGTGCACCTTATTATTCCTTTTGTTATGCATGCAAAAATTAGAGACGTGTATATGGGGTCCATGAAACTTGTTGAAGCTGAAAAGGGGGTCCATGTTCCCTGAAAGGTTGGGAATCTCTGCCCTAGAGAAAAAGGATGAGGAAACCGCATGGCGCATGCCTGTGTTGTGACATCAGAGCGAACTGAGAGGAAGCCAAAAAAACGCTTGCCCAAACTTCATGATTATTCTTATAAATTGGACTAAATATGCATGATTAAGTGGCATTCTTGCTGCGCACTGTGCACGTCAGAGGAGAGGGGGTGGTGTCATAGCTAGCTAAGGGGGTCATTTTCTGAGGCTTATCGCGTGCGATAGCTTGCTAGGGGCGGCGAGGGGAGGAGTCGGGGTGGACTCCGCGATGTCTTTGCTGGCGGCGATAAGGTAAGACACGTTATCGTCGCCAGTAGCGCGCCCAATAGCACCACCTTTCTCGGTGGTGCTATCAGGTGCGAAAGCTGGCAGCGAAAACACCACAGTGGTGCGATGGCTGCCGGCTTTCGCAGGCCCGCCCCCCTGTTTTCGCTGGATTCATCATTCTGCAGTAGAATGGTGAATCCAGGCCTAAGTTTGGTGACAGAAACAGATTAGTATTTCCAAACCCTCTCCTGGAGGAACACCTAACCAGCTGTATTTTTAGGATATCTGTAATGAATATATGCGAGACAGATTTGCATATATATGAGACCCCCAATGAATGCAAATCTGTCTAATACACATTCATTGGGGCAATCCTGAAAACCCGACTGGATAGGTGAGCCTCCAGGAGACGGCTGGGAAACACTGACATAGAGAGAGGGATCTTTTCTTGAGAAGGCCTTAAGCATTCCCCTTTCTCTCATTTCTCCCTCTTCTAAGCCCCTACTCTGGAAGGTCTATGCAAGCACCGGTAGCAACTCACTTTGAACTCTTTTGGTGGAAAAGTGTGTCATAACCAGATGATGACGATGGTGGACTGAGCAGCACCGGCGCCTCCTAGACTAAACCCCAGCACCCCTCTTGTGCAAACAGCAGCCACCCTCTCTCCATTCCCTCTGTCATTTATTGAGATCTAATACTTATTGTAAGGTAATAGGTAATTATTAGCCAAGCCGCTTGCCCCATTTCTTAGAATTTCACAGCTTTTTTGAGAGACAGTGGTTAGAGCTCTTCAGCATTGTGATGGGAAGTTACTAAAACTAAGATCTTTTTTTTTTTTTTTTTTTTTTTTTAAATTCTTCGACTATCCACAGCTATCATGTAGAGTATACTGTTATAGTATTTATTCCCAGTTTTCTAGAACATGAGATTGATATTCAAAGGGTTTGTGTGAGTAACCTTTGGAGGTAGCTGGACAAAAGCCTGGATTTTGCTATTTCCTCCCAACAAGCAGAAAAATGTTGTGCATACAACTCAAAGTGTGCATAAAATTTATATGGACAAAAGACGCTCCAGTGCAGGGCTAAACATTAGCTGATATCCACAGAGTGCTGACTAAATTTACCTGCCTGAGTCTGGCTGGAAAATTACCTGTCTTAAAGTTATTTCAGTAAAATTAAACACATAACTTTATCCGTGTAAAGACAGCGGCAGACTTAACTGGATAAGCCCTGCTAGATATCTGGATAAAGTTACGTAACTTTACCTGGATAATTTACCAGCTCGCCAGCTCTCTGAATATTGACCTCTGCGTTTATATGGTCAGCGGGAGGTATCTTTCTTGTCGCTAGGGATCTGACTCAGAGCTGGGATAAGGGACAGAGGTGACTGGAGGGGAGCAGCTGCCCCAGGTGAGGAGCCCAAGGGAGCATCATCAGCAAAGCTACTTTTACCTCTGCTCATAAGCACACAAGGCTCTACCTGAATACTCTATTAACCAGTGCCCAAAATCTCAGGCAGCAGAGATCAACCCTTTGTTTCCTACTCCAGCCCCTCCCCTCCCAGACAGCATGCAAGGAACTGGATGTGAGCCTGGAGAAGACAGAGCACAATGCAAAGCAAAGAAGAGCCCTCCCTAATCCAGCCTCTCTCCTCTTTTTTCCCCCCCATCTCCTCCTTGCAGGGATCAGAAAGGGTGGGGGGGGGGGGGGGTGGAACTGGAGAGGAAAGCAGAACAAAGCAGTTTTTACCTGCATATTTCTTTTTCTAATTTGTGATCCCTTATTCTGTATTTGATGAGAGTCTGTGTTCTATATGGGTGATGGAGGTGAAGAATTCTGCTGGCACGTAGGTTCTGTGTAGGGATCTGTGAGCGACATTACGGATGGGATAGAAGGTAAGGTTTGTCTTTTTGCGGACGACACTAAGATCTGCAACAGAGTGGACACGCCGGAAGGAGTGGAGAGAATGAGACGGGATTTAAGGAAACTGGAAGAGTGGTCGAAGATATGGCAGCTGAGATTCAATGCCAAGAAGTGCAAATTCATGCATATGGGGAGTGGAAATCCGAATGAACTGTATTTGATGGGGGGGGGAAAGGCTGAAGTGCACGGAGCAGGAGAGAGACCTTGGGGTGATAGTGTCTAATGATATGAAGTCTGCGAAACAATGCGACAAGGCGATAGCAAAAGCCAGAAGAATGCTGGGCTGCATAGAGAGAGGAATATCGAGTAAGAAAAGGGAAGTGATTATCCCCTTGTACAGGTCCTTGGTGAGGCCTCACCTGGAGTACTGTGTTCAGTTCTGGAGACCGTATCTACAAAGAGACAAAGACAAGATGGAAGCGGTACAGAGAAGGGCGACCAGGAAGGTGGAGGATCTTCATTGGATGACGTACGAGGAGAGATTGAAGAATCTAAATATGTACACGCTGGAGGAAAGGAGGAGCAGGGGTGATATGATTCAGACCTTCAGATACTTGAAAAACTTTAATGATCCAAAGACAACGACAAACCTTTTCCGTAGGAAAAAAATCAGCAGAACCAGAGGTCACGAGCTGAGGCTCCGGGGAGGAAGACTAAGAACCAAAGTCAGGAAGTATTTCTTCACGGAAAGGGTGGTGGATGCCTGGAATGCCCTTCCTGAGGAAGTGGTGAAGTCTAAAACTGTGAAGGACTTCAAAGGGGCGTGGGATAAACACTGTGGATCCATCAAGTCTAGTGGGCATAAATAGAGGAGGCAGCAAACACTGCACGGAGCGGCAGTAGCCACTGAGGCATTCACGGAGCGGGATGCCAGTGGCCAGTGATTGGTGTTCCACCTTCACGGAGCGGAAGGATGGAGGGCTGCCATCTCAAAAAAAAAAAAAATTAAAATTAAAAAAAAAAAACAAACAAGCAAACAAAACAGGGGTGGGTAAGGGGCAGGGGTGTGGCCTGCTGGTTGCAGCGGTTGCTACCCCTGATTGAGCTGGATGTTCACTAGGATGGCGCTGCTCTCTGCATTGGTGGAGGGGTGGAAGGGAATTGGGGCCGGAGGGTGCTGGAAGCCAATAGAGACGGGTGGGAGGGAGAAAAAGGGGGAAAAAAATGGATAAACTGCGTAGCTTGCTGGGCAGACTGGATGGGCCGTTGGTCTTCTTCTGCCGTCACTTCTATGTTTCTATGTTTCTATGACGCAGTCCAGCGTGTTCTGTTTTCCCACTAAAAGGGGTATTGGTGTTTTAGACTCAGGTGGAATATTTGCAGTGCTGCCTTTTCATTCATTGCTGTTGCTGTTTGAGTTCTGGGAGTTAGTGTTGTATTGTTATAGCAGGCTTGCTATATAGTTTCTGAGTGACTTTTTGCAGGGTTTGTGTGTTACTTTACAAAATGCTTGATAATGGAGACACTTGTGTCACTGTAACCGAAGTGACAACACAATTTGAATGTTTTTTTCTATGGTGAGTTGTAAAGAGAAAAATTGTCAGTTCAACCCAGCCAGCCTTCAACAAAATATAATAAGAAATTCTTTGAACTGATAAATGTAGGTATTTCTTGGGATTTTTTTTTTTGCAGTTTATTTCCAAAAATTTCATAACACATATTCATTAGACTGTGACATGATTTCTGAAACATATATTTTGCAAAACAAAGTTTTAATATTTCAAAGTATGATTTTTTTATTTATTTATTTAGAGTTTTATATACTGACATTCTTGAAATTTGATATTATTGATTATGATATCCAGTTATGTAATTTTAAAGGATTGTTCTGAGAAGGGTTGAGGTGGGGACATACTGATAGTTGAGTTTAATTTTAAACACTCAAGGTGAGTCTATGAGCCTGAAAAATAATTGAGGAGGATGCACAAGGCTGAAGAAATTAGCAGAGTCAGGCCCGGTGCAACCAGGTGTGCATATCGTGCAATTGCGAGGGGCAACAAACCCAGAGGGGTGGCAGCAGCGGGTGATGTTGAGACATCATCAACCTCCCAAGTCCCAGGAAATCCGTGCAGTGCCAACCGGAGCAGGATCTATAGACTTGGGGAGGAGGGAGGAACAGATGTGCACACTCTTCCCCTGCCCTGCAGCACTGGTCGGTCACTGATGGCTCCCAAGGCCGCAGCTGCTGTAACCAGTAGAGTTGCAAAGCCCTCAAAGTAGCGCCACTGGTGCTGGCCTACCTCACAGTCAATAGCTGAGAGTGGCAGGAGCTGCATCAAAAGGGAAAGGAAGAATTGCTTTCGGGCCAGGGACCTGCCGGAAGCACTTAAGCAGCACAGGGAGCCCTTGTGTGTGTTTGTGCGTGTGTGTGGTGTGTGTGTGTGTGTGTGTGAATGGCTGCCTGCCTGCCTGTCAGCCTGGGGTGTGTGTGTGTTTGTGAATGGCTGTCTGCCATCTTCGGGTGTGCGTGTGTGTGTGTGCGTGTGTCTGTGTGTATGTGTGTGAATGGTTGCCAGTCTTGGATGTGATGTATGTGTGTGTGTGTGAATGTGTGTGAATGGCTGTCTGCCAGTCTGGAGTGTTTGTGTGTGCCTGAATGGCATCCAACCTGCTTGTGGTGTGTGAAAAAAGTTTGTGCCAACCCCACTAATGCAGGACAAGCTTAGGATGACTTAAAATGAAAGGTTTTCAGGTATGAGGAACAGGGTTTTTTTTCCATCCTTATTAATTTAATTACTGGGTGTTTGTGTCTGCTATTTAAAATATTTTATTGCTGTTTGTAAAATTTTAAAAACTTTTTATATGTGTTCTTAATTACTGAATGTTGTTCTGTTCATCAGCTCTTTGGCAATAATCCTTTTATTAGTGTGGTTTACTGTGATTGATTTATATTTCTTGATTTATGAGGTCTAGTGATGATTCTGTTTTTTCCATTGCTGCATTGCTTACAGAATCTGTCTTGTTGCAGTTTCCAGTTTGGTTTCTGTCTACATGCTTCTGTTTATACTTTATTCTGTATTTGGTGAAGGTCTGTCTCTATTCTGCATGTGTGACCAAGGTGGAGTATTCTGCTAGCATGTAGTTTCTGTGCAGGGATTTATAGCAGCTTGGTTTGTTTTCGGACCTGGTGTAGTATTTGCAATGTTGCCTTTTCACAGATAGAGTTGTTCCTGTTTGAATGACTGCAGTTAGTACTGTTTTGATATTATTGTCTGTTATTATTATTGTTTTGATATTATTGATATTATTGTCTGATATTATTACTGTTTTGATATTATTATCATTCAAGGCCTACCAAGGGCCAGACCCACATCTAACAAGTGTTATAACAGGCCTAATAACATATGGGTTCCAAGTTTCTTTTTTTGCAGGGTTTTCTGGGTGGCAGCACAGCAGTGCATGTTTTTCTGTACAACACAATAGTAACAGGTGCAGCAGGTGTCATTTTTACATACCGGTAGGTGGGGAAGAGCACCTGAAGATCCCTCCTGCACAATTTAGGATTTTTTTTGGAACTGCGGTTGAGGTAAGATATGTTCGGGATGGGGGGTGTCAATTTTGAAAGTTTGGATCACTGGATGGAGAAGGGAAAGGGTCTGGGACAGAACATGAGGCCAATAGTTTCTATTGTGTGTTGGTTAATTGGAAAAAAAAAATTCAGCGCTTCAAAAATAGAATGGGGAGGAGTGGGGCATCACAGTAACTGTTCGCACAGGGCAGCAAAAATGCTAGCACCGGTTCTGAGGGATGTGGTTCCCAAATCTGTTCTGGGAGACTCACAGCAACTCGTGTTTTCAGGATATTTCAATGAATAATAAGCTTTTGCAGCTGAAAGGAAGGGGCTCACTGGCCCTATGTTGATTTTACGTTTCTGTAGCTATTGCTGCTGCCACTGCAGAAGGATCATAAGCATTACAGGCCGAGAGAAAGAGGGTGAGGGGAGGGAGCTGTGCTTGGCAGGGTAAAGAGAGGTGCCAAAGAAGGGACTGATGCTGTGCAGTAGACTGGGGTGCTGCTGCTGCTGGGCAGGAATAGGTAAAGGAGAGGGCACGCACGTTGCTGGGCAAGTGGTGGATAAGAGTGAAAGGGGGATGCAAGACATGGAGGGAGGTGCGCTGGAGAAAGAGGAAGACTTAGGGCAAGTGGTGGGGGGGACAGGCGGGTCCCCCAAGACTTACCAAAAGTTCCTGGGGATCCAGCGGGGGTACGGGAGCGATCTCCTGCACTTGGGCCGTCGGCCGCCAGTAATCAAAATGACGCCGGTGCCATTGGTCAGCCCTTGTCACATCGTAGGAGCACAAGATGGCACCGGCCATCCATTGCTCCTACCATGTGACAGGGGCTGACCAATGGCACCGGTAGCCCCTGTGACATAGTAGGTCAAAGTCTATCAGCGCCATTTTGATGCGAGGCAGGCCAGACAGCCCGACGGCACGGAGGGAGAAATCGCTCGCGGGATCCCGCTGGACCACCAGGGATGTTAGTAAGTCTTGGGGAGGGATCGGGATGGTGGGGGGGGGGGTTGTATTATAGAAAATTTTAATGCTTGGGGTGGGTTTTTATTTAAAAAAAATAAAATATGCCCCTCCCACCGTACAAACCCGAAAAACAAATTTTCCCTGAAGTTCGGGGAAAATCCATTTCGGGGTTCAGGGCCCCCGACCCACGACGAATTAGGCAATTTCGAAAAAATTGCCTAATTCGTGATAAACGAATGCACATCTCTAGTCACTACCTCCAAGTATTCAGCCTCCGCTCTCTATTCCAGCTACGAATTAGCAAGGAATCTCCCTGCTGATCTCTGCCTGCTACCAGATGCCTTTGCTCTGTGTACTTTCGCTCCAGAACGACTTAGGTACCTTCTCCTCAGGGGCCTTGCCTAGCTCCTACCTTCCCTCCAGGGATACCAGCTACCAACAAGGACTTTCAAGGTACCCACTCCTCAGGGGCCTTGCCTCACTCCTTCCTACCCTCCGGGGTTACCAGCTTCTACGAGGACGCCTAAGGTACCCGCTCCTCGGGGACCTTACTCCGTCCCGGACCTCCATCCACAGGGGTTCCTCTCTACAGCAGCTTCCAGCCTCAGAGTGAGTACCTCAGCTCTTGGTCTATCTCTGCCTTGTCTCACCTCCTCTATTGTAGATTCTCTGCCTACCCCCGCATCGCGGACCACTACCGGATCTACCCTCACTGGCATATCAACGGTACCCAGGTTCTCTGCCTACCCCGCTCTGCAGACCACTACTGGACCCATCATCCTCTCGAGACCTGATGAGACTCTTTATCTGCGCTGCACTGTACAGACTGGACTATGCCATCAGAGACTCTTGTCCTCTGGCTAGGATCATAGCCTGCTCCCCGGGCCACCAACTACATTGCTGTATAATAAAGTCTATCGCTCCGCTGTGTGTATTACTGCTAAGAACCGGCCTATCACTACAGGTCCCCACAGGGCGGAGCCCTGTGGGAGGAGCCATCTCTTGTAATGACCAGGGGTCCACAACTCAATGTCTAAAATACAAGATGGGTTTTACCACCCAGCATGCATGGGTTTGGAGTTTTGATTTCTCTAAGAAAGGCAGGATTCCACACCTACAAGCAAACAAACCTGAGACTGGGTCAGACCGTCCCAGGTGACTTGGAACTATCTTGAGAAGCTGAGCGAGCTCAGCATTTATAGAACAAAAGAGAGCCCACTACAACAAGAGAAATCTCCCCAAAGAAAAGATGAAGGGGAACGTGGTAGGGGCTGGGGAACAGGGATGCACACTATAAATGAATGCAGAGATCACACAATGGCACAGCTGTGCAGGTGTCTTTCACAGTACCTCATCCCCTCTGACACCCAGCCAAAGTCTGCTTCTCTCCCAGAGCCTCTGTTATGATTTTTTTTTTCTGGGGTTCAAAATCCACATCTTGAAGAAATTGTTTTTCCCTTGGGATTCACTTTAAGCCAAGAGTTCATGGCTAATGGTTCCTATCAACTGTGCTCTAAAAGTCCTTAAAAGCCAGCTCTGAGGCTTGTAGCATCTGTTTCCCTGCATCTGGTAATGCCTCCCCAGAGTGGATTATCGACATTATTATAATCAGACAGTGAAAAAAGCAAGATCCAAATGCTTGCCGCTCGTGTAATGACACATCCATAAATAGATCCTAAAGGGGTTTCCATAGAAACACCTGCCGGTACTTGTGCTGGCAGCTGCCGTCAAGGGAGGCCCTTACTGATAACCTCGGAGGTAGGTGCAAATGCTGGCCTCCAACGTAAGACAGCAGCAGCAAGCATGGTGAGCAAGTCACTTCGGGTGCCAAGCTGCCACTAGGGTTTTCACATCCCCAAGGAGGGGTTGTAGGATCTCTTGTCCAAGAAAGCCACAAATGTATTTTTTCATGTCTGTCAGTCCCTGTGATTCAACCACTATAGTATCACCCCAATGGTAGCTGAAATATGCCGGTGTGTTAGGGTACAGCTTACCAATACTCCAAGGCCTTCCAAAAATAGCACATCTAGTATGAGTGAGCCTCAGAGGCACCCCACAAAGCAGGGATGCTAAAATATCACTTCATGCAGACTAGAAAGCTGATATATATATTTTTTCTAATTTCAGTAACTACTGTGCTTTCTAATGCTTAAAAATCTTAAGCAAATTGTAAATATGTTATGCCTTGTATTTGATTGAATAATGTTGAGAAATTAATCTTAAATTGGTTTACACAAGCGTGCAAAATTAGAGAAAGCAAAATTTGCATCACAGAGTGAGGGTTTTGCTTCTATTTCTTTTACAAAGGAATTTTCTTTTTCCAGAAAAAAATCAGAAGGACCTTGATCAATATTTCTGCAGTGAAAATTGCTATTTGCCTCTGCTTACTCTGTAAGCCGTGTGTTCAATTCTCCGGCATCGTTCACGTCGAACCACCCTATCTCCTGTCGCAGGACCGCGTGGAAGAATTCTCGCCTGATCTTCCTGATCTGTCGGCCAGCTGCCAGGGTCCAAAACGAGATCTGGATGTAGGCAGCAATCAGAACAGCCAAACCAATCAAGCTGTAGAGGTACGCGTACCTGAAAGCAATGGCAGTGCAGAGCACTTTAGTAGAAATTTGTTGTATTGATATTTTAACAAAATCCACACAGAATTAATAGAACATTGATGCATTCTTCCATACAATGGATATCATATCAACTCTCTTACAACTAATAGTCTCAACTGGACTGATTTTGGTTAATAAGAGCAAGCAAAACAAATTACAGCATTTACAGTGTACCGTGATGAAGGAAGAAAACACGTGCATGTGTGTTTGCCTTTTCCTTCTTTCACAGAACATGTTTAGTGGTTTCTAAAATTCACATGGCCTATCATCTTTCATTACTTCACATCATAATCACACAAAAGAAAATCTTGCTCTGGAAGTCATTTGTGGAATTTCAGATGCTGCAGCTGACAACCCCAGCCACTGGAGATCCTTTATAATAACTGGGCAGGGCACCGACAGTTATTATAAAAGATCTGTTACATCAGAATTTGATAATGTTAAGATACTGTGCAAATTTTACTTTGGTGGCTGGGACTTCAGTTCAATAACTATAATCAAGGTGTGTTACAAAGAGATATATTATTAAAGAAGTACCACTGTGCTCATTATGAAACAACTGGCCTGTATGTGAGGAAGACATCTGAGTTAATGCCAAAACAAAAAAGTAATATCCATTAGGAAATAGTGAATTGTTTGTGATTAATGTATTGCACATTTAAGATATGGTTTTCAGTCCTGAAATCTTATATCACCATACCTTCTAATCTATCTCAGTTCACCCACATTGCTACTTTTCTACATTAATTGAGGAATAGTTGCAATCAGATGGTTTGTTTAGGCTCAGACTAAAACCATCATTCTCTCTTCCTTCACAAAGTCAGGGAAAGAAAAGGAGTGACAGGCAATCCAGAATGCTTTACTTATTTTGCAGTATTTAATTCATCAGTACTAAATGTCTCCTTGCATACCAAACATGCTGACTGCAAATCTGACATCAGAAATTCAGCCAATCACAGCACAGCACTGCGAGCATTCTAATGCCATCTGCCAAAATTCACACTGATTGTGGTGCCTGACTCTTCATCTGGTCAATGAGCAAGGACGTGATTGTCTTTAATTTGGTTACTAACTTGATATCTAACTGCTGTCAAAAGTCACAGCTGGGAGCAAAAGATGCACAAATCACAAGAAATCTCCCTACCCACACCACACTGACCAAGCTGGGTATATGGACCTGGCTCACATTAGAACAGAGGTCATATAAAAAAAGTAAGCAGACTGAAATTCTGATTTTGATTCAAATCAATTTAAACCCATTTCAGAAGACCAGACATATCCTCAAGTCATCATAAGTCCATACAAACTGCAATTTTAGTCCGAGCTCAAATTCCACCTTCTATTGGCTTGTAATAGGCCTAATACCATATGGAACCCATATGGTATTGGGCCTATTGTAACATGTGTTCTTGGGCCGAGACATGTGTTCTTGGGCCGAGACAATTTCATTGTGTAACCTTTATGTTAAGACAACTGAACAATGGTTAAGCCATAGTCGACTTAAACTTAATGCCAAAAAAACAGAACTTCTTCTTCTGAGTGTATTAGAGAACCCTATAAATGGCCCTCCTCTACTGGTCACTCTAGGTAGTGAGGTAATCAAAGTTAAGAAAGTCGCCCGCAATTTGGGAATCCAAATAGACACAAATCTATCCTTATCGCACCATGTTTCTAATTTGGTAAAAAACTCATTTTTTAAGTTGCACACCTTAAAAAGATTAAAACCTTTACTCTTCAAAAATGATTTTCAAACTGTGCTTCAAGCTCTCATTTTTTCTGGTCTAGACTATTGTAATAGTCTATTTTTGGGTCTTTCAGATTCCGTGATAAAACCATTACAACAAATACAGAATTCAGCGGCCCGTTTATTAGTAGGATTGCCGATGAGACATCATATTTCTCCTATTTTGCATAAGCTACACTGGCTTCCGATTAAATATCGTGTAAAATACAAAGTTCTCTCTTTAATTCACTCGTTAATTCATGATCCTGATTCAACATGGCTTTGTACATCTCTACGGTTGTATAAACCGACGAGACACCTCAGATCTACATCTCAATATTTGCTTGATGTTCCCACAGTTAGACTGGCAAGACTACATATGACCAGGGAAAGAGCCTTCTCAGTGGCAGGACCTTTGCTGTGGAATTCACTTCCTAACTTCTTAAGGCAAATTACCAGTCATAGTGAATTCAAGAAGGCAGTAAAAACTTATTTATTTAAGATTGCATATGGCCATCTCGATAATCTGAACACCTAAGTTTCATAAGTTACAAAACTTATGTATCTATTGATTGCCTGATTATACATCTATTAGGCGTATGCTCTTTATGAGTTATATCCTCAAGGTTTACTATTTCCTTTTCTAACTTTACTTGTTTTTGTTAAAATTAGTTTATTTTATTTATTTATTTATTTATTTATTTTTAAATTTCTTTATTATGGCATGGTAAAAAGAACAAGCAACAATTCAACAATCATCCGAATACATCCCAGCCAATTTTTTCCCCCCAGTGCAGAACATATGAGAGACCCCCCCATGAACTTATACATAAAAACAAATAAACAAAATGAGGAAACTCCATCCCCCACACCCAACCCCTCTCCCTCTAACCCCCCCCCCAGCTTCCCCCCCATTGCAGAGAACCTCCACACACGTGCGGAATGCAAGCCCAAAGTTTAAACCCACCGCTTCATCAGGTATATCACTCCCCTCTCAGAGAGAGACAGTCGTGAAGGTATAGACAGTAAACAATAATCTGATTACATAAAGAGGTAGACAAGGTTGCCCCCCGTACTTACAAAAAAGGACCCGAAGCCCCCAAACGCTACAAAAAAAAAATCAGGATACATTCAATTCTACCAAGGGTGCCAATGATTGCACTCGAGGGGTGAGAGTTTTGTAGTACGGCCCCCAGATGTCCCGAAAAAGAACTTTTTTGCGAGGTCGAAAAGCTTTATACAGTGACCCATACTCCAATTGGTAAAGCTCCATCATCGAGGCCGCCCAACACGCTATCGTCGGAGGGCTATCGACTATCCACTGTAACAAAATGCATTTCTTACTTATCAAACAAGCTTTAGAAACAAATCCAATGTTGTCCACATTTAGGCTGACGTCTCCAATATCATTGTTCAGAAGACAAAACGAGCAGGACCACTGAACAGTCTCTTGTAATATCACACTGATACGAGCACGGACGCTCTCCCAAAAGGCAGATATCTTCGGGCACTCCCACAATTATTTTATTTATAAGAGTAGGGATTATAAAGATATAATGTATTTTTATTCTTTCTATTAACCTTTTTTTTTTTAACTTCTGTTGTTAATTTGATTTTAATTTATTTGATTTTATAATTTTTATTTTAATTGATTTAAATTTAATTTCTGGTTAATTTTTTCTTTATAATTTGTCTCTTGTAAACCGTCTTGATCAAACTAGTTTGAAAAGACGGTATAGAAATATTTTTAAATAAATAAATAAATAAATAAATAAATAAATGTGTTGAGTGTGGGCTTGGTTCTCAGAAAGCCATGAGTAAACTGAATTACAATTGCAATATAGTAAACTTCCCATACCAAAACAGCACTAACTGCCAGCACTCAAACAGTTGCACCTCTACCTTTGAAAAGGCAACTCTGAAAATATTATACCAGGCCCTAAAACACCAATACATCTCCTATTACTAAAAGAGAACAAGCCAGGCTGCTACAGAACCCTGTTCATAAAGAACATGCTAGCAGAATACCTCCCCTTGATCACACATGCAGAATACAGCCAGACCCTCACCAAATATAGAATAAAAAGATCCTAAAATATAACCAGAAACAAAAACTGAACTGGAAACTCAAACAAGTCTGATTCCATATGCAGTGCAACAATGGAAAACAGAAACATCACTTTTCCCTCATAAAATATCAAACAATAAAATCAAGAAATAAAGAACATCAATCATTATAGTAAAACCATACTAATAAAAAGAATAAATATTTCAAAACAGCTGACTTTTTATTTAGAACTTTTATATACCGAAGTTCATCGTACATCACATTGGTTTACAATTAACAGATAGCAAGGATGAGTGGGAAAAAGAAGAGAATAAACAGTTACATCAAACAAATTAATTATGTTGCATAAATGAATATAAAGAGGTGAGGTAAGATCTTAGTAACATACAGGTCGATACTGTAACGTGCGGTTGAGGATTTCCCGTCTGTAACGAGCTGGGAGTGCACAATTCGGACGCGTAAGGCGATCCAGCGATACAGTCTCCAGTTTCACGCGTCCTTAGCGCTTCTTAAAACAGATGCATAACCCTTTCCACACGCAGCATGTATATGATATGTAAATGAACGAATTAGCTGTATAATGAAGGAATTAGCTATTCCCCTCCGATACTGTGACGCGCGCTCAGATTATCTCCTTTGTAACCCGCTATTTTGCCGCGTCCTTAACCTGTTAGTTTAGCGCCACCCTCTACTTGGTGTTAGTGTGGTGTTAGAAAATTTAAACGGGAATAAAGTGTAAAAAATGGGGGCGATTTCGGCGCTCAAGGCCCCGTCCGGTCTCCGGTGCAGCCCCAGTCCTGTCCCCTCCTCCCGAAGCAAAAAAAAAAAAAAAACCCGAAAAAGTAGCAAGGCTCGGGCCTGCTACGGTAGTCCCTTCTCCCCTCCTCCCGATTTCGGCGCTCAAGGCGGCCGGGTGGGCGTGCATTCATCCAGGCAGAGGGAGCCGGCGGCGAAAGCGGCCTCTGGCTCCCTCTGCCTGGATGAATGCACAGCACCCGCCGGCAGTGAATGAATGCCCGTGCGATTTCGGCGCTCATGCCTTGAGCGCCGAAATCGCACGGGCATTGTTTCTGTTTATCCCAGTCTAATCGGTTGCCCATTCAGGAGCCAGTTATTTTCATTATGACTAGGGTTCAGTGGTCTTTTTCTGATTTAAAAAAAAAAAAAAAGGCTGGAGATCAACTTATTTGTTAGAAAGAGGTTTTCCTATAAGGAATTTGATGCATGAATGAATGCCCGTGCGATTTCGGCGCTCAAGGCATGAGCGCCGAAATCGCACGGGCATTCATTCACTGCCGGCGGAGGCCGTGCATTCATCCAGGCAGAGGGAGCCGGAGGCCGCTTTCGCCGCCAGCTCCCTCTGCCTGGATGAATGCACGGCCTCCGCCGGCATTGAATGAATGCCCGTGCGATTTCGGCGCTCAAGGCGTGACGTCACGTCATGTGACTGCCTTGAGCGCCAAAATCGCAAGGGCATTCATTCACTGCCGGCGGGGGCCATGCATTCATCCAGGCAGAGGGAGCCGGAGGCCGCTTTCGCCGCTGGCTCCCTCTGCCTGGATGAATGCACGCCCACCCGGCTGCCTTGAGCGCCGAAATCGGGAGGAGAGGAGAAGAGAGAAGGGACTATCGTAGCAGGCCCGAGCCTTGCTACTTTTTCGGTTTGGTTTTTTTTTGCCTCGGGAGGAGGAGACAGGACTGGGGCTGCACCGGAGACCGGACGGGGCCAGGGCAGGTGAGCGGGGGCTGGGGGAAAGTTTGCCGAGCATCGGGGAACATAACTGTCCACTTCCTGGTACCTGTCATTTCAAATGTCATTTGAAATGACAGGTACCAGCGCGGCCGTGAAGCGTTAGGCCCGTGAACCCAGGATACTGTATAGGCGCTCTATACAGTAAAATGGGTTGCGCGGGCCTAACGCTTGAATAAGGCTTTGCAGCCGCGGCTTGCATTTGCATGTAATTAGAAGAGAGTATCGAGCGGTAGGTGAAGAGAACTGTGCGTGCGGGGAACGAGGGTGCGCCTGGCAATGCCGCACTCTTTCTACCGCGGCCTTAGAGTATCGACCTGTTAGCTAGGAACAGGTAAGAGGGGAGAACACTGATAGGGCAAGGAACATAATACAACAAAACAGAGTTAATGATAATTTAAAAATTAAAATAAGAAGATAAACTATGTACAGAAGGCTTGAAGTTGTTTAATGGAGGAATCACGAGCAAAAAAAAAAAAGGGGGGGGGGTTAAGCGAAGGGCTGGTGTGATGAATAGAACATCCAATAATTAAAAACTCATATAAAAATGTTTTAAATTTTCCCAAACACCAATAACATTTTCAAAACAGCAGATACATCAAACACTACCCAATAAATAAAACTAAGAAGGATAAAAAAAAAACCCTTATTCCAAACCTGGGAACTTTTGATTTCCAATCACTTTGAGATCATCATGAATTAGTGGTGGAGAAGACGTGTGCACAAACTTTCTCTTCTCTCTCTCATATACACACTCTCTCTAACACACACGTTCATTCTCTATGCCCCCCCCCCCTCCCCCCAACCATCCATGACAATCTCAGGGTGACGGGAAAGCAAAAGCATTTCTGAATGGGGTTAATCTGCAAGAGTGGCAGTTACAACCAGCCAGTGGGCACTTAAGTGAATCATCTGGGCATATCTTAGGGTAAACGTACAGTTTAGTTATTTGGCTTTTTACATTATTTCAACAAAGTTTAATCACGTTCACTTATGATGGCAATAGGACAGGGGAAGTCCACCCTTGTGCATCTAGGGCCAGGGCTGGCCCTCTTTGTACTGCAAAAAGGAATGAATAAAGTTTGGGGGGAGGGGGTCTGGCTATCACCTGTTTTTATGACTTGAATGGAACCTTTTAACCCTTAGAGCAATCTGCATGGAGAGGTAGTTACAACCCTAAACACCTTGCTGGGCAGATTGCATGGACCATTTTAGTATTTATGTGCTGACATTGACTATGTTACTATGTATCTAATTTGGACCTTCCCCCTGCCCCCCCGTCGAATCAGAAGACAGCAGGAAAAAAAAAACTTTAAACACAGAGACGGTAACTTTCAAAGCGGCGCGCAGGCACACATTGGCGGTGTGCACACACACACATATGCGCGCATGTTATAAAATAGCCTGAGCGTGGGCACAAGTGCACCTAGTTTTAAGTTGGCACATGTCTAGGCACTTAAATCCCATTTCTACTGCGTAAGTCAGTGTGTTTTAAAACCAGTGTGCCTCCAACGCCATGACCAGTTTCACCAATTCAGCCCAGTATTGAGCTAGGTCCTCCAAAGGCCCTAGTGTTGCGTGTGCCAGCCTCAGCAGACCCACGGCCAGGCCCTCTTACCCTCGTCTGCCTGTTCCAGCATCTGGCTCCACTTCTCTTGCAGCCATGAGCCGCCACCTTCGACCTCGGGCCACCCCCGATGCTCCTGACTCTGTGACAGACGTCCGTGTTCCACGGTGGGCCTCCCTGCATGGTCCGCGGGGACACCACCATCCTGCACCGCGCCCCTCCCTAGGCGCGCGTGCATCTCCTCTTTCTTTAAAGGGGCCGCGGTGGGAAACTAACCCGCGGCCCCGGATTATGATGTCACTGGGTCTCGATATATAAGGCTGGGCCCAGCCACAGTTAGTTGCCTTTGCAAGAGGTCTCCATGCTGGTCGTGTACTTCGTTGCCTCCTCTGGTGATTCCTTCGTGTTCCTGGTTCCTGTCTTGTCTGTGTTCCTGATCCTGGTCTTGATATTCTTCTCCATTCCTGTGTCCTGCATTTACTCTACTTGTTCTATGGATTGACTCCTGGACCCAACCTCTGCTTTGCCTGACCACACTACTTATCATCTCCTGGACCCGATCTCTGCTTTGCCTGACTACACTGTTGATTATCTCCCAGACCTGACCATTGCCTTGCCTTATCATTCTTACTTGCCTGCTGCCTGCCCTGACTCCAACCTGTTCAACGACGCCTCTGCTATACCTATTCTGGACTTCGCATCTCAGGCTTCGGCCTGTTTTTACTTGGATGCCCCCTGTCTGTCTCTCGTTCCATTAGGTGCCCAGGTCTCTGGGACTCTGCCTCGTCCAGATCAGACCTTCTACTCCTACCACTGCTGGCACCTGGCTGACCTCCTCCTCGTCCATAAGAAGACTTCAGACGGAGGCCCACCTAACTCCAGCCGGCCCCAGCATCCAACGGCTCAACCTGCGGGGAACGAGGGCTGGTATTGGCGAAGCTCCAGTCAGCCAGCTCCGCCTATTGACGGTGGGGACCTATAGGGCTTGCCCTGCGGGTAGCATCAACCCCACCTTGGCTCAAGGGTCCTCCTCCTGCGCAACACCTAGTTAAATAGCCTGCATTCCCCCAGTTACCCCATACCCTTTAAACCCCTCCAAAATGGCTGTTTATTTATTTATTTATTTTACAACTTACACCTCTTCCATAGCAAAAATAAATTTTGGCAACCCAGCATACTGCCAGGTCCACTGCCACATAAGTATTTATGCACAGATCTCTTGGCCATGCTCCAAAATGCCCACGCCCCACCCGACCATGCCCACACCATTCCCCTTTTTGAAAGAGAGTGAGATGTGTTTGCAGCAAGAGATACATCTCAGCGGCTTTTAAAATTTGGTGGGTGTGCACAAGCCTGACTTGTGCGCACATCTCCCGATTTTGGTATGTGCCAGGCTTTTAAAATTCACTTTTAAATTAAATCATTCATTGTGTATACCAACTTTTTCAAAATGTGGCGGGCTGTGCTGGTCAGGTGCAATCAGACCAATATGTGTAAGTAAAACAAAGTCTGTTGACCCACACAATCTCTCTCTCTCCCTCAGCCCATCATCCCTCCTCTACACTCTCTCTCTCTCTCTTCCCCTATTCCCATCTCACCCAACATTCTCTCCCAATACTCTCTCCCTCATACACTCTCTTCCCTAATCTGCCTCTTCAACCAGCCAGCCTCTACTATCCTGTCACCACCCCCATGCCCCCCCTAGTCAGCTCACCCCCTGTTAACCTTCCCATCACTTTCTCTGGGAGCTTACTGCTGGCATTGCCTCTGGAACAGCTCTTTTTTCTTCTGACACCTTGTGGCTCTCGCTGTGTTTGAGCCACCTAGTGTCTGAATTCTTGTGCTGTTCTCTTGTGACCCCAGCATGGGAGTTCAGGCACCGTGCAATTCAAACTCACTGAGAGCGACGCGGTACCATAAGGTGGCTCCAGAGGTAGCAAGAGTGTGTATTAAGGAAAAAAGAGATAGGGGTCCACACCAATGGGAGCCACCATTGATTCCCAGGCCTATCAATGAAGAACATTAGAACAGCAGCATGCACCAATAGCCTCTCTTTCTATATATATATTCACAAATGAAAAAGAAAAAATCAAAACCTATAGTTGTATGTTATCCCATAAGAAATCTAATAAGTCTATAGGCAAAGATCCACAAAACAGGGGGCCAGAAAAGAAGGAAATTTGTATGAGACTGAATGCTTTCATAAGGAATTGAACAGCAATCATCAAAGTCATGCAAGCCACATACCAATGTTGAGATTCATAACAATAGGGAAATACCTACCTATACAGCAATTCAAAACTCATCTGTGGAGACTAAACTGACATCACTCAGAGATTGGTTTCCAAGGAGCTGCACAGCTTTATTCAGTAACATTTTGCAAGGTATCTCTCTCACCTCCTTTCTAACCACTTTCTGCAAGAGAACTTCTCAGCTGCTTCCTTCCTCTAATTATGCTGTCAGGTATCATCTAAATTTGTACCCCAAATTCATGTCAAAACTAGATCCAAATTAGCCAAAAGTCACATCAAATTCACAACTAGTCCAAAACTACCCACATTTTAAAATTGAAAAAAAAACCCAACATTTTTTTATCATCAATATAATGATGATTAACACTTGATAGTGAACGCTATAGACACTAGCCCCTGGTGTTACAAACACAACAATAGCTGCTAACGGAAAAACTGCTTTAAGTATGAAACAGTAAAATAATTTTTAAAAATGGTGGAAAACTGCACTTGTGCAGTGCTTAAAAGTTCATATTTATTTGTCACCAAGCACTATCATTCATCTTGAAATCAACCTTCTTGAAGTTCTGGATCCTAGTCCTAGCACATTTCGGTTCAGGTCGAATAACAAGCTATGCTATGTGAATTTTGTAAAATGGCTAGAAATAAATTTTTATAAATAAAATGATGATCACTAGAATTTAAATTTTCCTTTATTAGGACAGGTAACACTACCTTTAAAATAATAAAATAACTTGGGTAGATTTTCAAAGGGGTACGTGCGTAGGATACGCACGTACCCCCCGAAAACTTACCCCAAACCCACCCTGCGCGCGCCGAGCCTATTTTGCATAGGCTCGGCGGCGCGCACAAGCCCCGAGACGCGTGTAAGACCCGGGGCTTGCATGGAGGGGCGTGTCGGGAATGACGCAGCGTTTCAGGGGCGTGTCGCGAGTGACGCGGCATTTAGGGGGCAGCGCCGCGGGCGTGGTTTCGGCCCGGGGGCATTCCGGAGGCATGGCCGCGGCCTCCGGACCAGCCCCCGGGGACCGGAACATGGAGCGGGGCAGCCGGCCAGCGCGCGCAAAGTTAGGGGGGGGTTTAGATAGGGCAAGGGAAGGGAAGGTGCGGGGGGGTGGAAGGAAAGTTCCCTCCAAGGCCGCTCCGATTTTGGAGCGGCCTCAGAGGGAACGGAGGCAGGCTGCACGGCTTGGTGCGCGCAGGCTGCCGATTTTGGGCAGCCTTGCACGCGCCGACTCTGGATTTTAATGGATATGCGCGTATCTATTAAAATCCCGCGTACTCTTGTTCGCGCCTGGTGCGCAAACAAAAGTACGCGTTCATGCTAATTTATAAAATCCGGCCCACTGTGCATAATGGGGTAGATTTTCAAAGGGGTACGCGCGTACCCCCCGAAAACCTACCCCAACCCCCCCTGCGCGCGCCGAGCCTATTTTGCGTAGGCTCAGTGGCGCGTGCAAGCCCTGGGACGCGCGTAAGTCCCGGGGCTTGCATGGAGAGGTGTGCCGGGGGCATGGCGGTCGTGACGTGGCGTTTCGGGGGCGTGGCGCAGGTGACGCAACGTTTTGGGGGCGGCGCCGCGGGCGTGGTTTCGGCCCGGGGGTGTGGCCGCGCCCTCCGGAACAGCCCCCGGGTCGGGTGATAGCGCACCAGCAGGCTGTGTGGCTCGGCGCGCGCAGGCTACCCAAAATCTGCAGCCTTGCGCGCGCCGATCCCGGATTTTAATGGATACGCGCGGCTACGCAAGTATCTATTGAAATCCCACGTACTCTTGTTCACGCCTGGTGCGCGAACAAAAGTACGTGTTCACGCTAAATTATAAAATCTACCCCAATATGTTGTAATTACATGTACCATAGGTCAAGGAAAAGTATATATGCTTATACTGCAAGGAACAGAAAATGTTTCATTCATGTAAGCCTCATTTAGAAGTAGATTTTAAAGCCTTGCGCACACAAAAATGGCCACATATACATATGAGAGGGTGGTGCGGGAGCGAGGTGGAACAACAGTGGGCCAAACTAAAAGGATCAATTACAAAAGCAAATAGTCTATATGTTAGAAAAGTAAACAAAAGCAAGAGAAATAAGAAACTTATCTGGTTCTCCAAGGAGGTGGATGATAAAATAAAAGCAAAAAGAACAGCGTTCAAGAAATATAAATAATCTCAAAAAGAAGAACACAAGGAAGAATACCTGGTGAAACTGAAGGAGATGAAGATAGCAATCAAGAAAGAAAAAAGTCAGGTGGAAGAAAGGACTGCCAAAGAGATAAAGAGAGGTGACAAAACATTTTTCAGAAACATCAAAGAAAGGAGAAAGGCCCAAAGTGGTATAGTGAAATTGAAAGATAAAAAGGATCAATGTGTGGAGAGAGATGAAGAAATGGTGGAAATATTAAACAAATACTTCAGTTCAGTGTTCACTAAAGAGGACCCTGGAGAAGGACCGTCGCTAGTTAACAAGAAACTAGAGGGGAGTGGAGTAGACAAAACACTGTTTACAGTAGAGAATGTATGGGAAGAGCTAGAAAAACTAAAAGTGGACAAAGCCATGGGGCCCGACTAGGTTCATCCCAGGATACTGAGGAAGCTCAGAGAGGAAGCGTGACCTGTTCAATAGATCCCTAGAAACGGGAGTGGTGCCGAGTGATTGGAGAAGAGCGGTGGTGGTCCCGCTTCACAAGAGTGGGAGCAGAGAGGAGGCTGGAAACTACAGGCCGGTTAGCCTCACCTCAGTGGTAGGAAAAGTATTGGAGAATCTGCTGAAGGAAAGAATAGTGAACTATCTACACTCAGGATTGCTGGACCCGAGGCAGTAGGAATTCACCAGGGGAAGGTCCTGTCAGACAAATCTGATTTTTTTTTTGATTGGGTGACTAAAGAATTTGATAGACGAAGAGCACTCGATGTCATCTACTTAGATTTCAGCAAAGCTTTTGAGTTCTGCATAGGAGGCTTGTGAATAAAATGAGAAGCTTGGGAGTGAGAACCAAGGTGGTGGCATGGATTACAAACTGGTTGATGGATAGAAGACAGTAGTGTGATGGTAAATGGAACCTACTCTGAAGAGAGAGAGCGGTGTTAAATGGAGAGCCGCAGGGATCAGTGTTGGGACAGGTCCTGTTCATCATCTTTGTGAGTGACATTGAGGAAAGGATAGAAGGTAAAGTTTGTCTATTTGTGGATGATACTAAGATCTGCAACAGAGTGGACATGCTGGAAGGAGTAGCGAGAATGAGATGTGATTTAAGGAAGCTTGAATGATAGTCGAAGATATGGTAGCTGGGGTTCAATGCCAAGAAGTGCAGAGTCATGCATCTGGGGTGTGGTAATCTGAAAGAGCGCTATTGCTGGGGGGTGAAGGGCTGTTGTGCAAGAAGCAAGAGAGGGACCTTGGGGTGATAGTGTCTAGCGATCTGAAGATGGTGAAGCAATGAGACAAGGCAGTAGCTAAAGCCAGAATAATGCTGGGCTGCATAGAGAGAGGAATAACCAGTAAGAAAAAGGTGATAATCCCCTTGTACAGGGCCTTGGTGAGGCCTCACCTGGAGTACTGTGTTCAGTTCTGGAGACTGTTGTTCAGTTCGCAGTTAACAGTCTGCTTGGGATTAGCAATCTGTTGTTATTTAGGAGAGTTATGGGTGGATCCTTGGACCGGTGGCAGATGACCACGCCCCCGGGGGAAGATCCCAAGAGGGACCACTGATCAGGTTCAGAGTATGGAGACAGACACACACTAGCTCTTTTATTAGACAGTAAACTGAACCACCAGAGGTGGCAGTAGTGAGCTGGAATGCCCGGCTAGGCTGTAGTCCCTCAGATACAGGAACAGTGATCCCTGGAGGCTGAGCTGTAGAGAAACTGAAATATAGTGAGTAGGCAGGGTATGCAGAGTTCATGAACTGAACCAGATGGTAACACTCACACAATGTCTCATAGAAGCCCAGGAGCTGGAATGTATAGGCCCTCAAGGAGCGAGAACCTGGTTCCAGGGAAAGCTCTGAGAGAGCGATGGTAACTCACTAATGTAGTTGGCAGTGATGACTTCCAGGCAGAAGAGAGTACCGAGTAAGTCTGGGAACGAGGGCCCTCGAGGAGCGAGTACCAGTTCCAGACTGTCACCTGAAAAACAAAGGAGAGAGCAAGGCCCCCCGAGGAGCGAGTACCCCTTAGTAAGTCCGAGGAGGCAGAGTAGCTTGGAAAGTCGAAGGGAGTCCATAGTCAATCCTTGCTAACTCGATGTGTTAGCAAATTCTAAGACCTTATATATCCGTCGCGGGTGACGTCATCTTAGGGGGACGCCCCCGAGGTTCGCGCCATCACTGGTACTTCAGTCGGGGCTGCACCGTGTGCGCGCCCCTAGGCCTCCAGGAAATATGGTGGTTTGAAGCGTCTAGCCGGTCCGGGGATGCCGGAGGACCTCGGCAGAAGGACGCCGCGGCAGCCAATCTTCCCGCGGACGAAGAGGGAGACCCCAAGGAGGTAAGGAGGGCGAAGAGAGGGCGTTGGGAACCGACGGACACAACAACTGTATCTCAAAAGGGACAGAATTAAAGAATTTTAGACCTTATGAGTGATGAAAAGGAGTTGATTTGTACTATGTAGCTAGCAGATACTGCAGTGAACAAATCAACTCTTGTTAGAATTTATAATCACTCATAAGGTCTACAATTCTTTAATGATGTCAATTTTACAATGATTACCTCTGAATGTGTCTGTAGCAACACCCCCTCTAACCCCAACCCACTTCCTGAAAACTCACCCCAAATCAAGGTGCCCCCTTACAATGGTTCATATATAGAGTATCAGACTGCCTCCTTATAAAGTCTCTCTCTCTCTCTCACATAAAGATGCAGAAGGTTACTTGCTAAAATTCCATGTGGCCCTTTTAAAATCTACCCTTTAGGCCCTGAGCAAAGCTTTTTTCCCCATAGACATAATAGTAAAAAATGCATTAGTAAATCAGGCACTTAATGAAGTATGCTGCTTAAATAAGATGGATTTTTTTAAAGCAGAAATACCTTTGTAACCCTTAGTGGGGGTTTTAAGTCCCAAGGGCACACAAACTTATTTCTACTCTTTGAGGCAGGCTCTTATTAGCACTCCTCCCACACATGATTCGCTATCCTATCCTAGGGGGGAAGCTCTTGCTTATGGCCCAGATGATGACGTTTTTCTCCCTGGGTTGTGTTGGCTGCTGCATCCCAGGATGTGAGATACTGGAACAAACCAGTCAGGACAAGGCATTGGGTGTTAAATTAAAGTTTACTGATTCTGAAATAATTAAATTAATGTCCATTTCTCAAGGATGAAACTACAGCTGACTAATGTCCAAAGGTGTTTTTCTCTTCTGGGTAGGTGTCCTTTATCCCTCAGGTATCTGGGTAACGTTTCCCACGGTTTTAAAGTACACAAAAGGCCAAATGTCCCCTCATACATGGAAAAAGTCTTACCTGAATCCAGTTTGCGCACGATGACCCAGCCTGTCCTGGTCCCGTGGGCTGGAGATCTGAGTGGGAACTCCCAGAATCTTGATCCTTCTCCTCGGTGTTAATACTGGTGACTTATCTTGCAGGAAAAATCTGAGAACATGGAAACCAGGCTATGCCAGCCCTGGAATCCTGTGGAGAGCGTGAGTCCAAAAACCTCCCACAACAAAATCTGAATACTTGCTGCCTGATATATTTCTCAGTGGCTGCTGCTTTACTATCACTGGTGCTTGACCCCACCTAGGACGTAGATTTAGCCCTTGTCATTTGTGTCTGGAGGGAGCCTTCTCCAAAGGGTGCAAGGTTTAAGCAGGAGTCCCTTCTGAAAAAAAAAGTCAGGATACATCTTGGCCACCAAAACCCTCACTCAGATTTGTCACTGGTGCTTGCCACGTCTAGGTTGTAGAAGGCCTCACAGGTCTTCAGGTCTCTGGGTTGAGAGCCCTTTTGCCCCAAAGGGAATCAGGGAAAAATATATTTCACAACTAAATACTGGATAATTCTCTGGCAGGGTGTGCAGAGAGAGAAACCTCTTCATAAAATATAAAGTTCCTGATGAGGTAGGGAGGCCTCACCAGAGATCAAGAAAAGCTACATCCTCACTGCTCTGAATCTAAATCAAAATGACTCCAAGGAACACTAAAATGGCTGGACTAAATAGGAATAGACAACCAATCCACACCCTCCAGGATGGGAGGGGTTGAGAGGGATGAAAAGTTCATATATGGTAGGCTCTATACAGGGACTTAGTGACATATAATGGCCAACCCATAGGGGTGCCACACCTTTACTGAACTAAACTAAAAATTAGTCAAAGATAAGCCACATCTTTAGTCTCAAAAGGATAATTCTTATATTGCCCGATAAAAAAATCACAGCCTGCAAAAAACAAATCACCTCTATTCTGAAAATTTGTTGCTTCTCTGTTTCATACAGAAGCAAGTCTACAGAAAAACCTGAATCAAATTTTCAAAGCAACTGGTAAAAACTGGACTAATATATGGTCACTTTGAGCATTCTGGCATGATATTTGGGCAACCAAACAGTAAGAAAATGAGGATATACTAGCTACCACTATAGACTATCCCAATCCATTAAAACTATATCAGTGGTGAGGTTCACACAAATGTACATCTTAATCAAAAACAAAATTTTTCTTTACATTTTTTTTATATATTTCTATAAAGGAGGAAGGTAGGATGGTAAAATACTCATATCACACATTGCATAATGCAGGAAGGAATCACCTAGCAAGTTCTGGTGACCTTTAGACAATCACTGTATTTCCATCCTTCATCAATTTTAATATAACTATAAACTTAAACATTTCAAATATTTTGGATAACCTCCCTATGGAATTTATTTTTTTTATTCGTAATAGTTTAACCTTAGATGGTATTTTCTCTCTATCACTAATGTGTGTTTCACACAATTCAAAGTATCCTTGCTTAGTCTTATGAAATACATATCCCATTATACTATACTATCCCAACAAGGGCCCTTTGTTTCAACATAAAGCTTCTTCAGAGGCTATTTTCTCTTATTATAAAAATCAGCATGTAACTCACTTATATTCTCAGGGAATAAATCTGACAATAAGGATTATTTTATAAGGATAAATTCCACCCACACACACAGGCTCTACCCCAGCCACACACACACAGGACCTGGGCATCTTATTTAGCTAACAACAGGATAGGGTCTGCTAGTAGCACTAGGTGCTCCTTCTCCCTTCTGCTGCCAGAGGGATGGGGTCCTCTGGCGGTCACTGCATCGTCCTTCTCTCTTCCGCCATCAGCGGGATAGTTCCACTGGCAGACACAGTGTTGCCCTCCCACTGCCAGCAGGTGGCTACTATGTCGTCCTTCTCTCTTCGGGCCACCAGTGGGAGGATGTCTGCTGGTGGCCACCACATCCTCTCTCTCTCATCAGCCATCACGGGACAGGCTCCACTGTTGCCTGCTGAGTTGTTGGTCGAGCGATGGCAGGAGTCGCATTTATCCTAATGTCATCTCCTGCTGCTTTGGGAATGATCCTGCGGTAAGAGCTGTGAGATTGGCCCCATGGCAGCAGGAGATAATGTTTGGATAAGTGCGACTCCTGCTGGCCATGGGGGTGGTGTAGGCCAGGATATGTGTGATGCCACTGATCAGATCGGGCAGGGGTTTGTTTTATCCTTGCCCAATCCAATGTATTAAATTGAGGTGGCCCTTGCCACCCCAATTCACTGAATCCCTTGTAGGCCCTGACCACACACCACTGTAGAAGAGAAAACTCAAAGCAGCATAGTTGATTCCAAAAGTATTTGGAACTCCAAGCGTAAATAAATGGAATGACAGGGTGGAAAGAAACTCATCAAAAATAAGTCTCCATGGAGTTTAAAGACTTAGAAAATGAGAGCACAACTTAAGGCATGTTGCCTGCTTGAAAGCAAAAAGGATCCACAACAGCAAAATGGTGATCTCTCTAGATAAAGCAGGGGGAACACTACTATTCCTAGCAGCCACATGGGGAAGCTGCAAACCCAAGAAACACTAATCAATCTATCCCCACACTCAAATGGTATAATCCTGATCCAATAGTAGTAGGGGACCAGCAGGATCCCTACAAATGAGATATTACTCAATCTATTCAAAGGTATGCAGCAGCATATAAAGAACTTATGTGAATTAACGGTAATATGGACCTTTCAAATCAAAAATATCTTCGGGATCCTCCTGATTGCCATATAATCCCATAAAATCCTTTCTTGGCAGGATCTAACTTCTTTGAAATTATAATCCTAAAGAATACTGCAAGAAAGTTTGGATAGAATGAACCTTTACAGATAAACCTCTTGTGCCCGACTCAGCTATACAAGAACTGGGTTTTTAACCTGCCGCACAATATGCCGGTAACTTTTAAACAGGCGCGCAGGAAATCGTGTGCACGCATTTTCCGGCTCGCTCCCAGGGACTTGGCCATTTTATAACATACGTGCGTATGTGCGTGCATATTATAAAATAGGCTGAACATGCACACGTGTGTGCAATTTTAAGGGTGCGTGCTTATGTGCGCAAATGCGGCTTCTATTGCCTAAGTGGAGGGATTTTGACTATATATGAGTGCCATCACAATTGCCCATTTTCCCAATTTCACTGGGCAAGGGATAGAACTTCCAAACTCCCTATTTTAATAGCCCTCCTTTCTCCCTGTTTTTCCTGTCCCTTAAAACCCCACTGATCTGTGTAATTTTTTTTGTTTTATGACTTACATGCCATTCATAGCAGAAGTAAAGTTTATGTGGCCCTGGACTCTGGCTCGTGCATGTAAGTATTTATGCGCTGCTTTCAATGTGAAATCCAAGAACACCTATGCTTCACCCAGTCCACATCCAGCCCCTTTTTTGGAAAACTTTTGTGTGTGAGCAGCAGGAGATACACGCATACGGGGGTGCCTTTTAAAATCCGCTCTGCACACGCTGGCCCAACATATTGGCATATCTCCCAGTTTTGATGCACGCCGGGCTTTTAAAATTCACCTTTATATGCACAATTTTTAATAGGATTCAAACTGGATATGGCTGATGCAGCTACTTAGGGGAAAATTTTGTAACAGTTTGCTATAACCAGTTAGCCTCCCATCCCCTCAGTCTCGTTTCTCTGTGCCTTTAGTGCTCTCGCAATCAGATAACGTTGTAGTCTTCAGTTTCACCTCGTCCGCTATGGTATGGAAGACCTGATCAAGAGATAATTTGCAGGTCGTGGTTAGGTTCACGTAGTCCTCTTTTAGCTTCTCACACAGACCCTGCCAATGAGCATCCAAAAATGCAAGCAGCTGTTTAATTCCCTGCTTCCATTGTACCAATTCAGTTCTAAGAGACAAACATGCAAAAATGCAGCCACTTTTAAAATGCCTGTTTTTGTTAGAAGAATTCAGGTCACAGAAACAAGTACACCTGAATTATCTTCCATAGCTTCCCATTCATGGTTTTAAGCTGCTCCATAGTTTTCCCTTTTCCTCCTGAGGTAACACACTGGTGACTTTTCTAAGGTGTCGGGAGTCTCCACCCTCCCTATACTTCAGAGACTCCATCCTCAGAGCCTCATCTCATCATTATTCCTCCAGCAAAGGCTTTTGGAACTTGTAGTCCAGATTAATACCAGTCTGCTCTGATGGTGCTTCTCAAACTCTTTCTTTGCACAGCACCAACATAAGCTCTCTTTACACAGCCAATACACTTGAATAAACTTTAAATCAAAAATGCAATTACATCCAATTTTGAAAGCATGCTTTCTCTTGGAAAATTATCCCACCAAAACTACCCAGACACATTTATACCTGCTAATTTGTTCACAGACATTTTTCAGGAAAATGTTTGTGCACACATTTGAAAATGCAAAATTACTTGCATAGGTGGACATCCCCTTCCCAGCTTCATCCCTGGGAAAACTTATATAAACGTAAGTTTACCTGCATTTCGGAAGGGCAATTTTAGAACAGGCCATTTTCACAGGTAAAACTCTTTACCCTCTGAAAGGCCATGTAAAATTACCCTCTTGATGTACGCTTAACAAATCATTCTTCTAACTGGGAAAATCCAGATCAAACTATGGGGCATAAATTAACATCTTAGCCCAGATAAAAGTTTGAGAATGATTTGTTAACGTAGCATTTACTTTCTAGCAAAGCACTGGACTGGTTGGGGAACTAGAATTACAACTATGATGATAGTGTTCATGCTCCTAAAGCCATAGGATAAAAGAAGTCTCTTTAAGTGATATATGACTAATGGAGTTTTGCATCTCAAATGCTTAATTTTGCATTTTTTAACATAAAAAATAATTTTGCAAACCCTTGACTGTTCTTCCAGTTTTCTTAAGTCCCTTCTGCTCTGTCTCGGTTTTCTCACTTCTCTAAAAACTCATCAACCTCCCTTCCTCTTGCTTTATAACTCTTTACAGCTTAGAAGACAAATACCACCACATCACCATTATAACTGCAACTGCAATTTACCTGTATACTCAGGCAATTTCTTGCATAGCACATTTGTACTGACCTGATGAAAAAAGTATAGCTCTCTCACTACTACAACTTGCAAGCAAACTGATGCACATGTGACTTGTATATACTTAAGTCTATGCACAGTAACAAAAGGAATTTGTTAAGATTCACGGCTCACAGGAAGGCCCTGAAAGCTGCTGGACTCACCCCCGATGCCGACACAGCTGGCTGGGAGCTTATGGCAGGACACCACCTGGCTCTCCTCTGGCGGCACAGGATGCCACCATCTTGGCCGCTATCCCAATCCTCTCTAGATGCATGTGTGCTGGACTGCGCACTAGGTAAAGGGCCCATGATGGGAAAGTGCCCACGGCGCCAATCGATGACATCAGTACTTCAGCACTATTTAAGAGCTTCTTGGACTTCCCTTCCTCACCTTAGCAATGATTCTCCTGCATTCCTACACAGTGCGTCTTGCTTCTCCTATGTTCCTACTTCATCTCTCCAGTCTTGCCTTCCCGTCCAGCATCATCTTCTAACCCAGCCTCATCCAGCCTTGTCTTCCAGCCCAGTCCATCCACTTGTCTTCCTTGTTGTCCTCTTCAGAGTCTTCTGTGTGTTCATCTCCACCCTCGGCTTGTTGCTCCGGATCTTGACCTCTTGCTTGGACCTGACCATGATTGCCTACCACCTGGACCCTACCACTTGCCGGGACCCAGCTATTCTTGCTTGCTGCCTGCCCTGACCTTGGCCCATCTCTGACTCTGTTAAACTTGCTACCTACTCCGACGCTGGTCTGTCTCTGGCCGCTAGCCATGACTTCCGTCCCGGGGTCCCGCCTAAGTCCTGCTGGCCGCCAGTACCCTAGGGGAGGTGGCTGGTATAGATGAAGTTCCAGTGTGGCCCATTACCAAGTCTGTTCGCCTGCAGCTGGCGTAGGCCTCGGGGATTCGCACTAAGGACTCGCACCCACCCCACCCCTTACAGCATTCTTGTGAGCAGGGTTGGGAAAGAGTTTGCACTTACATGCACACCTTTTCATTTTTCAAAAGTAGGCGCATAAATTTTCCTGGAAAAACTCTGCATACAAGTTAGCAGGTGCAATTGTGTTTGGTATAGATTTGGTGGGATAATTTTCAAAGGGAAAGTACATGGGCACTTTCCCTTTGAAAAGTGGTGTAAAGTATGCAGGTAATGGACTTCACTTTTATTCAGGCTGGTACAAAATTACCCCCAATAACAGCAAATATAATTCAATGGTTTTCAAAATAATGTTTGATAGATATGTCAATAGGTGAGCTGCCGCTAGGTATAAGTGTTCAGCATAGTGATATGGATGTTTTACTCATCAAAACTGTAACTGTATTCAGAAAGAAAAGACTTCCATTACAGTAAGCTAAAGATGATACAAGAATGGCTAAGCATACATCCTAGTATACAGTGATCAGCCCAATAATTAACAGATCTACATTAGTCCATTCTACAGATTGCCAGTGTTACACATGCATGATATAATTTGGGATTTTAAGATCTTAGAAACCCAAATGGAAAAATTCACCATGAAAACATAATTCACATCTTGTGTAAATGGAACTGTAAAATTAGGTTAATAACTAACTTGCTTTCTGAAATTGCAGTTGAACTTTGTCACACATGGAAGGCAGGGCTGTAAGAGTTGGCAAGGTGAGGTTGTAACCATGCTGGAACACCCAACAATCATTAATTACATGTCTGTCAATTCACCCATACAGTGAAGGCAGGCTCTATCATATCAACAGACATAAAGGGCTAAAAAGGAGTCAGAATGTAGCCCCATAATAGCTCTCCCCACCATAGACAATTCAGACTTCTTTTGGTAAACTGTTTATTGCACAGAAATAAATGTTCAACATTAATTATTTGTACAGTATAAATCATTTATATTTATTTATTTATAAAATTTGTTAACAGCTTTCCAAGTTTTACCATAAAATCTTTCAAAGTAATGTGAACATAAATAAACTTAACAGCAAAAAAAATCAAAAACATAAAATAAATTAAAATACAATATACCACAAAAGATGTACAATCTTGTAAAATATAAAGGACACTCATAATAAAGTCTAATGGTTGTAAAGTTTTTTCTTATATATAACAAAACCATATGCAACAAAAAGTCAACCAAATCTGTGGTATTTTCTTTACCACCCAAACATTTCTCAAGCATACCTCAAACACCCACAAACACAATCTCTCACACCCAAACATATACTCCAAGTCACTTATCCTAAAATTAGAGATGAGAATGAAATATATCTCATATATATGTACAGTAGATCAGAACTTATCACAAATATTGTAGAGGTTACTAAACATGTATGAAAAAAGGATCACTTGTTTTGCCATTTATCATGTTAACAATTTATCTATCGCCTGTTTTAAATCGGGTGATAATATGTTTTAAAAAGACTGCCAAAGCTTCATAAATTATTGAAAACTTTAAGCAACATCCATTGCATACCAGTCATTGCGATTTCAAAATACTCAATCATCAACTTCAACCAGAGCTTCTTCCTCCACCCAGTGTAACAAAATACATTTTTTGGCAGCCAGCAAAGAAAAATCAATCATAGGTCATTGAGTAGAAGATACAATATCATCAAATTCACGTATTCCCAATAAAGCCCTAACCGCAGTACATGAACAGAAGTATAAGAACATAAGATGTGCCATACTGAGACAGACCAAGGGTCCATAAAGTCCAGTATCCTGTTTCCAAAAGTGGCCAATCCAATTTAAGGATCATGGCAAGTACCCAAACATTAAATAGATCCCATGCTACTGATGCCGGCAACAAGCAGTGGCTATGTATAAATGTTCCAATATCCTTTTTACAGTTGGAACATACATCAGTCTAAAAAACCCATAAGAAACAATTTGCGCCTATCCATATATGCAGAATGAAGACATTTTAACTGCATTTCTCTCACTCACATATCAATAGTTATTTTTGAGATGTGCTCTTAGTAGTAAGATAAATCTTTGGGAATAATTGTTACTTGTACCATCTCAGTCCAGTGTACACTCTGTTACAGCAAACATTCAATGGTAATATTTGTCTTACACATCATATACCAGGTGATGATATTATTCTTACTCTTATTAGCTTGACTATAAGCCCATAAAAAACATTTTTCTTGTAACATCTGTAGTGGCGGTAATTTGTTGATAAGATAATGATGAACTTGAAAATAGGCATACCAATGACTTTGAGAAATATTATATTTTTCCTTCAGTGCATTTAAGGCCATAACATTTGCAAATCATCCATCAAAATATCTGCCATTATTTGTATAACATCCATATACCATTGGAGAAAGACTTTTTCTCCTCCTATTTTAAAGATAGAATTTCATATAAAAGAAATAAGTGGAGAAAAAGAACTTGATAAGCCCCACCTATGTCTTAAATAGAACTAGCAAAATTAAAATATGCTTCTTTGTATCAGATGGGTAAATGTTCTCTGGAAAGATAAGCCACATTCATAGGAGCCTATGGGTGAATTAAGGTCAGCTCCAAATCTATAATAGGGTATTTACCAATTTGCATAGTCCAATTTTGCAAAACCTGCAACTGATAGGCTACAATATACAATATATGTCAGGTAGATTAATTCCACCCAGTTCCTTGGTTTGCATTAATGTATTAATAGCTATTCTAGATCTTTTAGTTTTCCATAAAAATGTAGTCATATGCTTCTGAAATATCAAAACAACTGCCTTTAACACCCAACATGGAAGCATCTGCATTGTGGGGTACATTTTAAAAAACAGCACGCACGCGTACTTTTGTTCGCGCAACTGGCGCGAACAAAAGTACGCCGGATTTTAAAAGATACGCGCGTAGCCGTATCTCACATGATAAGATCGGTGCATTAAGCACTTCAATAGCTTCCTAGTGTAGAGTAGGTAAGGACAAATCCTTAAAAAATACATCTCTAATACCATCACTACCTGTGTACATTACATATAAGTGTTCATATAATTGCTTAATTATGTTTTGAATTTGCAACTGATCCTTACAGTCATGCCCATATGTATCCTTCATATGAAGAATATAATGCAATGACATCCTCGACTTAATCAATATGGCTAACATCTTACCACTACGGTTACTGTATTTATATAATTTGACTTTATAATATAAAATAGATTGACAAAACTTATCTTGTAATAAAAAATTAATCTTTAATCTACTGTCCGTCAAAACTTTTTTTTGTCTCTTCTGTATTAACTCTCAAATGGTTAGCCTTAGCCTTATAGATGTTCTACTTGGACAACTTTCTCCTGTGTGATATATAAAAAATAATATCTCCCCTTAGAACAACTTTTGCAGTGTCCCAAAATATTCTGGGATCTACAGTTTCTTCCCAATTTTGATCCTTATAGTAATGCCATCACACCATTAAATAATCCTTAAAAGCAACATCTTGAAACCATGTAGGATTAAGGGGTAGATTTTAAAACCCCTGCGCGCGTAAATCCTCCTGGATTTACGAGCAGGGCACTCACGCGCCGGCGCCTATTTTGCATAAGCCGCCGGCGCGCACAAAACCCTGGGACGCACGTAAGTCCCGGGGCTTCCTTAAAGAGGCGGGAGGGGGAGTGTGCAGGGGGCGTGTCCAGGGGCAGGGGCGGGCCGGGAGGGCGGTCCCGAGTCCCCCGGCACTGAGGCCTGTGCCGGGGGATGCCGGGGCGGCGCGCGCAAGTTACGCCTGCTTCAAGCAGGCGTAACTTGCCCAACAAAGGTAGGGGGGGGATTTAGGTAGGGCTGGGGGGTGGGGTAGATAGGGGAAGGGAGGGGAAGGTGGAGGGACATGGAAGGAAAGTTCCCTCCGAGGCCGCTCCGAAATTGGAGCGGCCTCGGATGGAACGGGGGCAGGCTGCGCGGCTCGGCGTGTGCAGGCTGCCGATTTTGCGCAGCCTTGCGCGCGCCGACCCCGGATTTTATAAGATACGCGCGGCTACACGCGTATCTTATAAAATCTGGTGTACTTTTGTTCGCGCCACTGGCGCGAACAAAAGCACACGCGGGCGTATTTTTTGAAGATCTACCTCTAAGCTTCCAAGAAAAAGATTGTCTCTTAGGTGCAGTCAGAGAGTCAGTCAAATCCACCAAAGAATGATCAGAAACTGGATTCATTTCTATATGGGCAGAGTAAACATCAGCATATGTAGAACATGTTATTCTAAAGTGAGTATCATGTGCAGGAGAGCAAAAAGTATAATCAGTATCTTGTGGATGTAACCAGAACCATATATAAGAACATAAGAAATTGCCATATTGGGTCAGACCAAGGGTCCATCAAGCCCAGCATCCTGTTTCCAACAGAGGCCAAAACCAGGCCACAAGAACCTGGCAATTACCCAAACACTAAGAAGGTCCCATGCTACTGATGCAATTAATAGCAGTGGCTATTCCCTAAGTAAAATTGATTAATAGCCATTAATGGACTTCTCCTCCAAGAACTTATCCAAACCTTTTTTGAACCCAGCTACACTAACTGCACTAACCACATCCTCTGGCAACAAATTCCAGAGCTTTATTGTGCGTTGAGTGAAAAAGAATTTTCTCCGATTAGTCTTAAATGTGCTACTTGCTAACTTCATGGAATGCCCCCTAGTCCTTCTATTATTCGAAAGTGAAAATAACCGAGTCACATCTACTCGTTCAAGACCTCTCATGATCTTAAAGACCTCTATCATATCCCCCCTCAGCCGTCTCTTCTCCAAGCTGAACAGCCCTAATCTCTTCAGCCTTTCCTCATAGGGAAGCTGTTCCATCCCCTTTATCATTTTGGTTGCCCTTCTCTGTACCTTCTCCATCGCAACTATATCTTTTTTGAGATGCGGCGACCAGAATTGTACACAGTATTCAAGGTGTGGTCTCACCATGGAGCGATACAGAGGCATTATGACATTTTCATGTTCTATTAACCATTCCCTTCCTAATAATTCCTAACATTCTATTTGCTTTTTTGACTGCTGCGGCACACTGAGCTGACGATTTTAAAGTATTATCCACTATGATGCCTAGATCTTTTTCCTGCGTGGTAGCTCCTAATATGGAACCTAACATCGTGTAACTACAGCAATGGTTATTTTTCCCTATATGCAACACCTTGCACTTGCCCACATTAAATTTCATCTGCCATTTGGATGCCCAATCTTCAAGTCTTGCAAGGTCCTCCTGCAATGTATCACAGTCTGCTTGTGATTTAACTACTCTGAATAATTTTGTATCATCTGCAAATTTGATAACCTCACTCGTCGTATTCCTTTCCAGATCATTTATATATATATTGAAAAGCACCGGTCCAAGTACAGATCCCTGAGGCACTCTACTGTTTACCCTTTTCCACTGAGAAAATTGACCATTTAATCCTACTCTGTTTCCTCTCTTTTAACCAGCTTGTAATCCACGAAAGTCCAGTTTCTTACATAAAAATGGAACCCCTTTCAATGTTTTTTGCTCACCAACCCCTGAGGAGATCTCAAAAGAAACATTAAAATCACCTCCAAGAATAATCGTATATCAATCAAACTGAGCCACTGTTGACATATTTTTTAAAAATTGGGAATCATTGATTGGGAGCATGTATCTTCCACAGCAGTAATTTAACACCATCTAGTTGTCCCACTACCAATCGATAGCAACCCTATTGATATTTGATCACTTTCTCACAAACACATGGTAAAGATTTATGCATTAACATTGCTACTCTCATTTGTTTCTTTGAAAAAGAAGAAAACTCACAAAACCCCTCCCAAACAACTTTTAATTTCACATGTTTACTATCATTCAGATGTGTCTTCTGTAGAAATGCAATGTGAGTATGCAACTTTTAAAAATACATTAGTATTTTCTTCTTCTTAAATTAGCAAATTTATACTATTCATATTCCAAGAACTCAATACTACTTTATGATGTGGGATTATGACAGTAACAATAGTGAACTAAAATGTTGTTACAGCTGATGTCCCCAGCTCAGACACCGTGCTCCAAAGACCATGAACATAAACATACTGTACTCTCCAGCACCCGATAAGCAACCCATATTATAACAAACTCTGCACTGATAACCACAAGCAACTATCCATTTACTTCCTACCATACCCACCCAAACCTCCACACACCAAAACACACCAGACTTATCAAGCATACCACTTACTCCACAATTCAGATGTCGCACAAATGCCATTTTGAGATTGTTCTTTTTAAGTATGGCTTCTGTGAGGCTAACATGCTATGTAGATAGGAAAAGGGGCATGGTCATCAGACAAAACACAGCTCTTCCCCTCAGTTTAAAAATATGAGATCTGGACGTAGAAAAAGGAGAATCGGGAATATTTTGCATACATCCACATGAGAGGTCTCAAGCTATCTGGCTATTTTTTCGAGACTGAAGCAGCATGAATGCTTCTCCTGACCGCACAAGTCAGATAATACCATACAAAAGATGGAGAGACTCCAACACATGCCAAAGTGCCACAGCAAGGTAACTTTAGCTATACATATTGACTAAAACATCTTCATGCAGATTTCTCATCACAATGTAGAGCACAGTAAATGCTCACAAAATATATGCTTTTGAAACTGAACATATTTAGAATCACGTCATTTTTTTAAAAATCTCGTGCAGAAATAAATCATGCCTTATCTTAGCCTCTCTTTTAGCCAGAAGCTTGCAGGCACGTCTCAGCAAAGCAACAAGGGAATATGGGGTTGGGATTGTGTGTTTGGATAAAAAGCTTTGGCACAATTTATAACAATAGATGTTGATTATTCATAATTTTTACATCAGTCTTCAAATTCAAACAAGCATGTACAACTGTGGATCAGCAGGCTATAAATTTTTATCAAATAAATAAATAAATATTTATTGCCTTTAAAACCATGAATCCTTGTTTGGATGAGAGGTGCTGAGATTGGTGGGAGAATTCAGGAAATATGCAGTGATCTCTCTAACAAACCTTTTAAGCTGAAACACCAACAATCAAATTGGAACACTTAGATTTATAAATAATGCTATTCGTCTACCTGTAGTTTACAAGTCTGAGGTTAAATAAGTTTTAAGGATGTGCAAAACTGCAGCACTGTGGACCCTTATATAGAAAATACAACTTTAGATTCACATTTTTTTTTTTTGGTAAGCTTGTGATCTGTTTCCAGCTGTTGTTCACTGGGCCACTTATTTATTTTGATTTCTTACCCCCTTCTTTGAATGAAAAATTACCTCCTGCTGAGCCAGAGACTTGGGACTTCCTGCATAGGCTCAGCAGAGAGTGGGAGCACCACTGGGGAAGGAACAAGGCTTCCCCTGGCATGCATTAAATCCCAAAATTATGGAGAAAATATATGATGAATAAAAAGTTCCTTTCCCCTAAGTGTATTCAGTGCTATATTTTAGCAAAGGCTAAGCCAACTACAGTCCCTTACAGGTCTATCTGTTTTTTTAGTAAAACCAAAATAAGTAAGGTAACCTGGCTCTCAGACCAAACTTAAGCACATATATCTAACATTTGTTGCAGATAACCTAATAAACTGGCATGAATGTAGCCTAGGCTGATGTTGGTCCAGTAACAGAGCAATGATCACTTGGGCCCTGGTGCAAGTTTTCATTTTTAGCCCCCCCAACACAAATACACACCCCATTTCTCTCTGCTCCCAACCATGCATAATGCTCTCACAGTCTTCTCTCCTCCCAGGATTTACACCCCTCTCCTCTTCCCAAGGCTATCTTTCTTCCGCAGCCCTAACTGCTTCTCTCTCCTGCCAGGGTCTGCCTCCCACCCAATGCATTCTTTTCTCCTCCCTCAACTGCTCTCACCCTCCACTATCCCATGTTTTCACTTCCTTCATTTCTCTCCCCTCCTAGCACTTTCATTTTCTCCCCTCTGCCCAATATTTTCTCCCTTCTCCCCCTTCCCATTCTGTGGTCTCATCCCCAGCTTTGGCTGCTTCTCTCTCTTGCTAGGGTCTACCTCTCACCCAGTGCATTCTTATCTCCTCCTAAACTGCTCTAACCATTCTCCCTCCCATGCTTTCACCTCCATTCCCACCGCGGTATTCTCCCCCTGCTTTCACCCTTGCCCCAGTGTTCTCTCCCCTCCATCATTGCTTTCACTCCTATCTTCTCCCACTCAATGCTTCAAACTAGTACTCTCACCCATCTTCCCTTGCTCTTAAGTCCATCAGGCCTGTACACTGGGAGTGGGAAGAAGCCCTACCGAGAAGAGGTTCCACAGATGATTGGCTCATTCCTTTCACAAGAACCAATCAGCTGCAGAAGGTGGGGTAGCAGCAGCCCAGGAAGTCTTCCTCTCTGCCTCCAGTCAGCTGCCTGGGCAAGAAGTCACAGGAACAAAGGCTGCAGGGGAGGATGTCTGCTCAGGATGCTCTTCCTGCCTACTCCTCTCTCCTGTCAGGCGACCCCCACGTATAAGCCAGCTGTCATGGCAGGCCTAGCAGAGACCCCTTCACTGTGAGCTGCTTCTGGAGAATCTGCCCTCCCTGTCCCCCAACCTCCCACAACCCCCCCCCCACACACACACACACACTTCCCCGAGTACCTCTGCCCCTGAGTTGGCCATCCCTACAGCTGCTTGTGAGCATTCCAACCTACCTCATATTACAATCAGCAAAATGGAAGTGTATCTTTAATATAATGTAAGGTTGATTTTTATTAGTTGCATAAGAATACAGGACTCCCAGTGAAAGCCAAGGCATGCCTGGATCATAAAATGTCTACTGCCATACAGTCTCATGTGTCCTCTCCCCCTGCAACAGGTTCCTCGGACAAAGGAGGGGTGAGTGGGCCAATCAGGGCACAATATGAGAGGGAGAGGGACACAACGCAGGATCTTTATAAAAGCCTGGCATATGAGAGGACTGCACTTCTTTTTTGGCATGAAATTCTACTCTACACACTCACCCTCCCATTTTTTGTAATTTTGGAATGGATTGCAATAGGTAAAGCGAGGTAGATTGGATAGTGTTTAGGTTATTTCACAGGGGAGGTTTTAGAGGGTCCACACGTACATGGGCAACAGGAAACTGGGAATGTGTTTCAGCTCTCAGAGCTGAAATGGTACAATATAAGGAGATTATGCACCCATCTGTAAACTTCAATGGCCAAGGTTAGGGCTATATTTGGAGAGAACTGATAGCCACCGTTGAGCTTCAACAGCCAGAAGATTACCACTGATAAAACTACAAAAGGGGACTTTCAGCTAGCCTTGAGTTTTGATGGCCAGGGTTTGAAGCTACCAAATTAAGAAAGAGGGAAGGTTACAGACTTGCTCTTGGTCTTCAATGGCCAGGGATGGCGTGCCTCCCAGAAGAGAGCAAGGTCAAATTAAGGAAATATTTAAAGGGACATATGATTACCATGTGCTGTCATTTACTGCTCTACATACAATGCCGTATGCAACATGCAAATCTGAAATATAGCATTTGTAAAGCGGAAGCTATGGTTTTCCACTTTTTCACAATTTACATGTAAGGAGGCTTTGACATGTTCCTTATTCCCATCACGTATAAACTAAAATGTACTTCAGAATAGCCTTTTAAAGTTGACCATGCTAGTACTTGCCAGGTTCTTATGGCCTGGATTGGCCACTGTTGGAAACAGGATGCTGGGCTTGATGGACTCTTGGTCTGACCCAGTATGGCATGTTCTTATGCTCTTAGTGCAAATGAAAATAAACTGATTAATAGCAGGGTGCCCTAGCATTTATAAAACAATAACTGAAGGCTGAAGGGTGGCCAATGTAACACTGATCTTTTAAAAGGGCTCCAGAGGGAAACTATAAACTGGTGAGCTCACTGTTGGTGTTGGGGAAAAATGGTAAAAGCCATTCTTAAAAACAAAATCACTGGCCATATAGATAATGGCTTAATGGCGAAGAGTCAAAATGGTTTTAGCAAAGGGAAACCTTGCATTACAAATCTAATAGAATTTCTTGAAAGTGTAAATAGACATACAGATAAAGGTGAGCTGGCTGATACAGTGTATTTGGATCTTCAGAAGGCATTTGACAAAATCCTCCATGACAGACTTCTCAGGATATTAAAAAATCATGGGCTAGGAGACAGTGTCCTATTATGGACTAGTAACTGGTTAAAAGACAGGAAACAGAAGGTAGGACTTAATGCTCAGTTTTCCCACATGGAGAAAGGGCATTAGTGGAGTAATACAGGGATCTGAACTGGAACCTGTGCTGTTTAATATATTCATCATTGATCTGGAAAAGGGAAGGAATGAGGTGATCACATTTGTAGATGACACAAAATTATTCATAGCTGTTACTGAGATTGGGAGCCTGGTCATCTGAATGGCACATGAATTTTAATGTGGAAAAGTGACTGATGCAAATAGGGAAGAATAATCCTAACTATAGGTACACAACGCTGAGTTCCATATTATGAGTTACCAGCCAGGAAAAAGACCTTGGAATCTTTATGGACAATACATTGAATTCCTTAGTTCAGCTGTGGCAGTCCAAAAAGCAAATAGGATATAAGGAATGATCCAAAAAGGAAAGGAGAATAAAGCAAAAAAAAACAACCCATCATTTTGTCTCTGTATCAATCCATGGTGTTACCACACCTTGAGTATTATGTGCAATTCTAGTTGCTGCACCTTAAAAAACACAGCGGAACCAGAAAAAGTGCAGAGACGGGCAACAAAAATGAGAAAGGGAATGGAACGGCTCCCCTATCACGAAAGGCCATGCAAGTTAGGGCTCTTCCGCTTAGAAAAGAGACGGCTGAGATGGGAGATGATAGAAGTTTATAAAATCATGTGTGAGGTGGAACGGGTAAATAAAGGAAGGTTAATTACCCTTTCAAATAATACCAAAACAAGAGGACACTCCATGATACTAACAACCAGCTGCTTAATACAAACTGTAGGAAGTACTTTTTCATTCAATGCCCAATCAAGCTGTGCAATCAGTGCCAGAGGATGTAGTCAAAGTGACTGGCATAGAGGGGTTCAAAAGAGAGTTGGACAAGTTCCTGGATGAAAAGTCCATAACAAAATTCTTAGTAAGGTAGATTAGACAAAGTTATTGCTATCCATGGGAGTAACAAGAAATAGATCTGCATCTGCAATCTGTGAGATACTTGTGACCTAGACTAGCTACTGCCCGAGTCAATATGCTGGGCTCAATGGACCTTGGTCTGACCCAGCATTGCAATTCATAGGTTCTTATCTCATTAATCCTAATTCTGATTTTCAGCCCTGTATCTCACTGCAGGTGTCATCTCCGTTTCAGGGGTGGCATATTCCTAAAGGGCAGATTTCCTTGCCAGTTAGCAAAGTAATAACCTTTCCACATCAGTTTGTATCTTTTACAGTAAAATTCATAGTCCCCAAGAAGTTGCTATTTCATGGATGCATATTTTGTTGAATAAAGCGTAAATTGTAGTAAATGCCTTCACCCAAGGCATGTCAAAATAAAGCTGTATCTGCACAAATCTAATATTTTTTAACATATAATAGCTGATGAGAAAGGGGTGTTTTAGTGTGCCCCTGGGCCTCAGCCCGACCCCAGACGGATCCAGGACCGAACCGAGAGTTGGCAGCGTGTTCCAGCATGGCAGATGGTCTTAACCTCTGCCAGGCCTGCAAGCTCCCAAGGCCAACAGGATGATGTTGGAAGTTGAATGGTCCTCCTACCATTCCGAGCCCTTTCGGACCTGCCGCTTAGATCGGCATGGAGCAGCAGGCCTGGCCTGAAGACGAGGGCAGACAGCCTTGACACGAAGACATGACACCAAGGTTGATGCAACGGCATCACAGACGAGGATTGAAGCGAAGACATGACACCAGGGCTGTTGAAGACATGACACCAAGGCTGATGCAGACGGCATCAGAGACGAGGGCAGGAACAAGACATGACACCAAGGTTGATGCGGACGGCATCAAAGACAAGGGCTGGAACTAGACATGACACCAGGGCTGATGCAACGGCATCAGAGATGAGGAACCTGACGAAGTCCAGACGAGATGAGATGCTGGAAGGTAGACATTGGCACTGTCTCTCAGGGCGCCCTACTCAGCCCACCTTCACGGGCGGACCCAATGGGCTGGTCGCGGACCACCCTAACCCACTACGTGCCCTACACAGCCTGAGGAGGCTGGTCACAGACCACGAGAAGAGTGGGACGAGCGCAGGAAAGGATCCAGCCGAGGCAGAACTTCGACGACGGAGCCAGATGTTGTCTGGAGCTCCACAAAGGCTGGCAGGACAAGACAGCTCAGGAGCACAGGACACCAGTCCACTGCCGGCATCTCCCATGACAATACTGCGTCATCGGAGATCCACGGCCGGCAGAACAGAAGACTCAGGAGCGCTGAAGACACAGGAACAAGACACCAAGGAACCTGGGACATCAGGAAGCGGAGGATCAAAGACGAGACACCAGGACACCTGGACGGGGACCTCAGGCAATCAAGACATGACCTGACATGACATGACGAGAAGACGAGACGATGAGGAGCTCCACGAAGAAGACCTGATGGAGCTCTGGCAGGCAGGAGCCTCCAGAAAGAAGTAACTCCGATGCAAGGCAAGGAACAAAGGCAAGACCAGCCCTTTTATAGGGCTGCAGCAGGAAATAGTCTCTAGGTGGGGCCCAGGACATATCCGGCCATGAGCCCTTTAAATGCAGGAGAGAGGCACGGCCGCGCGCCTAGAGGCAGGAAGGAAGCTGTGCAGGACCGTGGACAGCGGCCTACACAGACATCGCGAGGCAGCAGGGCTGGGCCTGGACGCAGGCCCCGAAAAAGGCAGCGGCTCCTGCCGCTGCAGGAGGTCCCGAGGGCAGCTCCAGCCGCCAATCGAACTCGGGGAGGCAGCCTCCTGCCGCAAAGATGATGACGGCGGTGGCTTCCAGCCGCGAAGAAAGGCAGCGAAGTCCGCGGCTCCTGCTGCGGTGAAGCAAGGCACCGGGGCAGCCTCCGGACCATGAGAGCAGGAAAGTCCGCGGCTCCAGCCGCACCGGAAGGCCTGACTTCGGGGGCATCCATGCCGCATCGGGTGAAGAAGGCAGGAAGGTGAGTGGAGCCTGCTCGCGGGGAATAGCTCCGCGGCAGGGTTCATAACAATAGCTATCTATCATGGGTTTCATATTGGAAGTTACCACGCAGGAAAAGGAGCTTGGAGTTATTGTGGACAACACATTTGAAATCCTCATCTTGGTACTTGGCAGCAATCAAAAAAAGAAAACAAAAAGTTAAGAATTATTTCAAAAGGAATAGAGAACAAAACTGAGAATATGATAATGCACCTTGAGAACTGTGTGCAGTTCTGCTCGCACCATCTCGAAAACTAATATAAGAGAACTAGAAAAGGCACAGGGAAGAGAAATAGAAATGATAAAGGGGATGGAATGGTTCCCTTATGAAGAAAGGTTAAACAGATTAGGGCAGGGCTTCCTAAATTGGAAGGGAGCCCAAATGAAAACACAAAACCTTCAGCTGGGGTCACCTGTGCCACAAATAGTAGCTCTCCAGGTGCTGGCAGCAACTTTAGTATTGGAAGTCAGAATGGGGCCTTTGGGATTGTACATGCTCACAGGCCTTGCAGTGGCACAGGCCTTGCATGAGTCTGTGCTAACAGGAAGCCCTTTGTGAGGAGGGATATGGGTTGCTGCAGAGCCTGTGAGCCTCCACTGGCTCACAGGCCCCCGCACTGATTTTCATGCCTAATGCTGATGCCGTTTAAGATCACTTTTGGGCTAAGGACCAGTCGTGAGGAGCGCTGAGCGTACATGGAATGATGGAAATTGTCATGGCTCCTCTATCCTCATCCGCACCGAACCCTCCCAAGAAAGAATGTTGCCCCTGTCAGCCTGCCCATGCTTCCCACCAATTGTCATCCACCTTGGCTCAGGGCCCAAAGCAAAATGTTGATGTTGACCCTGGACAGAGGGATGTTTGGAGGAGGAGCTGTTTGAAGGAAAGGATCAGATGAAGGAAGAGTTTGAGGGTTGGATCAGGTGGAGGATTGGCTGTGGAGGGTGAGAGAGGGTGAATGACAGAAGATTGACAGGGGATGTAAGAGGCGGAGGGAGAGAGGAGATCAGCTGGGGAGTATGTGAGAGAAGGGTTGGAGGGATGAGGTGAGGCTGGGAGGTGAGAGAGAGGTGATGGAGATGAGAGGGAGGAGGGAGGAGGGAGGGGATAACAAAGGTTCCCTTGGGGGTTAAAAGAAGGACTTGGGGATCAGAGGATCTTCTGGTGGGATGTGAAAAGGGCTGGAGGAGGAGGAAGTGACAGAGAGAGAAGGGATGGGCTGGGAGTGAGAGGAGCTGGAGGATGTAAGAAGAGATCATCTGGAGGGACAGAGGTTGGGAGAGGGGTCCACTGGATGGGAGGAGGTTAAGAGACAAGGTCCTTTGGAAAAGGTGGAGGTTGAGATAGGAGACAGCAACAGTGCTGGAGGGGGCAAGTGGCGAGATTGTTGGAGGGGGACCTCACCCCTGCTAAAGTTTTTTGATAGTCCTCTGGGGTCATATGAATTTTCAAATGTTAAAATGGGGGGGTCGCACTGGCTAAATTTTTGGGAAGCCTTAGGTTAGGACTCCAGCTCGAAGAAGAGACGACTGAGATGGGATAAGACAGGGGTCTATAAAATTATGAGTGGTGTTGAAGAGGGTAATAGGAAGTGGTTATTTACCCTTTCAAATAGTACTAGGTCTAGGGAGCACTCCATGAAACTAACTGGTAGTAGGTTAAAAACAAATATAAGAAAGTATGTTTTTTCAGTCCACACAAATTAAGCTGTTGAATTTGTTCTCAATAGATATGGTCAAAGTTAATAATAGAGCAGCATTTTTTGGGCAAGTTTCTGAGGACAGATCCATTAATAATTATTAGCCAGGTAGACATGGGGATTGTCACCTCTTCTTGCCTGGAACAAGCTATAGGGAAAGGAGTTTCCCACTCAGATCTGCCAGGTAGTTCCAAGCACAGGCGTCAGAACAGGATGCACCACCCGGGCCCTGAGTCCATCAACTTTCAAGCACTGCTATCCTGAAGTAATCCTGCAGGTACCGCATGGCTCTCTTCAAGTTTGAGCAGAGTGGATGCCTGTACTCTTGCTCTGAATCTCGTGAGGTTAAAGACATCTGCACAGTGAGTGGCTTGCTGGGGTAGAGGAAGAAGGGGGGAGGCAGGATGGCTGGCTGACTGGCTGAGGGCTGGTTTGGAGGCTCAAGGCTGGGGGTCCCTAGGACTGGAGGTTCTGAGGCTGACTAGGGAGGGGAGGGGGGGGGGGTGTGCTTGAGGCTGGGGGTCCAAGGCTGGAGGCAAGCTGAGGACTAAGAGATCTCAGACTGTGGACTGGTTAAGGGGAGAACTGGGGGGGGGGGGGGGTATTAATGCTGGCTGGTTTACTAGGAGGAGGGTCAAGGCTGGCTGGCAGTGGGATGGGGGCATCAAGGTTGAAGACTGAGCAGAGGGAGGAAGTTGGCTAACTTGGTTGCCCCCCCCCCACCACCACCACCACCACCACCACCACATTCTGCTGCCCATGCTTCAAAGTGACTCGGATTCCTCACTGAAGAGATGGAATGCTGGGTTTGATGGGCTGCTTTGCACCTCATGTTCTCATGAGTTTTCAGTTTTTAACCATCAAACCTTCCTTCTGGTCTAACCACAAATGAATGTAAGTATAATTTTGACCCGCATTAATTTTCCAGCAAGGACTTATCCCACAGACACATCCCCTTACTGAAGATAAAGGAAATCTGAAAATCCACCTCCCCCCAAGCTTTATTTTCTAAATTTAATGATGATTTTCTATATAATTTGTGGTAAAACTGATAATCAAATAGAGCATTTCAGCTTACTATGACTGACTGAACTGGAGCAGATTTACAGAAGAAATATTTTTCAGGACACTGTACAGAAAATAGTTTATGCATTTCAGGATGTACATAGTGCTCTATGCCAAGGTGATTACAACAAATTCTGTACAAATACAGCAAGTTCCTCTCCTAAAGAGTTTTACATTCCAAACAATCAACTGAGGTAACAGGAGATGAAAGTGACTTACCAATGGTGTGACAGTGGGAGAAGCAGTTTTTAAATAATGGTTTTCTGGTTCCCAGTCTATTACTCTAACCCCTGGACCACTCTCTCTCCCTCAGAAGCTTATTAAGCTTAAATTTTAGGCCTTGCTGCATCTTCCATGTGTGGGCAGTTCTCAATCAAACAAGCTAATTGGTTGATTCAAAACTCATCTGGACATACAACTCCTATGTCAGTGATATTCACTCCTAGCCATTGAAGGCCACCAACAGCTTGGGTTTTCAGGATATCCCTTATAAATATGCATGAGATAGATTTGCCTACAATGAAGGCAGTGAGCATACAAATCTATGTCATGCATATTCATTAGGGATATCTTCTTTAAAACCTGACTTGTTGGTGGCCCTGGAGTGAATATCATTGGCCTATGCAACCCAAAATTATAATCTAAATTCCATCTGGATTTCTCTTCTTAATAAAGGATTTAAGTTATTTTTAATTAATCAATGGAAATACTAATCATATTTAACCCTGATATTTTCCATCTCTCTTCTTTTCCCTGTAGCTTTTTGGTTTTGACATTTTATAAATAAATACCTTTTCTCCCCCAGCATCCCTACTTATATGGATAGCCTCCCGTATAGATATGAAACAGCTATATAAAGACAGCAAAAAGGTTCCTAATTACTTCGTCATCTGCTCCTCCAGTGAGATGGAATTATTTTTCAACGTTTCCAGAGAATTACCTAAATAAAAAGACAAGAAAAATACCTGAAAACCATAAGATCAGGAAGGGTACATTTCAAAGACATTTCCGAAGGCAGAATGGTGCTTCACCTATGCAAATGTTCCCGTGCACAAATTAGCAGGTGCTAACTGTGTGCAGGTAGTTTTGGAGTAATATTTTCAAAATGAACACACATGTGAAAGTTTGCTTTGAAACTCAGGGTAGTTGCCTAGTTGCTGACTTTCTTATGTGGACTGCTACAGAATGACCCCCATAATATATATCTGCAGTGTTAGTGATGTGGCCAGCAGTAGAACATCAACCCTCATGAGAAACTCTCATGACATTCCTGCGCAATCTGCTATTGCAAAACAACCAACATCAGGCGCTGGGGTGGAGGCAGCATGTTACTGAATCTGAATGGCTATTTCAGATTGGTGATCTGCTGGCATTTATTTGAAATCTGTACTACTTTTGACAGAATGCATATATCTATCCATATATATATATATATATATATATATATACACACATACGAGAGATAACCACAAGACTCTTCCTGGCTCTTCATGTGAAGCCTACAGAATCTCCTGTGCTATACCCAATTTTGAGTATTGTGACATACCAGAAATTAAGATTAAGTTGAATACATTTTTGGTGGGAAAAGTGGGGCAATTGACCATATAAAACTGATATTCTTGGGCAAAGGTTACAGAGGAATTTCATACCTATTTAAAACTTGTTAAAGGAAAAACAATAAATATCTGGGCACAGTGACGCTCACTCTTGTAGGTTAGCAAATATTTTGCCCTGCAGATTTTAAGGTCTAGAAAGATCGCTTCCTCAGACAATACTAAAAATCATAGCTGCTCATACCCTGGACCATTCTTAGGAAAAATAGCAACAGTTTTGATTTTTGAGAGCTTTCTTTCTTTAAAACAATTGTTTAGTTTAATTTTACGCACTTTATGTGGAGTGTGTAACTCTGAACTTTTAATCCTTTACATGATTTGGCAGTGACCGATTGTTTATTTTCCCCTAATTAATTTTCCTTCTGCTCCTCCAGGAATAAGCGCTGGCTCTCCCAAGTCTACCTGGCTAATAACTATTTATGGACTTTTTCTTCAGGAACCCCCACTGTTAACTGCCTTGACCACATCATCCAGCAACATAGCCTGATTTGTGTGATGAAAGATTTGTTTGAAAGGGTAAATAACCTACTCCTTATTTACCCTTTCTACCCCACACATGATTTTATACATTTCAATTATCTCCTCTCCCAGTCATTTATTTTCCAAGATAAATAATACTAATATGTTTAGCCTTTCTCCATAAGGAAGTTTTTCCATCCCCTTTATCATTTTTGTCGCCTTCTCTGCATCTTTTCTATATTTTTATGTCTTTTTTGAGATGGGGTAACCAGAACTGCACACATCAAGGTGCAGTTGCACCACGAATCATTATAAAGGCGTTATGATATTTCCAGTTTTATTCTCTATTCCTTTCCAAATAATTCCCAACATTCTATTTGTCTTTTTGACTGCTGCTGCACACTGAGCTGAAGATTTCAAGGTATCATCCTGGGTAGTGACTCCTAACATGGAACCTGGCATTGTGGACTTGTAGTTTGGATACTTTTTCCCTATGTGCATTACTTTGCTCTTGTCCACATTAAATTGCATCTGCCATTTAGAGGCCCACTCTCCTAGTATCACAAGGACCTTCTGCAGTTCTTCACAATCCGCTGCCGTTTTAACGTCTCAAAACAATTTTGTGTCATCTGCAGATCTGGTACCTCATTTGTTGTTCCTTTCTCCAGATCATTTATGAATATGCTAAATAGAATAGGTCTCAATACAGACCCCCTCGGGCGCACCACTAACGACCTTTCTCAGTTTGGAAAGAGACTGCCATTATCCTTTGGTTCTAGCCCCATGTCATTTTTTCGTCATCATCAGAAACTGTCTAGTGGACTACTAGGAGAGGAGCTTGACTGGCAAGTATAAGGGTCATGTGCCTTGAAATTGGAATTTAACCTTGATGTGCTTGCTTTTACTGTATGCAAAATGTAAAAAAAAACCCCAAAACAAACAGAAAATAGCAAGCCAACTTCCAGGACAATTATCAGTCACTGAAAAACGTTGCTTCTTGCACACAGCTGGAAATGAAGCATGTGAGGTGAAGGCTTTGTTACAACATCTAGAACAGGCTGGTTAAAAAAAAACATGGCGTGGAACATAAGGGTAATCTTTTTTTCTCTTTTAAAAAAATTAATAAATAGAAGCACTTGACTTACTCCATTCACATTATATGAGTGGAGCCTACTTAACAGCTGAAGAAGGTTAATAACATAAATAAGGACATCTGTACAAAAGAACATATGCAAAGCCTCTAACCTCCTGCCCTTGGAATTTTAGATTAGCCAATGAGAAGGCAGACAGAGACTAAACACAGGGAAACAGGAAGGAAGGAAAGAGGTCAATAATAGCTACATTTGATTTATTGATGGAGTTGCCAGTAGGCTACTGAGTTACTGGTTCTACAATAGCCATTAAAAATATCAGACACCCTTACATTTCTTTCTAATGAGCACATTATTCTTAAATACATGCCACAACATGAACTAATTAGCAAAGAAAGTTCAGGATTCCATGGAAACATTAGAACACTTTGTCTTATGGGCCTACTTTCAGAAGGTTATTTTTGTAAATTCAGAATGCGAGCGGGCTTCTCAAAACAGGGCATTGCAGCGTCAGGCTAATTCTAATAACAAAAGGCCTTGACATAAGTAAAAGACAGTACTCACCAGAATTGATTTTCCCTGCATCAACAAAACTATCTGTCATTTCTCCAAACACTATCATCATCAATGGGAGGCTTGTTCCATGAGCAACTGCCAAAATGGTACCTGCCACCATGAGCAATATATCCGTACAATCTGAGTAGCGAAACTACAAGAGCACAAGATAAAGAACCCTGAGTGATTATTTTGCATGGTTATTCTGCTGGGCTGAGATGACAAACCTGTTTAGTTTGCATTTAGAGACCTTCACCCTAAAGCAGGAATGGGTAGCCGAGAGTCACGCTGGTGCTGTTCCTGGGAGCCAAATTAAGAAGCGCTGGTTTGAACTACGGGAGCATGTTTGGGACTGTTAGGATATTATTAACAAACTAGCTATCAGCTGTTTTCCATCCAACAAATGTGTCCCCCAGCCCAAACCCAACTTCCTTATCCCTCTCCCCTGAGCCAACCGAGGACTCTCTGCTCCTCCCATAGTCTGACCTAAGCACTCTTCCCCATTTTTCGCTTCTACTGATCAACATCCAGCATCCTGTGCCTCCCTCCAGTCCTGCAGTTTTGCAAAGTATGCACATGGGATGGCAATAAGCACTTCCTTGATGCCATAATATTAACAACATCTTTCCAAAAGACGCCACCAACAGCCCATAGCATATTATATAGAGAAATATGATCATAAATACATTATCAAAAAGCATAGCATACTGTTCTTTTTTGCCCTTTTTATTTCTTTACTTAATCTGAACAATACAGTAGGGTGGGAGGGTACTGCCTTGAGACTGGCACTCCAGATGTGGCTGGTTTATACAGTACATAATACAGTGTATACAGATTTATCAAGAAATCGGGCAATCTGTATATTATATCAAGTGCTCAACGAAATTATATCAGAAAAATTCCCAAATGGAAAAAAAAAGCAGTAATGTTCAATGTTCACTTTAAAAACAGTACTTTATTCTTGAGTTAAAAACATTAAAATAAATGAGCAGCTGCTAACCTAATCCTTCCTTATGTGTCTCTATACATGAATGCTGCTGGATCTGTACAATTTTACATGTTTTAAAATGTTAGTCTTGTGCTTCACTAGGTACATACAACATCATAGTATATTAAACCACTGTAGATCATATATATATTTTTTTTTCAAGGTGAAATTGGACTCCCACAAATTTATAATGACATGTTCCTGAAATCCTCACTAATCACAGATGAAAAGAGAACGATATTTTTAAACTCTCACTGTCCCTAAATGAATACACTGAAAACCCCAATCATGGTATACACATTTACTCATTCATACTTTCATTCAAAGAAAAAAATAGGACTTGTAGACTGTTCTGTATTATTTCCGGGTCTGATGGAAAATCCCCAACATGGCCCTTGTTTCGCCGGTAATGGCTTCCTCGGGGGGAACCCCTGGCACAGAGAACACCGTGATGTCTGCTTATCAAAGGCTGCTCCCGGCGAATATGAACGGGAAGAGCTGGGTCATCTTTGAACTTGTGAGGGTCAAAGTTACAGCCCAGAGGGGTATCAGTTATACTGAAGTTCCAGTGAGCGAGTGTCCATAGCCCAATCGACCCCGCTTGTGAAAAAGCCCTGGATTGAAGTCGATTCTATATGTAATACTCAGGCAAAAAATAAATACGTGTCACTGAGGGGAACTGCCTAGACTTAGTATAGCGTCGGCAAGCCTCCGAGTGGGGTGGGCGCTCCCAAAGCAGAAAGGCGTGGTCTTTTAAACATGTTTTTGAAATGGTAAAATCGAGAACGCAACCTTTCTGCTTTGGGAGCGCCCACCCCACTCAGAGGCTTGCCGACGCTATACTAGTCTAGGCAGTTCCCCTCAGTGACACGTATTTATTTTTTGCCTGAGTATTACATATAGAATCGACTTCAATCCAGGGCTTTTTCACAAGCGGGGTCGATTGGGCTATGGACACTCGCTCACCGGAACTTCAGCGTAACTGTTACCCCTCTAAGCTGTAACTTTGACCCTCACAGGAAGGAATTAAACAAACATTTTGAGTCAATTTTTAAAAAGAATCTTTAGCACCAATTTCCCACACCTCCTATCATGAAAGGAGTGAGACTCTAAGCAGAGAGGTAAATATATGCACTGAACTCCATGTAGTGGTTTTACATATCTCCTCAACAGAGGTAGTGCCAAGGAGAGCTGTAGAAGCCGCCATTGTTCTTACATTAAGGATAGGCCTGCTTTGTCACAGCACATTGATATACATTCTGAGATCCAGTTTGCAACTGTATGTTTCTTAACAGCCAGTCCAGGTCTATTAGGGTCATAAAAGATGAGGAGTTAGGTGGATTTGCACAAATTTATGGCTCTTTCTATAGAAAAGGAGAGTGCCCTTTTAAGTCTAAAATATGCAGGGCCCTGATGGCTTTATGAGTATGAGGCCTGGGAAAGAAAGTTGGAAGAAAAATGAACTGAATTAAGTGGAAGTCAGAGGCTATGTTTAGAAGAAATTCAGGATTTGAACACAAAAGTACTCTGTTAAAGAATTTCATCTATGCTGGTTAAGACACTAGTGCCTGAAGCTCACTAACTCTGCTGGCAGAGGTGACTGAAAGTGGATGTCTGAACGGGGAGAGAACAAGCATACTAATAGGAAATATCTCTATCAAAAGAGATGAGAATCTGATTTGCTAATGACAACTTCAGATTTTCAATGGGACATAATACGGGAAAATAATGAATTTCTATTGTACTGAATAATGTTGATACACAGTACAAAATTTTATATTAGTCATATCTCATACCAGCCAGATTAAATAAAACATGGCCAGATAAGGCAAGGATGTGAAATAAAAGGTATATATTTAAAGTTTATGTTTATTTGTATTTGATATCCTGCAATTCAAACAGTCTTCTCATACCTTAAACATAATTGATGGAACTGCTGTAAGATACAGAGATTTTGAAAAGCTGTGCTGGGACCAAAATGTAACATTCCAAGGCTAAAGCTGCCACTACTTTATGCTTTTATTTTATTGGGATGGAGCTTTGAACCAAAACACATCTTTGGGAAAAAATCTGGTGACTTATTTACAGTTTGTTGTAAGATAGATAGTCGCATCAAAGTACAAATATATTAGGTTTCTTCTCCTATCTGAGTAGAATGTGTTGCGCGCCCCGTCCACACCCAGCCAGCGCACAGGCCTGCTCACCTCGCTAGCTCCTCTGCAGGTCATGGGTCGGCCTCCCCAGCGGAAGCCACGAGCTCCTCCAGCCCTCGGCATCCCGCGGTGGCGGTCGCCGGGGCTTCCACTGCGCACCAAGCCTCACGCCAGAATTCGGCATCCCCAGTGGTGTTGGCCATGCCCCTACTCGCATGTGCGTGTGGACCGCCTGGCCTCTTGTAGGGCCAGGGGCAGGTCCTAGCTCCGCGGCGCGCCCTGATTGAACGTACGATATAAGGAAGTTCTTATGTTCTTAAGTCCCTGCCTGTTCTTCCTTGCCTTAGCAATCGGGTTGGCACTGTTAAGTGTACTAGTTTGCCTCCGCGTGCACAGTCTTGTTCTAGCATCCTACTGTTCCAGCCTTGTCCAGCGACCTTCTGTTCCAGAGTCCTGTTCCAGCATCTGTCTGTCCTGTCTCCCCAGGTAGTACCCGCAGACTGTCTCTCTGGTACTGACCTCGGCCTGCTCCTTGACCATTCTGTTCGCTGCCTGGATCCTGACCCCTACCTGCCTTATGACCTCATCTGACTTCTGGAACCTGACCCCTGCTTCCTTGACTACTCCTCGGACTGATCCTCGGATTCTGACCCCAGCTGCCATTGACCATGTCTCCTGATTCTGGCCTTGTCCCTTGCCTTGTCATCGCCTACTCTGTACTGGCCTTCCTTGCTCCTCCAGACCTACAGCCTAGAGTCCGACCGCGCTCCCTTGCTGCTTCTTGGGCACACCTCTCTACTACCTTTCCGGGAGACCCTGCGAGGCCCATCTAAGTCCAAGCGGCCCGGGTCCCTACGGGCTCCACCCGGGGGGGGACCGCGGGCTTCCAGTGGTGAAGCTCATCTAACCTCTGTCTCCTCCTGTGCTCTGCCCCCCTGAGGGCAGGTGCTTCCTGGTCCCTACCAGGGAGCCATTCTCCACTACTCCAGGCAAGGGTCCACCTCCAAGCGCAACAGAATGTAAAGATCTGGCACATTCTGGAGATGGGACATCTTTCTGTTCTGGCGAAGGATGAACTATTTTCATTCAACAAGATCTGGTCACCATTCCAGAATTATACCAATCACAAATGAAGTTGCCCCTACATCTGTATGAATAGAAACACTTTAATTGGATTTTATATCTTGAGGCTGCATCTCAAGTCACTGAATTTACATGAGTTCCTCTCTGTTACTGTTTTATAATTATTGGAAAAAACATAGTTGGCGAAAATATTGAGAGAACAATTATCTACAGGATCAAAGGGAGGTCACATCAAGTGAGTGAGATCCCATTTCAGTGCAGGTAGAAAGCCTTTCAAAAAACAAGGCCTTTCATATAAGAAGCTGCAAGGGGGAGGGAGAATATTGCTTTCCTTCTGCCTGATTATGGAAAGTGGCTATTGCAGTAAGATGAATTATGATTGAATTTGTTTTCAAGGCAGATTCAGAGAGAGAGAGAGAGAGAGAGAGCAGATACTCAAGCAATTTTAATATAAGACAAGAGAAAGAAGATAAATTTCTACTTGTATGCCAAATACTAAATGCTTCCACTCAAGGAAGTAGGAGGTTCTAGTTGACTTTTCTTGTACTCCTGCCTCCTCCTCAAGGATATCAGTTCCAGAGATGGTTTTCAAGGGTGATGAGTCAGATGAACTGAATCAAATCACTGTGAACCTGGAAGATGTAGTAGGCCAGATTGACAAACTAGTGTAGCAAATGACCTGGACCAGATGGTATGCACCCCAGGGTTCTGAAGGAAATAAAAAATGAAATTTTAGATCTACTACTTAAATTATGAAACCTATTAATAAAAGTATCCATTGTACCTGAAGACTGGAGGGTAACCCCAATATTTAAAAAGGGCTCCAGGGGTGATATAAGAAACTATAGACTGGTGAGCCTGACTTCAGTGCTGGGAAAAATAGTGGAAACGATTCTAAAGATCAAAATCACAGAGCATATAGAAAGACTCGATTTAATGGAACACAGTCAGCATGGATTTACCCAAGGGAAGTCTTGCCTCACAATTCTGCTTTTTTTTTTTTTTTTGAAGGGGTTAATAAAAATGTGGATAAATGTGGATCAGTAGATGTAGTATATTTGAATTTTCAGAAGGCATTTGACAAGGTCTCTCATGAGTGGCTTCTAAAAAAAACTAAAATGTCCTGAGATAGGAGGCGATGTCCTTTCCTGATTGTAAAATGAATAAAAGACAGGAAACAGAAAGTAGGATGAAATGGTCAATTTTCACAGTGGAAAAAGCTAAAAGGTAAAGTGCCTCAGGGATCTGTACTTGGACCAGTGCTTTTCAATATATTTATTAATGATCTGGAAAAGAATACAATGAGTGAAGTAATCAAATTTGCAGATGATACAAAATTATTCAGAGTAGTTAAATCATAAGCGGATTGTGATAAAATTGCAGATGAAATTTCATGTGGACAAGTGCAAGGTGATGCATATAGGGAAAAATAACCCATGCTGTAGTTACATGGTTAGGTTCCATATTAGGAATAACCACCCAGGAAAAGGACCTAGACATCATAGTGGATAATACATTGAAATCGTTAGCTCAGTGTGCTGTTTCAGTCAAAAAAGCAAACAGAATGTTAGGAATTATAAGGAACGGAATGAAGAATAAAACGGAAAATGTCTTAATGCCCCTATATTGCTGCATGGTGAGACCACATCTTGAGTACTGTGTTCAATTCTGGTCGCCACATCTCACAAAAGATATAGTTGCGATGGAGAAGGTACAGAGAAGGGAGACCAAAGTGATAAAGGGAATGGAATGGCTCCTCTATAAGGAAAGGCTAAAGAGGTTAGGGCTGTTCAGCTTGGAGAAGAGACAGCTGAGGGAGATATGATAGAGGTCTTTAAAATCATGAGAGGTCTAGAATGGGTAAATGTGAATCGGTTATTTACTCTTTTGGATAATAAAAGGACTAGGGGGCATTCCATGAAGTTAGCAAGTAGCACATTTAAAACTATGAGAGAACATTCTTTTTCACTCAACGCACAATTAAGCTAGGGAATTTGTTGCCAGGGGATGTAGTTAGGGCAGTTAGTGTAGCTGGGTTTAAAAAAGGTTTGGATAAGTTCTTGGAGGAGAAGTCCATTAATTGCTATTAACCAAGTTGACTTAGGGAATAGCCACTGCTATTACTAGCATCAGTAGCGTTTGGGTACTTGCCAGGAACTTGTAACCTGGATTGGCCACTGTTGGAAACAGAATGCTAGGCTTGATGGACCCTTGGTCTGACCCAGTATGGCAACTTCTTATGTTCTTATATTCTTATAACTGCTTTTAACATCGTGTTAATGAAAACTGGAAATGAGAAATAAGGAGAAGTGTTCACTGTCGGATGGGTGGGCCTGGTGAATTATCTTTGTCTGAATCCTGTTCCAAAGAGTCAATTTAGTTCATCTCCCAGGACTGTTCTGATTCTGAATCACAATCAAATGGGGAAGATATATGGACTGAAGAATGAAAAGTGTATGCTTCCTCCTGGTTTCACCGTTAGACGTGATCCTCTAAGTAATCAGAAGAGATAGTTCTCTTTCTGAAGCTGAACTATTTCCAAGAGTGATTTGGATCAAGACTGATCTGATCTGGATCAAGATTGAACAACTGCAGCAAAGACTGAGTCTCACTATAAAATAATTCAAGCCTAGGTTCTACATGCACTGAGGTAGAGAAAAATGAAGGCAATTGTGCATTGGACCTCAAGCTTCTTTGAAGCATAGCTACATGCCTGGCAAAGAGGTCTTAGTACACTTTTTCTAACTTCTCCTGTGTTAAGAAAGAAGATGGAACAGATTAATTGGCAGGTATGTTAAAATACATCGATGCACTTGGGATCAACTTCGACATCCTTGAATTCGACACACTTGTAATCAGCATTGATGCACTCTACATCAAAAAGATCTCTTCCAGTCTGGGTTTCTAAGGAGGGCTAACCTCCACAACATTCTCATTGGCATCCTCACTGTGTAAGCGTCAATGCCAGAATTTGTTGCTTGGTGTTGAGATCTCTCATTCTCTCACTCAACCCTGTCCTTATGCAGAAGAGGAAGCAAAAAGTGGCTGCATTTAGATGTTGATTAGCTCAGCCTTCGATTCAACTTTGCAAGAGGAAGAACCTTCAAAGTTGAAAGTTTAACAGGTAGAGTAAGTGACTTTGATGCTGATGGCTTTGATGACAAGCATTTCAATGTGAAGTGTTTTGAAAGCTTGCACATCAATGTAAAGGTCAAAACTGAACATATTAGAGGCCAATATTGAATAGGCCATTTAGTGGAGAAGTTCTGTATATTCAGCTGGATAAATGTCCAGCTGAATATACCTGATTAAAGTTATCTGACTATATGTAGCCGGATAACTTACAAACCTAACCAACTAAGGGGGTCATTTTCTATCCCTATCGCATGCGAAAAGGGACTGTTCGCGTGCGATAGCTAGATAGGGGTGGAGTCGGGGCGGCATCGGGACCGGAAGAGGAGAATCGGGGCGGCGTCGGGGTGGCGCTATTGGGTGCGAAAGCCGGCAGCGATAACACCGCGGTAGTGCGATAGCTGCAGACTTTCGCAGGCCCGCCCCCTGCTTCCCCCCCCCCACGCCTCGTTACCGCCGGGATTCACTAATGTTTGCGACATTAGAAAATCCAGGCCTAAGTTTGAATATAGCTAGTTATGTTTCTAAATTATCCAGTCTTGTATTGCCTGATAACTTGCTACATTTCCAGATATCTTTAAAAGATATCCAGGTAACTAGCACAAGGAAAGTAAAAAAGAAAAAAAAAGTACAGGATCTTGTGGCTTGATTTCTCCCCACCCCATCATCAAATATGAAAGAGGCCATAGCAGCCTTGCAATTCCCACCCGCATCACCTCCTATATAGATCAAATTTACCTTTCCCACTGTGGACCTTTCCCACCCCCACCCCTCCCTCTCCTGAATGTAGAATGATCCCACCAGGCCTCCCATCCCCATACCCCCAGCATCTAGATAAACTGATTGCTGCACCCCCACCCGCACCGGACCCTTCCCCATCTACCCGAACCCATAAAAGTCCTACTAGGTGCGGGGTCTGAACTTACCCAATCCCAGCGACATCCAGCGCAGCCTCTGTCAAAGCTGCGCTAGAAGCATAGCCTACACTCAGATTACGCTTCTAGCGTTAGAGAGGTGGGAATTGGGTACATAAACTGTGTGTAGTTTACGCTTCCAGCACAGCTTTGACAGAGGTTGTGCTGGATGTCACTGGGAGTGTTTATGTTTGGACCCTGCTCCCAGTAGGGCTTTTGCGGGTTTGGGGGATGGAAGAGGATCCGGCAGCCAGCTTATCTTGATGGTGGGGGGTGGGGGGTAACAGGGCCTGGCAGAATCATTGAACATCCAGGATGGGAAGGAGAATTCACATCAATATTCGGCTATATTAGCCGGATAACGCAACCTCTCCCCGAAATGCCCCTGAAACACCCTTTTTTAATTTGGCTATAATTGAGCTGGATAAGTGGCTGAATATACCACATTTGCCATTTAGACAGATAACTTGTGAGTTATTCACCTAAATGGCTTTTAAATATTGACCTCATGATCGTCTAGAAGATTACCTTCTTTGTGGTTGCACTTTGTGTTCTTGGACAGCTTACAGGTTTTATTATTTTATGAATTTATTGCTGTCAGATGACATCACCCAAATGTGGACTGACTTAACCTTCTTGTCCATGGAGAACAGATATGTAGCTGGCTAGAGGATAGATAGTAACATAGAAAATATTGGCTGATAAGAAGCACTTGGCTCACTCATGCTGCCCATTTATATCTGTCTATTGCCACAGATCCTACTCAATATCTGATCTCTCTCCTCTCTTGCTCTGCCACTAAGGTCTAGCCTAACCATGCTTTAATTCTATTACTGTCTTTAGATTTGCTCAGTGCTTTACATACTCTGTGGGAGCCTCTGATGACAGAGAAGGTAGATGGAGGTAGGAAGAGATGAGAACAGGGATGGGAAGGGGGCTTCAAGGTCAGAAATGGAAAACAAGAAATGTTATCAAACATTTGCAGCTGGGAAGGAAAATCACTTCATCAAACAGAATGAGTACCTCATTAACACATCTTAATACAAGGAAAAGGACAATAACATAAAAGATATATACTATAAATAGAATGTGATGTCTTACCATTGTAAATGGGCTGACCATTTTAGGTTTCTTTGGTTTTTCCTTGCTTTTTTTCCTGCAAAATAGATGAATGACTTTTTAAAATAAGTTTGGCCAAATATACTTTATATAATGTTTCAACAAGAATAAGGCGTTAAAATAAGCAATATTAAGCTTAAGAAAACATTCATTCAAAAACTAAGTGGGAAGATTAAGGCTTGCCTGTCTATATCTATGAATGTGTGCACCCTGCTCAAATACATATGAATGTCTGAGTTCAAACAATCCCAATTGAAAATTAGTGTATACTAAGAAAACGTACGTAATTGCTGTTGCGGCCCCGGGCCATGCCCCAGGCCATGCCCCGGGTCCCCCACTTACCTCGAGGCCGGTCCGGGCCGCCGGGGTCCTGATACGGCCGGTCCAGGCTTCTGCCATGGCTCTCCCTCCTCGAGGGAGACGCCGGCGTTCCATTGCAGCTGGCCCCGCCCCCTAGGCGCGCGCGTGCAGGGGCTAGAGATTTAAAGGGGCCAGCGTGGGAAACCTCAGGACTGCCCCCAGATGACATCAGACGCCCAGTCCTACTTAAACCCTGCACCCAGGTCCCTTCCTTGCCTTGCAACGAGGTTCCTCAGGTTTCCTGACTTGCTAGTTGCTGCGTACATCTTGGATTGCTTCTGTCTTCCGACCCGGCTTGCTTCCTGACTTCTCTTCTGCTTCCGCCCCTTGGTTTTGGTATCGACGTCTGACTTCTGGCTTCTGACCCAGCTCCGTCTATGACTCCGTCTTCTGCTTCATCCCTGGCTTTGGTTTGGATCTTCGACTCCTGGCTTCTGACCCGGCTTCGCTCCTGGACTCTGACTTCGGCGGCTTCTTCATCTCAGGTATCCGGTGTTGCGGGCCTAGAGGATTCTCCTAAGTCCCAGCAGCCCGGGCTCTCACGGGCTCCTCCCGGGGGAGCCGCGGGCTTCCGAGGGTGAAGACTCTTCTGCTACCTGGGTCCAGCCTTGTCCATCTCTTCAGCCGCTGCCTAGATCCTTGGCCGCATAGGATCCCACCTAAGTCCAAGAGGTCCGGGTCTCTACGGGCTCCACCTGGGGGGACCTTGGACTTCCAGTGGTGAAGCCTCTTCCGAGTCTCTTCCGATCCGCCTCCCGGCTGGGACGCTTGCTATGGTCTTCCATAGCATACCATCCACTGTCCCAACCGGCCCAAGGGTCCACGAACACAACAATTGCAGATTGTGGAAAATCGAGGTTAACCAGACAATATGAATTTTAAGCCTAACCAGCCTTGGATTAAATGTGTTAAATCTTCCCAAAGGTAATCCTAGATTGCTACACAAACTTCTGTCTACTAGACACTAGAGAAAACTAATTCAGGGCAATTTTGATTATATTAAATAGAAAATAAATCAAGGGGTCGATATTCAGCCATGGAGCAGCTAGTAAAGTTAGCCGGATATAGCTATCATACCCCTAGATTTATCATTTTGTTATAAAATTGTGAAAAATAGCACCCCTGATAAAAAAAAAAGAGGCACAGTTAGGGTAATTTCCTGATACTGCATTGCTATTTTAGGGGAGAGAGAGAGAGAGAGAGAGAGAGAGAGAGAGAGAGAGAGAGAGTGAGTGCCTTTTTAAAAGGCTTGCATATAAGTAAACTATTTATTCCACTGTAAAAGGGGCAACTAGTAACTCGGGGTCAGGTTTTGGTGGTGGGCTTGGTTTTGCGGGGCAGTTTTACATGCACAGTCAGAGGTACAAACAGCACAGTAGACATCAGTGAAGATTTTATGTGATTTGGAGTGAAGGAAGATGCACAAAGATGAGATTTGTACATTGTACTCTTGACCTAGCTTGATAGCAGCTAGGTAGGTCAAGAGTACAATGTACAAATCTCATCTTTGTGCATCTTCCTTCACTCCAAATCACATAAAATCTTCACTGATGTCTATGCTGTTTATACCTCTGACTGTGCATGTAAAACTACTTGCCAAAACCTAGCACACCACCAAAACCTCACCCTGAGTTCAGAATGGCCCCTTTTACAGTGGTATAAAAAGTTGCCTAATATCTGACTTACCAGAGGTTCTCTCTCTCCCTCTCTCACAAACAGGCAGGCCGATACAGTAAGGACGCATTAGAAAGAGTGTGACAGTGCCGGGCGCGCCCTCGTTTGCCGCACGCACAGTTCAGATCACATACCGCTCAATACTCTATTTAAATGGCATGCAAATGCAAGCCGCGTCCATGAAGTGCAATCCATTTTACTGTATAGGCGCTTTATACAGCGCCTATAGAGTATCCTGGATGCGCTGGGTGCGCTGGTACCTGTCATTTCAAATGACATTTGAAATGACAGGTACCAGGAAGTGGATCCCAACTTTAACCAAAAGAAAACCTAAAAACCTAAAATCCCCTCCTCCCGAAGCGACTCGACATATAAAGTATTATGAATAAGTGTAACCAATGTTAACTTACTTTTTCTTTCTTTCAGTCCTTTCAGCCCTCTCTGCCCTCCTCCGGAGGCGCCGCGGCTCCCCTGCCTCCCGGGGGCAGCTGGCAGCGAAAGCGGCTTCCAGCGGCCCCCGCCAGCGAAGACGGACGAACGCACGCCCGTTCATATACTTTTGCTGACTTGGGGGCCCGTCAATTTGGGTGCTCATACCACCGAAGCGCATGACGTCACGGTGTACGTTCATACGCTTCACTGGCTTGAGCACCCAAATTGACGGGCACTCAAGCCAGCGAAAGCACATGAACACGCGTGTGTGACGTCACAGCTCACGTTCATACGCTTTCGCTAATTTGGGGGCCAGTCAATTTGGGTGCTCAAGCCAGCGTAGCGTATGAACGTCCGTTCATGTGCTTTCGCTGGCTTGAGCGCCTGTGCACTACGGGCGTGCGTTCATCCGTCTTCGCCGGCGGGGGCCGCTGGAAGCCGCTTTCGCTGCCGGCTGCCCCCGGGAGGCAGGGGAGCCGCGGCGCCTCCGGAGGAGGGCAGAGAGGGCTGAAAGAAAGAAAAAGTAAGTTAACTATGGTTACACTTATTCACAATACTTTACATGTCGAGTCGCTTCGGGAGGAGGGGATTTTAGGTTTTTAGGTTTTCTTTTGGTTAAAGCTGCTTCAGGAGGAGGGGAGAGAGGACTGGGGCTGCCCTGGAGACCAGCACCCAAGGACGCGGCCAGGGCAGGTGAGCGGGAGCTGGGGGAAAGTTTGCCGTCTACCCTTACCCCTGCCTCTAATGCAGGGGTAGGCGGTAAATTAGCAGGTTAAACGGCGGCTAAACTGCAGGTTAAAAAGGCGATAGTCAGGGCGCACGTTACTGAATGGGGGGGATAGCTAATCCGATCGTTTACATCTCATATACATGCCGCGGGCGGAAAGGGTTACCCGTTGATTTAAAGAAGCGATAAGGATGGGTTAAAAGGGATAGTGAATTGCGGGTTGGACTAACGCGGCCAAATTGTGAGTAGAAAGCGGGTTAGAAGCAGGGTAACCGCGGCCGCACTTTACTGTATCGGCCTGAGGATTTGCTATATTTATCACAAATCCCATTTCAGCCATAAAGCACAGTATAACACCCAGAAAAAAAGTGCAGTTAAATCCCACAATAGTGTACATTTGCTCAAGTCACTCAATAAAGAAAAGGTTTTCTTGCTCCTATACAAGAAGCAATTACCTTAGGAAGTTCATTTCTATTTAGGTATCCCTGTAAATGGATTATTATTTTATACCACTTGCTACAAGAAGGTCACAGCAGTTTACAATAAAACATTCATAGTTTAAAAAACATACTCTACATATCAGTGATTTAAACAAAGGTTTTTAGCATGGCTGCAACAGAGGAAAATGCAATAATAATAAGTTAAAACGAGAAAGACTTGCTGTTGAAAATAATGGTAGAAACGATGATTGTGATTCTTTAACAAATCATTCCTCAAAATTCCTGTTTGAATAACCATGCTTTTAGGGTCTTTTTAAAAGTTTTACAATCAGATATTAAAAATAATTGCTCTGGCTTGGTGTTCCAGAGGTTCAGGTCCTGCTACTGAAAAGGCGCGATCCCTAAGTTCACCAGTATGTGCTTGCTTTAAAGTCAGAGAGTCAGAAAGTCAACCTATGTATCAGCATAAGGACTTTATACTTTATTCTAGACCTGGTAAATATTCACCAGATGTATCTGCATACATACGTTCTAGGACCAAGGCTAATCTGCATGGGTACCTTGAAAAGCAAATTTCTTAGCAGCCCTCAAGGACTAGAGCTGAAAATCCCTGCTGTATTATATTATTCAGATTGCTACACCTGTCTTCTTGTCTTGCTACTACATTCAGCAGCATTATGCCATCATTATACAAATCCTTCTGGGACAAAGAAATGAACACTGATTTACTGAAGGCATACAAGGACAGCCTTCTTTACTGGCATATGGTAGATGCTGCATACTGATTTGGAAGGATTATGGTTACCTCACCGACTATTTTTGTCTTTCTTAAGTCTGCTATATTGCCAATATGAAAGAAAATGATAACACTTATTTAATTTAAAAAAAAACACATTAAAAGAATATTTTTAACTAAATATAAAGTGCCTGATCCAGAGAGAAATCTCAAGCTGGGGAACATAACATGCATATATTTGTTTCTCTTTCTGTTTGAGCTTGTATACCTCATTCCTACCAGAAAGGAAACCTTAAGCAGTATACATTTCAAAATAAAACATTTACATAATGCATCATTAAATATACAAAATACATCAAAGTATCATAATAAAGCAATGCTAAAAATCCCTCATGCTGCCAGCCACCTCCCCCACTCTCACTAGCGGCGTGAACAGCAATATGTAAATATCACTAGTTTATTCAATTTCTCTCCCAGTGGATAGGATTGAAGACTGGAGCCCTTCATCTAAACCATGCTAGACCGAGTCAGATTTTCATGCATGTGAAGACCATTACGTGGCCCGAGATTTAGGCCTGGTTCAGTCTCAAAGGCTCTGCAGAGAGCTGAGATGCAGTTACTGCAGAACCAGAACTAAAGCCTCTTTGCTTTGTTGCTGCTGCTCCCTAGCAGGTGAATTTTAAGAGGAGTTACATGTGTAGATGTAACATACTACCACAGCAACTTAAAAAAGCCATTTACGCATGTACAGTGCACTTACATGTGCATATCCTATGGACAATTCAATGGTTATATATTGTAGCAATTTTCAAAAGCCCACTTACACAGGTAAAGTACATTTATACGTGTAAAACTCAATTTTAAGCATGTAAATGCTTTCTAAAATCAGGGCCTTCGGATGCACCACATGACATTCCTAAAGAGGCAATATCTAACCCTCTACTTACTGCATGATGGGTCTGTACAGCAGCAGAAACGTGGAAAGCTTTGCACTTTCTGAGACTGCAGAAATTGTACCTTAGCCAAGACTACTTGAAGTCAGGGCCGAATGTAGGCACAGGCAACATGGGTAACGTGTCTTGGGCACCCATAAACTGGGACTCTCTGCTGCTCTCTGATTTCCAGAGGGAGAGGAAGCAGGGAACCTCTTTACTTTAAGACCTCTGCCTATGGGTGCCGGCATCTTCAATCCAGCCCTGCTTCAAGTCAGAGGGAATGCAGCTCACACCGGCAGATATCTGCGGTTACATCCTGCTATTTAAGGAAAGGCTGGTAGAATTATTTGTTCAAAGCAAAAAGGAACGTGTCTGACATATTTGTATTTCTTTATTTTTACTGTACATATTATAAACTACAGTGCCTGGATGTGTCTACAATGTTTCATTAACAAAATCAGCTTATTCTGGATGGGGGAAATACATGCTTTGGAAGAGTTATCTAAACGTAGTAGCAGATACGTACATTGAGAACTGTATATCCTATATGATATGCATTTCCTCTGTTTGAAGAGGAGGAGCTTATCATAACGAGTTTATTGCCATATCTTGAGCCTATCATTATTTGATAAAAATGTTCAAAGATAATTTTAACAAAATAATTCATTTTTCATATCTTATGAAGCATAAGAACAGGCTCTGAGCTAACAACAATATTAATAACAATAAGCAGCATTTTATAGTTTTTTTTTCCACCCAGATTTGACCCCCCCTCAGAGCACAACAGTCTAATACTTTTGGAAACATAATTTAGATGGCAGCCATTTAGGGATTAAATGGTCCGGCAGCACATTTCTAGCACCCAAACTATTCAAAAGGTTTTAAAGCAGCAAGAGGAGATGGAGCAAGGTCTTTATTATTCTGTATTATTATTACATTTCTTAGTTACAGTTGGGTAAACTATGACAAAGGGAGATAAAATGAACTGCACACAGTTTCCACGATACAGAGACTCTGACCTTTCATTCCATGAACTCTGCTGACATGTAGTTTGTTGTTTTACTGCTTGATTATAATCTCCTCCTTGTAATTAAGTATATATTGCAAAAAAATAAATAAATCATAAATCACATTTCTGACATTAAAAATTCACATAGGATTGGTCCCGTGGCTCTAACTGTATTGTTGTACAGAAGAAAACAAAACAATTCAGTCTACTGCAGGGGTGGCCAAAGCCAGCCAAACGACAGATTTTTTTCCAGACCTCCTCCTTCTCAATTTGCCCCATTAGATCCAGCCCGCTAGCACCTTCAATGTCATCAACAATGGCCTAAAAGCGCAAGCCTTTGTTGATGACTTCAACCTGGATTTCAGCGGCTGTACCCCTCAGAGATCAACATGGAGGAAGTGCTATACCCACAAATTTTCAGTACCACTGGGCAGTAGAGAGGAGCAGCAGAGTGGGCTTGGAGGATGGATTGGCTCCTCCCCATCACGCAGCAGCAGTGTCAGCAGCAGCGGAGAAGCAAGAAAGGCTACCAGGCTGCCGTGTGTAACGTGTAATAGAGAATGAAAGGGAGTGTGCCTGGGGTTCTGCATGTGTATGAGAGAGAATGGATGGATGCCTGCCTGGGGTTCTGTATGTGTATGAGAGAGAATGGATGGGTGCCTGCCTGGGGTTCTGTATATGTATGAGAGAGAATGGATGGGTGCCTGCCTGGGGTTCTGTATGTGTATGAGAGAGAATGGATGGGTGCCTGCCTGGGGTTCTGTATGTGTATGAGAGAGAATGGATGGGTGCCTGCCTGGGGTTCTGAATGTGTATGAGAGAGAATGAATGGGTGCCTGCCTGGGGTTCTGTATGTGTATGAGAGAGAATGGATGGGTGCCTGCCTGGGGTTCTGTATGTGTATGAGAGAGAATGGATGGGTGCCTGCCTGGGGTTCTGTATGTGTATGAGAGAGAATGGATGGGTGCCTGCCTGGGGTTCTGTATGTGTATGAGAGAGAATGGATGGATGCTTGCCTGGGGTTCTGTATGTGTATGAGAGAGAATGGATGGGTGCCTGCCTGGGGTTCTGTATGTGTATGAGAGAGAATGGATGGATGCCTGCCTGGGGTTCTGTATGTGTATGAGGAGAATGGATGGATGCCTGCCTGGGGTTCTGTATGTGTATGAGAGAGAATGGATGGGTGCCTGCCTGGGGTTCTGTATGTGTATGAGAGAGAATGGATGGGTGCCTGCCTGGGGTTCTGTATGTGTATGAGAGAGAATGAATGGATGCCTGCCTGGGGTTCTGTATGTGTATGAGAGAGAATGAATGGATGCCTGCCTGGGGTTCTGTATGTGTATGAGAGAGAATGAATGGGTGCCTGCCTGGGGGTCGGTGTATATATATGAGAATGAATGGGTGCCTGCCTGGTGTGTGTGTAAGAATGAATAGGTGCCTGCCTGGGGGAGTAGTGAGTATGTGTGTGTGTGTGTGTGTGTGTGTGTGTGAGAAAGAATGATGGGTGCCTGCCTGCGGTCTGTGTATGTGAGAATGAATGGGAACTTGCCTGGGGTGTGTGAGGAAGCCAGTGAAAGTGAATGCATGTGTGTGCGTATGAGAGAGCCAGTGAGAATGAGTGTATGTTTCTGTGAATGTGTGCATGTGAGTGAGAGCACATTGTATGTATGGGTGAGAGACAGCATTGTGTGTATGGGTGAGGAAGAGCATGTGTGTATATGTGTGGGTGAGAGAAAGAGAGCACATTTGTGTACAACCCCCCCACCCCTTCCTCTCTGCCTGCTAATCCATGACAATCTCGGAGCATCTGGAAATAAAAGTTCCCAGGTATACAGAGCTGGGAATTTTTAAAAATCCTTACTAGTTTTAATTATTGGGTATTATTTGATGGGTCTGTTTTGAAATATTTTATAGGTGTTTGCAACATTTTATATGCGTTTTTAACTATTGGTATGGTTGCTGCTTTGGTTCTCTAACCGTGGGGTATAATTGCCAGTGTAACTGCCCCTCTCTCCCCATTCATGGAGTTCTAAGGAGGATTCCCCCTTCACAGAGTTCTAAAGGGGACTCCGGACCTTGGCTTTACCCACCCCTGGTCTATCATATATTTAGTGCCGATCCTGGTACTAAGTACAAGTACCGCTCCAAGCTGCCTGTTCTTCTGAATAGAGATACAGGTTTCTCTCTGAGTGTGCACAAAGCTTTCCACTTCACAGGGAATATCCCTGCAGGTGAAACAGAAAAGGACCCCAGCAGTAACCAATCCAGTTGGTCTGGTCAAGAAATGTATTACAATCTGATCACCAATCTAACAACAAACCAGATATCTTACTGGTAGTTCCTGTATGCCACACCATCAATGTCTTCTGCTCAGATGGCAAATAATGAAACCCATTAAAACAGGATAACCAGGATACCATCCCATACATATACCACCTGAAATTATTTAAAAAAAAGCCTTTTGAACAAATAATTCTGTACCATTGCTGGAATTATCAACCCACATTCACAAAAAAACTCTAGCTAGTTATTAACTATTAACTGCCATGCTCTTGAGGAAAATGGCAAACATATAGCCTAAATGACTCTCCTCATAATCAATTCTCAGGCCATCAAGTTTCATAGTCAATATTATTTCTTTTTTTTTTTTTTTACATTTTATGCAATTAAAATTCTTTATTTACTATTAAATTTTTCATCAATTCAAATCTTCCATTGTAAAGTTGAGTGTGATAGCATGGAACAGTATTTGCCTTTAGGGAGTCGTGCCGGAGGACAGAAAACCAGATGGACTCTGGCTTTCAAAAGAAACAGCTGCAATTGTAATCAAGCAAGCTGATAAGGATGGGGCAATAGTTGTCATGAACTGCTCTGATTATGTTGAAGAAATTGAAAGGCAGTCGTCATTACAGTCTCATTATAAATTAATATCGCTTGATCCCACAAAGAGATTGCAATCCAGTATTGGATTCATTACAAAAAAGGGTCTCAGAAGTGGTTATTTAACAAAGAAGGAATTTGATTTTTTGAATGTGACTCATCCACTTGTTCTGGTTATATACATCTTCCAAAAATCCATAAGACTTTACAAAAGCCTCCAGGATGACCGATAGTGTCCACTAATGATTCTATATTAGAAACTCTATCAATATATGTTAATCAGTTCTTAAAGAAGTTAATTCCAGTACCTTCAAGATTCAATGCATTTCATGTCTGTTCTGGAAGGACTGGAAAATCATTGTGCAGAATGTTTAATGGTAACTATGGATGTGTGTCTCACTACACAAATATACTGCAAGATACTGCAATTAGTATTATCAAAGAGATATTGGAGACATGTCCTTGTCTTCAAAAAGTCCCTATACATTTTATTCTTAAATTGACTGTTATAGCACTGAAAGAGGATTTTTTCATGTTTGAAGGACTTTTTATAAACAAATATTTGGACTGCAATTGTAGCGTTGTTAACACATCATTGGCCAATCTATTTATAACCAATTTTGAGAAGCGCTGGGTGAAAAATTCATCATACTTTGAATGGATTCCAGTTTGGAAAAGATATATCAATGATATGTTTTTATTATAGTCTGGTATGAAGAGAGAACTTGAGAATTTTCATAAATAGATTAATTCCTGTGAGGAGAGTATCCAATTTAGAATGAAGTTTAATAATGAGTCTACTATTCCAAATTTGGATATATAGATCTGTAAAGATCAATTTGGGTTTTTTAAGACTTCTTTGTATACTAAGCTGACTGATAAAAATGTGGGTTTGCTTTATAACAGCTTTCACCCAGTATTTTTGAAGAATAACTTACCAGTCTCCCAATTTTTCAGATGTAGAAGGAATTGCTAAGAAACCAGTACATTTATTTATTTAGACATTTTATATACCGTTGTTCCATTTATAGATCACAATGGTTTACAAAGTGACATTCATAATTATAACTCAACAAACAAACAAATAAGGATTGGTTACAGAGATGGTATTCAAAGGCAGACATTTATCTATCAAGTCAAATGTTAAAATTGATCTAGTACATAAGTATGGATAATTAAAAAATGAAATGTTGATTTTCATGTCTTAGTCAGTGGAGTTGTTTTGAGAGTCTTGCATTCTATCTTTTCCTATGTTGCTGAACTCACAAAGCCCTCCCGTCCCACACCCCAAGAAAGCAACCCCACGGAAAAATGCGAAGAGCTCGCAAAGTATTTCCACAACAAAATTGCAAACATCATCAAACGCTTCCTCCCCACGCCCATCCCTACCCCACTGCTCCCTAACCATAATGGCCCCGTGCTGAAATCCCTAGACCTTACATCCACCATAGAAATAATGTCTATCCTAAAAAAGATAAAGCCAGCATCCCATATAGCAGACACAATCCCCACAAAAACCCTCCTCTCCATTCCCACCTCCATCGCTAAATCCCTAGCTGACATAATAAATTGTTCATTAGCATCTGGCAAAGTCCCAGATCCACTCAAAATTGCTGTTGTCAAACCCCTCCTCAAAAAACCATCCCTTAACCCATCTGACCCAGCAAACTATCGTCCTATATCCAACCTCCCCCTGATTGCCAAAGTACTTGAGAAGGTAGTCAATTCCCAAGTTTCAGACTTCCTCGAGGACCACCACATCTTACATCCATCCCAATTTGGGTTCCGTAAGGAGCGTAATACAGAAAATCTCCTGCTCGCAATCACCAACACCATCCACATAGGTATGGGCCAAGGGACATCCTTTCTCCTCGCCATCCTTGATATCTCAGCTGCCTTTGATACAGTCAATCACCAAATCCTACTTTCCCTACTTGCAGAAATAGGTATTGCAGGCACTGCATTATCTTGGTTCTCCTCATACCTCGCTAATAGAGAATACATAGTAAAGATTGACAAAGCTGAATCTTCTCACATCTCCCTCACACAAGGAGTTCCTCAGGGGTCCTCACTCTCTTCCACCCTTTTCAATATTTATATACTGCCCCTGTGCCACCTGCTCTCTGACCTAGGATTGAACTTCTTCCTATATGCCGACGACGTTCAAATCCTCATCCCTATCCAAAATACCCTAAAAGAAACCCTCCAACTATGGGACTCCCATCTTACATCCATCAATTCACTCCTATCCAACCTCCACCTTGCCCTTAATGCTTCTAAAACCGAGATACTCATAATATCCAATCAACCTGAACTATCACTCCCCAATATCACATCCTCTCTCCACGTCCCACCACCAACTGTCAGAGACCTCGGTATCGAACTTGACCAACGCCTCGACTTCAAAGCTCACATTAAATCCATTCTTAAGGGAGGCTTTTACAAACTCCACATCATGAAAAAGCTAAAACCACTGCTCCACACACAAGATTTCCGTCTAGTCTTGCAGACCACTATCCTCTCCAAAGTGGATTACTGCAATTCCCTCCTCATTGGCCTTCCAGAGTCGACCATCAAACCCCTACAAATCCTGCAGAACGCGATGGCGAGAATCTTAACGAACACCCGAAAAAGAGACCACATCACCCCCATACTCAAGGACCTCCACTGGTTACCCATCTCTTTCCGTATACAGTATAAAACCCTCACTATACTACACAACCTCCTCTACAAATCCAACCCCTGGCTCAAGGACTCACCGCACTTCCGCATAACCAATCGTCCTACCAGATCCTCCCACACAGGTATCCTACACACTCCCTCCCTCAAAATTGCTCATCTCACCTCCACGAGAGAAAGGGCCTTTACCATAGCAGGCCCTTCACTCTGGAACACTCTCCCCTCCTTTCTCCGCCTTGAACCCTGCCTGGCCACCTTCAAAAAAGGCATAAAAACGTGGCTTTTCAGAAAGGCCTACCCGGAAACCAATCAAACCTAGTCACTCCTACCCTAGTTCCTCACTTACAGCCCCCAGCCTTAATCCCTCACACCCTGCCTGCCCTTCTAAGGCACCTCCTTATCGCCCTTCCTTTGCCCGCCCTCGTTCTGCTATTTTACAAAATTGCTCATTGTATCCGATGTAATTAATCTATTGCTAGTTGTAACTGCTGTAAATAGTCCCCTCTGTAAATAAGTTCCTCCTATTCCTCTGTAAATAAGTTCCTCCTATTTCTTAATTTTGACGGTTGTTCCTTACTCTCTTTCACGCTACCTATCTTTCTCTCTCTTCTCCTGTCTCCCTTACCCCCCTCCTTTTTTTTCTGGCCTGCTCCCATCCCCTGCCCCCTGTTCATTGTAATTTCCTCCTTTAATTGAGTTACTTGTAAACCGGCGTGATGTGCCATACGAACGTCGGTATATTAAAAGTTGTTAAATAAATAAAATAAATAAATGATTCAATTATTATATTTTATCCTTCTTGTTTTTGTGGTTCTGTATATTCTGAAGTGTTTAAGTTAAATTATATGTGTTATTGAATAGCCATGTTTTTAATTCATGTTTAAATCTCTTTCTATCTGGTAAAATATGCCAACGCCTCAGGCAGAGAATTCTAGAGCTTTGGACCCGCTATGGAAAACACTCAATCTCTTATTTGCGTCAGATGTGTACACCGTATTGTGGGAATAGACAACAGTCCTTTATTTTGAAATCTTAGTGCTCACTGAGGATTGTAAGGTTGTAGTGTGAATCCTAATAAGCCAGTGTTATTGGAGTGAATGATGTTGAATATTACCGTTAATACTTGATAGTAGATTCTGGATTGTACTGGTAACCAATAGGGATGTGCATTCGTTGAAATTGTCTAATTTGTCCTGGTTCGGGAGAACTGAAAAACAAAACAAATTTTCCAAAATTTTGGAAAAATTTGGTTTTCGAGTTAGTGCATGCTAATTTTAAAATGTTAGCACACACTAACTTGAAAATCGGGGTTCCCCGAAAAAAAAAAAAGCCCAAACCACGGGAAAAACGAAAATTCCTGCGGCGGGCCAAAAACGAAGCCCGAACCAAATCGTTTTACCGCTGCACATCTCTAGTAACCAATGCAGTGATATCAGTGATGGTGTAATGTGATTATATTTCCTAGATCCTAGTAATAGTCTTGCTGCAGCATTTTGCAATAGTTGTAGTGGTTTTAAGTAACTTGCTGGAAGACCTAGTAGTAGGGAGTTGCAGTAGTCAAGGTTTGAGAAGATTAGACTTTGCAGTGCAGTACGGAAGTCCACAAAAGTTAATAATGGTTTAAACTGTTGTAGAATACCCAACTTGGCGTAACCTGTCTTAATTAATTTACTGATGTGCATTTTCATTGTGAAGTTCTCATCTAGCTGAACACCTAAATCCTGTACTTGATTTGAGGGATTAATTTGAAAATTACCCAAGTCTAGGGCAGATGGTTTAACTGTCGATGAGTTTCTACTCAGCCAGATGATTTCAGTCTTTTAAGGATTTAATGACAATTTAAGTTGCAATAGTTCTTGTTGTATTGCTTTCATATATGTACAGAGTATCGAAGCTGTGTTTTCAAATGATTTAGAGAGTGGTATGTAAAATTGTAAGTCGCCAGCATACAAGAAAGTTATTCCTAGATTCATCAGTAATTTACAGAGTGGGAGCATGTAAATATTGAACAGTGCTGCTGAGAGGGCTGAGCCTTGAGGGACCCTGTATCACACTAGAAGGTGTCAGATATGTGGTTGCCCAATTTGACTTGGAAAGTTCTGTAATATAGAAATGAAGTGAACCATCTGAGAACCATGCTGTCGATCCCTGTTTCTCATCTGATGGCATAGCAGGTTATGGTCCACAGTGTCAAAGGTGGCTATTAAGCTAATTAGCACAAAGCAATAAGAGTTATCTGCTTCAAACCCTCGTAAAAAAAAGTCCGTTAATGAGAGTAGTAATGTCTCAGTTGAGTGATGTTTCCTAAATCCAAATTGATTTGGATAGAGAATGTTTTGATCTTCCAGGTGATTTAAACTTGGAATAACACTGCTTTCTCAAGAACCTTTGCTGGAAATGGCAAGTTGGATATTGGATGATAGTTGTCCCAATCATCAGTTCTACTAGTCTTCATTTTTAGAATCGGTTTTATCACCGCTTGTTTTAATCCATGTAGTATAATTCCTTCTGATAGTGAATGATTAATTAAGGTTGTGATTGTCGGAGTGATAACATGGTATACTTGTTTCAAGTGGGTGAGTAGCAGGTTTAATTTTAGCAATGATCTGACTGATTTCCAGTTTTGATACTCTGTCGAATGTGGACCACTTAACTATGTCATTTGAACCTTCATGTGTTTCTGTTGGAGAACTGATAATGAATTGTTTTTTCAACTTATTAATTTTATCTATGAGTGCAATGGCATATTATTTGCAAGAGGCCTTTGTGAAATTGTAGTTTCTTGAGATGGAAGATGTCAGGCCTTTAATTAAATGTTTAACAGTATCAAAGAGCAGTTTTGAGTTAAAAGTAATCCCATGAATTTGTTTAGCATAGTAATCCTTTTTTGCTTTATTGGTTAGTATATGGTACTTTGTAAGGAAAGATTTATATTTTCCTAGTGATTCAGCAGATGGGCATTTCAGTTAGGAGTAGATTTTAAAAGGTGCGCGCGCATATTATAAAATCAGGGGTTGGCGCGCACAAGGGGGTGCACAATTGTGCACCTTGCGCACACCGAGCCCACTCCAAGCCGCGCTGCCTTCCCCCATTCCCTCCCAGGCCGAAGCGGCCTCAGAGGAAACTTACCTACCCCCCACCCCCCCTTCCCTCCCCCGCCCTTTCCCCCTACCTTGCTCTTCTTTTTTTTCTTGTTACAAAACTTACTTCAGCCCTGGGGCTGAAGTTACACGCGCCAGCCAACTGCCGGCGCACAATCCCCAGCACAGCAGCAAATGGCCACTGTGCCGAGAGCCTCTGACCCCACCCCCGGCCCTGCCCCCGGCCCGCCCCGTTAGTAAAGCCCCGGGACTTACTCACATCGCCGGGACTTTTGAAAATAGGCCCAGCACGTGTAAATCCTCTGGATTTACATGCGTAACACTTTGAAAATCCGGCCCTTATTGTTTCTCTAATTTTCTAAGGTTCTGTTTAGTGCTTCTTAATTCGTCATTGTACCAGGGCTTCTTATGTTTGGCATTATTCTTTCTTTGTTAATAGTTTTTGTCTGGACAGGACTAAGGTTTTCAGCTGTCATTGACTAACTTGTCCCAGGAATCAAATGCTGAGGTGGAATTGGTTTGATTTAGTTCATGGATCTTTTTTTCTATTGCTTCTGCAAGTACTTCCATCTCTATCTTTTTTCCTGAAGGTAAAAATAAGCTTATTATCTATATTATTATGGATTTGGTTGGTGAAGGCTATATCCACTTTTATTAATTGGTGATCAGACCAGGGCAATATCGTGTGTGAGGTATTGATTAGGCAGTTACTTCTATATTAGGTCTGGAGCGTGGCCCGCTTTATGAGTGGCTTTTGAGACAAATTGTGACCATCCCAGGGCTTCCCTTGCTTCTAAAAACATTTCACAAGTTAAGGTTCTCGGTGTTTTGTCCACCTGGAGGTTAAAGTCTCCTACAATTAGGGGCAGATTTTAAAAGCCTATGCACGTAAATCCAGGCGGATTTACTCGCGTAGGGGGGGTGTTATGCGCGCCGGGCCTATTTTCAAAAGGCTCGGCAGCGCGTAAAGCACAGGGATGTGTTTAAGTTCCAGGGCTTGAAAAAATGGGTGGGGGCATGGCCAGAGGACTCTCCATGGCCGATGGGCCTGGGGATCGCAAGCTGGCACTTGGCCGGCGTGGGCAAATTACGCCTGCCTCTGGTTGACTGCATCCATTATTAATCACTGTATACAGTATAATCATATATTTGAACAACTGATATGTTTTGTGATTGATATTGTTAAAAAGCATCCCTGAGGAGGCAACACTGAACCTTTCTTAATTAAAAAAGAACAACAATGGATATTTAGATTAAGCACAGTGGAAACAGCTATGGAATGGGGCTTGTATAAATAAACTGGGGATTTGAGAAGGTGAAGTAAATTGAATGTCAGAAGTATTTTTCAATATAAGAAGAATCATCAATTTGTTCAGGAAATTCTTACTCTGTAAGTCTTTTATTCCTTTTTTGATAAAGAGATTATGGCATGATGTTAAGATAAGTATGTAAGATGTGACCAATAGGGAGTTGCATAATATGCAGAACCTCAAATCTGAGAACTGGATGCTACAATAAGGCTGCTGGTGATTTCTGGACTGTGGCTGCCATTTGAATATAGAAGGGTTCATATAAAAAGTAAGTTCAGACTCGCTCTGCTTGAGTTTTTTTGGGGTTTATTTTAGGAAAGACTTTCGGCATTTATCCATTCTTTACCCATTCTGTACAGTGGCTCTCCATTCTGCTCCTCAGGCTTCCGAACAGATCTGGTTTGCAGGATAGCCACATTCCAAAGACATATCTATATAATTAGTTTCTGAACTGCATTAATTTGCATATTCTGGTTATCCCGAACATTGGACCACTTGAGAGGACTCAAGGACTGGAAGAGGGAACAACTGATTTAGGGAGCTAAAAGCTTAGGGAAGTCTTCCTTCTGGTCCCTACTAATTTAGATTTTCATCAGGAAAAACATTCATGCTTATGAAGCCTTCCTTAGGCTGTGATATCTTGGAAATCATATGTCTCATGGACAAAGTAGATATATATCTGCAAAGCTTGGATTCACAGATTTCAGATGGCATAACAGGGATAGTAAACTCTAGTCCTCAAGTACCACGAACAGGGCAGTGGTTAGGATTTCCACAATGAATGTATCTGAGGTATATTTGCACATGTTTGATTTGAACAATTTGGATATCTGGGAAAACCAGATATTCAAGGCCAGCTCACCATAAGATATGTTTGCACAACAAATTAATCACAGAGAAATAAGTTTAAAATGTTGACAGGATGAGCAATCATAGGCATTAAAATCAGTAGTACCAACTGCTAGTGTATTTTTACTTGTAAAACTACAGCTGTGAAGAAGGCTTAGAGACACTCCCCCACCCCGTCACGTCTTTGCATATAAGGCTTAAAATGTCATTGGGTAGAATTTTTATTGGAAGCAATAAATGTAATCAATTTCTTTTTAGAGGGCAATTTTCAAAGGAATTTGCCTTGGTAAAGAAGGTGCAAAGACCATGGCAATGTTTGTATCCAAGCTTCCTGCAAGCTTCTAATTTTCACAGGGAAACTCTATGGGGCATTCCCCTTTGAAAATCAGCTTGCAGGTCCCCAAGGGGCCTGAATATCCTGTGAACCTGCAATCTAATTTCTATGTAGTTCCCCTTTAAAAATATGGGGACAGTACTATAAAAGTACCCAGTGACATTGCACCTCTAGTGCGCATGGTAAAGCATACACAGGGATTTCAGAATGAAATCCTAATGCGTATTTTTTGCTTTCCCCATCACTGAGCCCACCCCTTTTGCCTGTGGTGAAAATTACGCAGACTGTGAAACAGCTACCGATGGGAGGGCAATTTTCAGCCTGGGAAATTTACCCAGGTAGCTGCTTAGTTACTCATGCAAAGCCTTTTGGAAATCATCCTCCAATTGTTGTGAACTAAGGACCTGTGGACCCTTGGGCCGGCCTACAGGAGACTTGGGAAGGGCTTCGCTGGTCTCGACTGGACAGGCCGGGAGGCAGACCTCTGGCGGACAGGCGGTGATGTTTTCACCCTAGAAGCTGGTACTGCCCCGGGTGGGGCCCTTAGGAGTCCAGCCGCTGGGACGTAGGAGATTCACCCTGGAAGTCAGAGCCCCTCCAGGAGGAGCCCGTAGGGGCCCGACCGCTGGGACTAAGGCGAGACTCGGAGCTGGACCGTGGATAGGTACGGCAACCGATGAAGTGGAAGCAGGCGAGTACCAGGCTTGGCAGAGGCAGGCAGGAACCCGGCTTGGGCTGTAGGCAGGCAGGAACAAATATATTTTGCAGCCCTGGCTTGGGCTGCACAGGCAGGAACCCGGCTTGGGCTGTACAGGCTGGAACCCGGTTTGGGCTGTACAGGCTGGAACCCGGTTTGGGCTGTAGACAGGCAAGAACCAGTACAAGAGATCAAGACGAGTAGCAGCACGGCGGGCAGGCAGGCAGGAACGGAGTGGCTAGAGCGCTAGCGGACTCCGGGGCTCGAGGCAACGGGGGACCAAGGGAACCCTGTTGCAAGGCCCTGATCAGGCGTCCACGGTAACCCTAAGTAGGCCGCGGCGTCTGACGACAGACTAGGGGCGGAGCCACCCTCGGGCAGGAAACAGTCTAGAAAAGTGCGGGGCAGCCGTGCACGCGCGCCTAGAGGCAGGCCAGCAATGGCGTCTCCCCCGCGGAGACGCCCAGGTTCCGACTCCGCTTCATTCCCAGCTGGAAAAGACCTTCGAGGTAAGGGCCGGGACGCGAGCCTCGCGGACCGGACCGCAACACCAATTATTTATAGTAAAACATTACATTTTGTGCAACTTTTTAAAAGTACTTAAATTTAAATATGTTATGCATAAAACAACACACTCCATGCACAGTGGTAATATCCAAATAGTCATGTTGCTATTAAATAATTAGAAGTTCCACACAGAACTAATCGAAGCCTATTTTCCAAATGCACATGCACTTGTGTGCATGCATCAATGTGGATCTGGGAAAACAATATCCTTCTCTACTCCTCATGGCCCCCGTAACATCTCCTGAAAATATGGTGTGGCTTGGATGAAATCCTAGAAAGTTATTGGGTGGTACAATTGCACATGTATATTCATGGAACACAAGAATTTTCCCAAAAATATATGCCTCTCATGATTCTCATATCTTACCTGACATGTCTTGAAAACTTAATATGGATCAGATGCAAAACTAAGAAGTTACAAGAAGATATAATTGTACACATGTATTCATGGATCAAGAAAAAAGCTACTCCTATTTGACATGTCCAGAAATTTTGGTGTGGACAGGAAGGAAAACATTCAGTCTCTGTATTCACACTGGGTTGCTGTTCATCTATGAGATATAACACGCATCAATTAGAGGTTTGGCAGTGTTTTTATGCTTATTTGATTTTATAATTTTGTTGGTGATGATTTATTGTGCTTGTATTTATTTTTCTGTTTTTATTCTGATTGTTAATTGTTCTTTTATGTTCTTTTGTACATCATCTAAGGTGATTGTTGAATTGGGAAGCAGGAAATAAGAAATTTGAAATAAAATAAAGAATAATAAAATTAAACAAAAATGTTATTAGGTGACATAATTGCAAAACTTATTAGGCAGTATAAATGTGTTCATATATTTGTAGAATACGTGGATCCCCTCAAAAATACCACTATCATGAGCCTTGTGGACCCCCTGATATTTCATAAAAATTTGATGTGGATCTGATGCAGAACTGATACAAAACAAAAAAGTTATTAGGTGACAACAATACTGCACACATCTTCTTGGAATATGTGTCAACACATCACCAAAAGGGAAAGCTATTAGTGAGACTCAAATACACACATAATGATCACATAAGCTTCTCCCTTTGGAAAGTTAGCTAAAGAAGATATGTAAGAACATAAAATCTGGGTGTGGAAATAAATTATATTTTGCACCAGATATTACTTCCAAAGATCATACTTATCTGAGTTAATAATCAGCTACAGAAGACAATAAACCAAGAACATGTACGTTATATTTCACAGTGTTACTAGAATGCGAATACCTGCTATAAAAGGTACAACACTAGGAACAGGAACCAAGTAAGATAAGAATTTATTACATTATCAAATGAAGCAGAGGAAAATACTTTAATGAAGCTATAGATTCCTTTCACAGAAACACTCTTTTAAGCACCTCTGTATCTTTCATAAATGCACGAATGGTCAGTAGATAAGACCGAAGTCATGACAATTGGCACAAATGCTCACACATTTCAAACGCACTAACTCAGCCGTATTGTGCCATATGTCCATGATGGGTGCAATTTTCAAAATGTGCAGGTAGGTACAAGTATTCCTGTGCATTTTATACACTAAGATAATTTGCATCATTCTCAAAAGAAAAGAAATCAGATACTTTAACTTTGAAAACTGTTGCTGGATAAAGCAGAGGCAGACACTTGCACCACCCTTTTGTGTGTTTAGTTTTTTGCTGGAAAAGTAGGAGACAGTGCACAGTAGGGGTGTGCAGCCATTGTTTCAGTTTGTTTTTTGTTTCATTTGTTTTCATTTTGTTTAATGTTTGTTTTGGTTCTGTTTGTTTGCTGAACCAAAATAAACATTTTAAAACCCCCAAAACAAAATAAAAACTGAAATAGGGTCTCCCTTGCCACCCCCTCTGCTGCTTCCAGGCCCCCCCAAAACCCCACCTTCAACCAATAAGAAGTGCAGGTAAATAAACATGCCCAAGGCTAGGCCTACCCAGCTGGGCTGAATTTAGCCCAGCCGGGGCCTCCCTGGGCCCCACTAACCCCATTCCATATCCAGATAATGCAGCCAGGGCCATGGACCACCCCATCCCCACTTACCCCTTCTGTAGGGGTCACTGACATGGTAGAATGGGTGATGTCACTTTGGAGCTGGTGTTCGGCACCATTTTATTTTATGGCTCTATATATAAGTAGTAGCCAAGGAAGTCCCCAGCCCTGAGTGCTTTATCTGGGTTGGAGTGAGGGTCAGAGGTCCAGGAAGGCCCCGGGTGGGCTCAGCTCATCCCAGCCATGTAGGCCCGGGCCCCAGTATCTTTATTTACCTGCACTTCTTACTGGTGGGGGCAGGGGTGTCAGAGGGTTTCAAGTAGAGCCTGGAAAGAGTGATGGGAGGTGAGAGGAGTCATATTTGGGATTTTTTGTTCTTAACAAATAGTGCAGAATTTGCTAAAAGCTTATTCTATTTGCCAAAATGAAAAACAGACAAACATTTGTTTTTTGTTAGGCCTGTACATTTGTTTTGGGTAAAATGAACCAAAACAAAAGTGGGCTGATTCGGTTCAGAGTACCTATTGGTGTAAAATGAATGCCCATCCTTAGTGCACAGGATATATTTTGTACTTTATTTTTATTAAATTTTAAAATATTACATCAAGATATCTTGAGATTAGTAAATGAGAAAACTGACTCTATAGTAAATAATACAGCAGAAAAGATAAATATATTTATACATCAGTTTCTCTAAAGTCCACAAAAGAAGGGAGGGGAGGAAATACCATCAAAATTTCCCAATGAGAGATTAGCATTAAAGAAAAAGTTTAAAAAGAAAACTGACATTTGCTAAACCACCATAATTCCAAAAATACACCTGGAGAGACCAAACAGCTTTCAACCATTACTAGGACAACCCAGGCAAGCACCCTATTGCATCTAAGAAAAAACGTAATTGTGTAGGTTCTAAAAAAATATAGGACAAATTTTGAATCTTAACAGTATATTTACAAGAGTAACTAATTATATAATGTGTGTACCCACAACACAAAACCTCTCTCTTTCTAGTATACAGCTGAACACACCAAGTATGTACTTCCCCGATCCCGCTGAAACCACATCTCTTCTTAGTGTGGGTGAAAGTACACATATAAAGGTGAATTTTAAAAGCTTGGCACACACCAAAACCGGAAGATGCATGCACAAGTTAGAGTGGCGCATGCCGAGCAGATTTTAAAAGCCGCCCGTGTACACGTCAACTTGCCGCTATGCGCACGAATGAAAAGTTTGAAAAGGGGGAGGGGTATGGGCATGGTCTGGGCGGGGCATGGGCATTCCTGGATTTCACTTTTGAAATTGCACGTAAACATCGGCGTCCCCTGCCGTATAACTTTACTTCTGCTATTGATGGCATGTAAGTCGTAAAACAAAAAAAAACCAAACACATCAACAGGATTCTAAGGGTCAGGGCTAACAGGAGAAAATGGAGGTTATTAAACTAAGGGGGTTTGGAAGTCCAAGTCTTACCTGGGTGACCTGGGAATGAACAGTAAAACTTTCATGGTAGAAGCGGGATTTGTGCACTAGGCGCACATTCACTTAAAATTGTGCGTACATAGGCATGAGTTCAGGCTATTTTAAAACATGCACGCATATACACGATATAAAAGGGCTGTGTCCCTGGGCGCGGGCCAATAGACGTGCATGTGTGCCCGCGCGCCTGTTTAAAAGGATGGACAATTTTCAAGAGGCCATTTTGTGGGCATTGAGATTAACCCCATTCACTGGGCAGATGATTTTTTTTGAATTAATTGTATCTTAAGTGGAAGATAGTTTGTTGGGGACCTGTATTGTCCATTGTAGAAAAAGGTTACTTTGTATGTTATCATAATGAGGCAGGATGACATTCTCTTTCAGCCTGATAGCTCTGTCTCAGGTTCTATTAAGATCTAGGATTCTCTGGCTCATATTTTTAATGCTCCAGTTCCTGAAAAATTGTCCCAGATGAGACAGCCTAGACTCTCCCCCCTGGTATAATGATAGACTGCATGGTCTCAAATGGAAAAAGAGGCATATGGAAAGAAAATGGTAGAAATCTCAGAGACTGAGAAAATGAAATTGTTCACTTGTGTTGAGATCTTACGAGGTAGCTACTGTGGAGGTCATTATTATCAACCTAAAATTGAATCAGTTTCTAATAAATCTAAGCAACTGTTTTGAACAGCAAAAAAGCTGATAACTCATTCTAGAGCAGTGGTTCTCAACCTTATTTCTATTGGGACACACCTGGCAGATAATCCTTACAGGCATGACACACTGAACACTTGACCATCACGGGGCTGAATGTAAACATGTACCCTGCATCCACAGGAACACCCCCCCCCCCCCCCCCCGTCCTCAAACAATGGATGCAAAGCTAGGATATTTCAAATACAACTTACTATATAAAAAAGATATTCTTATTCTCAGTAACAGAATCACAAACTCCCTTACTACCAGGTGCATTGTAAAATACAAAACCTTAAAAAATAAAAACCCCACTAATCACACATGTAGCAAACCTTCCATACCATTGCAACACTAATTCCAAGAACTCAAACACCAATAGTCCTTCCTATGAAAAGGCAGCAGTGCAGCACCAGTGCATGTCCTATTGAATGAAAAAACGCAACAAAGAAGATTGATTCAAGTAAAATACCTTCACCAAATACAGAATAAAACCCTACAAATTTCAAATGAGGAGACAAAAACTGGAATGGAAACCTCAAAAGGCCACTCTGCATGCAGTGCAAAACTGGAGAGCTAGAAACAGAAATAAATTTCCTCCTATATTAAAGCAAGGTACAAAGATAGAAGAAATGCACATTCCCAAAACTGGCATATTATGCTCTTGCACCCTGTCACTCCCCTTCCATGCCTCCATCATCTTTCACTTTTCCCAATTACTCCCTTTCAATCATCCACTCACACTCATATCCCTGCCCAGCATTCCTAATCCCTACATCCTCTTCCCTGTGCTTCCTCTCTTCCTTGCTTCATTCTCCCTACCCCCTTCATCCCATCTCCCTGCCTGCCCAGCTACCACGATCTCTTTTTCTCTTTTCTCCACCCCTTCCTGCTCAGCAGCACCCACACTCCCACTCCGTTCCACCTTTATCGTCCCAGCATCTCCAGCTTCCTTTCCCTCACCCTCCACTGGGCGTAGAGATCAGCAGCAGCATCACTCCCAGACTCAGCAGGGGAAGATAAAGTTTGCATCCCATCAGGCCCAGAATAGCAGGAGTCTTGCTCTGATCTGGGTGAAGGAGGAAACAGCCTCCCACTGAGCCAGAAAGAGGAGAAGGAAGTGAGAGCAGCCTCTCATCAGGCCCAATGTAAGAGAAGTCAACCAACTCCCACCCGGGCTGATAAGAAAGCAGCCATCTGCTGACCCTGCGACACACCTCCCAGGATCTTGTGACATACCAGTGAGTCCCAACACACCTGTTGAGAACCACTGTTCTAGAGTATCTAATGCAGGCTCTTCACTGCAGTGTGATTTTGCTCATCATGTTATTGAGAAGATTAAAGAGATTCGCCAGCCATGTTCCTCTGTGGTCAGCATCATTTTAGATATAGTCTTAGAGTCTCCTCTAATGGCTGAACTTATTTTGAAATTTTGGAAATTACTGATGCTGTTGCCACCTTGAATAAAGCTTGGCACACAACTTGCTTTCTGGACCAATGTCCTTCTGATTTGATAAAAAAAATGCTGAAGCTACTTTAGGTTAACTTTTTGACTGCTATTACAAATTCATCTTTGGAGAAGGCAGTAGTCCCTAAGGCCTGTAAGAGAGCTATAAATAAGCCACTTTAAAAATGCCTTCTTTAAACCCTAATTTGGTAGGTAATTACTGCCCCATGGTGAATCTTCTTTTCTTTCAAAATTAATTAAATGGGCAGTATTGGCTCAGCTTGAAGATTTGTTGGATAACTCTTACCAGACAATAAGGGGTAGAATACAAAGTCAGCATTAGTCTCACTGATTATCTTAGAATATGTTTGGGAAAAGGGGAGTCCTCGGTGCTGATTCTGTTAGATTTTGACTGCTGCTTTTGCAAAGAGTGAACCAGGCATTTTTGCAAATATTAAGAACATGCTTCTCAAAGCTCAGTCTTTGAAAATCCTACTAGCCAGGTTGCATGGTACTGGTGTTGAAGGCAGCATTACCAAATGGTTCCAGTCTTTCCTTTCAAAAATGTCCCAGTCTGTTTCATGGAACAGTAAGATTTCTGCTCCCTCCCAACTAGGTTGTAGAGTTCCTTAAGGGGCAATATTAAACACTTTAATATTTATCTATTTCAGGGCTTCCCAAACCTGTCCTGGGGACCCCACAGCTAGTCAGGTTTTCAGGATATCCACAATGAATACGCATGAAATAAATTTGCATATACTGAGGTTCCATGGTATGCAAATTTACCTCATGCATATTCATTGTGGATATCCTGAAAACTCGGCTGACTGTGGGGTCCCCAGAACAGGTTTAAGAAGCCCTGATCTAGCTCCTTTGCTATCATAATTAGATTGCAAAGTTTGAATTCCCAGTGCTACACTGATGATCTTCCTATATACAATTCACAATCATTAATAAAATCCTTCTTTCTTATTAAAAATTAATAACTGCTTAGTAGCAATTTCAAATTGGATTAAGGCTAATAAATTGTCTCTTAATCCGATTAAGACTGAAGTTCTGTGGGTTAGTAAATATTACATTTTTCCTAGTAAGTTATAGTCTGTGTTGGATGGGACACTGCTAACTAGTAAATCCTATGTCAAGAGTTTGGGTGTTATATAGGAACGAAGACTGAGCTTTGAGAAGCATGTTCTTAATATTTGCAAAAATGCCTGGTTCACTCTTTGCATGATCCACCACCTTAAGCCTTTCTTGACTGACTCTCACTTTAGGCAAGTAAGGCAAACTTTCGTAATTTCAAATATTAACTACTACAATTCACTCTTGTGGAGTCTTCCAGTCATAAGAACATAAGAGCATAAGAAAGTGCCATACTGGGCCAGACCAAGGGTCCATCAAGCTCAGCATCCTATTTCCAATTGTAGCCAATCCAGGCCATAAAAATCTGGCAAGTACCCAAAAACTAAGTCTATTCCATGTTACCGTTGCTGGTAATAGCAGTGGCTATTTTTTTAAGTCAACTTAATTAATAGCAGGTAATGGACTTCTCCTCCAAGAACTTATCCAATCCTTTTTTAAACACAGCTACACTAACTGCACTAACCACATCATCTGGCAACAAATTCCAGAGTTTAATTGTGCATTGAGTAAAAAAGAACTTTCTCCGATTAGTTTTAAATGTGCCACATGCTAACTTCAAGGAGTGCCCCCTAGTCTTTCTACTATCCGAAAGAGTAAATAACCGATTCACATCTACCCGTTCTAGACCTCTCATGATTTTAAACACCTCTATCATATCCGCCCTTAGCCGTCTCTTCTCTAAGCTGAAAAGTCCTAACCTCTTTAGTCTTTCCTCATAGGGGAGCTGTTCCATTCCCCTTATCATTTTGGTAGCCCTTCTCTGTACCTTCTCCATCGCAAATATATATTTTTTGAGATGTGGCGACTTGAATTGTACACAGTATTCGAGGTGCGGTTTCACCATGGAGCGATACAGAGGCATTATGACATTTTCTGTTTTATTCACCATTCCCTTTCTAATAATTCCCAACATTCTATTTGCTTTTTTGACTGCCGCAGCACACTGAACCGACGATTTCAATGCGTTATCCACTATGACACCTAGATCTCTTTCTTGGGTTGTAGCACCTAATATGGAACCTAACATTGTGTAACTATAGCATGGGTTATTTTTCCCTATATGCATCACCTTGCACTTAAAAAGCACAAAGGAAGGCGATCTATAAAAGCCGTCAGGATGAAGAAAGGAATAGATGCCAATCGTCTTATAAAATTCCTTTATTGAAGTGGAGACACAAAGGTAGCCCGACTCTGGCCGAGTTTCGCCGTATCAAGACGGCTGCCTCAGGGGCTAAAACATAAATAAATAATAATATAAAATCAATGAATTAAATTATAAATTAAAAACAATGGATAGCAAAATGTCTTTTGTACATGTGTTATGATAAAGGTGACACATAAATAACTCATTTCATATAGAGGCTAAGGAAATGTAAAGGTTGGATATGGATTAAAAAAATCTATCTGATGAACACAAATCAAACTCACGGTTAACACAAATATATGTTAAATTCAAATCAATTTGTAATAAAAGATGGTTATACCTTACGTGTGTATTCTTCAGTTCACAAATTGAATAATTTGTGCATGAAGCATCATATATACCATTATATGACCAGCAAAAGTGTTGTATCTAAAATAGTGCAAAACAAGATGGCAATATGATATAGGACATTCATTCAATATTAAAAACAAATATGCAAACACTTATTCTTGTGTGTGTATAAATAACTTTTTTTAGAAAATATATATGTATACAGATGTATGTACATAATAAATAAATTAATATAATTTGTATATTGTTGTTGATGTATGGAATGAAAATTATATATTTTGATTACATAAAGTTGATTAATTGAATTGAATACTTGAATGAAATGTACATTGAATGTAAGTTGCTTAATGACAATATTTATATCAATTGCTAAGCACTGATGCAATAAAGAAAATATAATCTCAATGTTGAGTGTGCTAATAAGTTTAATAATGAATAATTAGTTCACAATGTAATAATAAATCAGGCAAACTGTGATATCTAACAACGTGTTCATATTGAAATGAATTTACTCAAATGGTGAAATAAACAAAAACCCCCAAAAAAAAATTTTTTTAAATATATTTTTTTTATAAATGTTTTGAAATTAATAAAAGTGTATCAATAATCACTATCTAATTACTATTGAAAGAAGTGGTGAATGGTTAAGGTGAATGTGATGAAATCATAAATGAATGTATGATGATGAGATGTATTAAAAAGTTGAAATCTATTTATCATCATTAATGGACAATATATATCTCTACTCCTTGTAGTTTAAAACTAATTAATGTTGAGACATAAAACAACCATAATAAAAAGTAGACGTATATATTCAATTAAAAAATTAACTGTATGAACTCATGTAAAAATAATACTGAGCTAGCCTAAAGGATTAATTCTCTATTAGAAGTAAAAAAAGGAAGGCAGTGAACAAATAATTCATAAATGTGATTAATGATATCTTGATCGCTAAGATTGAGCACAAATATTGGATCATATTAATGAACCATGTGGTATCAATTAACTGAAATTTTTTTTATAATATATCCAGATCTTAAATTGTAAAGCTAGATTTAAAAATAACGACACTGGGATCTCATTTGAGTATCCTTATGGATATATAAAAAACTAAATAAAATGTCTTATACAGAAATATGGATTAATTGTATACCAAACAGCACTAATCTGAAACGCTTACGGATGAATAATTTGTAATATTTGTAATATTTGTAATTACAAATTATTCATCCGTAAGCGTTTCAGATTAGTGCTGTTTGGTATACAATTAATCCATATTTCTGTACTAGACAATCGATTTAGATTTTTAAACACCGACAAGGATACTTAAATGAGATTTCAGTGTTTTATCAATGCTGTCTGGTATACAATTAAATTATATTTCTGTATATATTCACCTTAACCATTCACCACTTCTTTCAATAGTAATTAGATAGTGATTATTGATACACTTTTATTAATTTCAAAACATTTATAAAAAAAATATATTTTTAAAAAAAATTTTGGGGGGGGTTTTGTTTATTTCACCATTTGAGTAAATTCATTTCAATATGAACACGTTGTTAGATATCACAGTTTGCCTGATTTATTATTACATTGTGAACTAATTATTCAATATTAAACTTATTAGCACACTCAACATTGAGATTATATTTTCTTTATTGCATCAATGCATAGCAATTGATACAAATATTGTCATTAAGCAACTTACATTCAATGTACATTTCATTCAAGTATTCAATTCAATTAATCAACTTTATGTAATCAAAATATATAATTTTCATTCCATACATCAACAACAATATACAAATTATATTAATTTATTTATTATGTACATACATCTGTATACATATATATTTTCTAAAAAAAAGTTATTTATACACACACAAGAATAAGTGTTTGCATATTTGTTTTTAATATTGAATGAATGTCCTATATCATATTGCCATCTTGCCATCTTTTTTAAATATTTAATGAAAGTCCTATATCATATTGCCATCTTGTTTTGCACTATTTTAGATACAACACTTTTGCTGGTCATATAATGGTATATATGATGCTTCATGCACAAATTATTCAATTTGTGAACTGAAGAATACACACGTAAGGTATAACCATCTTTTATTACAAATTGATTTGAATTTAACATATATTTGTGTTAACCGTGAGTTTGATTTGTGTTCATCAGATAGATTTTTTAATCCATATCCAACCTTTACATTTCCTTAGCCTCTATATGAAATGAGTTATTTATGTGTCACCTTTATCATAACACATGTACAAAATAGACATTTTGCTATCCATTGTTTTTAATTTATAATTTAATTCATTGATTTTATATTATTATTTATTTATGAGATTATTTATTTATGTTTTAGCCCCTGAGGCAGCCGTCTTGATACGGCGAAACTCGGCCAGAGTCGGGCTACCTTTGTGTCTCCACTTCAATAAAGGAATTTTATAAGACGATTGGCATCTATTCCTTTCTTCATCCTCACCTTGCACTTATCCACATTAAATTTCATCTGCCATTTTGATGCCCAATTTTCCAGTCTCACAAGGTCTTCCTGCAATTTATCACAATCTGCTTGTGATTTAACTACTCTGCATAATTTTGTGTCATCTGCAAATTTGATCATCTCACTCGTCATATCCCTTTCCAGATCATTTACAAATATACTAAAAAGCACCGGTCCAAGTACAGATCCCTGAGGCACTCCACTGTTTACATTTTCTCACTGTGAAAACTGACCATTTAATCTTACTCTCTGTTTCTGTCTTTTAACCAACTTGTATTCCACAAAAGGACATCGCCTCCTATCCCATGACTTTTTACTTATCCTAGAAGCCTCTCATGAGGAACTTTGTCAAACGCCTTCTGAAAATCCAAATACACTATATCTACCGGTTCACCTTTAATTACATGTTTATTAACCTCTTCAAAAATTGAAGCAGATTTGTGAGGCAAGACTTGCCTTGGGTAAAGCCATGCTGACTTTGTTCCATTAAACCATCTATTTCTATATGTTCTGTGATTTTGATGTTTAGAACACTTTCCACTATTTTTCCTGGCACTGAAGTCAGGCTAACCGGTCTGTAGTTTCCCGGATCGCCCCTGGAGCCCTTTTTAAATATTGGGGTTACATTTGCTATCCTCCATTCTTCGTACAATGGATGATTTTAATGATAGATTACAAATTTTTACTAATAGGTCTGAAATTTCATTTTTTTAGTTCCTTCAGAACTCTGGGGTGTATACCATCCGGTCCAGGTGATTTACTACTCTTCTGTTTGTCAATCAGGTCTACCACCTCTACTAGGTTCACCGTGATTTAATTCAGTCCATCTGAATCATTACCCATGAAAACCTTCTCTAGTACGGGTACCTTCCCAACATCCTCTTCAGTAAACACCGAAGCAAAGAAATCATTTAATCTTTCCGTGATGGCCTTATCTTCTGTAAGTGCCCCTTATCTTCTCTAAGTGCCCCTTTAACCCGCACTACCAATTTGGTTAGCTTCCCTAATTTCTCTTAGCATTTCACTGTCGGTCTCACCATCTTGGCCAGGTGGACGGTAGTATACTCCTATCACTATAGTCTTCCCCAAGGGATTTCTACCCATAAAGATTCGATTGTGCATTTAGTCTCATGCAGGATGTTTATCCTGTTGGACTCTATGCCATCCTGGACATAAAGCGTCACCCTGCCTTCCAGGTGCTCTTCTTTTGTCATTGTGATATAATTTGTACCCTGGTATAGCACAGTCCCATTGGTTTCCTCCTTCCACCAAGTCTCTGAGATACCAATTAAGTCTAAGTCATCATTCACTGCTATGTATTCTAATTCTCCCATCTTACTTCTTAGACTTCTGGCATTAGCACACAAACTTTTCAAAGTGTGTTTTTTGTTTGTATTTTCATTCTGCTTTTCAGTTGATAGGGATAAATTGGAATCTTTTAGCTCAAGTGAGGTTTTAATTCAGGCACTTGGACTACTTTTCTTATTATTGGAATCTCACTGTCGGGATGCCCTAATTCTAATGCATCATTACTATCCTTTGAAGATACCTCCCTCCGAACCATGCACTGCTGAGCGACTGTCGGCTCTCCCCTTTGTTCTAGTTTAAAAGCTGCTTTATCTCCTTTTTAAAGGTTAGTGCCAGCAGCCTGGTTCCACCCTGGTTAAGGTGGACCCCCCCCCCCCCCCCCACTTTGGAAAAAAAGACTCCCCCTTCCCCAAAAGGTTCCCCAGTTCCTTACAAAACTGAATCCCTCTTCCCTGCACCATCGTCTCATCCACGCATCGAGTCTCCGGAGCTCTGACTGCCTCTGAGGACCTGTGCGTGGAACAAGGAGCATTTCAGAGAATGCTACCCTGGAGGTTCTGGATTTCAGCTTTCTACCTAAGAGCCTAAATTTGGCTTCCAGAATCTCTCTCCCACATTTGCCTTCTATAACAGGTACAGAAAGCTGCTGGCCACTTGATATCAGGAACTTCAATCTGGGATCATATATCACACCAACTCTGGCTCGCTCTCACTGGCTTCCTATTATTTTTAAGGCTCAATTTAAGGCCTTCGGAATGCACAATTTAAGTCCAGGATATCTGGCCAATAAGGTGACTTCATACATTCCTTATCAAATAGTGATTTTCATCTCGGTATTCCATCTGCTAAAGACTACAGGTAGATTCAAATAAAAACTGGAGCCTTTACGCATGCAGTACCTGTTGAACAGGCCGGACTCGCTGAGAGAAAACTGTGGACTTTTACTGAGTCTGCTACTACGGACATGGAGATAGCCAAACTCTCAACTTCTCTGCAAACCAACTACTGGCCACTAACACTGGGGGTAAGTTAATTAAAATTTGTTTTCCTCTGTTTACATTAAAGTCATACTGTTATATTCAGGGTTTACAGAGCCATATCTGATTAGATGTTTCTGTTATTATGTATGACAGACTCTTTGATTTATTATACTGTCAACTGTTTATACCTGTATTATTGTAGTTTACAGAATTTGAAAATGTTGTTTATTTAGGATTGATTTTATGCTAATACATCATTAATATTTGAATACTGTTTTGTATTCAAATATTAATGCTGTAATTTATTTGAATCTATTTGTTCATGTTATAATGTTTTGAATTGTTTGAATGTTTTGTCTGTTCATTGCCTTGCGCTATGAGAGGCAATAAATCAAGTCCAAAATAAATAAATAAAAATAAACACCAATTTATGTGGAGAAAACTGTTTTTGAAAATTGTCTTCCCCAGGCTGAAAATGTGGTTTATGAAACATTTGTTCTGAACAAAGTTGACACTGTATTCTTTATTGCAATTTCTTGAACATTATTCTTCCAGACCATGGCTTTTTCATCGAGGACTTTGTTGTAGACTATATATTTCAAAACAGCTACTCTTTTTGGAACTTACCATCACTTTATGACTTATGTGACACCCCCCCCAAATTCAGTCTAGAGGAGCAGGAAGAGGCAATGTCACCTATCTCTGAGTTAACGCAGGCATTCTTAGTTCCTGATAAAAATGTACCAAGTGGTTCTCAACTACTTTCATGAGTGAAACTGACTCTTCGCGTGCAGACTTATTGTTTATATCATAGTCCTCCACAGTATACGTCAGTGGCATTCCACTTCCAAAGTATTGTTTATATTTCATTACTTACCAAAATAGCTATGAAATAGCTGAGCTTTTACAGAAACCCAGATTGATATTTTATCAGGAATATAAAAAAAATACTCTTTTGGAATACGAATGTTTTTAAAGGCATGAAATGATAAGTGAAAAAGGTAGGCAACATAATATTGTTTTTACATAAACTAAATAAATTGTACAAAGGTGGATTTTTATTATAGTGAGTATAAGTTTGTTTAAAATAATGAGTAACTACTAATAATGTCAAAATACAAAAGACTAACTTGAATTACTTACTCATCGATAAATAGATGCAATAGGATATTTCATAACTGTTGCGGAAGTGGACCCTTGGACAGAGGTGAGGTTGGTGCTACCCGCAGGGAGGAGCCCTGCAGGTCCTCACCGTCAGCAGGCACAGCTGGCTGGAGCAGAGGCCCAACAGGAACTTCACTACTACCAGCTCACGTTCCCCTTAGGTTAAGCCCTCAGGTGCCTGGGCCACTGGACTTAGGTGGGGGCCTCAGAGCTGAATCCGTGGGTAAAGAGACAGTTGACCAGCGAGCAAACGATTCAGTCCAAGCAGAGGTCAGGGCCGGCAGCAGACAGCAAAACGAGAAGCAAGCAGAGGTTGGGACAGGCAGCGGTCATGGTGGTCAAAAAAGAGGTCCGAAGTCAAGCCCGGAATCCAGTCAGAAGACAAAGCCAAGGTACGATCCAAAGTCAAGCCAAGGAGTCAAGCTGAAGGAAGAACTGGAACAACAGCAGGAAAGGCACGGAAGACAGACATAGGGACTCTGAAGACACAGGAACATGCAGGCAAGGCACAGGAGCAAAGACAGGAACAGGAACAAGGAACGTTGTAGTAAACAGCAACTCAGAAGAGTCCGATCTATTGCCGAGGCGCCTGATGAAGGCAGAGCAGGCCTTAAGTAGGGAACGTCTGTGACCTCATGTCAGGGGCCGTGGAGGATTTCCCACTGCAGGCCCTTTAAAGTTGCACCAGTCGCGTACACACCTAGGGATGCCCCACTCAGCTGTTGGACATTTGCGGCGGCCGGCCACATCTTCATCCCACTAGCTTCGGGGAATCCCAGCCGAACATAACAATAACATAGATCTGCAGTGACATAAAAGTCCAATGCAAATTTATAGCTATCTGATGGAGTCAGGATATGTGCTTCTTGTAGGACATCCACCCTCAGTTTTCTGATGGACACACAAGGCCCTTCTAAGACTTGTACCAGGAATTGTGTCTCCACCAGACAAGAGACATTTGGAGGGAAGGGTCATTCTAAAATGGAGCTACACATTGGTCTGCATGGGTCTGGCATATCCAGACAAGTACATTTGCAAGTGTTCCTACCCAATAGCAGAGAACTAAGCTTTGCATGGATTTAGGGTAACCTTTTTTAGTCAAACAAAACATGTTTCCAAATACTTCAGGAAAATGTTGACAATGTTTCCTAAGCTTTCTATCCTATTAATCTATGAAAACAGATTTCTGCCTCTTTCTTTGGAAGGACTTTCCCCAAACCTTTCAGACTGCCCAGGATATATGAAAAATATTACTTTCTTCTTTTATCCAAATTTTCAAATTGAATGATGAAAACAGGGAAATTTAACATTCTAGTTCTTTTTTTTTTTTAGTTTCTGTTCTTCAAAATGTTTACTACTTCTCTTTATTTTATCAAATCTCCCTCATCCACCGAGGGCCGGACTTAATTTCCCAGAGACGCAGATGGAAAAAAAAAAGGCCCCAGTAAATCCGGCCCCCGAGATTGCCTTCACCCTCAGCCTGAGGTCTCAGAAACTGGCTGACTGTGAGATAAACATGAGGAAATAGTTATTGCTTTACGTGCTGCATGCCTAGCTCCTCGCCACAAGTCCTCTCACTGCTCCATCCTCCAAACTTGCTGCTGCTGGAACAATTTCCTTCTCTCCCTTCATCTTACTGATGTTCTCTTAATTGTCAAATCACAAGTGAAAACTAATTTTTTTCTCCTCTCCTGACTCCCCTCCCCCCCCCAATGTCACAACTGAAATCCTCGCATAGTATAGTATTCAGACTCTTGATCAACTCCCCCATACCTCCTCAATTCTTTTGAATCTCTTCCTAAGCTTCAGCTTCTGCCTCCTCCCTTTTCTTCCCCTCTCCCATGCCTTGTAGTATTTTATTGTATTATTGTAAAGCATTTTGGGATACATTAGCACAAATGACACTAGGAGACAAAACAGAACTCCATTGTTAAGTGTGGCGTGGCGTGAGCCGATATGTCCACCTATGAAACATTCCACATTAAATGGGCTTCCATGAAAAAAAAATGTCTGGCGAAGAGGAGTTTCTTTAGGAAAAGGCAAAACATAGTACTGTATTGTTGGAACTTTAATTAGACAGCTCATATGCTTGGACAGCCTAGTTGCTTAAGCAGGTAGAATGTACTTTAGTCTGGTTTTATGATTCACACTCAATCAAAAGTATCTCATAAAAATAAAATGATAGTCCCAAGTCCATTTATATTTTTCTAATGAGAAACCTTTGCAAAAGTAACTTGAAAAGTTCATAAAATGGGTTCAAGTCTAGAAAACTCAGTATTTTAAGGTGAACATTTCTGGCAATGTTAGAATACTGTAATACTGCCTAAAACATTTAAATATTTTATGTTCTATAAAAATGTTCCTCGTCTATGCTTGCAAAATCATTTCAAACTTCACAAACAGGTGGACCCCCACCCATGAGAGAAAGGAAAAGAGGTAGGAAAGAAGAAAAAGGAGAGCTTGAGAAAGAAAAGGATAATAAAAGAAACAGCTAGAAAGGGGAGGTAATCTGTCAAAAGCTGTTTTCATTTCCACTTGCCTCCCTCTTCACTTATTCATTTTGGTAGCATCTGCATGTTCCCTCCCTGTAGCCCAGTCTGGCTACAGTGGAAAATGAGGATCCCTCTCGGAATCATGACCGGCCTGATGTTTTCGGAATACTTGCTCTTTAGAGAGTGGCAGGGTAAAAAAAAAACAAACCAACAAGAACCAGTTGCGCCGGGAATGTAATTAGATTTGCTGCGTTTGGCCCTGGCACCCAGAAGTCTGTGGCAAGGTCGCTCAGCCTCAGCGTGCCCGATCAGCGTGCCAGGGGCCCGGACCCGCCAGATGCCGGTGAGTAACCGCACACATCCGGCCCTCCGCCTGCCACCTCGCAGCCCCCCCCCCCCCCCCCCCCCCCCGTTTCCAGCTCTGCTAACTGCTTACAGGCATGGGAAGCGCATTCGTTTTCCTATTGCTTTGCCGCAAGGAGCAACATTTGCGAACGCCTGCAGCTGAGATGTGCAGCGGAGGTAAAAAGCATGCAGGAGCCCCGCTTACCCTTCGCTGGCCGCGTCCCCGTCGGCGGGAAGTTCACCATCCATCCCATTGGCAACAGGTTTCATTTTAGCTTCCGAATCCGTCGCGCTCTGGTTTAGAAACACGTGCAAGGCAAGTCAGCATTACGGTGCCCAGTTTTACAAGGAATTGGCGCAACACTAATTAGCAGACGACATTCTCTTGTCATTCCTAGGCTGCTGACATTCTCTGTTTCCTCAACGACACTAGGAGCTGTTCCCAATTATTTACCGCTCTGACAAAAGCTGCCGAGCTGCTTCGGCTTGTAAGCGGCCCCTCTAGCACTTAGAACACCAAAAATGCAAACCAGAACGGAAGCCTACGCCCGGGCTGACTTACCTGCCGCCTCAATGTTTTCCTGACCATTTTGCAGGTCGGGGCTCGCTCTTTGCCCCCGCGAGGCTCTTTCCCTGGCGCGAGGCTGCTACTGGGACGGGCAGGAGGAGGGCGCGCGGCTAAAAATGACCGCGCCGCCTCCTCCTCCTCCTCCTCCTCCCATCCCGGTAATATCTCCCGAGGCATCCGCGGCAGCGCCCAGCCAGCGGCAGACCCTTGGTCCCTAGCAGGGTTCCCACCTCCGCCTGTCCTGCGTAAGAGGGCGGGGACAGCCCTCCCCCTCTCCCGCCCCTTCTCGGCTAAGAGAGACATTGAATCTCCCGGAGCCAGCGTTGCCTCGTGCTCCCGGGCTCACATCCTCTGTGGGGGGTGGGGCTGTCGTTTCTCTGTGACACCCCGTGCTCCGGAGAGGGCGCGTTTCCGTTGCACCCGGAGCAGGACGCGGAAACGCTAGGCACGGGGATGGGGCCACTCTCCGGCGCCCCTCGGCGAGCTCCCCCCCCCGCCCCGCAGTCCATTGCCGGGACGGGCTCGCGAGACACCTCTCGCGCTCAGCCAGGAACGACAGGCGCGCGCGCGCAGCGGTCACCGCCTCAGCCACTACTGTCGGGGACCTGAAGCAGTCTTGCGGTATTTCCCTGTATGCTGGATAAGTCAGTACTTATCTGGATAAGTGACAGTAACTGCTGCCACTTACCCAGAGTTGATCTGCCTGTCAGGGACATCTCTCCTCCCGTTCCCAAATTAAAATGTGCATTTCTCCTGTGCCAAACACATATTTTACACGCAACCTGTTGTTTTTTTTTAACTCCCAGTGCATTAGCATATCATTAGCTTGTTACATCGGGAATTTAAAATGTAATCTGAGCATTAACACCTTGCGCTGAAATCCAGCACATGGTTTTAATGTCCAGATTACTGCATTGGCCTAGAATGTGGTGTTGCCATTGTAAGCAAGTAATAATTAGGGGTGCTAAAGTCAGTCTAAATTACCCTCCCACTACTACCATCAAAAAAAGAGAAAAAAGCCTTACTTTTATACTGTCATGGAGATATCCCATGCTTTCTTAAATTCTGTGCTTCTATTTTTGCCTCCATCACTTTCCCTGGGTGATCCTTCCATTCATTCAGCAGCCTTTCATTAAAGAAATATTTTCTGAATCTATACCCCTTTGAGCCTCATATCATTACCTCTTATTCAAGAATGTCCTTTCCATTAAAACATGTTTACGTCTACTCTGCTGTGTAACATTTTTTTTCAGCCAGTGACTAAATCCTGGACTAAGGTCTGTGCAAGCAATACAAAACAAATACATCAAAGACATACTGTATGTAGATTTGCTACAAATCCACATACTGTGTTGGACACTTAAGGTATTCTCACATATAAATAAAAAAAAGTTTATCAGCCTTTTCTTATGTTGATGACTGTTCTATTTTCGCATCATGTGCTCAGTACAATGGTTAACCTCATGTTTTCATCCTCTTTCTGATGTCTGCAGATGTTACTTCTGTTCCTTGATTTTTGTTACTCTTCACACCAAGACAGTTTAGAAAAATGTAGCAATCAATCATTACTTTGATCCTAGAGACCCGACAGTTCCATTATGGAAAATGAGCAGGACCAAGGTGCTGAAATTCTGCACTTCCCTTCCTTGTGCATCGCAGTCACTGAAAGATTAATTCTGATAGCACAGGCATCCCTGTTAGAATGTACCTCTTCCCAGTTTCAGAGAACAGGGTTGTGCTGATGGCTCATAGCATATCTTAGAGTTTGCAGTTCACAATACTTTCAAAATACCCTAGTCTGATATAGTCCCTCACCAAGCCTAAAATACCCCAGGGTCTTTCCTGTCTACTCCAACACTGAAAAAAAAGAGATTGCACAGAATGAAGAAAAGCATTTTCAAGGGTAGTGCTCCTAACTCTGGAATACTCTTCCTAGGAAGTTTAGATGGGAGCAGCATTATCTGGTTTTTAGACTTGTAATTAAAATATTGTTATTTAGACAGGCTTTTATTCTTTGATTGGGAGATTTGGGGTTTGAAGTCCTTAGACTAGCCATTCTCAGGATCACATCCTATAGCGCATACAGGTACAGTATCTCACAGAAGCCCTTAGTCCAGGCACACTGCATGTACTAGGGGAATGTAGGCAACTATGGCATCCAAAAAGGGGGTTGACACATCTGGAGACAGTGGACAGACAGCGACCAGTTTGTAGTCAGGCCACAAAGACCTCTTGTCACTTTCACCACCACCACCAAGTTGGTGATGGTAATCTCTGTATAAGTCCAGACATCCACACCACTGTAAACAGCCCACAGAGGAGTGGTCTGGTTAGACAAAACCTAGCTAGACTTTCTGTTAGCTCTTCCTGCCCTAGTCTGGGTCAAGAATCAGAGTAGCTGTATTGATCCTGGAGAAAATTCCGAATTTTTTGTGAGTTGGGATACTGAACTAACATAAAAGTCAAAATATTTTGTGCAGGCATTTAGCAGTTTAACATCTCATAAGTAGTGGGTTTTGTTATAGTTCAGTTTTATTCATCAAGTTTATTCTTTAGTTTTGTGACTTTTATTATGTAAGTAATTTGTTTTAATTCTATTTCTTTTTTTTTTTTTATGTATATATATATGTTTTTATTGTAATCAGCCGAGTGCTTAGGATTGTGCGAACTATACATTTTTAAATAAAAATAAAATATAAATAAAACATAAAAATAATCAAAATTCCTATCTGCTTGAAATTATGGGACTGTGGAGAAGCAAATGTTTTCAGAATATTTGAGTAAAGGAAAAGTAAAATGCCAGAGCCCTAAGCAAACAACAGCCTTATAAATTCCAGTGCAGATCTTCCATATGTCTGACTCAGTACAGGTTTAGTTTACTTCAGTTTGTATCTGGGTGACATCTTTCTAAACACAAACCATTAGTCAACACGTTACTTACAAAAATAATATAACACCTAAAATCCATAGTAAAATATATATAATCAAACCAATTTCAAAATCTAAACTGTAATAGAAATAAATAAAATCAGTTTCAAAATATAAACATAGGGGTAGATTTTTAAAACCAGCGCAATCGCGTACTTTTGTTTGCGCAGCAGGCACAAACAAAAGTACACTGGATTTTATAAGATACGCGCGTATCTTCTAAAATCCTGGATCGGCGCGCGCAAGGCTGCCGATTTTGGGCAGCCGGCGCGCGCCGAGCCGCGCAGCCTGTCTCCGTTCCCTCCGAGGCCGCTCCGAAATCGGAGCGGCCTCGGAGGGAACTTTCTTTTGCCCTCCCCTCACCTTCCCCTACCTAACCCACCCCCCCGGCCCTATCTAAACCCCCCCCCCCTACCTTTATCCATGGATTTACGCCTCCCGGAGGGAGACGTAAATCCACGCGCGCCAGCGGGCTGCTGGCGCGCCAAGACTCGACCCAGGGGCGGTTCCAGAGGGCGCGGCCACGTCCCCGAAACGCCCCGGGCCGAAACCACGCCCCCGGTCCTGCCCCCGAAATGCAGCGCCCCGCACCCGAAACGCCACGTCATCGGGTCCCGCCCCCCCCAAAATGCCCCCGACACGCCTCCTTCCAAAAACCCCGGGATCTACGCGCGTCCCGGGGCTCTGCGCGCGCCGGCAGCCTATGGAAAATAGGCGCGCCGGCGCGCAAGGCCCTGCTCGCGTAAATCCGGGCGGATTTACGCGAGCAGGGCTTTTAAAATCCGCCCAATAATGATTAAATTAAGTGAAACAATTTTGTTTTCCTACTGCAGTCCATCATTTTGGAGTGCAATTCCACTTAAGCTACAGAAATGTCCAGCCTTTAAAACTCCTCAGGTGTGGCTAGTTTTGTATGTTTTTTTACACTTACACCTTGTCCTTAGCAGATGCAAATGTATGCAGCAAGGGATCTGGGCATATGCTCGAGCATGTAAGTGTTTATGTGCTCATCTCTTGGCCACACCCAGAAACCCCCATGTCCAACTCAGACCACGCCCATGCCCTGCCCCTTTTTGAAAACTTTTGAGATATGTGTGTGCAGCGGGAGATACACGCACATCTGGACGGCTTTTAAAATTCAGTGAGAGTGCAGGAGCCCGACTTGTGCGCATATGTCCCAATTTTGGCGCACGCTGGGCTTTTAAAATCTACCTCTAAGTGTCTGACTCTTGTAGTATAGGTTCATTGCAGCTCTCAAATTTCATTAGTATATCTATATATTTAAGAATTTGTTAGGCAAATGGTATATTATTCATCTTATGTTCTGAATCCCACTCTCCCCAGAGAATGCCACATCTGGTTCAAACATTCAATGAGATTTTACTTAATTCTACTGGGGTGGGGGCTCTCGCAAGCCATGGAAGAGATGGCTGCTTAGCTCCTTAACTCCTCTCTCCCCCCCCTCCCCCAGTACTTTTAAAAAATCTTTTAGATGGCATAAGATTTTTTTTTTAATGCTCTGGGAGCTTAATATATAAAGAGATTGAAATGGAGTATTCATGAAGCTTGTGAAAGGTGCCTTTGATTATGTGAGCACACTGATTCAAGAGCTGGAATTTCCAACAAAGGGGAGAGAAAATAGCTATTGCAGATATTGACTGAAACCCTGGGTAAATCAGGAAAATAAATAGCAGAGCCAAGGAGAAAGAGAAGCAGCTTACCACATCAGTGAAAGCTGGGTGAATGGAAGAAACTGCGCGGGCTGTGAGTTCAGAGACAGATCATAAGCACATGTTGCTGTAGAAGCCTCCTCCTCCAATGACAGAAGGAAAGCCCTGAGCTCAGTTTTGGAGCATGAAGCATGAAGATGAAACTGTCTGAGGAGCCTGCTATTGGCTTGCAGAGGAAGTAAATGCCGGAGCAGAACAAATAGATTGGGAATGCAGTGTTTGGCTGAATGAATAAATGATTTACTTATAATCACTTGTATCCCAGACCCTCCAAAGTTCTAGGCAGGTAACATAAAAGCATATATAAAAGCAATTATAAACAAAACGTTACAACAGTGACTAAGGTGTGTTTGGACAGAATTACAGACAAACTGACCGATGCAATCTGGGTGCGCGGCGCCCGCTCCCTTAACATTCGCCAATCCACCTCTCCCGGGTGCCCGATTTAAAATTTAAATCGGGTGCCGTGGAAAAAAAGGAGGCATTAGGGGAAATTGAACACCCTTAACGACCCAGAGAGGTGGCTGTCATCCAGTTAGGAAAATGGATGCTTGTTAATTGAGCATCCCTTTTCCTAACCTGACCGCAGGCACACTTTCTATTGATTAATAGCAGTTTATGGACTTGTCATCCAGGAACTTAGACAAATATTTTTAAACCCAGCTACACTAAGGGGTAGATTTTATAATTTTGCGCGAGCACGTACTTTTGTTCGCGCACCAGGCGCGAACAAAAGTACGCTGGATTTTATAAGATACGCGTAGCCACACGTATCTTATAAAATCCGGGGTCGGCGCGTGCAAGGGGTTGCACATTTGTGCAACCTGCTCGCGCCGAGCTCAGCATGCGCTGCCTGTTCCCTCTGAGGCCGCTCCGATTTCGGAGCGGCCTCAGAGGGAACTTTCCTTTGCCCACCTTCCCCTCCCAACCCCTACCTAACCCCCCCCCGGCCCTATCTAAACCCCCCCTTACCTTTGTTGCACGATTTACGCCTGCTAAAAGCAGACATAAATCTGCGCGCGGGCTGCTGGCGCGCCATCACCCAACCGGGGGGCTGGTCCGGAGGCCTCGACCACGCCCCCGGGCCGGCACCACGCCCCCAGGTCCGCCCCCGGAATGCCGCGCCACGCCCCTGAAACGCCGCATCATTTAGGACACGCCCCCAACATGTCCCTTTTACAAAGCCCCGGGACTTACGCGCGTTTCTAGGGGCATTGATTTTTGTACATTAAGAAGGCATAAGAGAAGGACTGAATTACTCAGAACTTGAAAACCTGTTATCTGCATATTGAGGAGAGGGGTACCTCAATAAGAATGGTATAATTAAACTAATATGAATAATTGCTTGCAAAAATACATCCCTGTCTAAGGGGTGAAATTCTAGGGAGGAGCCTATAAGAAGCGGGGGGGGGGGGGCGTGTAATGTAATGCACTGTAAGGGAAGACACGAGAGGAAGGAAGGGGCATATCTGCGAGGAGGGTGCAGTAAAAAGCTGAGTCTGAAGTTTGGTGAGAAGAGATTTTAGGGACCTACAAAGGGAGTGAGTGGCCCAGGGAACCTCTCCCCCAGGGAGAGGGCTCTGGAGAGGCTTTCTCATTCAAGGGAAAAGTATTTCTCCACACAGAGAACTATCTAGGTGATCCATCCTGGGTCAGTGAAGGAGGAGGAGGAGGTGCACTGAATCCCACCATCATGGAAGACGTGAGAAATGAGGAGATCCAAGGAGGTTTGGGTGGGAGAATCTGGGGAATCTCTCTCAAATCCTTAAGGAGAGATCTGAGTGTTTTGAGAGGGTATGGGAAGACACTGATGTGGTAAGAGAAATTGGTTTCTTTGAGGGGGAACTGGTATTCTGAAACACATTGAAACCAGCGTGACAGTGGAGTAGCCTAGGACGAGGTAATCTATACCTTTTGGGAAAGTGATAGTTTGCAGTATTTATTTATTTATTTATTTATGTGATTTATACTCTGCCTTTCAGACACTTCAAAGCATCAAACGTTTAAGTAAAAAGTTGTTTTGTTTGAAAATGTATGCTGCTGCGGGCTGACCGTGGAAGCCTACAAACTCCTGATTTAATCAGGGCATTTTAAGTTTAAACTTTTTTATTGAATTAAAATACGAAAATGAAAACATGCCTTTGGCCGCATTTGTTTCTGATGCATTCCAAACAACACATTAAAAGTACATCATTTTGTTTTATCTTATTGCTTTTCTTGAACAATCAAGTTTACGCATTTGAATAATGAAAACCACAGTTCTCCATCCCACCCTCATCCAGAAGTACCCCACCCACTTAAGATCCCTCACCTATCCCAACTCCCCCTACTTTTACTGTGCCAGAGGACCTCAATTTAACCTATCCAATGACGGAAAAAACCTCAGTCTCTTTCCGATCCACACAGAATGTAGGCTGACAATGAATGAACCTTTCCCTCAACTACACAAAAATGATCTAAAATTGTTCTCTGAGCAAGGATGGCCACAACCTCCTCACAGATAGTTACATACTTCACTTCTAGCTATTTTGATCTTGTCCAAAGGTGTTTCATTACTGGGAGAGAACTGGGGACTTTTTAGTGTTTGTACTTGGTCATCTACTAACAGCACAAGCAGAAGGATTTCTTTTTCTGTTTCTACTGCTCTGGGAATCAGAGGTGGCGGCGCTAGGTTGTTTATCTGCAAGGCGCGTTTATTCAGCAAAAATGGAATTTTTACGTGTATGGAGAGAAAGCAACTTTCCGTCTTACTGGCAATGGAGAAATGCGCTACATAATTTGATGCACATGGAGAGTTTGGCAGCTAGAGAATATTTAATACACAAAGGAGCCAATGCAATAAAGTGTGCCCAGCCTAGAGCACAGATCTACATGTGGTTGGACGCGTGTTTTGGTCTTGTTGGACTGGCACCCGATGCAATAAGATTAGTGCATCCAAAATATATGCCCAAACAAATGAGTAGACGATAGCGCCCATCATTTGTAATTTCCATGCAGATGAGACTATCAGCTTTTACCCCAAATACAGAAAATCGCTGGGCACACACTTTTTAATGCAGCAAATTTAACTCTAGCCCTGGAGGTGGTGTAAAATCAATCCACGAGTCAAGGGCTCATGAGAAATGTAAAAATATGGTTCTCTGTGATTCCTCCTACTTAGTATCGTTGTGACACTTAAATGTACTGCTTGCGGTGTTGAAAAATAAATGTATAATAGCTTGATACAAAAAAAAGACTTCTGGATGTAAGCTTAGATGCCCATAGCAAGGGGTGCTTAGATGCACCTGTTTTCAATGCGCATCTTTTTGCATTGGCCCCAAAAAGAGGTTTTCTGCTATGTGGAAGGAATATAATCAGAGCTCCTGATATCCTGCGGCAAATTTTTCAAGATTCTGTGTCATGAATTGGCAAAATCTTTGACAGAGCTTTCATAATTCTATGGCAATTATGTGGCAGATTTGCATAACTGTGCATAAAGATTCAAACCTCTGACTATGCAAAAGAAGTACATTTTTAATTGAAAACCATTCATATTGTTTTTAGACAATATGTAAACTATTTATTATTGTCATGCTATGAATTTCACAGAAAGATATGTTCACATATGTTGGATACATGGTAAGAGATACAAAACGGGGTTGAATTAGCACAAGCAGAAACTTGTCAGCAGTAGTGTCAGCCATTAAGGCTTCTGTGAATTGAAATGGATGCCCTCTCTGCCAGCTGTGGGACACCAGCAGCCGCAGACTTCCAAACACATCCAGGTCTTTGTAAATGTTGTATGATTGGTCACATATGCAAGTGCAAAAACCTTTCTGTAAAGATTAAATTCTTCTGAGGGACACCACTCCATCCAAAAATTATATCAACATTCTCATTGGTTTGATAAGGAATTAAGTTTAAGAGATCTTTGAGGGATCAAATATTCTGACTGCTGCCACTGTCCACTCCAACTTCACTTCTCCCCCTTCACTTCAGGGCAGGAAGAAGATGGGTGGGAGAGCAATAGAAGAAGATTCCCTGCAATCAGGCTGCAAGAGGAGGGGCTGCAGCAGGAGCAGAAAGAGAGGTGAGGCTAGAGGCAGGCAGGCTGGTGCCCTGCAGAGGTGTAAAAGCTTTCAGGAATGTTGATTCTGTGGCAGAGAATGCCCCCTTTGCAACTGTAGCCCCACCCATTCCCTAATACATGATGACCTACTAGATGCAGTCACCATTTAAACCCCTCCCCCCTCCTTTGTGGTGTGACAACCCTCCCAATTTTGGTGGCTGAGGTGTAATAATATATGGTTCGGATATTTCTGTTTGGGTGTCACTCGATGTCTAAACAAAGGGGGCAGCTAAGAGGAATGCTCTCCTTTCTGTCCGAGCACCTTACCAGGACTAAGGGGAATTGTACCCATCCAAACAGTCCCTCAGAGGTAGAAGGGAAAGGCAGAGTTTTAATTTAAATTAGTGAGATGGAATCACCAATACAAATTAATTGAAATGTATTATGCCAAACCTATTAAACAATAACAGAGATATTCTTGCACATAAAATGTGTCTCTTACTCTATGTTTTTAATAATCAGCTGTTCCTTGTTTTGCCTGTTATAACATTCATATATATTCATAGATGTATATAATTATGTATTTTTCTTTTTCTCTCCCTTTTAGCTATTGTACACTATGAAACTCCAGACAGAATACAGTTATGTATCAATCCTCCATTCAGTTTTTCTGTCATATATGTATAAATTAAAAAAAAACACCTCTTAGTTTTAGACTGTAAAATTGTCTCTGTTGTGTATCCAAGAATTGATTCCTTGTGTTATTTTTGTGTCTTTCAAGGCGAACTTCAGAGTACTATGGGTAAGTATATGGTTTTTCTCTTGTTTTCTTTCTTTGCCTGTTTGTTAAATCTGATCACACGATCCTCAAAAACCTGCATTGGCTGCCCATCCCATACAGGATTCAATAGAAAGTGCTAACCCTCATGCACAAAGCACTATACACCAAAAAATTTGACTGGCCAAGCCTGGCCCTACACTTTCAAACCACCCAGAGAGCACTCCGCTCTGCCAACACTGGACTCATCTCCTCCATCACCAAAAACAGCCCACCTGACCTCAACAAGGAACCGAACCCTAACTTTGGCAGGTCCAACTCTCTGGAACAGCCTACCACCCCAACTCAGACTTAACCCCACAACCCAATCATTCCAAAAGAACCTGAAAACATGGCTCTTCAAAAACACATATTCAACAACCACCCCCCACCCAACACCCAACACACACAGTTAAACTCCCCTCCCCCCACCTTCACGCACATCTTCCCCCTCTTCCCATAACACCCCCCACAGAACTGCGTAATCACCTTTTGCGGTCAACCCCAATGATACAAGCTTTCTTATTACACTGCATACAGAGTTCCAATGCTCTCTATCCATCCCCACTATTTCATAGAATGACTCTCCACAGACCAGTCACTAGACAGCCACAAAGACGCTAGGCTAAAGGACATAAAAGTCACTGTAAAAAAGTTACTAATTTCATTGTATAAAGTCACTAATCTCATTGTAAAAAGCTACTAAGTACATTGTACAATGTATAATGATACATAATGTTACAAAGCTCAACAAAAGTCACTGTAAAAAGTTACTAATTTAATTGTAAAAAGCCACTAAATTCACTGTACAATGTATAGTGATACATAATGTTACAAAACTCATTGTAAAAAGTTACTAATTTCATTGTAAAAAGTTACTAATCTCATTGTAAGAAGCTACTAAGTTCATTGTGCAATGTATAATGATACATAATGTTACAAAGCTCAATAAGCTCGCAAAGTTCCAAAGTAATTCAGGAAGTCTACATCGATAGACCCCTCTGCTACTCTGTAAACCGGTGTGATATGTACAATGAACATCGGTATAGAAAAACAAATAAATAAATTTCTGTTTCCTCTTTCTTTTACTCTACTGTCACTCTTCTCTCTCTTTTCTGTCTCTTTACTTTCCTCTGCTATGGCTGGTGTTGTTGATACCACTAGTATTGTGTGTGCACATACATCTCTCTCATGGTGATCTCTTCTTCTTCTTTCTTAATTCTTCTTCCTACTACCTATCTATTAAACAACTCAAAAAGAGAGTCTATTTCCCTGCATTGACTAATTTTCTACAGACTGTTATGCGTGTGAGTTCCCTCAGTGTATCTTCAATGTCTAAGTGGTTACTGAGTATAACTAATAAAAAATAAATGATAATTAAATTACCCTACCTACAGGGAAGAACTGTGCTTTGTTCATTCAAGGACTAGCATCTTTCACACTTCTATATGTTTTCTATTTGTTATGTTTGTAATAAATAAGGAAAAATGGTTAAGGTAGATAATTGGTACTATTGGGTAGTATTTTCAATTAAGTGGCGGATACACAGTGGTATATGTCAGTATACTATCAACTGTCTTGTTCCCTGAACAAGTTATAGTTTTTCTCTCTGGCATACGCTTCCAGTCTTCCCACCAGCTTCACTAAACTGCCAAGAAGTCTCCGCATTGCAGCTTTCATATTATCATTAGCTTTCCTAACCTCACCTTACCTTTTCTGGAACCAGTCTATCTTATCTTACATTCACACAGCTCATTAACTCTTATTTTCTATCAACTCGATACTGTAAGGTGCGGTTGGAGATTAACTCGCTGTGGGCGCACAATTGGGACGCGTAAGGCGATCCTGCAATACAGTCTGCAGTTTCATGCGTCCTTAGTGCTTCTTGAAACCGACCCGTAACCTTTTCCGCACGCAGCATGTATATGATATGTAAATGAACGAATTAGCTATTTAATGAACGAATTAGCTATTCCCTCCAATACTGTGACATGCGCTCCGATTATCTCCTTTGTAACTTGCTATTTTGCCGCGTCCTTAACCTGTTAGTTTACCGCCTACCCTCTACCTGGTGTTAGTGTGGTGTTCGAACAGCTACGTACCGGACTGCACCATGGACGACCTCCATATATACTAACATTTGCAGCGTAAAGTTGTTACATATATATACATATATATCTATATATATATCTATATATATATATATATATAAATACCTTGTCACTTTCCGAATCCCCCCATCTCCACGCGGGCGGGCGTACGGTCATCGAGGCGGCGGCGGGAGCCGGTGGGCGCCCGTTCATCCAGGCATTTGATCCAGGCAGCGTCGGGAGCGGGCGGGTGGGTGTGCATTTGATCCAGGCCGCGGCGGGAGCCAGCGGGCGGGTGGGCGCGCGTTTGATCCAGGCGGCGGCGGGAGGGCGTGCGTTTGATCCAGGCGGCGGCAGGAGCCGGCAGGCGTGCATTCATCCAGGTGGAGGGAGCCGGCGATGAAAGCGGCCTCCGGCAGCCCCCGCCGGCAGTGAATGAATGCACGCCTGTGCACACCCGTGCGATTTCGGCGCTCAAGGCAGTGCATTAGCGAACGCCGATGTCACATGCCGTGACGTCAAGCGTCGTGACGTCACGCCTTGAGCGCCGAAATCGCACGGGCGTACACAGGCGTGCATTCTTTCACTGCCGGCAGGGGCTGCCGGAGGCGGCTTTCACCGCCGGCTCCCTCCGCCTGGATGAATGCACGCCCGCCGGCTCCCGCCGCCACCTCGATGACCGCACGCCCACCTGCCCGTGTGGAGATGGGGGATTCGGAAAGTGACAAGGTATTTATATATATATATATATATATATATATATATATATATATAACACTTTATTCCCTTTTGTTTTAATTTTCGCCCTGCACCTTGCTTCGGGAGGGGGGGAACCATCCACTTCCTGGTGCCTGTCATTTCAAATGTCAGTTGAAATGACAGGTACCAGCACACCCAAGATACTGTATAGGCGCTGTATTAAGCGCCTATACAGTAAAATGGGTTGCGCGGGCCTAACCTTCGCCTAACGCTTCACAGACGCGGCTTGCATTTGCAAGTAATTTACATAGAGTATCGAGCGGTATGTGAAGAGAACTGTGCGTGCGGGGAACGAGGGTGCCCCTGGCACTGCCGCACTCTTTCTACCGCGGCCTTAGAGTATCGACCTGTATGTAATCACAATGTTTTCCCTTTTTCTAAAGTGTTTTGTCACTTTTGAGGCCTTCTGAACAGAGCACCTTGACAGCACTTCTGCTCCCATTAAGTTCAGTCTCTCAGCTGTTGAGATTATCAAATGTCCTTTCCTTTTCTGGCAGCCCTAAATATTTACGCTGGATGTCATCAGGCTCTCTTTTTCTGTGTCTAGGCTTAGTGTTCTCTCAACTAGCACAGATTAGACTATTAAATACATTGGGTCACCTAAATATTATTTTTAGAATTTTTCCTATATTTAATTTTGATGTAGGCATGTCTGTCTGAAATTTTATTATGGTTCTATGCTTTTCCCTGTTCCAGTGGTATTACGCTGACCGGTTCACCCATCAGTAGCAAAACTGTAGCCATGTATCATCCGAATACGACTTCAGAATTTCTTGAATCGCTATAGTAGTCCTTGTGTCTTTTGGGATGTTTTGGTCGGTTCACTAATTTTAGAGGTGGTCTGACTCTACCATTGACCTCTAAATATTAATTTTATTTTTGTTATGTACATCAAAGAATGTTTTTCCAATTAATAAAAGAATTGTCCTGCTCTAATAAAATGTATACATGTCATTTCTTTTCTTAAAAATCACTTTTCAGCAGACAGAAGACAATGACTTTTATCATTTAAAATTTCTCAGTTTCATCCTCCAAATTCCACCTGGGCTGGGGTCTCCAGGGCTTCTCCTGATGTCCATAATTAAAATTCCCTGCTTTATAGGGGTTCTAAATCCTAAATTAAGTAAGTCTCCAAATCAGGCTGGCAACAATTTTTTAAATCATTTCAGAGGTTGGGAAGTGGGGTTGATCAGGTGGCCAGAGTCTTCTTACCTGGCCACCACCTTCATTTTTCCAAAATTTTACTTCTATTTTCTTTCTTTTTTTTTTTTTTTATAAAATTGAGGGTCCCCTCCCTGGATTGCGGGTATCCCGCTGACATCATTACTTACATCAACATGCAGGCATGGCATCCTGAATAACAGCATCAGGGCTTCCTCAAGGCCCTGATTTTTCCATTTTTTAATTTAAATTGCAGTGGTGGTAGTGGCAGGAGAATCGGGAACTTACCCAATCGCAGTGGCAGAAAAGAAAGCATAGCTACACCGGTGGTAGCAGGGCATTGGGGCTGTCTTGTCAGGGTTGTCAGTGGCAGCAGGAGTGGCAAGATCAGGCCCAGCAGTCAGAAAGCAATGCAGTCTCGGCAGGGTAGGAAGATGCCGTTGGCAGCAACGGTGATCACAGTCACCTCCGTCCACCATCGGCGGCTGATTCCTCCCGTGCCTCTTGTTATCTCCAGGACTCTCTTGATGAGCAGCAGCAGCGCTGATAGTGCGGCAGAGGTGGGCCCAGGCTGCGGCAAGGCCACAATGCCACTTCTCCACATCAGGTCCCTTCTTTCTATTTTTTTAATCAGGGCTCAACTCCAGAATGGCAGTGACTCTGAGAGGCACCTTTATGGCTGCCTCAGCTAAACGTGGCTCTCTACCTCTTAATTTTTTTCTTTTGGTGCCTCTCTCTCCTCTTGAGCCCTCCTGGATGTGAATAATGGAGTTAGCAGTAGGAGCGGGCTCAGGCTATGACAGCTCTGTCTCCTCTGGGCCCCACTTTCTCTCAGGCACGGCACTCTCTCCAACCTGTTCTGACCACTGTCCTTGAGCCTAAGTTGCAGCCCCTGCTTAGGGTCTTGGCCTATGCCCTAGTTGAGACCCCGGCTTCAGGCCTAGGCTGAAGCACAGGTGTCATGCCAGGGCATAGGCTGCAGCCCCTGATTTGGGCCTTGGCCCATGCCCTAGGTAAGGCCTCTAGGTGAGGCCCCTGTATCGGCCCTAGGCTTAGGCCCAATGCATTTATTTCAAACAAATGCAACAAATAAGGTTCATTTTATTCAGGGGGCCCCCAATTTATTTCTTGGCCCCTGAATGAAACAAATTGCCCTTATTCATCACGTTTTTGAAATTTGTTTGAAACGAAAACACATCCTTATTTTATATATGCAAGTTAACTTTGGGCTAGACATAGATAATTTTATAACTTTTGTAACCAGAGTGATTTATGCTGTAAACCAAATTTAAAATAATATCTACTGTATATAAAACAATTATATATATATTTTTTTGTTATAATAAAAAATATTATCTACCTCAAGGAAAGGTGTAAACATTCTGTTCTCTTTACATGAACTTGGCTCTTTTATTTGATTAAATGTCAGATAAACTATGTAATACTAATTATTCCTTACACACTGACGGGCAGAAGACCTGGGTTTGAGTCCAAGACTGCACTTCCTGCTTCCTGGGCCAGCCAGGCCCCAGGGCTGGGGATACTGCGGTGACAGCATTTACAGCCCCTGGGTTGGAAGAAGTCTCAGCCATCAAATAATGGTGACACCTGGTGGCCAGGCTCAAGTTCTAGGCTTTTCAGGTTCCATGGAAAGCCCCAGCTTGTGGCCCTTGGCTGCGGACTGTCACTGCGATAGCTGAGCTAAATAGGGAGAGGATAAACATAACGGAAACATAGCAGGTAGCTTCAAGTGAAGGCTTATAGCATCATAGCCCATTAAAGGTCAATTCCAATTGAGCTGGAAGTCCAAAGGAGCAAGAGGGAACTACTGGGCCCCCAAAAATAATTCATTTATTGTTTGTATTTGTGTATTTATTTAAAATTTCTTATATTCTGCCTATATTGGACCCTGCTGTGCTAAGTGGATTACAAAATAAACATACAAATTAAAACATATAGCAGACCAACCAAAAATAAACAAAACATAAACAGCTGTCCCACACATATCTTCTTCACTGTGCACTTCTACTCTAGAATTTAGACTTCAACACTGAGACCTGAGAAAGGCCTTCTAAAATAACAAGGCCTTCATCCTTTTCTGAAACAGCCCATTGTCAGCTGTGACTCGAAGTTCAACTGGTAACACATTCCAGAGGATGAGCCTCATTACAGAAAAAGCCCAGCTGTGGGTCTCTTGAAGATGTACCACTTTTACCGAGAGTGCAGTTATCTACTGACCATAAGGCATGGGAGGGTATGAACTTTGAAAGCAGATTAGTTAAATAAGCCGATTAGTTTCAGATTGAAACAGTAAAGAAAAAACATCAGCCCAGTGTCCCAGAAGCCATATTAGTCATGGAGAAAATAAAATTCTTTACCAGTTTTATTGAACAAACAGAAGAATTATTCAAAGAAGATGTGCATGAGCTTTTAAAATCACATAAGTCTTGTTTTCTGATGTCAAAATGTGGGTAACCTTTAAAGTATTATCTACAAATTTAACATATTAGCAGAGCACCAACTTATGATAATACTTTTATTTAACTATAAACTTGCATGAACTCAGGTCAAGTCACAAGATTAAACATCAACTAAGTAACGATTTTGTGTTCTAACCATCATAGCTGCAAGCAGAATAAACAATTAGTAGGTGTTATGTTTCTGCATACCACATGAGGTCATTTATGGTCTCACCTTGATTTTATAAGGTATCAATTCTAAAACTGTGACTCATCAAAGCATATGATAACAGAATGGTATATTGGCCTGTCAGACGTTTTCAGTCAACGCATACTAGGATCCTGCTTTTGAAAAGATGTTTCACTTTTTTATGTGAATGGTAAGACCTTTGAAACTAGGACCTAATGAAATCCCAAGTGATGGTGAAAGACTAAGGAAGCTAATATTCTGACCTATAAAAAGGTATGTATTTATTGCTTGATTTCTACTTGCACTCTGCCCTGATATTCTTCCTTTCAACCAATTTCATAACTATATTACACACACATTTTGTAGGCCCAACAACCACCGATACAAAGCTACAAGGCTCACAGACTCAGCTGTGATAGTACAAAATCCTCCACTAGGAAACAGAGGAGCTTTAATATTGCTTTTGTTGTCAACAAGCATGACACACAGCAAGAAATTGTGAAGCAGAAAAGACAGCACGCTCACATGAGGTCAGAGAAGAACTTCCTTTGACGATAAGACTGTTATGTTGCCACAGCCGAGACAAGAAGAAGCACCCATGAAAGACTGCTGTCTCATCTTCATCTAGAGTTCGAGTACAACAAACCAGCGTTGCACATGGAAATACAGTGGTGAACCAGAAGAAAGAGAGGGCTTTTGGAAAAAGTCAGGTTGTGGAAGTTCTAATCGTAGGGGTGAAAACAAAATGTTATATGGATGCAGGGTCCAATGTGCCCACTATAAATTCTATCTTTTTACGAACTAAACTTTGAGAAATCATGAAAACTGGAAAACGCAATTTGGTTTATGTTAACCGTAGTAAATGGAATGGAATTACTCGTTAAAGGATGCATAGAAATAGATATTTGTTTAGGCCAAACATTAATACAAAAGTGTATTTTTATCATGCAAGATGCACACTGGCAGGAAGAGGCTTCCAAGAAATTATACCTGGCATTCTTGGGATAAATATGTTAAAAAAAACCTAAGGGAGGGTGGTCTATTTTAGGGACCATCCACTCTTGCTGGCTGTAATGGAAAGAAAGGTAATGTATATAAAATATGGGCAGAAATTTAGCAGAGTTGGTCTGGAAAAACTGGGTTTATTCGACTTGTAGGAAACCTGGGTTTAACATAAATAAATAACTCCTTTGATCGAAATATTGATGGAAGAAAAATATCATGTTCTACAACAAGGGACAATGCGACAAGTAGTAGTAAGTCCCATTGACTCTGTGGCTCTTCCTTCTGCTCTACCAGTAACTAATATTCTCGCCACACTTTTCAAGTGTAACCCTTGCTTAGTGGGGTTTAGGTTCCAAGGGCACACAAACTTATTTTAACTGTTCAGGGCATGCATCGGGTCAGCACTCCCCACCCCACCCCCCCTCCCCGTACGTGACTCTCCGTCTGAAGAGTGGATCTTTGTTTGTGGGAGGAAGCTCTCGCTTATGGCCTAGGTGATGGTGTGGTTCTCCTATGTGGTATTAGCTGCTGCATCTCAAGGGGTGAGATGCTGGGACAAACTAGTAGGACAAGGCACTGGGTGTTAAATGTTTACTGAGTCTTTAACCATGAAATTAATGCCCATTTTTTCCATAAAGATGAAATTACAGTTGACTGATGTACAGAGGTAATTTCCTTCTGGGTAGGTGTCCCTTATCTCAGATATCAGGGTAAAGCTTCACATGGTCATATTAAAGTGTTCAAAGCTTTCCCAGTGGCCAAACAGGAATCCTAGTGGAGGGGTCCACCTCAAACATGAAGAAATCCTACCTGAATCCAGTTTATTCATGGACACTCAGCCTGTCCTGATCCCATGGACTGGAGATCCGGTGGGGAAACTCCATAGATTTCGATCCTTCTCTTTAGTCTTGGTGTCAGTGACTTCTTGTGCAGGAAAAGTCTTAGGAATCCGGAACCAGGCTTATTTTAGCCCTGGACCCCTTATGGGGAGGGGTGAATCCAAAAGCCTCCCCACAAACAATATCCAAAATACTTTCTTAATGCAAAAAGTTGGATAAATCTTCAGCCATCAAAACGTCACTTAGAAAATGCTGAGTGAAGCTGCCCACCCAGGGAGTAGAGGGGAGTCACAGGTCTTCAGTCCTCTGAATGAGAGTCCCCAAAGGGAAATCAGCCCAAATATCTATCTCATTGTAACTAATAGCAGAGGGACCCTTTGGCAGGGAATGCACGATGAGAGTTCTCATAAAAAACAAGAAGCATGGTAAGGCTGGGAGACCTCACCAAGGAGTAGAAAAGAAACATTCTCACTGCACTGAGACTACATAAAACTGACCACACCAAATATTAAAATAGCTTCACTAAATTTGCATAGGTAATCAATCCACGTCCTCCAGGTGGGGAGGGGCTGAAGGGGATGGAAGAGTTGTAGATGCTAAACATGGACCTGGAGCTATTAAGTGGCTGACGCAAGGGGGCACCACACAAGGGAAAAGAGTTAGTGAAATTGTTAAATGCTAGACAAAGGATCATATTGGCAGCAAGAATACGGGTAGCTGAAGTGATTAGAATGGACGAAATACATGTATCAGCACCAGGGCTGGATTTAAGATTTAGGTGCCCATAGGCAGAATACTGGGGTGGGGGATCTCACCCCCGGAAAGGAAAGAGCAGTGAGGCACTCCTAAACACTTGCCTATGTTGCCTGTGCCTAAATCCAGCCCTGATCAGCACCAGTGAGTTTCCACAAAGAAGGATACTTAGTAAAGGTCCAGAAGAGCTTGGCTGACTTATCAATGAGTAACGAGCTGTGATACATCCAGGAGAGGATTCCAGTTAAGGTGCAAATCGAGCTTCTGTGTTACTAGTTTTGCCACTGAAGCACTAGACTGTGTTCTTTCTAAATGACAGAAATATAGATTAAAAATCAAAAATTCTCTCAAAATATTCTGAGGGTGGTAATAGCCGTATCAAAATTAACCATAACATAGGAGGCTAAAGGACCAAGATTTTGTAACCCAAATCAACACACTGTGAGTGAAAAAAAATGTTTTCTCATTTGATGGACCTCATATGTGGGCATAGATTATAATGCTAAATAGCATGAGTTTATCTGCACCAATAGGTATAATCAGAGGTCTCAAAATGAATTTTTTATGTTTTGTGAAATCAAAGTCCATGGAGATAGAGTCGTAACGATAGTGAAGATCATATTCATAACGTGTCATTGCATTATATTAACTTCTGAAAATGCAAGTTTTTTCTTAACAAAGTTTGCGAAGAAACACCCATATATCCACTGTGAAAGAGGCTCAGAATGTAGAAGCCCGACAAGGACTGTGTTTCGGCATCTGTCTTCATCAAGGGGCCGAATATATCTGTAAATAGCAACAAAATCAATTTGCAGAACAAGAATACATACTTTGCAATGATTTTAACGACACTCAATGATGCAGTACTAACATGTTGTGAGCGACTTTTTTGCCGACCTGCTGGTAATACGTTTCCTCTGCCGGAGGGGCCGCATGAGAGCCATTTTTAAATGGCAATTAACCAATGAAAAAATTACATGTTGTCTGAAGATGACATCAGTAGTTGCTACTATCAGAAGTAACCCTTTAAATGATAGAATACCACTCCATTTGGTTGCATACTTTTCAAATTGAAAATCCATTGTTGTTCCCTAAAATTGAGAAGATGTATTTATTTATTTATTTATTTAACCGGTTTTTTTTTTTATGTTGTGGATGTTGTGGATCAAGCACCCATAGTCTTACATAGCCTACAGGAAAAACATAAGTTTGTGGATCTAAAGTGGCAGGTGATAGACCGAATACATCTATCAGCGAGGGGGTGGTGAGAGAGAGAGAGAGGCAGCTTTGTGTGTGTGTGGGGGGGGGGGGGGGGGGGTAACTGGTGAAACTGTATGGAGTGGCACACATACACCAGGCTGCTTCTCTATCACCAGTCACCATTCTATCCAATCTCTATCCCACCTGTCACCCCACACATTCACCTCAGTCACTTCCCCTCTCTCGCACCCCCCCCCCCCCACACACACACACACACACACTCACACACTAACACACACTAAGGAAATTGAAAGTATGAATGTCCCAAAATGCCAGGTCCCCTTTTCTAAAATACAAAGGGATTTGGCAAATTCAAAATCACAGAGCATATAGAAAGACATGGTTTAATGGAACACAGTCAACATGGATTTACCCAAGGGAAGTCTTGCCTAACAAATCTGCTTCATTTTTTTTGAAGGGGTTAATAAACATGTGGATAAAGGTGAACCGGTAGATGTAATGTGTTTGGATTTTCAGAAGGCGTTTGACAAAGTCCCTCATGAGAGGCTTCTACAAAAACTAAAAAGTCATGGGATAGGAGGCAATGTCCTTTCGTGGATTACAAACTGGTTAAAAGTCAGGAAACAGAGAGTAGGATTAAATGGTCAATTTTCTCAGTGGAAAAGGGTAAACAGTGGAGTGCCTCAGGGATCTGTACTTGGACTGGTGCTTTTCAATATATATATATAAATGATCTGGAAAGGAATATGATGAGTGAGGTTATCAAATTTGCAGATGATACAAAATTATTCAGAGTAGTTAAATCACAGGCAGACTGTGATACATTACAGGAGCACCTTGCAAGACTGGAAGATTGGGCATCCAAATGGCAGATGAAATTTAATGTGGTCAAGTGCAAGGTGTTGCATATAGGGAAAAATAACCCTTGTTGTAATTACACGATGTTAGGTTCCATATTAGGAGCTACCATCCAGGAAAAAGATCTAGGCATCATAGTGGATAATACTTTTAAATTATCGGCTCAGTGTGCTGCAGGAGTCAAAAAAGCAAACAAAATGTTAAGAATTATTAGGAAGGGAATGTTTAATAAAACGGAAAATGTCATAATGCCTCTATATCACTCCATGGTGAGACCGCACCTTGAATACTGTGTACAATTCTGGTTGCCGCATCTCAAAAAAGATATAGTTGCGATGGAGAAGGTACAGAGAAGGGCAACCAAAATGATAGATGGAACAGCTCCCCTATGAGGAAAGGCTGAAGAAGTTAGGGCTTTTCAGCTTGGAGAAGAGATGGCTGAGGGGGGATATGATAGAGGTCTTTAAGATCATGAGAGGTCTTGAACGAATAGATGTGACTCGGTTATTTACACTTTCGAATAATAGAAGGACTAGGGGGCATTCCATTAAGTTAGCAAGTAGCACATTTAAGACTAATCAGAGAAAATTCTTTTTCACTCAATGCACAATAAAGCTCTGGAATTTGTTGCCAGAGGATGTGGTTAGTGCAGTTAGTGTAGCTGGGTTCAAAAATGGTTTGGATAAGTTTTTGAAGGAGAAGTCCATTAACAGCTATTAATCAAATTTACTTAGGGAATAGCCACTGCTATTAATTGCATCAGTAGCATGGGATCTTATTAGTGTTTGGGTAATTGCCAGGTTCTTGTGGCCTGGTTTGGCCTCTGTTGGAAGCAGGATGCTGGGCTTGATGGGCCCTTGGTCTGACTCAGCATGGCAATTTCTTATGTTCTTATGCTTTTGCTTTTGCTGACTAGAACTTGATCCTATTATTTATTATATCACTTATTTGTTTATTTATTTATTTAACATTTTTCTATACCGACCTTCATGGTTAAATACCATATCAGGTCGGTTTACATCGAACAGGGGTAAATAACTAAGGTAAAGGAAAACAAAGTTACATTAAACGAGGACCGTGAACTTGGAAGCTTAGGTAGCTGGAAGAAAAAGATTAAGTTAAGTTAGAGGGAGACATAACAAATTCCAGACTAGAGTTAGTCCACATGTTAGAGTTGGTATCCATGCCGTCCAGGTAATCAGAGGCGGGGAGGTTCCATAGTTCATGAGTAGAGTAGATACCGCCTAATGTGTGTCCCAGGGTTCTGGGAAGGCTTGGCGGAACAGCCACGTTTTGAGTTTTTTCTTAAAAGTTAGCAGGCAAGGTTCCAGCCTGAGTTCTGCAGGGAGGTTGTTCCAGATAGCTGGGCCTGCTGTCGAAAATGCTCGGTCCCTAGATGCGATGAGTCGCGTGGCTTTGGTTGGCGGGGCTTGTAACGTTCCTTTGGATATTTCTCTCATTGGTCTGTTAGATGTATGGAGTTTTAACGGAATTTCAAGGTCGAGATAAAGGAGATTGTGGATGGATTTGTGTATTAATGTTAAAGATTTGTGTAGGACTCTGTGGTTGACTGGTAACCAGTTTACACTTGTTACCAGGCACTGGTCATCCTCTCACAAACACCACCTTACAATTTTGGCAGCACAAACAAGTAACTAAGGAGACAGCCAATGGGAATGTAGAACCAAACCTGTAGCTAAAAAACTGCTCCCCATTTGACACTTTTTAACTTACCGGTAAAATTTTCAGTTAGTGCGCACTAAGTGCACGCTAACTCCAAAATTAGGGAAACCAGAAATAAACACCCTCGGAACCATTAAAAAAAAAAAAAAATCAAACAGGTAACAACTCGAAACAAAAACAACATGAAAAAAAATGTATGCACATCCTTAGTTTCACAGTACGTCACTCACCCAGACACACACAGTGACACATATCTTTTGGGCCATAGTTGGGTACAGACTACCTCCTGCACTTTGTGCACTTATACATGGCCAATATGTATGTCAAGCATAATGCCGCAAGCTAGGCAAAGCTATGTATACTGTGTTGGCAGTGCTACACAAATACTATTGCGAGACTTGCCTCTTTTAGACTCACTCTCAGTCAGAAAACAGGCCAGCCACAAGTATGTGATGTTATCTTTACCTTGAGAACAATTTTTCTACTACCGTTTAGTGTTCCATTGTCAAGATGAAGCCTAATAAGGCATACATAGTTTCTGTTACACACTGAACCAGACAGAGTACCAGTGAGTAAAAGAAAGATGATAATCAGGAGAGCAGTTGGAAACACTCTGCTAGGCTCCTTTCCATGGAAGGGGAAGGGGTAGTTGAGGCCTAACAGGCAAAGTAGTGGTGTATGAGGCTTTGCCGAACCTGGCTGCCACTCAGCGTGGTGTCCTTGACTTCTGCCGGTGGACATGGAGGATCCTGGGTTAGATCAGGAAGTATCTCTGTTAGTATCCCATGCCGTAGAGCGAGATTATGGAATACACAGCAGAGCAGCACGATCTCTGCTACTTTCAGTGGGGCATACATTAAAGCTCCCCCGTTTTGTCCAAACAGTGAAATCTACTTTTGAGACTCTGAAGATGTGCTCTATGACAGAGCAGATAGAACATAAGGCCTCGTTGTACTCATCTCCACTGGCGTGTTCGGAATAGCAATGGGGTGAGAAGCCAGGTCCTGCAACTATATCCCGAATCTCCTACAGCAAAATCAGAATGGCTGCATCATTCCCTCCACCGTGACTTTAAGATATGACTGGCAACCCACAGCATGCTATAAAAGAGTAAAAGCTAAGCACTAGCTTAGCATGAGCCTTAAAAGCCTATTTCCCAACCCAAAGTCCATGCAACCTTTTTCTGTAACACTATACGAACACTATAGCACTAACTTAATCTGTGTCAGATCTTCCAGACTAGGAAACTGAATCTGGGGTTTCCACCAAATGTGTGCCTGTCACTCAAAAACTAGGTAAGGCTGCCTGTTCATAGCATTCATCAAATCCTGAAGCAGTACATCAGAGCTGCCACAAGTCAGAGCAGAAAAACCTCTACCTCGTGGTATGAATGTATAAGTCCCTGGCTGCTCTGCACTATGTCCTCCAGAGATCCAAATTTGTCTGACCTGACACAGTGAATATGCTAGGCCCAAAAATGCACAGGCCATATTTTCTGGTTTATCTGTGTGATGGGCAAGACAAACTGTGCCTGACCATCCTGGCTGACCCATCACTAACAGGCACACCTGATCTGGGAGGGCCAGCAGTGTGGACACTAAAAGGTTGTGATTAACCAGTGAGATTTCAACTGCTCCAAATGGAAGAATTGGAAAAAGCAAATGTTTAAAGTGAACCTGTAGAATGGGTATAGTGGCTGGTCACACAACAAGCTTTATGGTGAGTGCATTGTTTGGCTGCACAACATTAGCAGGCCTCTCCAGCATGGGGAGAGAAAGACAGGCCCTGGCGTAATGGTGTGTAGACCTAACTCTACAAGTCACTTGTTATGTAAGCGATGCTGTCACATCCCCCACAGTCCCCTCATGTCCGAGCCGTTTGCTACCAACACATAGCCAGAGAGGGAATAGAGAAAGAAGCATCTCTCTTACCTACCAGCCAATCATCACCATAGAAGTTGTCCTCAAAATTTTCACAGAGGCCCGATTGCCTAAGTATAAAGGAATTGTATGTGGCTCCTGGTTACCTGGCCACCATGTTGAGGATGCACAGTCGATTGTCACAGACCACTTGCACGTTGATAGAGTGGAAGAGCTTTCTGTTGCAGGATATCTCCTCCCTGTTACAGGGTGGGATGATGGCTACGTGAGTGCAGTCGATAGCTCCCAGAACATTGGGAAAGTTAGCAATGGCATAAAACCCTCTCTTCAATTCCATCAAGTCCTACCTGTCCTGAGGAAATGCTATGTAGCGATTAATGTGTTCACATACAGCTGTTATGATCTGGCCCAGATAGGAAAAAAATGGTTTGGGACATTCCCCCGACAACCCCTACTGTAGTTTGGAAGGAGCTGGATGCATGAAATGCAGGGTGGACAATAGTTTGGTGAGGCCCACTATAGCGTGTGACCTTTCCGTGATCGGATCCAGATCCCCACCTAATACTCAGGCATGCCCAGCAATGAGGCTTGTTGGAGGAAAGATACGCTCCCTGTTTCTCCTCCGCCATGCCCGCCTGCATGCCAAGCGCTGTTGTGGGCACCAACCCTCTCCCTGCGGGGCCAGTGACTCGGGCTCCAGTGCCAGGGACTTCCCTAGGAGGGGTTGGAACTTCCCTTGCCTGTTCTTATGGTTCTTGTCTGTGGCGAGCATCCTGAAACAGCCATGATTCTCCCCACAAACATAATAGGTTTAGGAAGACAGGCCAGGTAAGAAAAGGATGTTTCTATTGGCCCAGGAGGGCATGGTAGGTGCGTCTGATAGAAATCCGCATTTTATCCCGTGCGATAATAGCCGCGATTCTCGATAATGGCTGCGGGAGCTCGATAAAAACTTTGTTCCCTCTCTACCGCACCAAAAATGTTAAATCCCACGTCAGTGAGTGTTAATCTATCGTGGAATATGGTAGAATACCCTAATTTGCATTAACTCCTCCCACTTGCATACTCAAAATAAAATGTGCCTGCTAGCTTGTGTTCTGATATTTATCGCGCGAGCAACATGTGTTAGACCCTATTTAACAAGTGTTAAGAACACTCGCATTTTGTTAGATGACCCTGTCAGTGAGGTGCTTAGCGGCACTTTGAAATTCTACCACTTAGCTTTTATTTGTACTATTATTGTATTGGAATCTGGCAGCAGCACACTTCTACTATTCCATTTTCACACCTTCTAGAATTAAGCAAGATGAAAAGCTTCCTTTACTGTAATCTTTTGAAGCTCTGCAAATAATGAATCAATGCTTTCTGGGACTTTTTTTCTTTTTTTTTTGTGTGTGCATGCCCGAATTATTTACAGTCAACACAGGAAGCTGATGTAAGGGGAAGACATATGGGTTGGGTTAGTCAGGTTATTTGTTCTAGGCTAGGAAATAGTAGGATTAAGAATGAGGTTAGGAGCAAGAAAGACAGGATCACATGCCATGTCTAAAGAGGCCAGCCTTGTGCTGATTTAGATAATAGGAATGACTCAGAAAAACATGCGTGTTTAAAAGTGCAACAGTTGCAGTGAGGATGACTGAGCGATATCTTGTGAGTTGGAGCAGGAACCAGGCTGACTCCAGCCTTTTCTTATGCAATTTCAACTTTTATTACTGTAACCCTTAGTGGGGGTTTTGGTCCCAAGGGCACCCAAACCGATCTATTTTCCTTCATGGCTGCTCCGGCTAGCAATTTACTCCCATGTTTAACTCTTAATTCTAGGAGGATTCTCAGGGGCGGATTGGCCTATTGGGGGATCGGGCATCCCCCAGTGGGCCTATCGCTCCAGTCACGTGGTCTGCCGTGCGCGGCCGTGACAGAGCCGCGCTCGGCAGACCACGTGATGTGTCCTGGGCCAGCCTGGGCGGCGAATACCCGGGCCGGTCCGACATTGTGAGTCCGCCGCTGGGGATTCTTTTTATGGGGGGAAAGTCTCGCTTATCTTGCTTCTAGCATTTGTAGACTGTAGATGCATCCCATGGGGTAAGATATTGGGATAAATCAACAAGAGCAGGCTTGGGGGTGTAAAAGTAAAGTTTGCTGATATGTTAATAATTAAATAAAAGTCCATTTGTCCATAAAGAGTGCAGTTACAACCGACAGTTGATACCAGAGTCGTAGCCAGGCAATTTGGCACCTGTGGCCAAGTAAAATGTGTGCCCGTCCCCTGTACACAACATGAGTTTGGAGACTCTCAATTTTTTTTAACTTAATACATAACACCATTAGTTTATATTCTATAAATAGCCATATTTTTTTCTGGATTTGATCCTTACCCTCTTCTTAAATTGTTTGTTTATTTATTTATTTATTTATTTATGTATTTATGTATTTATTTATATGTTCAATTTAATATAGTGCTTGTTATAAAAAAAAAAAAAATCTCTAAGTGGTGCACAATAGTGTTTTAGGGCCTGTAGTAATATTTGTAGTGTGACCTTTTCATATGTAAGGTTGTTGCTGTGTGAGACCTGGGTGTTAATGCTGGTATGCCAGGTTTGCTATAAAGGTTCTGAGTGCGTTTTTGACAGGTTTTTATGGTACATCACCATGTGCCTGCTGGTGGAGAGAGTTTTATTGTCAATCAAATCTAGAACCCAATTAGTTAAATATAATCTATAATTCAACAGAAGAGAAAAAGGCATGGCATTATGGTTTAAAAGGCACATGCTCATTTTTCAATCCCTACTGCTTAACAAGAGAGAGATCATTTTTGTACTAGAATATGTTGTGGGTGGATTGTGGATTTTATAATTATTAATACATGTATATATCCCTACACAAACATTACATGCTGTCACACAAGCAGAACACAGGCTAATCCTTACTTAATACAGAATAAAGGGACTACAAATTAGAAACAGAAACATGCCAACAAAAACCAAAATTGAAACCCAAGAAGCCAGAATCTGTGAACAGTGCAAAACAAGAGAAAGAAAAACAAAAATGCATTTCCACTTATACTGAGCAATATACAAATATATATATAAGAGATGCATATCACAAAGGAGACATATTCATCTCTAAAAGAATGAAAATAAAGTGGGGGTTCCTATTGTTACGACTATGGCTGCTATGCAGCCGCCTCACCATCAGAGGTCCCCCATGAGCATGCTCTCCTGGCTGGCCCAGTCCGCCCTCCTTGTCTACTCTATGTTCTGGATGTCCTTTATAACCCTGCCTAGCACATCCCTCGGTGCTTCGGCATCGAGCTCATTTGGGCTCCCTGCTCTAGCCTCTCCTCTGCCTTGCTCTGTTGTCTTCGGGCTTCTGCCTTACCCTGTTGCCTTCGGGCCTCTGTCTTGTTCTGTGGCCTTCAGGCTCCTGCCTTGCTGCCTTCGGGCTTGTGTGTTTTATGTTCAGTGTTAGTATTGTTTGGGTTAGTCCGTCTAGTCTTTGTCAGTCTTGTTTCCCCGGGTTCCATTAGTCCTGTCACTCTTACCTACAGTCAGTATCACCCTTACCTGCACGCTATCCTGTGTCCATCCTTACCAGCACCCAGTTCCGGTATTCTGATCACCCTTACCTGCATTCACTTTCATACATACCTCCATGCTGTTCCTGTGTACCAAGCTCACCCTTACCTCCACGCACCTTGTATTAGACTCCCTCCAGCCAGCTCCCGCCACCACAGGCATCCTCTACATAACCCTCAGTTTCACAAAGCTCCAGACAGTTTCCACACATTCCTGCCTGCACCAGCCAGCATCAGAGGCTCTACTACTAGTCCTGCTTCTCTCCACCATAAGTCACTCCTGCAGGTGGTGTTCACTACATCTAACCAGTGCCCATTTGTAACACCTATCTTTTGTTTGTGTGGGCATTTTATTTGGTCTTGGTCGCTCTTTTCGGTCTTCTAAGTTATTTTCCAGCATCTCTTTTCCATTTTATGTATCTTCTTTCTCCTCCTGTTCCTCTTCCTTTCCTACATCTGTCTCTGATGCTGATCTTTCCCGTTCATCTTTTTTCTCCATTTCTCATTTCTCTGCCTTTCTATCCATTTATATCTAAATTTCACCTCTCTAGTCCTCCAGTGTTCAGTCTCCCACTTTTAATATACCTACCAGCTTTTATCTCCCACTCTCACCCCATCCCATTCCCCTGTCTCATGCCTGCCTCAGCCTCCTATTCCCCCCTCCATTTTTCAATCACAGCCTAGTCCCCCATTTCCACCCTCTGCACTTGCATCCTCCTCAACCCTCAACCCTCATCCACCTTCCCCAGCCTCTAATCCCCTCACCAGCCCCGTTTCTTCCTTGTCGCTCATTCCCTCCCTTTCTTCTCTTACCCCCTACTGAACTTCCTATTACCCCTCTTACACTGCCTTCCAAGCTCCATTCCCACTAACTCTCACCTTCATAGCACCCAATTCTCCTTCCAGTAAGTACTCCAGGTCATTCACATCCTCACTCAGACCTTCCCTAGCCCATCTAATAGATCCCCACTCACACCCAATTGCAGATTCTCTACTATCTGCCCCAAATCCCTGTTCTCTGCATCCCTCACTCTGAGCCCCACATTACTTGCCCTGGGTATCCACTTTTCCTTCATCACTCAGGCCTGGATTTTCTAAGTTCGCAGAACTTAGAAAATCCAGCGGTAACGGGGGCAGGGGGGGGGGGTGAAGCGGGGGCAGGCCTGCGACAGCCAGCAGCAATCGCACCGGCTTTTGGCTGAGAGAGCCATGAACGCCACATATTTTAAAATGTAATTCCGTGAGAGCCATACCAGACCTACCAAATTAATTTACTACAACCCCGTACTCTCCTGACGCCCCCCAAGACCTGCCAAATTAATTTACTACAACCCCCCACCCTCCTGACCCCCCCAAGACCTGCCAAAAGTCCCTCGTGGTCCAGCAGGGGTCCAGGGCTCGCAGACAAATCTTTAATAAAAAAGTAAAAATCTAACAAAATCCCCCACCCTCCTGACGCCCCCCAAGACCTCCAAAATTAATTTACTACAACCCCCCACCCTCCTGACCCCCCCAAGACCTGCCAAAAGTCCCTGGTGGTCCAGCAGGGGTCCAGGAGCGGTCCGGGAGCGATCTCCTGGACTTGGGCTGTCGGCTGCCAATAGTCAAAATGGCGCCGATGGCCCTTTGCCCTCACTATGTCACTGGGGTCGACCAATGGCAGCGGTAGCCCCTGTGACATAGTAAGGGCAAAGGGTCATCGACGCCATTTTGATTACCTGTCTAATAAAAGAATTATCTGTGTCTGTCTCCGTACTCAAGCCTAGCTGGTGGTTCCTCACAGGATATCCTCCTGGGGGCGCAGTCATCTGCCATCGGCCCAAGGATTCACCTATCTACATTCCTCTACAGCTGAGTGTCCTCTCCAAGCACTCCGCTGGTAACAGATAGCTACTCCTTCCCCACCAGGAGTCTTCAGCAACAGATTCATTACAATTTGTTACTACTCCCTCTACAGGAGCTGAGCATATCAGTTTACTAACTTCTCCTTCCTCAGGAATAGATTATAACAGATTGCTAACTCCGTACGGAGATTCATAACAGATTGCTAACTCCTCCTACCACAGGAGCAGATTCCTAACAGCTTGCTAACTCCTCCCCTTCATAGGAGTATAACCATAATAGATTGCTAGCTCCTCCCTCCAGAGGAGCTCGCTCATAACAGGAGCTTATTCTTATTTCTAAATATTAAGAAAACCAATATATTATGGGTAGGTAGACATACGGATCAAAAAATTGGAACAAATTTGTGATTATCCACAAATTTTGCAGTGCCTTTACAATCAGAGATCAAGACTTTGGAGGTTCTTTTGGACTCTCAATTGTCAATGAAGTCTCAGGTTAGTCATGTTATAAAGGTGGCTTTTTATAAATTAAAGATGTTGCGTCCGCTAAAAGTATTATTACCACACACATTTTTTTGATCAATGTTGCAGAGTCTGGATTATTGTAGTACATTATACATTGGTTTATCAGATAGGGTTCTGTGTGCAATGCAGATGATACAAAATTCTGCTGCACGGGTTTTGAAGAGAATTTCTAGAAATCAACACATAACACCAATTCTGAGAGAGTTACATTGGCTTCCGATTAAATGGAGAAGTAAATTTAGACTTATCACCATAGTTTTTAAATGTGAACATGATCTCTCCTTTGTGCTTTGAGGGACTTGATAAGACCGTATGTTACCTCCCTTGCTTTACGCTCCACCCAATCTAATTTGTTGGAGGTTCCATCTGTAAAGATGGAACAGACCCACCCGCACAGCCCTTCAAGGAACCCTTCGTGCCCAACCCATCAAAACTTTCAAACTATCCTCTACTATTAGCAGAGCTTTCTCCCTCGCCGGCCCCACCTTATGGAACTCCCTACCCCATGATATACGCCTAGAGACACATACACCCAAATTCAAAAAAAACTGAAAACCTGGCTTTTCCAGCAAGCCTACTCCATATCCCCCCCTACCACTTAGAATTTCCCCCATTAGTGAATTCCTCTATAATATATACTCTTCGAGCTATGACTATGAATGCCTCCGATTTAAGACTAAGAATTTGCCTGCTGTTTTTTGTACTTTGAACTCTCCTATCTGTGTATATAGTTGGTTTACTCATATTGAGTTATATTTATAGCTAGTTTTCACCCCCCTGTTTAATGTACTCTATTGGTTATATGTAAGGGCCCCGCCCAAAAGTTAATCTTGTTCCGCTGTTATATGTAAGGGCTCTGCCCAAATGTTTTTGTTTTTTGTAAACCGATGCGATGTGTCAACGGATGTCGGTATAAAAGAGACCTTAAATAAATAAATAAATAAATAAAGAATTTCAAGCTAGCTAGAACTAGAGGGCGTGCTTTTGCTGTAGTTGCTCCCAGTGAATGGAATAAAATTCCACAGGAGGTGAAGCAGCTAGAGGAATTAAAAGATTTTAGAAAAGCATTGAAGGCAGTCTTTTTTCAGATAGCAATTGGATGATGTTTGTCAACAATGATTTTGAATGTTTGTGTGTTTTTTTCTAGATATTTTTATTGCCTGTTTTAAATTTTATGATTGTTATTGTTACGCCTGTCGGTCGCAGACGGCTGTGACCTCTCATGCTCACCTCTTTTTTCCCTGCACCGTCAATCCTAGGAAGAATGGCAGCCCCCGCTAACCACTGCCGACTTCCCGGCGTTCCCGCGACAGTGTGGGCGCTGCCGACCGCCATCTTGTCTCTGGAGTCACCTAAGGCGCGCGCACAAGGGCCTCCTTTGTACATGTCATGGCAGGAACCTCGGGGGTGTCCCCCCTCCGGATGACATCAACTTGCTGCTGTACTTAAGCTGACTGGCCCGTTGCTTCATCGAGTTAGCAAGGAGTTCCCTCGTTGCTGAATCCACTCCATTCTTGGACTTCTGTTCCAGATTTCTCTCTTGGCGTGTGGATGCTCTGGGTACCTGCTCCTCAGGAGCCCTTCTGTATTCCTGGCTATCCGCTCCTTGGAGGGCCTTTCTGCCTTGGACTACTCCCTGACCCGCTTCTCGGGACACTCTCCTGGAACTAACTCTTGTGAGTACTTTTACTACTGACTTCAACGACAATAGCTATACCAAAGCTTCTCTGCAGTGTATCCCGTGCCTTGGGCCACTACCATTCCCTCTTCGGTGGAAGTTGTTCCAGTGTACCGTGTCGCAGGGTATTGCCGCTCCAGCTACAAGATCCACTTCCGGGTTCCTGCACCGCATACTCTCTCAGTATCATCTTCTTCAGTACAGACATCCTCAGCGTACCCCGCTCTGCGGGCCACTACTGGATCTGCACTTCAGAGATAACCTCTACTCATCTGAAGGGACTTCCTGGCACACTCCACCCTGCAGGCCACTACCGGATCTGCACTTCTGAGGTATCTCTACTCTTCTGAAGAGACTTCCTGGCATACTCCGTGCTGCGGGCCACTACCAGATCTTCTTATCAGTGATATCACCCTGGGTATACCCCATTGCTCAGAACTGTACTTATTTGCATCTCCTGCTCTGCGGGTCTGCTTTCCTTCATTCATATTAAAATATCTACCAACAGCTGTGTCCTACGCCGCTGAGACCGCGCCTACCGACGGTGAGGCTCACAGGGCTCCTCCCTGTGGGCGGAGACATCTCTCATATCGGCCCAGGGTTCACATCCTTACAAAAACATAAAAGTTATTTGTAATCCATGTCGAACTATTGTATGGAGGCAGCAGAATAAAATAATTTTAAATAAATAAATACATAAATAAATACATAAATAAATGTGGTTCAAATAACTCCAGGTTTAAACTGCACATACAAACCACTGATGTTTGAACCTCACAGGTCTCCATAGATCCCGAGCCTCCTCCCCCCCCCCCTTTTCAAACACCAGAGGTCAGGATTCAAGAAAAAGAAAGAGGTGCAGCTAGATCAACTTGGGGTGGCAAAGGTTGAGCCTAGGTTCTTCCTGCACTGCCAGCCACCACCATGAATCAGATATTCATGTAGTAGGCCGGTGGCACCCTTGAGCAAAGGCGCCTATGGCCGAGGCCATATTGGCCATAGGCTAGCTACGGCTCTGGTTTATACATGTCTAATTTTCTCTATAGGTAGATGTCCTTTGTTTCAGGTGTTTGGGTAAAGCTCCCATGGCGATTTTGATTGTACAAAGCTCACCCAGCGGCTAACCGGAAATCCTATTGGAGAGGTCCCCAACTTCATGCAGTCCTACCTTAATCCACTCCTTACTGGACATCCAGCCCTTCCTGGTTCCATAGGTGGAGATCTGGTTGGGTCTCCTGATCTTGTTCTTTCATCCTTAGTTGATATTTCTGGGGACTTCTCTTGTGGAAAAATCAAATGGGATCAGGTTATACCAGCACTGCTTCCCAGTGGGGAAGGGACATCCACAAACCTCCCCACATTGTTCAGGTCCAAAAAATACTTCTAAATGGTAACCTGGATATATCTTCAGACATCACCAGCTCTTGAGGCAGGATCTGACACTGGTGCTGTTACAAGTGCCATCCGTAGCAGACCCGCAGCACGGCCCTCTCACCTCTCTGCAGTAACTCCAGCTCCTGGTTCCTCGTCTCTGGTGGCGGTGGGCCGCCAGCTCCATCCTCGGACCTCCCCTGATGCCTCCGGCTCATATACAGTACCTGGTGTTCCCGGGCCAGCCACCACCTCTATTGCTTCACGTCGGGCCTCTCCATGTGGCCCGCGGAGAGACGCTGCTACACGGCATCACGCCCCTCCCTAGGCGCACGTGCGCGCATTGCCAATGTTTAAGTAGGGCCCGCGGCGGGAACCTAGCCGCGGCCCTGGATGATGACATCAGCGGAGCACCAGTACTTAAGCCCGGGCTCCGCTCCCTAGCTTTGCCTTTGCAATAGGTCTCCTTGTTGGTCGAGTACTCTTTGCCTCCTGAGAGATTTTTCTCGCTCCCGTGTTCCTGCTCCTCGCTGTTCCTGGTTCCTGACTCCTTGCCTCTACGTTCCTGCTCTACACTTTCCCTCGGATTGCCTACACGGACTTTGACTTTGCTTTGCCTGACCATGCCTTCGACTCTCTCCAAGCCCGGACCTTGGCATTGCCTGACCACACTGTTGCCTCTCTTCAGACCCAGACCTCAGCATAGTTTGACTATGCTTGACCTTCTCCGTGTTCAGACCTCAGCCTTGCTTGCCACTATGTCCAGTTTGCCACCAGCCCTTCTATATATGGTCTCAGCAGTTGAATTGAAGCCAGAAACTTTACCTGTTTGTAGTTCAGCCTCCTTCTTGCTTTCAATTTTATGAATAGGAACCACATCTGCCCATCTCCAGTCCTTCAGTACTCACTTCCTCACCTTCCCCGCAGCATTCAAATCTCTCACCTCTTCCCAACATTCATCCCTCTCCTCTCCTCTCCCAAAATTCATCTCTTTTTTCATGTCTCTCCCCCAGAAGCATTCACCCCCTTGTGGATTGCTCTTCCCGCAAGCACCCATACCTCTCCCTTCCCACAACATTCACCATGTTTCATACTGCTTGCAGCCTCACTCCCCAAGCATTCATCCCCTTCCAGCATTCACCCCCTTTTCCTCAATGAAATCTTTCTGGCCTGACTGGAGCTCTGGATGATTCCCTCCTACCCTCGGCTGTTAGCTGAACCCCAAGTCCTGGGAGCACAGTGATCTGCTGGGCCTAGAGCACTGTTCACTTCAGCTTCTTCCCTTTGGACAGCACAACAGAGCCTTCTAGTCTAGGCAACAGATGGGAAGGAGGCTGGACACAATAGGGAGGGCTGAAGCACTCTTCTTGCTGTCCTGTGTTGTTCTCGCCCTTCCTGTCGTCCACTGCTGCTGGATGCAGATAGGATGGGAGAAGCAAAACAAGGATGAACAGTGAAAAGTGTCTGCTGCTTGATTCAGCCCCTCCCTCTTGTTTCTGCTAATGACAGGAGAGGAGGGGTTGGAGCAGGGAGTAGAATGGCTTTTCTCTGGTCTTTTCTGCCATGTGTGCTATCTGCTTCGGCCTCTCCCCTCCTGTTGTCTGCAGTGGGGCTTGGTTGTCATGGGACACAGCACAAGAACCACATTTTGCCCATGAAAGAGCCACAGGTTAGCCAGCCCTGTTCTGTAAGCAGGCCTGGATTAGCCAAAAGGATCGCTAGGACTGTATCTAGGGTGGCAAAAATCTGGGGGCAGCAGTCAAGCTAAAAATGTTCTGCCTCTCAGCTGTGCTGAATCTTATTCAGTAGGGAAAACCCCTCTGAATCCTGTTCTAGACCCTCCCCTACCAGGCACTGTATAGAGAACAGGAAGGAAGGAACTAAGACTGGAGGGAACAGAGCAGAGCCAAGAAAAGCTGCTTTTCTCCCTAATCCAGCTACTCATTTCCTCTCCTGTTACTGACATTGCTCTCCTCCTCCTTTCAGCTCGGATTGGCCCAAGTGACAGAGGTATGAGCTGGGGATGGGGGTAGAGGTGGGATGAAGAAGAGGGAATGAGAAGAATATTATTGAGGTGGGAGGGGAGGGGCTGAGAGATCATTGAGGAGATAAGGGAGGATCATTTTGGAGAAATTAGGAGGGTCTGAGAGAAGAATCATTGGGAGAGATGAGGAGAGGAGCTGGGGGATGAAAGACAATTGGTTTCATTCTGCAGCTCCGTGATACTTCTCCTCTCTTATCTCCCTCTATGTTCCTCCATGTGACCTCCATTTGTTGAGTAAGCCACTTCTGTCTGTGCTCTTCTCCTTCATTGCTTACTCCAAACTCCATGCTTTTGTCTTGTTTCACCATGTGCCTAGAGCGACCTTCCTGAGTTGGTGCATTTTGCTCTGTCTTTGACCATGTTCAGGTCCCACTTAAAGTATCACCTCTTTAATGGCCTGATCTTTTCTCCCATTCTGTGTCTATAGGAAAAACGCTTTGTAAATGAGGCCCTAAGATTGCTTTTCTTTACCCTTTCAAGTTAAAAATATTTTTACTTTTATACTTAAGTGATTGCTAGAAATCATTTGTCTTATCTTGTCTATGTTTGTGTCTCAAATAGATTGAAAGCTCCATGGAGTAGGGACTGTCTCTTTCATGTGTCTGTGCAGCACTGTGTATGTCTAGTAGCATTATTTATTTATTTATAAAATCGTAATTATTCCGCATTATAGAAAAGTTAAGTAGCAGCAGTAGGAGAATGCACACCTTAATCTAACCTTACCCTTATATTTCATCCCCTTAGTCCCAAAGTGGCTTACAACATATGAAAATATAATTTCATAAATACAAATTAAATACAGCATATTAAAATAACAATCCATAACCCTAGCTTGCATGCTTAACTAGAAAACCATAGCACAGGGCTTCCTAAATATATCCTGTTGACACCAAAGCCAGTCGGTTTTCAGGATATCCACGAGGAATGTGCATGGTAGGGATGTGAATCGTTTTTCAACGATTAAAATTATCGTCCGATAATGTTTATATCGTCTTAAATCGTTATAGAACACGATACAATAGAAATTCTAACGATTTATCGTTAAAAATCGTTAAATCGTGTTAGTGCGCACTAACTCGAGTTAGTGCGCACTAACTCCCCGTTAGTGCGCACTAACTCGATTTAGTGCGCACTAACTGAAAATGATACAAATAAACACTTTCCAGGTCACTGAAGGTCAGTTAGGAATGAATATGTGTTCCTATTGGCTGGCTGCCCTCTTATCTATTGATATTACCAAGGTTACCACTGAGGTGATGGTTGGGGGGATGGGAAATGGAACTGGAAACTAACGAACACCAACAGAAAATGAAACAAAGTGTTCACACTTCCCAGGTCAGTAAAGGTCACTTAGGAATGAATATGTATGTATGTATTCCTATTGGCTGGCTGTGCTCTTATCTATTGATGTTACCAATATGGTTGGGGGGATGTGAAATGGAAACAGTTGGAAGCTTGACAAAAAAAGTAATGTAATGATCAGCACTCACGTGACTAGAACTTGTTTGTTTATTATTTTTGTTCGCAGGCACCTGAAATGCTAGTGCATGTTGAATTTGCCAATCACTGTGCATTTTAGAAAGGTGGTCCTGGCTGGAACTGTACACAGTTCAAATATATGTAATTGATTGTTGGTAAGTGTATTTTTTAAGTAGCCACACTGGCACCAGTATGTTTACTTTTCCTCCTACTTAACTCACTAGCTCAGCTTTGTAAGAAGGGCTTCTCTGCTTGTGTGTTGTTTTTGTTTGGTGTGAGGAGAGCAGAAACATCAGATCTTTATTCAATCTACTACAGTCATCTCTTACAGTGCCCTATCCCTATTAATACCAGGAGTGTTGTGATCTTCCTGCACACAGTGCCCTAACCCTGATACCAGTCTGAGACAGCTCCCTCCCTGCATTACTAGTGAGAGGCTGGCTTCACAGACAGGGGGGAGCTGCCTGACCCTCACTCCTGACTTCCCCCATGTCCCAGCTAGTGAATGGTGTGTGGGTGAGGGGGGGGGGGGAGGATGGTGAAGTCTGAGACAGCTCCCTCCCTGCATTACTAGTGAGAGGCTGGCTTCACAGACAGGGGGGAGCTGCCTGACCCTCACTCCTGACTTCCCCCATGTCCCAGCTAGTGAATGGTGTGTGGGTGAGGGGGGGGGGGGGGATGGTGAAGTCTGAGACAGCTCCCTCCTTGCATTACTAGTGAGAGGCTGGCTTCACAGACAGGGGGGAGCTGCCTGACCCTCACTCCTGACTTCCCCCATGTCCCAGCTAGTGAATGGTGTGTGGGTGAGGGGGGGGGGAGGATGGTGAAGTCTGAGACAGCTCCCTCCCTGCATTACTAGTGAGAGGCTGGCTTCGCAGACAGGGGGGAGCTGCCTGACCCTCACTCCTGACTTCCCCCATGTCCCAGCTAGTGAATGGTGTGTGGGTGAGGGGGGGGGGGGAGGATGGTGAAGTCTGAGACAGCTCCCTCCCTGCATTACTAGTGAGAGGCTGGCTTCACAGACAGGGGGGAGCTGCCTGACCCTCACTCCTGACTTCCCCCATGTCCCAGCTAGTGAATGGTGTGTGGGTGAGGGGGGGGAGGATGGTGAAGTCTGAGACAGCTCCCTCCCTGCATTACTAGTGAGAGGCTGGCTTCACAGACAGGGGGAAGCTGCCTGACCCTCACTCCTGACTTCCCCCATGTCCCAGCTAGTGAATGGTGTGTGGGTGAGGGGGGGGGGAGGATGGTGAAGTCTGAGACAGCTCCCTCCCTGCATTACTAGTGAGAGGCTGGCTTCACAGACAGGGGGGAGCTGCCTGACCCTCACTCCTGACTTCCCCCATGTCCCAGCTAGTGAATGGTGTGTGGGTGAGGGGGGGGGGGAGGATGGTGAAGTCTGAGACAGCTCCCTCCCTGCATTACTAGTGAGAGGCTGGCTTCACAGACAGGGGGGAGCTGCCTGACCCTCACTCCTGACTTCCCCCATGTCCCAGCTAGTGAATGGTGTGTGGGTGAGGGGGGGGGGGGGAGGATGGTGAAGTCTGAGACAGCTCCCTCCCTGCATTACTAGTGAGAGGCTGGCTTCACAGACAGGGGGGAGCTGCCTGACCCTCACTCCTGACTTCCCCCATGTCCCAGCTAGTGAATGGTGTGTGGGTGAGGGGGGGGGGGGGGAGGATGGTGAAGTCTGAGACAGCTCCCTCCCTGCATTACTAGTGAGAGGCTGGCTTCACAGACAGGGGGGAGCTGCCTGACCCTCACTCCTGACTTCCCCCATGTCCCAGCTAGTGAATGGTGTGTGGGTGAGGGGGGGGGGAGGATGGTGAAGTCTGAGACAGCTCCCTCCCTGCATTACTAGTGAGAGGCTGGCTTCGCAGACAGGGGGGAGCTGCCTGACCCTCACTCCTGACTTCCCCCATGTCCCAGCTAGTGAATGGTGTGTGGGTGAGGGGGGGGGGGGAGGATGGTGAAGTCTGAGACAGCTCCCTCCCTGCATTACTAGTGAGAGGCTGGCTTCACAGACAGGGGGGAGCTGCCTGACCCTCACTCCTGACTTCCCCCATGTCCCAGCTAGTGAATGGTGTGTGGGTGAGGGGGGGGGGGGAGGATGGTGAAGTCTGAGACAGCTCCCTCCCTGCATTACTAGTGAGAGGCTGGCTTCACAGACAGGGGGGAGCTGCCTGACCCTCACTCCTGACTTCCCCCATGTCCCAGCTAGTGAATGGTGTGTGGGTGAGGGGGGGGGGGAGGATGGTGAAGTCTGAGACAGCTCCCTCCCTGCATTACAAGTGAGAGGCTGGCTTCACAGACAGGGGGGAGCTGCCTGTCCCTCACTCCTGACTTCCCCCATGTCCCAGCTAGTGAATGGTGTGTGGGTGAGGGGGGGGGGGGGGGAGGATGGTGAAGTCTGAGACAGCTCCCTCCCTGCATTACTAGTGAGAGGCTGGCTTCACAGACAGGGGGGAGCTGCCTGACCCTCACTCCTGACTTCCCCCATGTCCCAGCTAGTGAATGGTGTGTGGGTGAGGGGGGGGGAGGATGGTGAAGTCTGAGACAGCTCCCTCCCTGCATTACTAGTGAGAGGCTGGCTTCGCAGACAGGGGGGAGCTGCCTGACCCTCACTCCTGACTTCCCCCATGTCCCAGCTAGTGAATGGTGTGTGGGTGAGGGGGGGGGGGGGGAGGATGGTGAAGTCTGAGACAGCTCCCTCCCTGCATTACTAGTGAGAGGCTGGCTTCACAGACAGGGGGGAGCTGCCTGACCCTCACTCCTGACTTCCCCCATGTCCCAGCTAGTGAATGGTGTGTGGGTGAGGGGGGGGGGGAGGATGGTGAAGTCTGAGACAGCTCCCTCCCTGCATTACAAGTGAGAGGCTGGCTTCACAGACAGGGGGGAGCTGCCTGTCCCTCACTCCTGACTTCCCCCATGTCCCAGCTAGTGAATGGTGTGTGGGTGAGGGGGGGGGGGGGGGATGGTGAAGGCGGAGGCAGCTCCCTCCCTGCATTACTAGTGAGAGGCTGGCTTCACAGACAGGGGGGAGCTGCCTGACCCTCACTCCTGACTTCCCCCATGTCCCAGCTAGTGAATGGTGTGTGGGTAAGGGGGGGGGGGGAGGATGGTGAAGTCTGAGACAGCTCCCTCCCTGCATTACTAGTGAGAGACTGGCTTCACAGACAGGGGGGAGCTGCCTGACCCTCACTCCTCCGGGGTATTGTGATCTTCCTGCACACAGTGCCCTATCCCTGATACCAGGGGTGTTGTGATCTTCCTGCATGCAGTGCCCTATCCCTATTAATACCAGGAGTGTTGTGATCTTCCTGCATGCAGTGCCCTATCCCTATTAATACCAGGAGTGTTGTGATCTTCCTGCATGCAGTGCCCTATCCCTGATATCGGGATGTGTGCAAGAAGATCACAACACCCCCGGTATCAGGAATAGGGCACTGTGTGCAGGAAGATCACAACACCCCCAGTATCAGGAATAGGGCACTGTGTGCAGGAAGATCACAACACCCCTGGTATTAGGGATAGGGCACTGTGTGCAGGAAGATCACAACACTCCTGGTATTAATAGGGATAGGGCACTGTGTGCAGGAAGATCACAATACCCCTGGTATCAGGGTTAGGGCACAAGTTCTAGTCACATTGACTGATCACATTACTTGTTTTGTCAAGCTACCAACTGTTTCCATTTCCCATCCCCCATATACTGTCAGTAGGAAACTTGGTAACATGAATAAATAAGAGGGCAGCCAATAGGAATACATATTCATTCCTAAACTGACCTTAACTGACCTGAAAAGTGTCAAATTGTATCATTTTCAGTTAGTGCGCACTAACTCCCAGTTAGTGCGCACTAACTCCCGTTAGTGCGCACTAACTCGAGTTAGTGCGCACTAATCGGAAAAAACGATTTTTAACGATTTTTTAACTAAAAAATCGTGCCTAAGACGATTTTCTTGCCCTGCCACACGATTTCTATCGTTAAGACGATATGGAAAACGATTCACATCCCTAGTGCATGGCATAAATTAGCATATACTAAGTCTCCAATGCATGCATGGTGCATATCCTGAAAAGTCAACTGGCTGTAGGATCCCCAGGACAGGTTTAGAAAATCCTGCTAAAGCACATGTGCCTTAATTAGCATGTGCCTAACAGATGCTAATTTGGCCTTAGCAGGTGTGTGGAAATAGCATGGCATGCTCACCTCCATGTACTATTTAGCATTCACTTGCTTAAGCCTAAAATTTAACATCTGCCTCTGACCAGGCGTTAACTTTTTAAAAGAGTCAGCTACCAGCAAGCATTGTGCCTGAAAAATGGTCACGTACAAAAGATAATGCAGGGCTTTGTGCTATAATACATCTTCCTGCACTTCTCTTGGAGAAGAAAAAGACATCAGCACACATTTAGTCTTTCCTGCTCAAATCCACATTTACTTACACAATAGAATTGTCTTTTCAAACAAAAGGTTAACACATGACAAGTGGCTTGCAAATACAATATCGCTGTGCACATTACAATCTAAAAGGCATAATGGTATGATGACCTCTAATAAAGGGCTACTCCACAAGGCCCTATAGGATAGCAGGATTATACTGGCCATTGCTGTCTTTGCTGCGATTGGTCAGTCCAAAGACCACGGCAGGAGTTCTACAGCTTGACCCAGAGCAGCAATCTAGGTGATGAGGAACTCTTTGGGATCAACAATTATTTGTGTTTAACTACAGAGCTCTCTTTTTTTAGAGCTGCGAGCCCCTCTCAAACTGTGCCATTCATGTTTTAGCCTCAGCCAGGGCTGCAGCCGCTCATCCTCCTCTCCAGGTACCTTTGGAAAGTTTGCACAGGGCACTATCAGAGCAAAGGCTTATCCTGACTCCGGCTTCACAGTGTACTCATAGCGAAGGGAAGGTGAGCTGGTGCTCTTCAGAGTCAGGCAGGCAGAGTTCCTCCATGGCATAAATGGGTTGGATGCACTGGGGCTGGCCAAGACACAACATGATGCCAGTCCTTCTACTCCTTGCAAACTCTCCTGGCTGGATGTCGTATGAAGATATGGCTCATTCATCCTGGCTGACACAGCCTCCAAGATGATGCCATTGCTTCCCTCTTCTGATTCTTCTAACTTTGATCTTCCGCCTCCTCTTTCTCGTCCTCTACATCTTTCTTGGACATTTGAAACACAAGCTTTTGATCTAGTTTTCCCCTCTCCTGGGACTCTATTCTTTTCTTTCAACATCCCCCCTTGAGGTACAGATGCTCTCCCACTTCAGTCCTCAGTATGGATAAACAGTTCAGGTTTCAGGCTTTAATTTATAAAATGTTTGCAGGAAGGATGCTGATCCATGAAGAAAAGAGGACTGTGCATGCTCAGTTTAGCACTGTGGGATAGTCAAATAACTTTCTTAGGCTGGAGACCTGTTGCATACTGACTCCAGCCTTCTTAAAGTTTAAATTTCATTTATTTCAATCAGCATACAAACATATAGGCTGCTTATCTCCAGCAGTGTATTCACAGTGTTATATCAAGACAGAGAGGATTCAAGAGCTGCCTTCTCCTGGCAATCCAGGGCCTCCTGTTCCCAGCCGGGCTCATCCTCTTAACCTGCTCAGCAGGGTCCCCCACCCAACAAGCTCTCTCTCTTTCTATACATATAGGGGCAGATTTTAAAAGCCCACACGCATAAATCCAGGTGGATTTACACGCGTAGGGAGGGTTACGCACACTGGGCCTATTTTCAAAAGGCCCGGTGGCGCGCGTAAAGCCCTAGGAAGGGTGTAAGTCCCAGGGCTTGAAAAAATGGGCAGACCGGGCGAAAGGCGTGGGCGGTCCAGGGCGGCCACTGGGCCTGGGGATCGCGCGCTGGCACTTGGCCAGTGAGCACAAGTTACGCCTGCCTCTGGCCACGCGCGTGGGTTTTAAAATCTGCCCCATATGTTTTAAGGTGGACCAGGTTAGATGCCCGGTCCATACAGGTTAAATATGGGGTATAGGGTCACTCCTTTACAAGCACATATGCACTAATTCAGTGTTTCCCAGCCCTTTCCTGGAGGCACATCTAACCAGTAAGGGTTTCAGGATATACATAATGAATATGCATGAGATAGATTTGCAAACATGGGAGACCCAAGGTATACAAATCTATCTCATGCATATTAATTGTGGCAATCCTGAAAATACAACTAGTTAGGTGTGCCTCCAGGAGATGGTTGGAAACACTGCCCTAGACATGTGCCTAGCCTAGACTTAAATCTGGCCATGCATAATCCTATAAATCTGAGCATTGCTCTTTAAAAGTGGTGTAGTTCCAGAGGGTTCTCTGAGATACGTTTGCCACCCTTCATGCCACTTTGTCTTTTGTTTTTATTCTATGTTGTATATTTTGCGATTTTACGAGTGTTTAACCGTACCCTGCCTTGAACCATGGATAGGAGCGGACAATGCAATTTTTAAATAAATAAATAAATAACTAAATAAATAAAGTGGGCAAAAGAAGTTTGTGAGCGAGAATGTCTGTCAGAATTCTGCAATCCTCGTTTGATACAGATTCAGGATACGTACAGTATTTTTGTGGCAGAATGTCAAATTGTTCAGATAAAACCTTTATGGGGGAAAAGAAGAAGCGAGTCTCAAACAGCCAGCAGCAGTTTCAAACCACCTAGAAACAGTCAGATGCCCAGCCCTTTTTTTACCCCCTTGAAAACTGTGTCTGCACCGGTAGCCATTTTTGCCACAACTTCCATTTCCTAAAACTATCCCAAATGTGCCTTTCAGTAACCCTTCTACCTGCAAAGCTGTGCATATCAACACCACAATCTCCCTCAGTCCTGAGTGTTATTGCTGAAAAGTGTCACCATTTCACATCTTTATTCCAGCTGAGGAGCGTTCATGGATTAAAAAAAACAAAAACAAACAAACTTGGGGACAGCTTTGAAATCCTAATCTTGTGTAGTTGCAGAAAATAGAATCCACGATAGGATATTTTCTTGTTTAGCTGCAGAGAAAAGGTGGGGGTGAGTCCCAGCAGAAATGTCTTGCCCACAATGAAATAACCTTAGACCTAACACTACGCTTCACTGTAAAATCAGTCTTCAAAAAAAAGATACCCAGCATAAGTTATATTCTGTGAAACTAGACAAACTGGGGGGGGTTGGGAATTGATGGCAGTACTTCACTCCCAAACGTATTTTATCTACAACCCCCCTTAAACTGGGGCATCACCCCTGAAAAGCATTATAGCGCCACATTGTTTTAAATTCCAGTTCAAGCGGGCCTTTGGGTAACAACGTCTTGCCAAGGACCATGTTCCAGCTGCTCTTGGAATATGTATTTTGCACAGTTTAAGGAAATATAAATTATGCACTGACTTCACAGTTTAAACAAAAGACGAGGAATAGGCTGCATCAGGGCTGTCACCCATTGCCTATTTCCTCTATGAAACCGGTTCTTGTACTTGTATGGTATCTTCCTAAAAATGAAATTTTCTGAAACTGGGCACAATTAGAGTTTTAGGAATGGGTGACAATTTTTTCCTCTGCAATGCTGTGCTATTCATAATTCCCCTTGAAATGGAGCATTATTACTAAAAAAAAAACCCCAAAACAAAACAAAACAAAACAAAACTGTACTTCCACATACTTGCTCCAGTTATAGAGAGATTATGAATAAATGTGACTAGAAATCCAAAAATATTTGACATCTAAAGAAAACCCTTGTTGTCCTAAAAATAAAATATATGGCTTGCTGGGGTATACATGAAAAAAGAATCTGTTTTATTAAAAACACCACCCCCCCCCCACAAAAAAAATAAAATCCTGACTGGGAGTTTGCAAAAACCTTGGCAGTGAAAGGTTTCATCAATGAATTATGGAATTGTACTGATGAATAATTGTTTACAAGTTGCCAAAAACTGAAATATATTGCCCTTTTCTCATTGTTGCTCCACTTTCTGGGATCCTGCAAGATAACATGAATGGTTAATGTTTAGTACAGAAGGCTATAAAAGATGAGTAAATTAGAACAGAAAAACAACCTACCAAGAGAATCAGTGTTCTTTATACTGTAGCTACATGAATTGCTACTGTGCCATCATAAAGAAAAAAGTTCAGCAAAATGACTGTCTGTTTTTCTCTGCCTCTATGGGGCCTATGAACTACAGGTTAGCATGCATGCCAAGGTCATTTAACAACCATTCCTCCTGCCTTCAAGCATGCTATCACCACACACCTCCTCAATAAAACGTCTCTGCACCTTACTTGCTTGCTATCTCTTCTCCTATCACATAAGATTATAAAATTTGCCATACTGGGTCAGACCAAAGGTCCATTAAGGCCAGCATCCTGTTTCCAACAGTGGTTAATCCAGTGGTTAATTCCAACAGCGGTTAATCACTAGTACATGGCAGAATCCCAAAAGGTTAATAAGATTCTGTGCTGCTTATCCCAGGGACTTTGCTTCCAGGAACTTGTCAAAACCTTTTTTAAATCCATCTACACTAACATCTTTCACTACATCTTACAGCAATGAATTCTGGAGTTTAATTATGAGTTGTGTAAAAAAGTATTTTCTTCTTTTTGTAACTTTATTGAATGTCCCCTAGTCTTTGTACTTTTTGAAAGATTAAACAAACAATTTGTGTTTACCCATTCTACTCCACTCATTATTTTATAGACCTCTATGATATCTCATCTCAGCTGTCTCGTCTCCAAGCTGAAGATCCCTAACCTCTTTAGCCTTTCCTCATAGAGGACTTATTTTATCCCCTTTATCATTTTGGTCACCCTTCTCTGTATCTTTCCTAATTCTACTATATATTTTTTTTGAGATATGACCAAAACTGTATATAATACTCGAGGTGTGATCACATCTTAGGCTTTTATCTCCATTCCTTTCCTAATAATTCCTAACATTCTATTTTCTTTCTTGGCCACCGCAGCACACTGGGCTGATGATTTCAATGTATTATCCACTATGATGCCTAGATCTCATTCCTGGGTGGTAACTCCTAAGACAGAACCTAACATTCAGGCCCATTCAATAAAGTTCGCGGGAGAGCCGGCGCTCCAAGGCGAGCGCCCGCTCTCCCGACGTGCGCCCAGGCACCTCTCCTGGGCACGCGATTCTTTAATTAAATTCGGGCCCATGCTAATAGGGAGGCGCTAGGGACAATAGCGCATCCCTAGTGCCTCCTTTTTGATGGAAGCGGCGGCTGTCAGCGGGTCTGATAGCCGATGCTTAATTTTACCGGTGTTGGTTGTTGAACCCGCTGACAGCCACGGGTTCGGAAAACGGACGCCGGCAAAGTTGAGCGTCCGTTTTCCAACCTGCGGGCATATTTTTTTTTTTTTAAATAAGTTGTTTGTTTTTTTTATTTTTGGGGTCTCCGACAATATCGCTATGATATTAAGTCGGAGGGTGTACAGAAAAGCAGTTTTTTTCTGCTTTTCTGTACACTTGCCTGGTGCCATCTGAAATTGGCAGGTGTTAATTTCTGAGAGTGAAATGTGTGGCTTGAGCCACACATTTTACTTTCTGTATTGCGGGTGACTAACTAATAGGCTCATCAACATGCATTTGCATGTGATGAGCGCTATTAGTTTCGGGGGGGTTGGCCGCACGGTTTTCCACGCGCTATTACCCCTTACAGTATAAGGCCAAACGTGGGCTAAACGGTGTGCTCGGCCAAGTGCACCATTCTGTATCGGCCTGTCTGTGTAACTACAGCATGGGATATTTTTCCCTCTATGCATCACTTTGCACTTGTCCACATTAAATTTCATCTGCCATTTGGAAGCCCAATCTTCCAGTCTCGCAAGGTCCTCCTGCAATTCATCACAATCCATTTGAGATTTAACTACTCTGCATAATTTTGTGTCATCTGCAAATTTGATCACCTCACTCGTCGTACCCCTTTCCAGATCATTAATAAATATATTAAAAAGCACCAGTCCAAGTCCAGATCCCTGAGGCACTCCACTGTTTACCTTTTTCCACTGTAAAAACTGACCATTTAATCCTTTCTGTTTCCTGTTTTTTAAACAACTTGCAATCCACAAAAGGACATTGCATCCTATCCCGTGACTTTTTAGTTTTCTTAGAAGCCTCTCATGAGGAACTTTGTTTAATGCCTTCTGGAAATCCAAATACAACACATCTACCGATTCACCTTTGTCCACATGTTTATTCACCCCTTCAAAAAAATGTAGGAGATTTGTGAGGCAAGACTTCCTTTGGGTAAATCCGTGCTGGTTGTGTCCCGTCAAACCATGACTATCTAAATGGTTTGTGATTTTATTCTTTATAACAGTTTCCATGATTTTTCCCAGCACTGAAGTCAGGCTCACCAGTCTATAATTTCCTGGATCACCCCTGGATCCCTTTTTAAATATAGGGGTTTCATTGGCCATCTTCCAAGCTTCAGGTACATTGGATGATTTTAATGATAGATTACAGATTATTAATAATAGTTCTGAAATTTTATTTTTTAGTTCTTTCAGAACCCTGGGGTGTATCCCATCCAGTCCAGGTGATTTACTACTCTTCAGTTTGTCAATCAGGCTGCCACACCTTCCAGGTTCACCATGATTTGGTTCAGTTGATCAGAATCATCACCCAAGAAAATCTTCTCCAGAACGGGTATCTCTCCAACATTCTTTTCGGTAAACATTGAAGCAAAGAAATCATTTAATCTGTCCGCAATGGCCTTATCGTCTCTATAACCCCTTAATCATCCAACAGTCCAATCCCTTGCAGGCTTTCTGCTTCGGATATATTTTAAAAAGTTTTATTGTGAGTTTTAGCCTCTATAGCCAACTTATTTTCAAACTTTCTCTTCTGTCTTATCAATGTTTTATATTTAACTTGCCAATGCTTATGCTTTATCCTATTTTCTTCTGAAGGATCCTTCTTCCAATTTTTGAATGAAGATCTTTTGGATAAAATAGCCTCTTTCACCTTGCCTTTTAACCATGCCAGTAATCGTTTTGCCATCCTCCCACCTTTCTTAATACATGGAATACATCTGGTCTGTGCTTCTAGGATGGTAATCTTTTTTAACAATGTATATGCCTGTTGCTCACTTTTTACCTTTGTAGTTGCACCTTTCAGTTCTTTTTAACTATTTTTCTCATTTTATCAAAGTTTCTCTTTTGAAAGTTTAGCGCTAGAGCTGTGGATTTACATACAGTCCCCCTTCCAGTCATTAATTAAAATTTGATCATATTATGATCACTATTGGCAAATGGCCCCACCATCATTACCTCTCTCACCAAATCCTGCAATCCACTGAGAATTAGTTCTAAAATTGCTCCCTCTCGTCAATTCCTGAACCAATTGCTCCATAAAACTGTCTTTTATGCCATCCAGGAACTTTATCTCTCTAGCATGCCCTGATGTTTCACTTACCCAGTCAATATCGAGGTAATTGAAATCTCTGATTACTCCATTACCAGTTTGGTTAGCTTCCCCAATTTCTTTTAGCATTTCATTGTCCATCTCACTATTTTGACCAGGTGGACAGTAATATACTCCTAGCACTATTCTCTTCCCCAACACACAAGGGATTTCTACCCAAAAAGATTCAATTGTACATTTAGTCTCATGCAGAATCTTTATCCTGTTGAACTCTACGCCATCCCGGACTTAAAAGCACCACCCCGCTAACCAAGATATTCCACTCTGTTATTGTGATATAATTTGTACCCCGGTATAGCACTATCCCATTGGCTATCCTCTTTCCACCATGTCTCTGAGATGCCAATTAAGTCTATGTCATCATTCACTGCTATACATTCTAATTCTCCCATCTTACTTTAGACTTCTGGCATTAGCATACAAACATTTCAAAGTGTGTTTTGTGTTTTTATTTACATTCTGCTTTCCAGTGGACAGAGATAAATTGGAATCTTTTAGCTCAGGTGAATTTTTAATTATAGGCACATGGACTACTTTTATTATTAGTGGAACCTCTCTGTTGGGATGCCCTAACTGTAATGCTTCATTAGTATCCTTTGAAGATACTTCCCCCTGAACCATGCACTTACTGAGTGACTGTCAGCTTTCCCCTTTGTTCTAGTTCAAAAGCTGCTCTATCTTATTTTTAAAGGTTAGCGTCAGCAACCTGGTTCTACCCTGGCTAAGTTGGAGCCCATCCCTTCAGAAAAGGCTTCCCCTTCCACAAAAGATTCCCCAGTTCCTTACAAAACTGAATCCCTCTTCCTTGCACCATCATCTCATCCACGCATTGAGACTCCGGAGCTCTGCCTGCCTCTGGGGACCTGTGCGTGGAACAGGGAGCATTTCAGAGAATGCTACCCTGGAGGTTCTGGATTTCAACTTTCTACCTAAGAGCCTAAATTTGGCTTCCAGAACCTCTCTCCCATATTTTCCTATGTCGTTGGTGCCCAAGTGTACCACAACAGCTGGCTCTGCCTCAGCACTGTCTAAAATCCTATCTAGATGACATGTGTGGTCTGTCACCTTTGCACCAGGAAGGCATGCTACCAGCCACTCAGTTATCTACATTCCTAATAGTTGAATCACCAACTATGATGGCCGACCTGACCCTTCCCTCCTTGGCAGAAGCCCTGCAAGATACAGTCTCAGTGCGAAAGGACAATGCATCACCTGGAAAGCAGGTCCTTGCTACAGGATCATTTCCTGCTGCACCAGATTGATGTACTCCGATCATGAGACCTTTCTCCTCCAAGGCAGCACCAAGGATGCCAGATTGGAGTTTGGACTTGCCCCTATGTCCCTCTCTGTCTGCCTCAGCTCCTCCAGGTCTGCCACTCTAGCCTCCACAGATCGGACTCGTTCTCTGAGAGACAGGAACTCTTTGCATCGGATGCAAATGTACAATTTCTCACCGGCGGGTAAAAAATCATACATGTGACACTCGATGCAAAAGACTGAGAGGCCCCCCTCTTGCTGCTGGACTGCTACCTTCATCTTAAATTTGTTCAGTTCCTAGTTAAGTTTTAGTTTGCTATGGGTTTAGGATTGCATACAATTAGGGTCCTTTACATTTATTATTGCATTCACTACAAGGGAATTATCAAACTCTTGATAAGGTATGGGGAATTTCTGAGTTCAAGTTAAAAGGCTGATTTTTTTTGTTTGTTTTTTTTAAGTGTGAAAGTGACACCTGCCTATAAATTAAAGGATGAGCTAGGGATGAGTGGATTTGGAAAAACAAACACACAAACTTCTGTTTGTTGCCTTTCTACCTGTTTAAAATAAAACACACAAACTTCTGTTTGTTGCCTGGCTTTCTACCTATTTAAAACAAAATATATTAACACACTAAATAATATACCCCAAGGGGTAGTTTTTAAGAAAGTGCGCCTTTGCGTACTTTTGTTGGCGCACCAGGCGCAAACAAAAGTACGCTTGATTTTAGTAGATACGCGCGTAGCAACTAAAATCCAGGATCGGCGCGCGCAAGGTGTGTCGTGTAGCCGGCGAGCGCTGAGCCGCGCAGCCTGCCGCCATTCTCTCCAAGGCCGCTCCGAAATCGGAGCGGCCTCGGAGGGAACTCGCTTTCGCCCTCCCCTCACCTTCCCCTCCCTTCCTCTATCTAACCCACCCCCCCGGCCCTATCTAGACCCCCCCCACACCTTTGTCGGGGAATTTACGCCTCCCAGAGGGAGAAGTAAATCCCCGCGCGCCAGCGGGCCGCTAGCGCGCCGAGACGCGACCTGGGGGCGGTTCCGGAGGGCACGGCCACGACCCCCAGGCCCACCCCCGAAATGCCACGCCCCGCCCCCAAAACGCCGTGCCGATCCGACACGCCCCCGACACGCCCCCCTCGAAAAACCCCGGGACTTACGCGAGTCCCGGGGCTCTGCGCGCGCCAGTAGGCCTATGGAACATAGGCGCACCGGCGCACAAGGCCTTGCTCGCGTAAATCCGCACGGATTTACGCGAGCAGGGCTTTTAAAATCCGCCCCCAATAGTTTACTTCTCCCCAATATCTTTGTTTTAAAAGTTTCTCCAAGCAGTACTTACTGATTTTTTTTTCCAGCTGCTAGCAAGGTGATCCTCTCTTCTCAGTGCTCCCACTTGCTTAAGGGTGCTGGCTTTGGTGCTGGTGGAGGGGGGGCATTGACATTCAACACGTGAGCAACAGGTGAGATGGGGAAAGTTTCAGTCCTAGCAACATCTAATAAAAGGAATTGACAGGACCTGCAACTTTTTCTGGATCTGGTCTGGTTTCAAAGTAACATAGTAGATGACAGAGGAAAAAGTCCTGTCTGTCCATTTCTCTATGTTCTCACTGTTAGGGTATAGCCCAGCTAATAACCATATCACTCCCTATCCAAGTGTCATGCTAGGCAGTTAGTGAGCCCTTAGACCACTGTTGACACAGCCTATTTTCTGCAAGCACAAGATAGGCCTTAACAGGGGACAGCTGACTCCCCACAGGACCAAATCTTTCACTTGACCATCTACATTCCCTTTGGATTGAGCCCACGGGGTCTGGCAGGCAGAAGGATTTACAGGCTGAGGACAATGGAAGGAGTGGGCCGGATTTGTGGACAAACAAAAATGAATTTCAGCAGGCTGAGAGTAAAGTGGAGTCAAGGTCCAATCGGAGGTCAAGGCAGGCTGAGAGTGAGACACAGTTGAGGGACAAGCCGAGGTCAAGGCAATGAGGAGACTAAGCTGGAATGGAAGCGCCAGGAAGCAGGCAAGAAAAGTAAAGACTGGAGCAGGACACGACAAAACTCACAAGGATGACACCAGAAACAAGGCAGGAACCAGGGAGAACACCAGGAACAGTGCAAGAATATCAGGAGCAAACAGGAATGAATAGGAATAGGTTGAGCAACTAGTACTGTTGAAACAAGCAGGAGACCTGTTGCGAAGGCAGAGTCCAGCATGGCTAGGGTTTAAATCCCCAGTTTGACCGATGTCACCACTCAGCACCCAGGGAAGATTCCTGCCGCAGGGTCTAGAGAGGAGAAAAGTGTGTGTGCCTAGAGGGGCCACAGCCAGGGCATTCTTGGTGGCATCTCCAGCTGGCAAAGAGTGCAGTAAAGCTGGCCGCAGCATGGCTAAGATTAAGATATGCTGAATTCTCATACATTATACCGCCCTGAAGCAGCTATGACAGTGGAATGCTGGCTAACACTGGCAGTTAAGTAATCCAGAATTTAAAAGCACAACACATCAAAATACATTTTTAAATAATTGAGATAAATTAAAAAGAAAAAAATAACCAAAAAATATTTTTGCCATAATAAAGTTTTGCTAGCAACTCACGCTTGTTTCTGATGTCCTTTCCTCCTTTTGAGTGATAATTCAGCTGTATTGGAGATTTCGGTAAGTGTAAAAGCATTCAGTGAAGTAATTTTTTGATTTGTGTGCTCACTTTGGCTTTCACCTGCCTACACTGGTCTGAGTGAAACATAACACCAGGACAGTTTGTTGTCTTCCTCCATAGCACACCATCATCTTAGGGCCTAATTTACTACGGCTTTTTTTTCCCCCATTCTGCATCTATGGGAAAAATGCTTGGTAAATGAGGCCCTTAGATAAGCATACAAAATCCCCTATTTAGTTCACATCCAATAATCCCACCCCCGTCCCATGCCAAATCATAAAGCTTTTGTTAAAAAATCTGCCTGCCTAGGTCTCATGTGTAGTCTGTCAGGATATGTTTTAGAGCAGTCACGCTTTCCTCTCCAGGCCAGTATTACGAAAGGTAAGTAGAACACAGGCTTCCAGTCTCATACAAAACGTACCAGCAACAGGTGGGATTTAGGCATAAAATGCAATAATAGTACACAGCTGCCATTCAGGCTATATAGTTTTGTGAGCAAGCATGAATTCAGCATCAAGTGAGTCATACCTGAGCCAGGATGAGAAATAGTATGAGGCAGGATGTGTATATAGGCCAGAGGAAACCATTGCAGATGAAGTGAATTCTGTTTTGTGTATCCCATGTGAGGGTTATGATCACATACACGAAGCGATGCTCAGAGCACTTCTTCAGCCTCCTCTTTTCTTTTGACATCACAAGTACCTTCTAGGCTATAGTCTCCTTCGATACCTGTAAAAGATGCTGGGCAGAGGAGGGACAGGGTGCCTCAATAGCCTTGCTGCTACTTATTCCTCATTTCATGCCACCTCCTGGATTCCTTTATGCTTCTTTCTCATTTATACTATTTGCCATCTGATATTTAGCCTTCTGGATTTATTATCTCCTGCCACTTTTTCAATCTGCACCATAGGGTATAAAATGTATCTAGGTCAGTAGATCCATGCCTTCTTGTGTTCTGCTGTTCTGTGTCAACAGCATGTTGGGAATTTGCTTAGACTTCTTTCATTCATTTGTGAAATATTTATCAGTTATTGGATCTATATCCAATGTATGAAGACAGAGTTGAGATGAATTTGCCTTACTTGTGAGAACAGCAATCAAAGACAGCCAATGTGAGCAATTTTTTCCATGTTCACGCTGCTTTAAAACTTATTTGTAATGTTATTCGTTGGTGCTGGTTTCCTAAGACTTTGATACCAGTGCAAATGTGTGCGGGTATGCCGGCTTGCACCAAAGGAGGCAGCCATTGTATAACATACACGCATATATGTGTACATGATATAAAACAGGCATGTACATGTATATACAATTTTATATGGGCATGCACATATGCCTCCTTTACCTTGTAAGTGGAGGAGGAATAGCCTAGTGGTTAGAGCAGTGGACTATGAACCAGGAGACCAAGGTTCAAGTCCTGCTGTCGCTCCTTGTGACCTTGGGCAAGTCACTTTACCCTCCATTGCCTCAGGTACAAAAACTTAGATTGTAAGCCCTCTGGGGATAGGGAAATACCTCCAGTACCTGAATGTAAACCGGTGTGATCTCTCAATTGAGATGAATGTCGGTATATAAAAATAAATAAGTGGGGGAATTTTACAAGGGATGTGCACCGACAACATTACTAGTTTTCCCAGTTTGCTAATTTAAGGGATGGGACTTCCAAACACTCATAGGTTATTAGCCTTCCTATCCCCCTGTTAGCCCCAACCCTTAAAACCCCACTGACTAGCTTAGTTTATTACTTACACACCATCCATAGCAGTGGTAAAGTTACGCAGCAGGGGACCCCAGCATGCACTTGTGCACGTAAATACTTAGATGCACGTTTCATGTTAAAGACCTGAAATGCCCATGCCATGTCCCTTTTTGGGGCTCTGTCACTTGTGCATGTATTGGGAGATCTGCACATACACGAGTGACTTTTATAACAGACCCAGCCTGTACCAGCCAGACGTACTCGTGTATCTCCCAGTTTTGGTGCATGCTGGACTTTTAAAACTCACTTATAAGTGTGCATAACAAAGAAATCTATTTGGAAATTTGTCATGAAGGTCTAAAAATGTGGGCTCATGTATGTTTAAATGTTTTTGTCCTGAGATATGAACAAGACTTGGGGCCTTATTCAATAATGATTTTTTTTCTAAAGGAACAGAATGAGAAAATACACTTTTTTTTTTTAATGCCCATAATACATCAAGAACTCTAGTCCCACATCAAACATTGCTTTGGCCTGAATAAGAACACTTAAAAAATTATAGACATTATGGAAAATTAATGGATAGTCAGCTTTATTTAAAGCACAATATGCTGATCAAAAAATGAAATGGGATGTCAGGAACAAAGATTACTTACATGTATATCTGCCAGCTTTACATGTATATCACTCAAGCAAGTCTTTAGAAATTATCCCATAATGTCTTCCCTTGCATATTTTAGTGCTGCATTTTTGTTAAGTCATTTCCTTTACTTTCTGCTACGAATAACCTTGCTTCAGTTGTGGCTTCTTTGCTTGATCTCAGTTTGTTGACAAGCTGGCAGTTTTGGCCAGGATCCAGTCATAATGTATATCCCCGTAGTGAGTCATTCCAGTGAAGAGTCTCTTGTTGCAATACTGTTTGCATCAGTTCGCCAAATTATTTTAGAATGACATAACAATTAGTCCTGCAGAATTCCAAGCAGAACCATTCTCCACATCTGACAATGCAACTTTCAAGTCAGATAAAATAAAAATAGCACTATTTCATCTACTATAGATGAGAGGCTTGGTAGAAAATTGAAAGATCTGTGGAAATTTCTATAACCTTTTATTATTATTATTATTATTTTTTAATCAGTACCTGTTGCTAAGCTCCCACAAGTCACACCAGGTGGAAACTGAGATGGTAAAATAAAGAAATGAAACTAATCAAGGACTGTTTTATAGATGGTTATTTATTATCATTTCATGGATAAACAAAGAAAATGGTACTGTGAGAGTGAGCCTTTTGACTGTCAAATTGTGGAAGTGTACCAGCATCTTTAGATTCCCATAACATGTTACTGCCTGTAGAAATGCACAGTGTAAGGAGAAATGTAGAATGTTATTTTAAAAAAATGAGTCTGCCATTTTCTGCTACTCATTTTAGACAATAGATAGACATAATAAAGAATGCACTCTGCTGAACCATAATAACCTGAGCTGTGGTTTTGGTTGCTTTATTGCTAACTAGATAGAGACTTTGACTGACATACAGTAAAGGAAAATTATTACCTTGACTGTAAAGGGTATTTTATGATTATGTGTTGTTGTCTAAGAACATAACATAAGAAATACCATACCGGGTCAGGCCAATGATCCATCAAGCCCAGTATCCTGTTTCCAACAGTGGCCAATCCAAGTCACAAGTACCTGGCAAGTATCCAAACATTAGATAGATCACAAGCTACTACTGCTTATTAAATTACCCTAATAACAGTTTATGGATTTATACTCGAGGAACTCAAACCTTTTTTAAACTCATTTACACTAACTGCTGTAACCACGTCCTCTGGCAATGAATTCCAGAGTTTAACTATGCGCTGAGTAAAAAAGAAATTTTCTTCGATTTGTTTTAAACGAGCTATTTGCTAACTTCATGAAGTGGCCTCTGGTCCTTCTATTATCTGAGAGTAAATAACTGATTTAAATTAACTTGTTCAAGTCCTTTCATGATTTTGTAGACTTCTATCGTATCCCCCTCAGTCGTCTCTTCTCCAAACTGAACAGCTCTAACTTCTTTAGCCTTTCCTCATAGGGCAGCTGTACCATGGCTCTTATTATTTTTCTCTGCACTTGCTCCAGTACAGCTATATCCTTTTTGAGATGCGGTGAGCAGAATTGCACACAGCATTCAAGGTGTGGTCTTACTATGGAGAGATACAGAGGAATTATGACATCCTCTGTTTTACTTTCCATTTTCAATAATTCCTAACATTCTGTTTGCTTTTATGATCACCATAGCACACTGCACCGACAATTTCAATGTATTATCCACTATGACGCCTAGATCTCTTTCCTAGGTGGTAACTACTAGGATAGAACCTAACATTGTGTAACTACAGCAAGGGTTATTTTTCCCTAAATGCATCACTTTCACTTGTTCACATTAAATTTCATCTGCCATTTGGAAGCCCAATCTTCCAGTCTTGCAAGATCCTCCTGCAATTCATCACAATCCGCTTGAGATTTAACTACTCTGAACAATTTTGTGACATTTGCAAATTTGATTATCTCACTCATCATATCCCTTTCCAGATCATTTACAAATATATTAAAAAGCACTGGTCCAAGTATAGATCCCTGAGGTACTCCTCTGTTTACATTTTCTCACTGTGAAAACTGACCATTTAATCCTACTCTCATTTTCTGTCTTTTAACCAATTTGTAATCCACAAAAGGACATCGCCTCCTATCCCATGACTTTTTAGTTTTCTTAGAAGCCTCTCATGAGAGACTTTGTTGAACGCCTTCTGGAAATCCAAATACACTACATCTACTGGTTCACTTTTGTCCACATGTTTATTCACCCCTTCAAAAAAAAATGTAGATTTGTGAGACAAGATTTCCTTTGGGTAAATCCATGGTGGCTGTGTCCCATCAAACCATGTCTATCTAAATGTTTTGTGACTTTATTCTTTATAACAGTTTCCATGACTTTTCCCGGAACTGAAGTCAGGCTCACCTGTCTTTGGTTTCCCCGATCACCCCTGGATCCCTTTTTAAATATTTTTTTTTTTTTTTTTTAAAGTTTTTTTTATACCGGCATTCAAGAACTCGTTCTCATCATGTCGGTTTACAGAAAACAGGGGTGTAAAAATATAACCAAAAACATAGATAAACATGGAGAAGAGAAGCAGTTACAATCAACAAGGGTTCATGAACTGGGACTATAAGAAATAAAAGAGATAGATGAGGATAATTATATACAAGTGTACAGTGTAAATAAGGAGTCCTCTATCAATACAAGAGAACAAAATAAATATGGAGTCCACTATATACAGCTACTTAGCATAGGAGTCATTGATGGATCTTGTTAGGTGGAGTTCGGGAAGGCTTGCCTGAAAAGCCATGTCTTCAGTCTTTTCCTAAACGTTAAGAGGCACGGTTCGTTTCTTAGATCTGGTGGGATAGAGTTCCATAGCGGAGGGCCTGCTGTTGAAAGGGCTCGGTCTCTCAAGGTTCTGTGATTAGTAGTTTTTACGGGTGGAACAAGGAGGCATCCTGTGTAGGCTTCCCTAGTCGGTCTTGTTGATTTGTGAACACGGGGAGGAATTTGTAGGTCGATTATGGTGTGTTGGTGAATGATTTTGTATAATAATGTGATGGATTTGTAAATTACTCTGAAGTGGATTGGTAACCAGTGGAGGGCTTGAAGGACTGGAGAGATGTGGTCTCTTTTTCTGGTGTTTGTTAGTAAACGTGCTGCTGCGTTTTGGACCATTTGGAGTGGTTTTGTATATGAGGAGGGGAGGCCAAGAAGAGTTGCGTTGCAGTAGTCTAATTTGGAGAAGATGAGGGCTTGGAGAATGGTTCTGAAATCTTTGGCGTGGAAGAGTGGTCTTATCCTTTTTAAGACTTGCAGTTTATAGAAGCAGTCTTTGGTTGTTTTGTTGATGTGGGCTTTGAAGTTCAATTTATTGTCGATTAGGACACCTAGATCCCTTACATGAGTGGTTTGTAGGTTGGTTGGAAGACAGACTGAGGGTTTGTTATCGGGAGTTATGAGTAGGACTTCAGTTTTAGATGAGTTTAGTACCAGATTGAGGCTGTTGAGGAGGCTTTTAATTTCTAGGTGGCAGGATTCCCAGAATTCGAGGGTTTTTGAGTATGATTCTTTGATAGGGATCAGGATCTGGATGTCGTCCGCATAGAGAAAGTGTATTAAGTTGAGGTTGGTGAGGAGTTGGCATAGTGGGAGGAGGTAAATATTAAAGAGTGTAGGGGATAAGGAGGAACCTTGTGGGACTCCGACAGTCGAGTTGTGGCGTGCTGATTCTTTGTTCTGTATTTTTACCTTGTAGCCTCTGTTGGTTAGAAATGATTTGAACCAGGAGAGCGCTAAGCCAGAGATTCCTATAGCAGCTAACTGTTTAATGAGGATCGCGTGGTTTACGGTATCGAAAGCTGCTGAAAGGTCTAGAAGGACCAGCAGAAATGATTGTCCTTTGTCTGTACCTAGGATGAGGATGTCTGTTAGGGATGTAAGAAGGGATTCTGTGCCGCGATTTTTGCGGAATCCATGTTGTGAGGCGGAAAGCAGTTTGTTATCTTCAATGAAGTCCGATAGTTGGGAGTTAACAAGCTTTTCCATGATCTTGGCTATGATAGGTAGATTAGCTATTGGGCGGTAATTGTTGGGGTCTTTTAGGTCCAGGTTGGGTTTTTTTAAAAGTGGTTTGAGTGAGGCTTGTTTAAGGTCTTCTGGGAAGGAACCTTGTGAGAGCGAACAGTTGATTATGTCAGCCAATGGTTTGGAGATGGTTTCTGGTATTGTGAGGAGAAGTTTTGTTGGTATATGGTCCGCTGGGTGCGAAGATGGTTTCATTTTTCTAAGGATGGTTTGGATTTCAGAGGAGGAGGTAGGTTCAAACATTTCTAGGTGAGTGTTTTTGATGTAGGGCATTAGCGCTTGAGTTAGGGGAGCGATATTGGGGGGAAGTTGAGTAAGAAGATTCTTGATTTTGTTTTGAAAGAAGAGAGCGAGTTCATCTGCTTTGGCTTGAGCTTGATTACTAGGGCATTCTGGTGAGGGAACTTGGGTGAGGGTGGAAACGTAGTTGAATAAAGCTTTCGCGTCAAAGACTAAGTTGTGAATTCTGGAGGCGAAGAAGTCTCTTTTTGCTTTGGAGGTGTAGGCCTTGTATTGTTGTAGCGTGCGTTTGTAGTCTGAGAGTGTGCTGGGATTTGGAGTTTTCCGCCAGTTAGATTCCTTTTGTCTTAGTATTTGTTTAATCCTTCTAAGATCGTTTGAGAACCATGGTTGTTTTTTGGAGGCATCTGGGTGAGATTTTTTTGTTGTAAGTGGGCAGAGCTTATTGGCTATTAATTCTGTGATCGTATTCCAGGATTGTAAGGCAATATTAGGATCAGTGAGAATTATATCGTGAAGGTGTTTGGTTAGTTGATTGGTAAGGTCATCTGGATTGCAGGGTTTCCTGTAGGTAAAGGATGGAGAAGGTGTGTGACTGGTAGTAGATTTTTCCAGTGAGAATGATGTAGAAATGAGGGAGTGATCAGACCATGGTACCTTCAGATTTTTTATTGGAGAAGTCGTTTTTATGCCTTTGTTGGTAAAGATCAGGTCTAGTGTGTGGCCTGCTTTGTGAGTCGGGTTATTGACTATTTGGGAGAAGCCCATCGCTGAGAATGCTAGTAGAAGAGTTTGGCAGCTAGGTGAGAGAGCAGGGTTGTCCATGTGTAGATTAAAATCTCCGAGTATTATTGCTGGGGTGTCCAGGTTGAGGAGTGTTGTTGTTATTTCGATGATGGATGAGACGTCAGATTCTAAGAGTCCCGGGGGGGCGTAGACTAGAAGTATTTGGAGTTGGTGAGATGTGAAGAAGCCTATCTCAAGTTTATTATTGGAGTGGATCGGATGTTGAGAGAATTTGAGGTCTTTTTTTGTAGCAAGAAGGATTCCTCCTCCCCTTTTTTTCAGGGTTTTTTTCAGGGTTATATTGGCCATCTTCCAATCTTCAGATACATCAGATAATTTTAATGATAAGTTACACATTTTTACTAATAGCTCTGAAATTTCATTTTTTAGTTTTTCAGAACCCTGGGGTGCATACCATCCGGTCCAGGTGATTTTTATTGACAAACTTTGAAGAGCAGTAAGTCTACGACAGCTTCCACGTTCACTGTTATTTGGTTCAGTTGATCTGAATCATCACCCATGAAACCCTTCTCTCCAACATCCTCTTCAGTAAACACTGAAGCAAAGAAAATCATTTAATCTACAACATGATAGTTGCCATGTGTTTTTTTTTTCCAATCTCATCAGATGGGCTGAATGTGAATGATATAAAGTCCATGCAGTATACAGGCTCAAACATTTATAGTATAAAACTGGGGGCCCAAATTGACATTTGATATATAGAACAGAGGGCAATATCACCTTTTTCTAGTCTTGCATCACGAAGTTTGTTGCCTCAGTTCGTTTAAGTTCATTAAGGCTTAAAGAGACAAATATCTCCCAATTTCGGGTTTAGTAAGTACCTTTAGCACACTAGGGGGTAGATTTTATAATTTTGCGTGAGCACGTACTTTTGTTCGTGCACCCCCTTGCGCGCGCCAGGGGTGCACATTTGTGCAACCTGCGCGTGCCGAGCGGCCTCGGAGGGAACTTTCTTTCCACCCCCCTCGCACCTTCCCCTCCCTTACCTACCCCCTGGCCCTATCTAAACCCCCCTACCTTTTGTTGGCAGATTTACGCCTGCTGAAAGCAGATGTAAATCTGCGCGTGCCAGTGGGCTGCTGGCGCGCCATCACCCGACCCGGGGGTGGTCCGGAGGCCTCAACCACGCCCCCGGGCCGGCGCCACGCCCCCGGTCCCGCCCCGAACCGCCCCCTGACCCGCCCCCTCCCCCGCCCCTTTTACGAAGCCCTGGGACCTGCGCGCGCCAGTGGCCTATGCAAAATAGGCGCACCGGCGCACAGGGCATTTAAAATCCGGCCCTAGAAGTCCATATTCAAAAGCCACTTAAATAAATTATAACCAGATAACTACTTAACTGGATAAAAAAGTGGCATTCTGCGGGCATTCCAGGGAAGCACTGAGATATCTGGTTAACTTAGCTGACTATCTGCTATATCTGGATAACTTTATACATAACCAACTATATTCAAAAGAATATAGCTGGTTAAATAGTGATATGAAATGGGGGGAAAGCAGAGCTGCTTACCTGTAACAGGTATTCTCCTAGGACAGCAGGATATTAGTCCTCAAATATGAGGGTAACATCACTGGATAGAGCCCAGCATGGAAAACTTATGTCAAAGTTTCTGGAACTTTGACTATGCACACTAAGCATGCCCATCATGCTCTAAACCACATATGCACATCGGGTCCCTCTTCAGTCTCGTAACATATAATTAAAATAAAAAAAAACAGGAGAAACTTAACTCCGTGGGCAGATTTCATGAGGAGCAACATCCTGCAGTCCTAGGAAAACACCTGTTACAGGTAAGTAACTTACCTGGATAGTCAAATGCACGGACAGACTGGCCCCTGCTTGAGAGGTGCTCTTGACCAATCATCCAAGTAAGGGAAAACATGTACTCCCAGCCTGCAGAGATGCGCCCCCACAACTGCCAAGCATTTTGTAAAGACACGTGGGGCCGACGCTAGCTGGAACGGCAACATTCTGTACTGGAAAGGCTGTTTTCCCACCACAAATATGAGATACTTCCTGTGTCTTGGGGAGATCTCGATGTGAGTGTGTGTCCTTTAAATTGAGTCCCCTTTTTGCAGGAATGGAATCAGGGTGTCCAGGGAAACCATTTTGAACTTCTCTTTTTTGTAAAACTTGTTCAAGGCCCTCAGCATGGAGGGCAATTTGGTGGGACACCCAATAGGTTCAATTGGTACCCTTGATGGATGATGGACAGAACTCACTGGTCTGAGGTTATACTGGGCCACCAATCTGCAAATACCAACAGCCTGCCCCTGAGCAGGTCCAGCATCTCAGGTACAGGTGGCTGGCTCATGTTCCCTATGATCTAGTCAAAACCTCGTCCCGGGATTTAGCTGGGGTGCTGGCTGGCGCTTTGGAGCTCTCTGCTGCCTGGGGGCCGCAAGAGCTCACCCTTGGCAAATGGGAGCGAGGAGCCAGAGGATAGTACTTCATCTGGTGGTAGAAAGAAAGACTTCTTGCCTTGCAGACCTCCTGGCTGAGGAGGGCGAGTCTGAAGTGTTGGTGGAGAGTTGCTGGAGGGTCTCATGGTGATCCCATAACTGGACCACTGCGTCCCTCACCTTATCTCCGAAGAGATTCTCTCCTGTAGAGGGCGAGTCAGCAAGTCTCTTCTGTACCTTCAGTCAGAGATAAGAGGCCCACAGCCATGCCATTGTGGTGCCAATTCCCACTGCGACTCTTGATGCAGTCTTGAAAACATCGTAGGTTAAATGAACCTCGTGTTTTCCGACACTACAGGCCTTGACACAGAGCAATAAGGTGGTGTCTTGCTGCTGTTGAGCCAGCCACTTGGCCACCTCCTGCACCTGCTTGTAGTGGTTGCACCAATATTGGCTTATGTATAGCTGATAAGAGGCAATGTGGGCAATGAGCATGGCCTCTTGGAATACTTTCCTCCCAAGAGCGTCCATTGCTCTGTGAGTCTTTCCCAGCGGCGCAAAGGCATGGGTCCAAGAGCGCTTGACCATCTTGAGAGCGAATTCAACCACTACTGATTGGTGCAACAACTGACACTTCTCGAATCGGTGGCCTGTTAGACGAGGTAAACTCCATTCGCTTTCCTGTTTACAGGAGGTACATAAGGGGGTATTTCCAGATCCTCAGAAGCAACTCCTTCAATGTCTTGTGCACCAGGACTGCTACAAACTCTTTAGGAGCCTCCACGAACTACAGGATTTCCAGCATCTTGTGCCTAGCATCTTCCATCATCAACTGAAAAGGGATGGCCTTGGCCATCAGCCGCACAAAATCTTCGAAGATCAAGTCCTCTGGTGGAGACCTCCTTTGTTCTTCTGGAGGAGATGGCTCTGAAGGGAGACCCTCAGAGTCCTCGGAGAAGGATTCTGCAGTGTCATTTCCCCAGGAGTCATATGGGGCCTCATTCTCACTGTTATCCACAGCAGATGGGGCCCTAGGTGCTCGGCCTTTGTTCAGAGGCATAGGCATTGGTGGCACTGGCCCCAGCAAAGGTAGAGGGGGGGGGGGGGTTTCCAGACCTTGGTTTCCCTGCCGGCCTCGATGGTGCTTCCATATTGGTTGGGGAAGCATCGGTGCCCTGCCAGCCATCGATGGCCTCCCGGTAACAGACACCAACAGGGTTGGTAACACACCTATGAGCACCTTGAGCTGTTCCAGCAGCAGTTCCAGCAGGGAAAGTGCAGGCATTGGCACAGTGTGCTACTGGCTCGATGTCCTGCAATGCCTGCTGCACCACCAGCTGGACTCTGCACTCCAACTCCTCCTCAAAAGTTGCTGATACTAAAACCGACTGGGAGGCAGGAGGGGTGGTCAGATCTTCCCTGAATCTCCAAGGTGTATCTGTGACTGGCACCAGGATCGGTGGAGACCAATCGCGGACCCCTGATATCGATAGAGGATGAGCACTCCTCGCTGTGGGGGTCACTTCAGGGGCATCACGGTATGAGCCGGCACCTTCCTGAGCCCAGCATTGTAATTGGAGGTGACCGGTGCTGATGCTTCCTCTGGTTTTTCCCCTCCAGAGGGGAGGAGTTAGTAATCTATTATAATTCTGCTGCTCGGAGTTAACAATCTGTTATCAAGCTCCTCCTGTAGGGGGAGGAGGAGTAGTCTGATATGGATCTCCTCCTGGAAAGGGAGGAGTAACAATCTGTTATCAATCCTTACTGCTAGGAGTAGCAATCTGTTATAAGTCTGCCAAAGAGTTAGCAATCTGTTATGGATCACCCTGCCAAGGGGAAGAGCTAACAACTGTAATACTCCGGAGGCGGAGTTAATGATCTGTGGTGGGTAGGCTTCCCACAGAGTGGCAGTCATATAATACTGCTCTAGTAGTGTAAGGAATGACACTTGAGGTAAATTGATCAATCCCTGGGCCTATGGCAGATGACAGTGCCCCCAGGAGGATATCCTGAGAGGGACAACCGGCTAGGCTGGAGTATGGAGACAAACACAGATAGTTCTTTATTAGACAGGAAGTAGAACCACCGGAGGTGGCAGTAGTGAGCTGATGTGCCCGGCTGGGCTGAAGTCCCTCAGATACTGGAATTGCGGTCTCTGGGTTGCTGAGCTGTAGAGAGAGACTATAGGTAGTGAGTAGACAGGGTATGCTGGATACATGACCAGTAATAGATGATACACTCACAATTGTAGAGATCTGTAATGGCTTCTATGCAACAGAGTCTTCAGTTATTCAGGAACAAGTGCCGTAGGTGAGTGCTGGTTCCTATATGCAGTCTGGAATGAGAACTCACAATATCTGTGTATGAGATGGCTTATGGAATAGAAGAGAGTCTTTGGAGGGTTTTAGGAACATAGGCCCTCGTGGAGCGAGTACTGGTTCCTATCTGCAATCTACTATAGTAATTCACAAGATATAGATATATGATAGCTTCTGATACAGAAGACAGTTGAGAAGGGATTTAGGCACATGGGCCCTTGTGGAGTGAGTACCGGTTCCTATCTGTAATAGAACTCACTGTGTTCACATCTGCGATCGCTTCCAGGTATTAAGGAGTCTTCTGAGCATTCAGGGACGTAGGCCCTCGTGTAGCGAGTACCGGATCCCGTCTTAGCAATCTGAAATCAAGAAGAGAGAGTGGGGCCCCCGAGGAGCGGGTACCCCTAGGTAAGGTGGTGGAGGCAGAGCAGCGGAGAAAGAATTCCCCTTGCTAACTCAATTCATAGTAGCAAGCAAAGACCTTTTAAGCTGGATGCGGATGACTTCACTATGGGGGGGGGGGGGGGCACCCCCGAGGTTCGCGCCCTTGCCGGTACAAACTCTGGAGCGTGCACACCCTTATGTTATCAGGAACATGGCGGATCCGCAGCGTCAGGCCAGCCCAGGGATTCCAGGAAGTACGGCAAGGAGAAGCCGCAGCAGCATCTGTCCATCAGACCCGAAGGGAGTCGCCACTAAGGTAGAGAGGGTGGAGCGAGGGCGAGAACAGGCACGAACACAACAGATTGATGACAATGAACCAGACGTCATCAACTTGGAAGAGAGACAGGGGCCGGTCTCCGGTGCCCCTATCCACTGATGGCATCAATGGAATTGACGGTCCCACTGATGTCGATGGCTCAGTGTCCATTGGTGCAGCTCCAAGGTTCATCAGTGCAGATGCCACTGCTGCCAATGGCTCGGACTTCCTCGACCCGAAGAGCTTCTCCATCTTACCCAGTCAAGCGAGACGTCCTTTAGGTGTCATTTGGGTGCACAAGCAGCAACCTCGGACATCGTGCGATGCTCCCAGGCAGAAGACACACACCTCATGGGGGTCCCCAGTGTCCTCGGACACTGGGGGCATCGACGAAAATAGAGGCGGGTGGTCGCACTGGTGGACACTGAGGTACCACCACCACGGAAGGAACGGAAGCGAAAATAACCTTACTGAACCACCGAAAAACCTGACTGAGGAGTCTAAGGTGAACCAAGAGTGACCCGGCCTCGATAAAATGTGCAAAAAAAAAAAAAAAAAAAAAAAAAGAGAAATAATCAGTGAGGGACCATGTGTAGACATATGGTTTAGGGCAGCGATTCTCAACCCGTGTTTCACCAAGCACCGGCAGGTGTGTTGCGGCTCCTGGTGTCCCACTGCCCTGGTTGTACATCCCTTCTCCCTTTTTCCAGTCCCTACAGGCCAATGGGAAGCCTCCTTTTTTCCTGCCCCGACTACCCAATGGGTAGCCTCCTTCATTCTTCCTGCCCCCGCGCAGGCCAATCGGAAGCCTCCTCCCTTCTACCTGCCAGTGGGAGTAGGAAGAAGGGAGGAAGCCTCTGTTTGACCAGTGAGGCAGGAAGAAGGGGCATCGCCTAGCCATGGACTGGGGTGGGGTGGGAGGAATGGTAGTGTCAAACCCCGATGAAGCCAAGGCCGCCACGAGAGCTCATCCTCGTGGCGGCAAAGAGGAAACCTAACCCTGACCAAGCAAGACCGCCACGGGAGCCCATCCCCATGGTGGCGAAAAAGAAGGCCTGCCGCAGTAAAGCCGTGGCAGAACTGGAGCCCATACCTGCAGCGAAGGAAGAAGAGGTTTGGCGGTGACAGCTTGTGTGTGTGTATGTGGGTGGTTGAGAGAGCATTTGTGTGTGATTGAGAGCTTATGTGTGTGACATAAGACAGCATGTGTGTGACAGAGAGAGACTGGTCAAGAAGATGATGGGTGTGTGTGAGAGAGACAGACTGGTCAGGGGGGTCTAATTGGGTGTGTGTGTGTGTGTGTGTATGTATGTATTTATGTATTAGTGACTGATTGTGGGCGCTAAGGAAGAAGACTGAGGACAGAGCTTCAGCAGCCTTTGCTGCTTCTGGCGAGTGCTATTGGCCTGGAAGGGAAAGGAGTAAGAGAGTTGCCGGAGAGGGTAAGTAAAGGTGGCTTTTTAAATTGTTCTTGATTGACTGCCATTTTACTTATTGGGTATTATGCAGTGTCTGCTGTTTTGAAATATTATTGATATTTGGACATGTTTTAATAATTTTTAGGAGATTTTAATTGTTGGATGTTCTGTTCAGCACCTGTTTTGTACCATTTATTAGTAAAGCTTTACAATTATTTCTGAGTGGGGTTCTATAGCAGCTTGGCTTATTCTGTTTTCCTAATAGGAAGTGTATCTGTGTTTAGGGCCTGGTTTAATATTTGTAGTGTTGCCTTTTCATAGATAGGGTTGATACTGTTTGAGTGTGTTCCAAAATGCAGGTGTAACTTTGTGTGGGTTTGTGCTTTATTGCAAATCCTGGGTCTATGTTAGGTGATATAAATCTCTTTCCATTTCTCCAGGTTTGCACTGCATGCAGAGTGGCTTTTTTGGTTTTCCATTCCAGTTTGTCTTCATATTTATAATTTGTGGTTTTTCTGTACTTGGTGAAGGTCAATTCTGGGTGTGTGACTGAGATGAGGTATTTTACTAGCGTGTAGGCATTTGTATCAATCTTAAGTATTTTTGGTGTTCATTTATTGTCACCTAGTAATTCTCTCTATTTTCCATAGAAACTCTGTAACCCTTCAGAAGTTTCTTCTGCCCCATCCCAGCAAAAGCATAGGACTTCCCTGGTGTTCCTGGTTCTCACCCTCCCAAGTTTCTTCACTCCATACCGACTGAAGGATCTCCACATTTCCTTCCACCTCTAAGACTCAGCTTGGGTCCCCTGACTGCTTACCCTTAAAGGAAAACACCTATTCTACCTCGGGCCTTTTCCTATGAGAGTGAAAGTCCCTCTCTCTGAAGAGAGGTGCCCCGGGTGAATCCATTTCCTGACTAGGCTCTCGCCAACTCCCTACTGCTCCCACCAAATCCTCAAACAGCCCTTTTATACTGGATAAAATACTCCCTCCCTTTATGGGACCTTGCTTACTATCCTTCGTAAAAGAGGAACATTTCCACATAGACCATTAATCATTCTTTCACCTTGATAGAGTGCAAATGCCTCCTGAAAGTTTACCAGAAGGGGTGCCATCTAATGGCTATTCAGAGTGCCACACCTTCCACAAGAACGTGACAACTTCTGCTATCTTATAGTAAACCCACACTCCTATCATTTTTCTCAATTTAGCCTAGCACCCAAGTACAGGTCATGTAGTCTCCCCAACTCAGAATTGTTTCCAGAAGCTTCATTTTGATGAAAAAAAAAATATATATATATCCTGGTTGGAAGACCCATCACATACATATTACTAGTAATAGGCCTAGAATTTCATATTTCAGTTTCATTAGAGCGCTGTGGTGAATACCAAAAGGTCTGGTGATCTGCTACTATTTAGTTTGTAAGTTTGCTCTAGTACCTCTTTCAGATTCAAACCAACCTGTTTCAGTTCCTTTGAATCATCACCCACAAAAGGTTGATTTTATTGTGGATTTTTGCCCAACATTCTTTGCAGTGTAGACCAAAGCAATAAATTCATTTAGTTTTTCTGCTAAGTCCCTATTCACCCTGAGCACCCTTTTACTCCCTGGTCATCTAATGGTCCAACTGACTCCCTCACAAAATTTGTTTTGGATGCATTTGAAAATTGTATTATTATTAGTTTTGGCCTCTTTGGCAAGTCTCTCCTTAAATTCTCTTTTGGTCTGCTTTATTAATTGTTTACATCTAATTTGCTAGTGCTTTTTAAAGACCGCCTTTTTAGCTTTAATATCCTCTTTAGCCTTTTTTAACTTGAAGAATACATTTTATCTGGCCTTCCAAGATGATATTTTTAAGCAAACCTTATGCAGACTTAACATTCTTCAAACTAATTTGCTCATTTTCTTACTGTGACCCTTTTTAAAATCAAAAGCTACTGTACTAGTTTTATTAAGTATTCTCCTCCTAGTATTTATGTCAAATGTGATTGCATTATGATCACAATTTTCAAGTGGTCCCTGGCACCGGGTCCTCGATTTAACTGAGAACTAGATCTAAAGTAGCTCCCTCTCTCATGTCCCAGGACCAGCTGCTTCATGCAGCAGACATTTATGGCATCTAGAAGCTTAACCTTGCACCTCTTTGTCTATGTATGGGAAATAGATAGGGGTCTTGTTGGTGAGAAGATACCTGGGAGACAAAAATTACATTAAAAAAACAACACAGAAATGTGAAGCTACTGTAGTTCTTATAAAGGCAATTTTCAAAAGCTATTTACCTAGATAAAAGGGATTATTGAAAATTGCCCTCCTTGTATGTGGATAAGTGTCCATGTATTGTGTCACAATATGGATGCTTTGACCTGTATTGCAGTAGAGGCATTCCCGGGGCAAAGGTCAGGCTGGAGGGGAAGAGAATGCATGGTTGGTTGGAAAAAGTATCTGCAGCAAAAAGTATAAGTACAAAGAACTCTGTAGTTACTTTTTTCTTATGCTACCCTGTAAATATTACATTGGAATTGATTTTGCTACACTGTAAATATTTTACTGCTCAGTCATCTCCCCCTTTTTCTTTTCCAGATCCAAGTTATTTACTTCCCTGTTTTATTGTAACTATTTCACTCTCTTAACCATGCTCTTGTTATTGTGGTTTGAGTTCTCTCTACCTTACAGTAAAATGGGTTGCGCGGGCCTAACGCTTGCCTAAGGCTTCGCAGGCGCGGCATGCATTTGCATGCAATTTGAAGAGAGTATCGAGCGGTAGGTGAAGAGAACTGTGCGTGCGGGGAACGAGGGTGCGCCTGACACTGCCGCACTGTTTCTACCGCGGCCTTAGAGTATCGATCTGACACATTGTTAAATGTAAACCGGTTTGATATGACTCCTGTCATGAAAGCCGGTATAGCTAGTAAAATAAATAAATAAATAGGTACTTTCCGTTTGAAAACCTGTGCAAAATCCATGGGTAGAAGTTATCATGGCCTTTTCACCTATCCCCATAGTTTTAAAATTGCCCTCAATATATTTTATATTTGGCACATACACCAAAAACATGCACTGCTGCTTGCTAGAAAAGAGAAGGCAACACCCAGTGGGAACCCGAGATGGAGCAGACATTCACTAGGAAGCAAACTGTTCTGTTTTTAAAACAATTGTTTTAAATTGATATTGTAAATAGTTGTACTTACTGAGAATAATTTTCAAAGCCCTTTACCCAGGTAAAATGCATTGGCTGAAATTGTTGCCCTCAAGAGTAACTAGAAGTATATGCAGAACTTGCAACGCGCACACTTTTAGTTGCAATAAAAAGGGGCAGTCCCAGGGGTGTGCGTAAAGTACACGTTCAGATTTTGAACTTTGCATGAAGACTTTTCCCTCATTTCTCTGCCTGCAGAAAGAAAGGAGGTACAAAGGTCATGGGGATGTGTTTACCCATGTACTCACGGAAGCGAATTCTCCAAGGAAACTACATGTGTAGTTTCTTTTTGAAAATTGCCTACCGGGTCCAGCCCACGAGTACACAGGTCCCCATATACATTGTACCTAGGCAGCCTACTGAAAATTGCCTCCTTGTATGGTACATAATGAAATAATCTCAGCCAGTGATATCAAGCAAAGGAAAAATAAAGCTCCCAGTGTATGTGTGAGTCTGCCGGATCTCACCCTCCTTCTTTTCAGCTCTACACTGAAGCATATGACTTACAAACAGTTGGATTCAAAGGGATGCAGGAATTAAGTCATGCATAGATACTGTAACTCCAGTGGGATCAGAAAAGATGAGGGTTTCACAAGGAATTCACCTACAAAAGAAACCAGGCATTGTTAAAATATAACGTTTCAGAGCTGATCGTGCGAGGACCTCCACTGGTGACTTGATGACATGACCTCACATGAATGATAAAGAATTGAATACCCTATAGGCCAGAGCGTGGGCAAACCTTTTTTTACATAGAGTGGAGCTTGCTTGCAAGGTGCAGGTTGACCAGGGTGGGGTCACCTTGGAGATCAAATTGAGTAGGGGAGGGGCCAGTGGAGAGGAATACTCTTGTAGCAAGTACGACCCACGAAAGAGAAATAAGGAGGTAGCAGTGGCAGAACTGGTTTTTTTGCTTTTGCAGTGACAGTTTCTGGCTACATAAAAAAAAAAAAAAAAAAAATAGGATTTGTGATACATAAATAAATTTGTCTCGGAAAATACCCCAAAACATTAATTGCATTTTCTCTCAGTAGTTATCATTGGATTTAGAATTTTATTTTTTCTCTGTGTTCTATTTTTAGGAATCTTATTTATGTATATTTATTGATGCATAGATATATGCTATTGTCTCTCTGATTGTTACATCTTATTTTATACTTTTATTTTTTGGGGGTTTGTGTTGTTTTATCTACATTATGCTTATGCAAACTACTTTTACTTTTATGTAAACCATTTTGATCTTCCTTTGGATACGCAGTCAATCAAGAAATGAAATAAGCTACATTAAACTAAATTTAAAAAACCCAGACCAAAGAACCCCTCGATTACTTCTCCCAGAATTCATCCAAGACCAGAACAGAGAAATATCCCTTATTCTAAAAAGGAATCATAGGCAACCCTACTGATCACCACACACATTTTACCCAGACCACCAGACTGAAAAGAGAAGTCATTCATATGAGGCTTTCCAATACTAAGAACTTAGAATAAACCCTGGCAATAAACAACAACAAAAAAAACCACACAACACATTTTTCTAGCCCAAGAGAGCAGCTGTAACAGTATCTGGCTTGTCTGGACAGCAGAGGTGGGGTGGTCTCAGGATGTCCTGGTAAGCAGCAGCATCAAACTGGGCTGATCTGGTCTGGGGCTGGCCTAATCAGCAGCAAAAGAGGACAAAGAGTCTCAAAGAGTAGGAAACAGAGCATCCTTACTCCGTGACCTTCTCTGTGGACACTGTCAACACATGCAGGTCCAGCGACACTAGGTATGTAAACTGTGCAATTGCACAGGGCTGCACACCCTGTGGAGCAGGGTCGAGGGCAGGGAGAGGCCCGTGTTGCTGCTGTGGACCCATTCCCACTAGCGGCGGAAGAAGTGAAGGCCCATGGTGCCAGCAGTGGGATCAGGTCCACCAGTGGCAGAAGAAAGAGTCATGTCCAGGTGCACCTTTTCTTTCCTGCCTGCGCAGCCCTGGAAGGAAAACACTGCCTAGCAGTGCAAGCAGGAAAGAGGAGGAGCATCGGCTGCATGCAAGAGACGGCAGAGTTTGTGTCAGGGCCGCCACAAGGTGGGATACCTCCTTGCAGCGGCCTGAGGAGGCCTGGCAACAGGGCCACTGTGGATCCCACATTGCAGCGGAGGCCCAGCAGCAGGGCCACTGCAGATCCCACCTCACAGTGGCCCAAGATCAGGGCTGCCGTGGAGCCTACCCTGCGGCAACCCGCGAAGTGGAGGTCCAGAGGTGAGAAAGGGCTGAGGCCCTACAGAGTGTGTGTGTGTATGAGAGTGAGTTGAAATACTGTGGGCTGGATTTTCAAAAAGGTTACATGTGTAAATCTGCGTATATATGAAAGAGAGGAGAAAGCTTGTGCATCCCTATATCACTAATCCATGACAATCTCAGGGTGACTGGAAATCAAAGTTCCCAGGTATGGAGAACGTGAATTTTTAAAATCCTTGTTAGTTTTATTTTTTAGGTGTTATTTGCTGTGTCTGCTGTTTTGAAATATTTGGTGTTTGTGTCATTTAAAAAAACTTGTATTTAAAGTTTATACTTTGTTCTTATATTCATCAGCTTTTTTTGAATTATTAATGATAATACAAAAAACTATGTATTTATTTTATTTCTTGATTTTATTGTTTGATGTTTAAGGAATGGTGATGGTTCTGTTTTTTTATTGTTGCATTGCAGAGTGCCTGGCTTCCTGCAGTTTCCAGTTCAGTTTTGTCTGCACATTTGTATTTCTACTTTATGGCTACTCTATTCTGTATTGGTGAGGGTCTGTTTATGTTCTGCCTGCGAGACTGAGGTGAGGTATTCTCCTAACAGGACTCTTAGGGTGTTTGAGGGCTTTCGGAGGGTCAAGCCAACACTCATCACAATAGGCCTAATACCATATGGGTTCCAAGTGTCTTTTTTTGCAGGGATTTCTGGTTGGCATCACAGCAGTGCATGTAAATATAGTGTAAGTGATACTTTTACCTTAGAATATTGTATTTTGATATTTTTCATGTAAAATATAAATAAATATATAACTCTTAACTATGCGTGTGGAATGGGGGAGGGGGCATTGTGCCAGGCTATAAGTTTCACCTAGGGCACCTAATACCCTTACACCAGCCATGTGTTCGGGGGGGGATGGTGTCAGTTTTTAAAAAGTTTGTATCACTGAAGGGAGCTGGGTGTATTTTTGGTGGACCCGAGACAGAGAATGAATGAATGGTGGTGGTAGTGGTGGGGCCAGCACAGTAATTGTTTACACAGGGCAGCCAAAAAAGCTAGCACTGGCTGTGATTAAATGCCCCAAATCTCCACTTTTTATAAGTACCCAGAGGTATACCAAGTAAGGTCCCTGATGACTACATCGTCAACATGCAAAGCTGCAGAACTATCTCCAAGTTCTTCTCAATGGGGCCAATGTAATTAGCCGAATGTTAATACTGTGCGCTGAAATTCAGCAATTTCATAACACACAAGCTAATTCTTTTTAAGCTCCTGATGCAGTAAACGAATGGCATGCTAATGCATTGAGAGTTTAAAAATATGCACAAAAAAAGGCTTAGCGCACAAGAAAGCATAACTTATATGTGCAAATCATGTTTCTGCATGTAAAATATGATTTATTCACAGAAAAAACACTTTCTTCACAGAAAACATGCTTTTTCTTCACAAAGAATGTTTTCTCCTCATCAAAAACAGACGTCCCAGCACTAGAACTCTTGCTTCTGCCCAAAGATTAACACTATCTCATACCAAGAGTAAAATTTCTAGCGCTAAGAAAATGCAAGTTAAACCAATGTCCCTCTTTGCATCAGGGGTAACAGCTATTGCCATTTGCATGGTATTTCCATATGAGGGTGCTAAGCAGGGTGTACAGTTTTATGCATACATATTTTGTGTGCAAAACTCATCGCTACACTGGGAGCAGTGTCTGCGCACAAAAACGGAGAAATTATTATTTACCTGATAATTTTGTTTGCCTTAGTGTAGACAGATGGACTCAGGACCAGTGGGTTATGCTCCCCTGCCAGCAGCTAGAGACAAGAGCAAGCTGACGTCACAGTACATATAGCCCTGCAGTGACCCCAGCCTGCCAGTATTCTCTTCAAAAGCAACTGTGGACAGACTAGCAACCAGAACTGTACTCTACCAAACACTGAATTCAAGTAAGATTCTAGGTACCCCAAGCTAGGGACTGGATGAACACTTACCAGTAATCCCTTGGGACCCTGAGCCCCACAGGAGGACTACTGACATACTTATCTGGCAGCTGAGGGCAGGAAGCTGAGTCCATCTGTCTACACTAAGGAAAACCAAAATGATCAGGTAAGTAATTTCTCCATTTCCTAGCATGTAGACAGATGGAGTCAGGACCAGTGGGACGTAGCAAAGCTACTCCCCAACAGGGTGGGAGGCTGCCCATGATCCAGTCAACACCGCATGTGCAAAGGCTGCATCCTCCCAGGCCTGCACATCCAGACGATAAAACCTAGAAAAAGTGTGTAAGGGGGACCATGTTGCAGTTCGGTAGATATCTACGGGAGACAACAGACTAATCTCCACCCATGACACTGCCTGAGCCCTAGTGGAATAGGCCCTAATATGAGTAGGCAATGGCTTTCCAGCATCCATATAAGCGGCTGCGACTATCTCCTTAATCCAACGAGCTATGGTAGCCCGCAAAGCTGGAGCACCCTTCTTACTCCCGCCATGGAGAACAAACAGGTGACCCGTCTTTCAAAAAGACCCAGAGGCTTTCAGATACCGCACAAGAAGACGCTTAACATCCAAGGAGCACAAAAGGCGAAACTCGTCTGCTTCCCTGACCTTATCCAGGGACAACAAGGAGATGGACTGATTCAAATAAAAGTCCGAGACTTGGGCAAGAAGGATGGAACCGTATGCGCAGCTTTAACATCCCTGGAGTCACCTGAAGGAACGGCTCCCAGCAAGACAAGGCCTGCAGCTCAGAAATCCGACACACAGAACATATAGCCATCCGAAACACAGTCTTCAAGGTCAACAACCATAAAAGTCTACACAGTGGTCGGAACGTAGGGCTCTCCAAAAAATCCAGCACCAAATTAAGACTCCACAATGGAACTGGTAACCTCAAGGGAGGCCTAAGATGCTTCACTCCCTTCAAAAAAAAAAAAAAAAAGACAGGCTACATCAGGATGAGACAAAACACTATTCACTAGGCCTCTGAAACAGGCAAGAGCCACAAGGACCAATCCTTTATTCAATCCATCCTGTAAAAAATCCAGAATGAGGGGGCATCTTAACTGAATGAGGAAGAACACCCCGCTTCTCACAATAGGCCTCAAAAACTTTCCAAATCCGCACATAAACCAAGGAAGTGAGGAACTTGTGAGCCCTGAGTAAATTGGCAATTATTGCAGAGGAATAGCCACGCTTTAATGGGTGAGCCCTCTCAAGGGGCAAACCATAGCCAGAATCGAGTCAGATCCTCATGAAGAACTGGTCCCTGCTGTAGCACATCCATGTGCGGTGGAAGATGAAGAGGAGCCTCCATCAGGAGTCATCTCAGATCTGCATATCATGGACACCTGGGCCATCATGTCTGTTATATGAGGAACACCGTCATCATATTATAATTTACAAATTATTTTTCAATGTATTAAATGGGTTAATTTGTTTAATGTATTAGTTGGGTTATTTGGGTGTATGTAAGGTGTGGTATATGAATGAGGAGTCCATTGTCATCTGTGAGTGGTTGGGAGATATTTAGTATGAATGAGAGTCCAATGACATACATATAGTTCATTGATTTCATGCTGTATAAACTTTTGAATATAGCATATAGCTTACTGATTGAAGGTTATGTACATAGTGCAAAATAGTATTTTATTAGTTTAATATAGTATTGGGTATACCATGTACAAATATTATTTTATAGTTACATTAATTAATATTTTTTGAATAAATTTTTTTTTGTAAGAATTTCTTCTTTGACTTAGTGATTCAATTTTTGTTTGGTTATAGTGAAAGTGCTTTTATCCCACTCTGTTTAGAGTGTGTTTTTGTTTGGTATCTCTCTCTCTCTATAGATATATATATATATATCACTTAATGAAGTAATGTGAACACCACATCACTAGTCTTTTATTCTGAGAAACAAGTGTATCATTTGCCGATTTAAACTTCTGCACTGATGTTGATAGGCTTTCAGGGCCACAAGCGAAGAATGTCTTGTATTTTGGTTTCCATTTGAAGCTGTGATAATTACTCCTGGTTATGGCTGAATTATCTGAAATCTTGTGTTCTTCAAAAGAACAATGTAACAAACTGTACGTCTCTGTAGCCTCAATGGGTGGTACAACAGCTCGATATCCAGATAGATATTATAAATACCTAAATATTTCTGCACAACTGCTCAGAATAAACTTTGCAGCAGAGACACTTAAAACATGTCAGGTTTTTGTCTTTTTTTTTTTAAACACACACATCCCCAGTCCTCACCAAATACCAGCAGAGGTATTTATTTATTATTTATTTAAGAGCTTTTATATACCGATGTTCATGTACTAGGTATTTTCAAAATAACATTTATTATATCAAAGGAGTAATTTGATTTCCTCAATCACTGCATCAGGGCTCAGTGACTAGTGTTCACATTTACCATAAGCCATAAGAGCAAATTACCTTAAATACATGTTGGGGAAATGTACTTAGTGGCCTTCTCTGAAAGAGCATCCAGTCTGAAACAATTAACTAAATAAATGCTTCTAAGGCTCTTTACAAAGTATTTTCAGGATCATCAATTTAGGACTTGGTGTTTTATTAAATTAGAAAATAAGCAATATATACGGTATCTATATATCTATCTCAAATTTTTGTGGTGCATGAGAATTTAAAGTGCATAAAGCAATACTGAAAAATCATTAATACGCTGAGTTTTATTTTCATTAGGGTGAAGGAATTTACTTTGTAATGCAAGCTGATGATTGTGTGTTAGTTTAAAACAGGATGTACAGTGTAAATTTTCAGTAATATATAATATTGAGAAATTAATCAGGTAAGTCTGATTCATCATTTGCTTGCAGCAATGAACTGGAGGTTACTCCTTAGCTCCCAGAGACCAGCAGAATCGAGAGGTGACAGCCCTAGCTAAAATCTAGTTGGCTAACAGGCTGTTTTCTTTATATTTACAGAGTTGCAGTATCTCTCTCACAAACCCTTCCTCTTTCTAGTCACTATTTCTGGTTTTCTCCACTCCCTCACATACCAGGCTCTTCCTACCCTCCCCCTAACCCCACCACTACCTCTGGCTTTCTATCATAATCCCCCTTTCACCACTTCTGGCTCTCTTTCACACAAGCCCTCCACCACATTATCACTAACTTTCACCCTTCTCCATTGGCTCTCTTACATACTCGCCCCATTTCCATCAGTATTTTATACCTCTTCCCCAGCACTATTCCTGCACTCCCATCCATACAATCCCTCCTGCCACATGATTCTCATTTCACCCCCCCCCCCCCCCCGTCTCTCTCTCTTCACCTTAGACAGCCTACGTTTGTACTGCTGATTTCAGGGAGATGGGAGAGGACATGGCATTCACCCCCATTTTGTGCCAAATCCACCCCCACATATTCACCCCTCCTCAGTCCATCCTCTTTCATACCTGTGGGTTAGAGCAGCAGGCTGAAAACCAGATAAAGCAGGGTTTATACCCCACTTGTCCATCTGACACTCCTTGTGATGTTGGGCAAGTCACTTTACCTGCCATTGCCTCAGGTACCAGGTAAATTTTAAAAGGCGCGCACGTTTGTCCATAAATGTGCGTATTGGGCACACGAGCAAAAACATGCTTCATTTTATATTGTGCATGCAAGTACAGGCGTATCATTTAAAATACCCCTGCCATGCACGTGTGTGGAGCTTTTATGTGCGTACTCACACAAGTGACCAAGGGGGGTGGGAAAGAGAGACAGGCAGAACCAATCTGACACTTATAATCTCCCGCTGTTTCTCCCTTGTCCTTCCAGCAAATGTTTGGTCTCCTATCTGTCCATGCTACCATGTGGCTTGTTCTGGCCGCATGGTGTTCTATGCTCCTTTACTCCCATGACCTTCTGCTAACTGCTTGCATTTGTGTTTATGTGGCCATGAAAGATAAACTCGTTCTGAGTACTGCAGTCGAGTGCAGGCTTATTATCCACTCCACTATTTTGGCAAATGTTTTGTGGTAACTTATTTGAAATTGTTAGTGGTAAGTTGTTTTTTTTTTTAAATAGTCGTTGGCTGATTCACTATGTAGTTTTCAACCGAAAGTCTAACTGAGGTAGGCAATGTTTCAATTTTTTTGCCCAGTTCCCACAAGGGCTTTCCCCAGCATCGAAATGGAGAATGTAAGAGACCATGCCAATGGTCTCGGCCAGGAAATGGCAGAGAGGGAACAGAAGGCGCAGGAGAACAAAAAGAGCTGGAGGAAAAAGGAAGTTGTCAGGAGGTGGAGAGAGAGAGGCAGATGGGCAGGGAGAGCAGGCAGAGCCCAGTGGTATCGATGAGCCCCGGAAGCGATGCGTGATGTGCGCATCTCTGATACCGAGGAGGTGCTATACTGGTGCGTGTGTGAGCACTATCCAGTGCTCTTTCCTCCCAAGGCTTCACTGCATCCTTGCAGTGAAGATACGTGAGGTGAAGCAGATACAGCACCGCTGGTATAACACAGCCCAGGGAGGTAAAGAAGAAGGCGGTGAAAATAAATGATGTCACAGCTCAGGGCTGGGGGTGGACCTCCGTCCTTATTGCTTTGACCCCCCTCCCTAGTGGAGCTGATCCTCTGTACTCTGTGCCCTGAAGGGCTGGATACACCCACTGGATAGGACACTGAAAGGAGGGAAGGTACATTTTTGAAAAGGCTACTGTGTTTGCATTACCTGTGTCTGTTGTGGGGGGGGGGGGGGGGGGGGCTTCTGTGCTTAAGAGCTGACTTATAAGTATGCCCTGCAACTTTGTTCCTCTGTTCTTTCCGCAGGGCAACATATTAAAGACGTGGACTCAGACTATGAAGGATGGGATAGAAGGCAGTGACAGGCGGTCAGAGCCTTCAAGGTTGTCAGTGAAGCCCTAGCCTTGACCAATTTCATTTATTTTTTTGTTTTGCGATTTTTTTTTTTCAAGTTGGGCATAAACACACCACCCCTGCAGCCCATCTTTAACCAGGTGGATCTGCTTCTGGCGCATCTTTGACACAGCTCCTCTCCCCTCCTCTGTGGCGGACCACCTCCAGTGCATCTTAAGCGACCCTGCGCACCCCGGCAGCACATCTTTACAGAAGCAGCTCCCCCCTTCCCCTGCGGTTCATCTTTACTGACAGGGCCCTTTTCCCCCGCTGGTGCATTGTTAGGGAGGTGGCCCCTACCCCCAGCCGTGCATCTTCAGTAAGGCTGCTCTAGTGACAAAAGAAACTCGATGGGACAGATGCATGAAAAGGTTCGTGTGAGTGAGTGTATGAGAGATCGAGCCACTGAATATATAAAAGTGGCTTTATGAGGGAGAGGAGGTCACTGAGCATGAGAGGATATGTGAGTGTATTCGTACATGAGAGACAGCCACAGAGTGTATATGTAATGGAGAAAAAGCCATAGAATAAGAGAGTGCCTGTGTATTAGTGGGAGAGAGCCACTAGGGGTGAGTTTTGGTTTTTTTTTAAAATTGAAGTAGCATTAAAAAAAAAAAAAGACCCCACACTTAATAAAATATGCACTTTCTTCCAATATATCACTCACTATCCCCCCCACCTCTTTTCACCACACTCTTCTCCCATTCTCCTTAGAGACTCAATAACTAAAACAAAGCATCTAAGTAGGAAATAAATACATATACAATAAGAATCGGTTCGACTAATAGCTAAAATGAACAGATATGAGAGCGTAAAATAAAACAAGGACACAAGACATCTCTTTCCCCATTTCAGATGGGTGATCCTTCTGGGTCAAGAACTCCTCCCCCAAGTTACAGAGTATCCTAGGGCCAATATGTGGTTGCACTCCTCCACATGCAATTGCTCAAGAGGATTTTCATGTTTCTGCACGTACTTTAACTTTAGGTAGCGTCACTTTAGTGTCCAGCCATTCCAATTTATTTATTTGTTTATTTAAATCTTTTTCTATACCGTCGTTAAGGTGGGTACCGTCACAACAGTTTACAGTAAGGCACAAAAGTAATGCTATTAAAATCTATCAGTTTACACAGGTGCCATAAGGTTCGGTAACATAGTTTTTAGTTAATGCTAATTGATAAATGAGTGTGAACACTATCATGTCCAGGTCAATTCTATAGCAGTTTTGAGTCTAGGACTCATTCTATAGATGTAACAAGAAAATTATTACTTACCTGCTAATTTTCGTTCCTGTAGTACCATGGATCAGTCCAGACCGTGGGTTATGTCCCCAATCCAGCAGATGGAGTCAGCCAAAACTTTGAGGGGGCGTCACCATAAGTAGAACTACCCCCTCTGCAGGAGTTCAGTATCGAGTATATCAAAGCCCGAGTAGAAAAACCCGAACCCCCTCATTGAATCAAGTTTATAGAAAATTGGCAACAACCAGCCATGTAACTGTAATAACAGACTAACAGTGGGCGTCCTACAACGGGTAGGAGGCAACAAAGACAACACGTCAACTTGTGAGGCGCTGATGCTGGGACAACAGTGAAAAATGGACAAGTGGTGAAGTACAGAAACCCTTACCGTTCCCACGAGCAAGATGAAGCAGGAGTAGAAAACCCAAAAGCGGTGGGCGTCTGGACTGATCCATGGTACTACAGGAACGAAAATTAGCAGGTAAGTAATAATTTTCTTTTCCCTGTACGTACCTGGATCAGTCCAGACCGTGGGATGTACCCAAGCTTCCCTAAATCGGGTGGGGTCCTGCGAGGCCTGCTCGGAGAACCTGTTCACCAAAATGTCCCGTGACTGAAGAGGCGAGGTGTAGGCGGTAATGCCTCGCGAACGTGTGCAACGACTTCCAGGTAGCCGCCCGACAGATCTCCTGGGATGAGACCGAGCGCGCCTCCGCCCAGGAGGCCGCCTGAGACCTTGTAGAATGCGCTACAATGCCAGACGGAGGCGTCCGCCCCGCCCCAACATAGGAAGCGGCAATACCCGCCTTCAGCCATCTCGCAATGGTTGTCTTGGAGGCCTGGGAGCCTTTCTTCGGACCGGACCAAAGGACAAATAGATGGTCGGAAGTCCGGAACTCGTTGGTAGCCTCCAGGTATATACGCAGTGTGCGTTGAACATCCAAGAGTCGGAGAGACTTCGGCTCGGAGGCGGAGAAGGACGGCAACTCCACCGTCTGGTTCACATGAAAAGCAGAGACCACCTTCGGTAGGAAGGAAGGGACGGTGCGGATCGAGACTCCCGAGTCGGAGAACCGGAGGTAGGGTTCCCTGCACGATAGCGCTTGTAACTCTGATATACGCCGAGCGGAGCAGATTGCCACCAGAAATACCGCCTTGAAGGTGAGATCCTTGAGTGTCGCGGTGCACAAAGGTTCGAACGGAGGCCCCGACAGGGCTCGCAGCACCAGGTTGAGACTCCAGGAGGGACAAGGATCCCGTAGGGGAGGCCGGAGGTGCTTGACACCCTTGAGGAACCGAGCAATGTCCGCGTGCTGCAAGAGAGAGCCCCCATCACGCAACAACGAACCAAGAGCGGCAACTTGGACTCTCACCGAGTTGTAGGCTAGTCCCTTGTCCACCCCGTCTTGCAGGAACTGAAGGATCTGAGGGACCGAAGCCGTTGTGGGGCTAGTGTCCTGGCTGGCACACCACCGCTCGAACACCTTCCAGACGCGAACGTAGGCCACCGACGTGGACGTCTTGCGCGCCCGCAGCAGCGTTGATATTACCGCCTCCGGGTACCCCCTGCGCCGGAGGCGTCGCCTCTCAAAAGCCAGGCCGCAAGACAGAAGAGTTCTGCCTGCTCGAAAAATACCGGGCCCTGGTGTAGGAGGAAGGGGAGGTGCCCCAGCCTGATCGGGCCGTCGACCACCAGCTGCAGCAGGTCCGCGAACCAGGGTCGCCTGGGCCATTCCGGGGCGACGAAGATCACAGTCCCCGAATGTCCTTCTATTCTGCGGAGCATCCGTCCTACTAGGGGCCACGGCGGAAAAGCGTAGAGCAGCAGATGTGCCGGCCATGGGAGTGCCAGGGCGTCCACCCCCTCGGCACCGCGTTCTCTTCGCCGGCTGAAGAAGCGGGGAGCCTTGGCGTTTAGAGCGGATGCCATCAGATCTAGGTGGGGGGCCCCCCACCGACGAACGAGGAGCTGCGTCGCCTCGTCGGACAGAGACCACTCCCCGGGATCCAGCCGTTGACGACTGAGGAAGTCCGCTTGAACATTGTCCACCCCGGCGATGTGTGACGCTGCCAGCCGGACGAGATGACGCTCCGCCCATTGCATGAGCAGCGCTGCTTCCAGCGCGACCTGTGGACTGCGCGTGCCTCCTTGGCGATTGATGTAGGCCACGGTGGTCGCATTGTCCGATAGCACTCTGACCTCGCGGTTTCGGAGGAGCGGGAGAAAATGCCGCAGGGCGAGCCTGACCGCCCTGGTCTCCAGACGGTTGATGGACCACGTCGCCTCCACCGCCGACCACGTTCCTTGCGTGGCGCTGCGATCGCAGACCGCGCCCCAGCCCGCTAGACTGGCATCGGTGGTTACCACCACCCAATCCGGTAAGTCGAGGGACACGCCTCGGGCTAGGTTCGCCGGATCCAACCACCAGCCCAGACTGTCCCTGGCCTTCTGAGGAAGTGGCAGAATCATCTGGTAGTCCTGCGAGACCGGCTTCCAACAGGAGAGGAGCGCCCACTGCAAGGGCCGGAAATGTGCAAACGCCCAGGGGACCATATCTATGGTGGATCCCATCACCCCCAGGAGTTGCAGGTAATCCCATGAGGTGGGTTCCGGTAACACAGAGAATCGTCGTATGTGATCCCGCAAAGAAAGCGCCTTGTCCTGTCGCAAGAAGACTTTGCCCAGCCGGGTGTCGAAGGTCGCCCCCAAGAAATCCAAGCGCTGTGAGGGTACGAGGGAGCTCTTGGAGAAGTTCACCACCCATCCCAGGGAATGCAGAAACTGTAGCACCCTGGACACGGCCGCCTGGCCATGGGTGAACGACTTCGCGCGAATGAGCCAATCGTCCAGATAGGGATGAACCAGGATACCCTCCCTCCGGAGAGCCGCAGCCACGACTATCATAATCTTGGTGAAGGTGCGTGGTGCCGTCGCCAGTCCGAACGGGAGAGCTATGAACTGAAAGTGCTGGTCCAGTATCTTGAATCGCAGAAGACGGTGATGATCCGGCCGAATGGGGATGTGTAAGTAAGCCTCCGTGAGGTCCAAGGAGGCAAGGAACTCCCCCCGATGCACCGCTGCGATCACCGACCGCAGCGTTTCCATGCGAAAACGGAGCACTCGGAGGGACTTGTTGACCTCCTTGAGATCCAGAATGGGCCGAAACGACCCGTCCTTCTTTGGCACAATGAAGTAGATTGAATAGTGGCCCAAGCCCACCTCTCCGAAGGGCACGGGCGCAATAGCGCCTATCTCCTGAAGCCTGTTCAGCGTTGACTGCACCGCCTGCCGCTTGAGGGCCGAGCCACAAGGGGAAAATACGAAGCGACTCTTCGGTGGCCGGACAAATTCCAACGCGTAACCCAGCTGTACGGTGTCCAAGACCCACTGGTCTGAGGTAATCCGCGCCCACTCCCTGTAGAAAAACTTCAGACGCCCCCCGATCCTGGGGACGGTGGAGTGGGCGACTCTGGCATCATTGTGAAGACTTGGAGGAGGGGTTACCTGTCCCGAGAGCGGGGCGCGCGGGCCTGCGGCCGCGAAAGGAGCGCGACCAGGGTTGGGACCGGGAAGCGGGCGGCCTGGAGCCCCCCGGCCTGTAGTTCCTGTAACGCCGCTGCGCCCTGGCTCTAGTCCGGGACGAAGCAAACGCCCGGGAAGGGCGATATCTATCCTCCGGGAGGCGGTGAACCGCATTTTCCCCCAGCGACTTGATGAGCTGGTCCAGATCCTCCCCAAAGAGGAACTTACCCTTGAAGGGTAGGGAGCCCAGACTCGACTTGGAAGACGTATCTGCCGCCCAATTGCGAAGCCACAGCAGCCGCCTGGCCGCCACCACCGAGACCATAGCTCTTGCCTGGACGCGGAACAGGTCATACGAGGCATCCGCCCCGTACGCCACTGCAGCTTCTAACCTGTCCGCCTGGGCGGCCTCCGCCGCTGGCAGATCCTGGGAGGTGAGAAGTTGTTGAACCCACAGGAGGCTTGCCCTCTGGGCGAGTGAACTGCACATCGCTGCTCTCATACCCAGCGCGGAGACCTCGAAGACTCTTTTCAGGAAGATCTCCAATTTGCGATCTTGTGTATCCCGCAAGGCCGTGCCCCCTGTCACCGGGATTGTCGTCCTCTTCGTGACCGCCGAGACTGCAGAGTCAACTCTCGGAACCTTGATGAGATCCAGGAAATCTTGAGGTAGCGGGTACAGCCGTTCCATGGCACGACCCACTTTCAGAGTCGCTTCGGGGGTATCCCATTCCCTCGTGAGGAGCTGCAGGAACGAGTCGTGAATGGGGAAAGCCCGCGCCCTCGGGCGCAGGGCCGCCAGGACCGGATCTCCTTTCTTTGAGGATGTGACCACCGCCGGCGCTACTGGGGCAGGCGGGTCAGGCGGCGGATCCAGATCCAGCTCCTGAATGATGCGTGGGATGAGCTCGTCCAGCTCTTCCCTCTGGAAAAGGCGCAGCGTACGCGGATTGTCCCCCTCCGTCGTGGCGTCCCCTTGTCCCAGATCCATGAAGTCCGGGTCAGGGTCCACTGGGTCCGGCGCCGCTCCCCCTGTCGCTGGCGAAACCCGAGCACGTGCGGGAAGACGAGGGGCCCCCGCTCCCGCCGCAACGGGGGGGGCCTGAGCCGAAGGCGAGGTCCGGCATATCTTGGCAGGGGGGGGGTCCACCGGTGAATCCAGACCCTGCAGGTATGCCGTGTGCATAAGAAGGACGAACTCCGGGGAAAACCCCGGTCTCGCCGCGGGGGCTCTGGAGGGGGGCACGTCCGCGCTCTCCTGCCCCTGCGGGCCCTGCTCCGGCAGCAAGGTCGGGGGCGAGTCCGGCTCCGACTCCCTGTCATTCGCTCTCTCCTGAGGTGCCGCGGGGCGCCGAGCGCTCAAGATGGCCGCCGTTCCCGCCAGGCCTGTGGGAGGGGCCCGCCCCCGGCGTCCTGGCAGAGGCGCTAGAAAAGAGAAATCGGCAACGGGCTGTGAGGTGCCTTCCCCCCCGGGAAGACACCGGGCACAGATGCCCTCCCTGGAGATGCGGGACCCCGGTTCGCCGCAAGCCGCGCAGCGCGTCGGCCGCGGCATCGCAGTGCCGAAAAAAAAACCGCGAAAAACGAAAGTGCTCAAAAAGAATAAAAAAGTGAGCCTCGGGGTCCCGCGAGCCGAAACGCCGCCGCCGCGGGGGGGCCCGATGGCCTGCACTGCCCGCCGACGTGAGGAATAAGAAGGCGCGGGGGGGCCCTCCTGGCCGCACTACCCGTCAAGAAGAAAAAGCCTGCCTGCCTGCCTTTCCGAGCCACCCACGAGGCGCTCAAGATGGCCGCTGGCAATGTGGCAAGCGCGGAGAGGCCGGTGCTGTCGGCCTCCGCGAGGTAGCAGGGGAGTTTGGGGAGCTGAAAGGTAAAAGAAACACCAACTTACCCCGTCTGTAGCATAGAAAACAAGGAAGACACAAACAGAGGGTAAGCCACGCCTCCCCAAAGTTGAACCCCTCAATTAATTAATTAACTCAGAGTCTTCTTTTTTTTTTTTTTTTTTTTTAAACAAACTTGATTCAAACCTGATTCAAAAGAAATAGGCAATAGCCCAAGAAAGGGCAGCCAAAGACAAAGTTAAAAGCTTATGCTGAATTGGGAGCACTCCAAATTCCCTACTCGCATCTGCTGGAGTCAGAAGATACTGAACTCCTGCAGAGGGGGTAGTTCTACTTATGGTGACGCCCCCTCAAAGTTTTGGCTGACTCCATCTGCTGGATTGGGGACATAACCCACGGTCTGGACTGATCCAGGTACGTACAGGGAATTATCATTAGTGATGAATTCAGTTAAAATCTACACCCTTAGTGATTTCTGTTTGTGTGGGTATTTCGTATCTTGCTCTTCCCTGTTTTGAACCTTGCAGTTCCCTGGAAGACATAAATTGTTGGCATACGTGTCTTCCATTGATTTATAGCCATGTCCTATCCAGGTAGAAAGTATGCACTTGTGAGCCAGTGCCAAAGCTTCTCACATCTTTGATGGGCTTTTTGCCAGCCCGGGTATGTTGCCTCCTCTTCTAATTGTGCCTGAGAAACACCTATGTAAATTCAAATTGTACACAGGACTTTATCCCAAAACACAGCAATTTAGAAATCGGTACAATAAAGTATCATTCTCAGTTTGTCATTTTATACATAACAGGGATGTTGAAAACTTCATCTGATATTGTTTAACATCATTATAGGCATAGGGGGCAAAATCAGATGCTTTGCTCTATCTTCACATTTTTGCACCTCTTCCTTATCACCCTTCAGTTGACTTCATTGCAAGGAGCCTGATACCACCTTCGGTGAGGGAGCACAGCAGGCGAATGCAGCAGAGACTTCCTTGAGTTGTCAAGATTAGCAGCTTCCTCTTCCTACTAGGACAGCAGCACTCAATGACATGGTCTTTGGAGTAACCATGGGGGAGGGGCCAGTGGGTTGTCAGAGCTGGCTCTGCAAAGTATAGAATGGTTGCCTGTTGAGGGTAGAGAACAGCCTCCAATGTTGGCTCAGCCCTCTGAATTTTCCAGTCCTAGCCAAGGCAGACGAGGCCTTGGTAGTGCCTTCTCTCAAAAATGGCCCATGGAAACTCTCCCGCCAGGATCTACAACTCTTGCAGCATAAAGTTGGCCAGCCGTTGAAACTGTGGATTCACTCTGGGATTGGAAGTTCCTTAAAGATGAAGCCTTTCCTTCTTGACTAAATATGATATGAGCTCAATATGACAGCCAATTTGATTCTCTTACACAGAAGGTCTCACAGAAATGGCCATTAAAGATAGTCAAGTTCTTCAATCTACTTTTGTGAAAGATTGCAATATGCTTTTTAGAAGGAATGGACAACTGGAAAATCAAGCTAGACATTTAAGTTTGTTTCCTAAATTTTCCCAAGGTTATTGAGGGAAATAACTTTAAAAAGTAACATCAGGTATCTCCTTGAGGTTTTGAAATTTTCACCTGATAATATTCCTTCAATAAGCAAAATGTCTTCTCTTCCCCAAATTCTAAATCAAATTTCCTTCTGGTTTTCCAAATCTGACAAGAGTTTGAGAACTCTTCTGAAATTCTCGATCCTGGTACAGTGGTGGTTTTTTTTTTCCTATTGCCCCTGCAGGAGTTTCCAGATTGTGCTTAGGAAAGCAAAGAAAGACTAGTTTCTCTCTCATTTAGACAAGAGTGTATTTCCCTAGGTTGTTCTTCACTTAGATATCTGGGTAAATGCTTTATTAAGCATAACAATGATTATTTTATTTTTTTGCTCCAGCATTTAAGGCTTTTTTGAATTGTAAATTGCCATTAACATCTTCCAGTGTCTAAACTATAAGTAGCATTATTTTGTTTAGTCTGACATGACAAGCTTTTATCTTGTTTTCTTATGTCTTCCTTGAATTGCAACATCCCTTATTGTTTTTTTTTGTTGTTAATGTTATTGGATAAATAATTTGTAATGTTTTCCTTTTTTCTGTATTCTTTAGTTGTGATTTTCTTTTTTGTCCGTGTATGTCAATGCAAAGTTGATTCTTTGTATATTGGTGGAAATTTGCATAAGTTTAAAAAAAAAAAAAAGATCATCGAGGGATAGTAAAACAACTTATACTGCATTTCTCTTAAGCCAGATTCTTTAATATTAAAGTACAAGTTGTGGAAATATTTTTTAAATAGCCCTGGATTCAAGTCCAAATTCTGTTCTCTACTCCAGTAGCTGCAAAGAGGTTAACAGATGAGATTGCGGGCATTGCTTACATGTTTTAAATGCCAGTTGAAATAAAATCTCTCTGAACTGATATGGTTTGGATTTAAAAAAAAAAAAAATATATATATATTATTATTTTTTTTTTATGCAAACATCTTGCACAGTGTACTTCAAAGAGGACAAAGTGCCAGACTTGAAGGTATATGAAAAACTGACTGGCACCTGATATGCTTACTGTACAGAATCAAGAGGCAGGCAACACTGTTTTCCTTCCTCGCAGAGATCCACCATGTGCCTAATGCCACCCGCAGTCCATTGTTGAAAGATGCTGCTGTATTCCATACTAGAACAAAACCTTCATTCCCGTCTCAGGGCAGCACTAAAGATACAAGATTGTTAAGACCCTGATTTTTACATAACCACTGCCATACTGACACACAGTAGTATTAACACATTCTTATCTTTTTTTTTTTTTAAATGGGCATAGTTTGTGTGTAATAAATACAGTCGTGACCATGGGGAAGTCACACTATAGAGCATGCCCCTATCACAATGCAGAAATTACTTACCTGATAATTTTTGTTTTTCTTAGTGTAGACGGATGGACTCAGGCCCAGTGGGTTTATGCTCCATTGCTAGTAGATTGAGTTGGAGCAAGCTGACATCTCAGTATATACCGTGTATCTCCAAATATAAGACAGCGTCTTACTTTCTTTTTACCCCCAAAAGTCCCACTATGTCTTACTTTCAGGGTATGTCTTATATTGGAAAAAAAACCTGAGTGTTCAAAAAAAAAATATTTTTAAATACCTGTCGGAGGGCCGCGTGGGTCCAGGCGGCTGGCGGCGGGAGCCGGGTGGTCGCGTGTTAAATCTAGGCCGCGGGCGGGTGGGCGCTTGTTCCAGGTGGCGGCGGCGGGGGGGGGGGGGGGGGGGGGGGGGCGGGTGGACGCGCGTTAGTTCGAGACGGCCGGCGGGTGGTCGCGTGTTAAATCTAGGCCGGGTCGCACAGGCGCGCATTCATTCACTGCCGGTGGGGGCTGCCTCGGCAGCCCCCACCGGCAGTGAATGAATGCGCGCACAGGCCCACAGCGCCTGTGCGACCCCTGCGATTCGGCGCTGGGGGCTGCCGGTGGGGGCTGCGGCAGTGAATGAATTCATTCATCCAGGCGGAGGAGCCGGCTGCTTTCGCCGCTGCCAGCTGCTTTCGGCTGCCGCTGCCGGCTGCTTTCGGCGCTCAAGGCAGTCACATGCCCACAGCATGTGACTGCCTTGAGCGCCGAGGCAGCCCCCACCGGCAGTGAATGAATGCGCACCTGTGCGACCCGGCCTAGATTTAACACGCGACCACCCGCCGCCCGCCGGCCGTCTCGAACTAACGCGCGTCCACCCGCCCCCCCCCCCCCCGCCGCCGCCTGGAACAAGCGCCCACCCGCCCGCGGCCTAGATTTAACACGCGACCACCCGGCTCCCGCCGCCTGGACCCACGCGGCCCTCCGACAGGTATTTAAAAATAATTTTTTTTTTAAATGACAGGTACGTCTTACTTTCGGGGGATGTGTTACATTAGCCGACCCCCCTAAAATTCCCACTACGTCTTACTATCAGGGGTGTCTTACTATCGGGGAAACACGGTATACTCCTGCAGTGACCCCAGCCTGCTAGTATTCTCTTCAAAAGCAACTGTGGACAGACTAGCAACCAACAAAACACTGAACTCAAGTAAAAATATAGGTACCCTAATCTAGGGATGAACAAACACCAGTAATCCCTTGGGACCCATAGATCCACAGAAAGACTGTTGACACAAGCATTCGGCAGCCAAGGATGGGAAGCTGAGTCCAGTCTACACTAAGAAAACCAAAAGTTATCAGGCAAATAATTTCTCCATTTCCTAACATGTAAATAGACTCAGAACCAGCGGGATGTATCAAAGCTACTGAACAGGGTGGGAGGCTGCCCGCTGTCCAGTCTACACCACATGTGCAAAGGCTGCATCCTCCCGGGCCTGCACATCTAGACAATAAAACCTGGAAAAGGTGAGTAAGGAGGACCACGTCACAGCTTGGCAGGTATCGATGACAAACAATCTAACCTTTGCCCATGACACTGCCTGAGCCCTAGTGGAACTAGCCCTAACCAGAGTAGACTATGGCTTTTCAGCATCCACATACATGGCCACGACCACCTCCTTAATCCAGCAAGCTATCATAGCCCACGAATCCTGAGCTCCCTGCATACCCCCACATGCGATCTGTCTTCCAGAAAGGTTAAAAAACCTGCAGATACCACCCAAGTCTCTTGACATCCAAGGAGCGCAAGAGTAGATACTTCTCCGCATCCCTGCCCTTATTCAGGAACAGCAAGGAGATGGATTTTCATTTGAATCAGTCTGAGACCACTTTGGGCAAGAAGGATGGAACAGTATGCAGCTGTAGCACCCCTGGAGTCACCCAAAGGAATGGTTCCCAGCAAGTTAAGGCCTGCAGCTCAGAAAGTCAACATGCACAACATATAGCCACCAGAAACAGTCTTCAAGGAAAACAACCGCAAGGAAAGACCATGCAGCGGTCTGATCATAGCACCCACCAAGAAATCCAGCACCAAGTTAAGACGCCCAAAGGAAACTGTAACCTCCACGGGAGGCCTAAGATGCTTCACGCCTGTCAAAAAAAAACAAAAAACGACCACCTCAGGATGAGACAAAGAATCACCATTCACCGGGCTCCTGAAACAGGCAAGAGCCACTACCTGCACCTTCGAGGAGTTAAGGGCCAAGCCTTTATTCAAGCCAAAAAAACCAGAATAAGTGGGATTTTAACTGAGCCATGAAGAACGACACGCTCCTCACACCAGGCCTCAAACACTCTCCAAACTTGGAGACAGGCTAAGGTAGTAGAGAGCTCGCTTCAAAAGGTGAGCTCTCTCAAACAGCCAAACTAACACAGAACAGAGTCTGATCCTCATGAGAAACCAGTCCCTGCTGTAACATATCCTTGTGCACTGGAAGATGAAGGGGAGTCTCCATCAGCAGTCTTCACAGACCTGTATACCACAGATGCCTGGGCCAGTCTAGAGCCAACAAGAATACCAGCCCCTGTGGCTTTTGATCTTGAGAATTACCGTATTTTTCCCTCCATAAGACGCACCTAGGATTCAGAGGGGTAAAATTAAAAAAAAAAAAAAATTGTGCTAAACTGGCTCTGCGTCTGGGCGTCTTATGGAGCAAATTAGGGGAGTGCATAGCTTTTTTTTTCCTCCCCATTTTGTTTTCGGGTCTGGGGAGGGCCATTTCGGTCCACTCCCCAGATCAGAAAACCTTTCTTTCTCTGGGATCCCCTCCCCCCCAAAAAAAACCCCCCCATCCCAACCCTTTAAATTAACAACCCCCACCCTCCTGACTCCCCCAAGACCTGCCGACTTAATTTACCGCAACCCCCCACCCTCCTGACTCCCCCAAGACCTGCCGACTTAATTTACCGCAACCCCCCACCCTCCTGACCCCCCCCAGACCTGCCAAACGTCCCTGGTGGTCCAGGAGCGGTCCGGGAACGATCTCCAGGGCGTGGGCCGTCAGCTGCCAGTAATCAAAATGGCGCCGACGGCCCTTTGCCCTTACTATGTCACTGGGACCGACCGCTGGATTGGTCGGTCTCAGTGACATAGTGAGGGCAAAGGGCCGTCGGCGCCATTTTGATTACTGGCAGCCGACGGCCCACGCCCTGGAGATCGTTCCCGGACCGCTCCTGGACCCCCGCTGGACCACCAGGGACGTTTGGCAGGTCTTGGGGGGGGTCAGGAGGGTGGGGGGTTGCGGTAAACTAAGTCGGCAGGTCTTGGGGGAGTCGGGGAGGGGGGGTTTTTAGATTTTTGTTTGTTTTTTTTTATATTCGCTCCATAAGACGCACATACATTTTCCCCCCACTTTTGGGGGAAAAAAAGTGCCGTCTTATGGAGCGAAAAATACGGTATTCTGCCCAACAAGGCGGACGGAGGAAATGCATAAAGCAACTCATTGCCCGCCCAGACCTGAATGAGAACATCTGTGCCCAGGGACCACTGATCTCGCCTGCGACCAAAGATATGATGAACCTTTGCATTGCGGGAAGTTTCCATCATGTCTCAGAACGGAAGACTACAGCGATCCACTATCAGCTAAAATGCCTCAGTGAACAGCCACCATTCTCTTGGGTCTAGACTCTCCCTGCTGAGAAAGTCTGTTCTTATTTTGTCTTTTCATGCAATATGAGAAGCTGAGATAAAAAAAAAAAAAAAATCTGTGGATAACTTTCCATCCATTCCATAAGCTGATCTATTTCCTGCGACATTTGTAGACCCTTGGGTTCCTCCCTGGTGATTGATGTCTGACAATGCAACAACAGTGGCCTACATCATGCAGACCATTTGACCCTACAGCTGAACTGCAAGCATGCCAGCCATATTGCCCGGGCATTCCAATAGCCTTGGGCCGTCAGCTCCTGACAGTGAGCACCAACCAGGTCAGGGAGGACAAGGAAACTCCCTTGCTCAGATGACCCTCCTGTAACTATACCACTGGAGGTGAGAGCAGATGTCCATTGGCAAGCAGAGACTGGAAGACTGGGCTTCCAAATGGCAGATGAAATTTAACATATACAAGAGCAAAGTGATGCATATAGGGAAAAATAACCCTTGCTGTAGTTACACAATGTTAAGAACATGCCATACTGGGTCAGACCAAGGATCCATCAAGCCCAGCATCCTGTTTCCAACAGTGACCAATCCAGGCCATAAGAACCTGGCAAGTACCCCAAAACTGTCTATTCCATGTTAGCACTGCTATTACTAGCAACGGTATTTTCTAAGTCAACTTAATTAATAGCAGGTAATGGACTTATCCAATCCTTTTTTTTAAACACAGCTATACTAACTGCACTAACCACATACTCTGGCAACAAATTCCAGAATTTGTGTGTTGAGTAAAAAAGAACTTTCTCCGATTAGTTTTAAATGTGCCACATGCTAACTGCATATGGAGTGCCCCATAGTCTATTATCCGAAAGAGTAAATAATGATTCACATCTACCCGTTCTAGACCGCTCATGATTTTAAACACCTCTATCATATCCCCCCTCAGCCGTCTCTTCTCCAAGCTGAAAAGTACTAACCTCTTTAGTCTTTCCTCATAGGGGAGCTGTTCCATCCCCTTTATCATTTTGGTTGCCCTTCTCCATCGCAATTATATCTTTTTTGAGATGTGGCGACCAGAATTGTACACAGTATTCAAGGTGCAGTCTCACCACGGAGCAATACAGACGCATTATGACATTTTCCGTTTTAGTCACCATTCCCTTTCTAATAATTCCCAACATTCTGTTTGCTTTTTTGGCTGCCGCAGCACACTGAACCAACAATTTCAATGTGTTATTCACTATGACGCCTAGATCTCTTTCTTGGGTTGTAGCACCTAACATTGTGTAACTATAGCATGGGTTATTTTTCCCTATATGCATCACCTTGCACTTGTCCACATTAAATTTCATCTGCCATTTTGATGCCCAATTTTCCAGTCTCACAAGGTCTTCCTGCAATTTATCACAATCTGCTTGTGATTTAACTACTCTGAACAATTTTGTATCATCTGCAAATTTGATTATCTCACTCATCATATTTCTTTCCAGATCATTTATAAATATATTGAAAAGTAAGGGTCCCAATACAGAACCCTGAGGCACTCCACTGCCCTCTCCCTTCCACTGAGAAAATTGGCCATTTAATCCTACTGTTTCCTTTTAGCCAGTTTGCAATCCATGAAAGGACATCGCCACCTATCCCATGACTTTTTACTTTTCCTAGAAGCCTCTCATGAAGAACTTTGTCAAACGCCTTCTGAAAATCCAAGTATACTACATCTACCGGTTCACCTTTATTCACATGTTTATTAACTCCTTCAAAAAAGTAAAGCAGATTTGTGAGGCAAGACTTGCCCTGGATAAAGCCATGCTGACTTTGTTCCATTAAACCTGTCTTTCTATATGTTCTGTGATTTTGATATTTAGAACACTTTCCACTATTTTTCCTGGCACTGAAGTCAGGCTAACTGGTCTGTAGTTTCGCAGATCGCCCTTTTAAATATTGGGGTTACATTTGCTATCCTCCAGTCTTCAGGTACAATGGATGATTTTAATGATAGGTTACAAATTTTTACTAATAGGTCTGAAATTTCATTTTTTAGTTCCTTCAGAACTCTGGGGTGTATGCCATCTGATCCACGAGATTTACTACTCTTCAGTTTGTCAATCAGGTCTACCATTCCTAATAATAATGTTAGGTTCTATCTTAGGAGTTAAGACCCAGAATAGAGATCTAGGCGTCCGTGGATGATAATTGAAATTGTCAGCCCAGTGTGCTATGGCAATCAAAAAAGCAAACTGGTTAGGAATTATGAAAGGAATGGAAAATAAAAAAGTGGAGGATGTCATAATGACTATTGCTCCATGGTGAGACCGCACCTTGAATACTGTGTGCAATTCTACTCACTGCATCTCGAAAAGGATATACAGTAGCTGCACTGAAGAAAGTGCAGGGAAGGGTGACCAAAATGTTACGGGGGATGGAATGGCTGCCCTATGAGGAAAGGCTAAAGAAGTTAAGGCTGTTCAGTCTGGGGAAGAGACTGAGGGGGGGGATATGATAGGCTACAAAAATTATGAAAGGAGTTTAACAAGTTTGTTTTTATATACCGACATTCGATCTGGCATATCACATCAGTTTACGGGGCAACACATGGAATAATTATGATAGAGTAAATAAATGATTTACATTCTCAGATAACAGAAGGACCAGGGGTCACGCCATGAAATTAGCAAGTAGCTCATTTAGAACAAAAATCGAAGAAAATTCTCACTCAGCACATAGATCAGCTCTGGAATTCATTGCCAGAGGATGTGGTTACAGCAGTTAGTGTAACTGGGTTTAAAAATGGTTTGGATAAGTTCCTAAAGGATAAATCCATAAACTGCTATTACGGTAATCAATAAGCAATAGTAGCTTGTGATCTAATGTTTGGGTACTTGTGACTTGGATTGGCCACTGTTGGAAACGGGGCTTGATGGACCCTTGGTCTGACCCAGTGGCACGTTCTTATGACTACAACACCTTCCTGCTCGCCAAAGTTCAGCGCGCAATGCCTGGACCCACTCTGGCTCCTTCCTGCACAGCTTCCTCACCCGCTTCAATCTTTCAGACTAAAATTAAAAATTAAGACCCAGACCCACACTGATAAGCAAGCAAACAATGCTGTAAGTCTTGTCCCCCACCCTCAATGTTTTTTCTCCTCGACTCCCTGGGGCTAATGGAGAAAGGTACATTCACCGAAATGCATCTTTTAGCCTGAATTTGTGCACGCCCTTTCTGCAGGCACATCTTACCACCAATGCAGGAAGGAGTTTTGCATGCAGAATACTTAAGTGCCCTTGCACAGAAATCCCATGCCCATGAGGGCATTAAGTATTGCTTTCTGATGCAGCCCAAATGCCAAAAGCCCTGCACTGCTCTTGCCTTAATGTGCCCATCCTGCTACGGGGCTATGGACAGACTTCACCACCTCCTTACTCATCTTGGCAGCACCGCCCTCTGCTCCTTCCCCTGCTGCATTAACATGCATTCAGCCTGTGCTGAACAATTTCGGTTTCTATGTGTTTTAACTCCAGATTCATTAGCATATTTTTAACTTATTGCATCAGGAGTTAAAGAAAAACAAAATTAACCAGAGCATTAAAACTGTGTGCTGGAAGTTAGCACACAGTTTTTCCATGCTCAGATTATTGCTTCTATATCTGGTTTTATTGATCACTACAACTAACCTCAGGGGGTAAGGAGGTCCGAGTACTGAACTGGACCCAAAGCTCCCGCCAGGCCGCATCTGCCCTGTCCTGGTTTCTTATGGTCAGCGTAAGAACACAGAAGAACATACTTCTGGGCATGGCAATGGAGGAGAGCGTGCGTCATCATATCCACATAAGGGACGTCCAGTTCTCGACATTACTTGGACAACCATATAATGTGCATCTGTTATATGCATCATGGGCCTACATGGACATCCATGACCCGGGTGTCCGTTATATGCATCACAAGGATCTTGTGATAGGGCGAGGTAACGCATGTCAGCACAGGGGACTTATGAGAGGGTTGGAGACACATTAGTGCTGGGAGCATGCGAGGATGGGGATAGGGATCACAAACTCTGCTCCACATGATGGACTCAGTTAAATTTTTATTGATCAATAAAACACATAGAAGAAAGCAAAGGAAGGAAATTTTTGGTGTCCAGCCCATCCATCGACCTTCGATTCCAAATCCTGAAGAAAGAAGAAGGCAATGGTGTTAGCTTTTTACACATAAAACACTTCCCTTGTTTCAGAGAAGTCAAATAGCTGGGACAGAGAAGAGGGGTAATTGCTATCAGCGATAAGAACTTACACGAGAAATAATCTGCGATGAGCTTTTGACGAATCTCGGAGCCTCTCATGGTTGTGTCAGTCTCTGCTGCCTGTTGGATGGGTGGATCTGGAGGCAAGTCATCAGCATCATCTTCCATCCCGAAGCGCAAAGCAATATTATGTAGCATGCAGCAGGCCATAGCTATGCATGCCACCTTCTCCGGACTGTATTGGAGAGCACCACCAGACTGATCCAAGCACCTAAAACGGCTTTTCAGCACACTGAATGTCCGCGCTATGACAGACCTTGTGCTGGTATGTGCTTCATTGTAGCGTCTTTCGGCATCAGTACATGGGGCCAAGAGTGGTGTAAGCAACCATGACTTACATCCATAGCCTGCATCACCTATAAAAGGGGATAACAGTTGTATCAAACATTTTGCACCACATCGCCAAACACATACTGCTCCCACTGGCATATACTTAGCCAGCTCATTTTTACCCACACCCACAAAAGAGATCACAATCTATCATTGTACCACACATCGCCTATTACCGATTCTGAAGTAGGCAAATAAATACATCCCTCAAACTATACATAATGACAGTCATCATTTTTAAGATAATACAAGGGTCTTCTACTCACCCCCACATCCCACCACCTAATGTTATTACCTCTACCCTACCTACATTACTGACCCAGAGCAACTGATACTTACCAAGCAGCCAGCCATCACCGTATTTTCCCTCTGCGAAATTGCACCCAAGCGCAGACCTGGCGAGGATATATGAATCATGGCAGCTCCCAGGAAATCGCGAGACAACGTTCAGAATCTTAAGATGTGCATCACACACAACCTGGACATTCATGGAGTAGAACTGGTTCTGATTGAGGAATGCTAACTCCTGATCGGACTTTGGGGAGAGAGCGATATGGATGCAATCTATTGCACCGATCACATTTGGAATCCCAGCAATTTCATAAAAGTCATGTGCGATCTCCTGGAGTTGCGCTGGCTGCTCTGGATATTTGATATAGTCCTTCATGCGCTTCATCATGGCCTGTAAGACTTGGCTGAAATGCCTCGAGAATGAGGCCTGGGTCATCCCACCAACAATGCCAACCGCATTTTGGAAACTTCCAGTGGCAAAAAAGTGCAAGGCACTGAGCAGTTTTGCCAACCCGGGAATAGCATGATTGCGAGAGGCAAGGGGTTCAATGTCATTACGCAGGTCCTCATAAAGGCTTAAAATTGCCCTAGAGCTTAAATGGTATCGTCGCACCACATCAGTCTCAGGCATTCCAAGGAGGGATGTCCGTGGCCGAAGTATACGCTGCCTGCAGGGTCTACGGATTATAGCTCTTGGCTGAACCTGCACCGCGTGGTCCTCATGTCTTCTCCCTTCATTGTTCTCTCGATTGTTGTGTGCTTCGATTGCCCTCCTTTTGGCTTGCATACGCAACAGAATGAGGATGTACAGAGAGTCCATCTTGAAAATGCCAGGGAAGCCTTCACCAGCCTTCAGCTACCGTAGTGCTAGTAAGTTAACTCCAACAGAGCTGGTGCTAAATTTCAAAAGTAAAAAAACAAGAACACCCCATTATGGACATGCAAGTCCTGGACACACGTTCCTGCATTGAAAGGTAATAGCTTATCAAGTCATTAACACAGAATTTAAATGCAATAGGAGTCTTTGGGGGCATGTTTGTTAGCATGTGCATTATGGACATGCTAATTCCTTTATTGCACTGGATGCTCATTTAGGGTCCCCAAAACATGCATACAACCACAGGTAAACCAGTGCAAAAGGCTGGGTGCCTTTTATTGCACCAGCCCCTCTGCAAAGGAGCTGGTTTCACAGGGAGAGAAATAGCTACCATTCTATCATACTTCAGTCATTATCACGTCCAACTCCAAAAGTACTTTACTCCCAGACTGACTTTATTGTGTACGAGCATTGCAACCCTGTCTTCAATAGGTAATAATTATTCTATTGTTAGACTCTGCTTTTCATACTTTTAGTTAATCTAATTGATGGGATAGACCTTGTTTCTTCTAAGAATATTGCATGTATCATAACTCATATATGGAGTTACACACCACCTAAACATCGGATCCAGGCAGAGATTGCTAGAGGAACATTTTTGGCTCTAAATACTGATCTTAAATAAAGCTTCACTGGGAGAGTCTTAGCAATTAGAAAGAAAACCAGTATTAATTCCTTTTAACCTATATACACTGGGGCCGATTAAATAAAAAGCACGGAAAGAGGGCACTGAAGAGTCAGCGCCTGCTTTCCTAATGCACACATGGCACCCACAAGGGGGGGGGGCACCATTCAATACCCAAATTAGGGGGTCACGCTAGCAAAGAGGCGCTAGGTTGCTTGAGTGACCTTAGCGCCTCCTCGCTAATGCGACCCTACCGCGGCTGCCGGCTATGAAGACCGATGCAGTTTACCGGCATTGGTCTTCATAACTCGGCGGTCTGCCACGGTTTTTTATTTTTTTCTTAAGAAAAGTAGTAAAGAAAAGCAGGTTTTTCTGCTTTTCTGTACTTCTTTTACCCGCGCTCAGCTATTAACGCCTGAGAGCAAAATGTGCGTCTGAGACGCACACTTTTTTTTTGCATGCAGAGCGAATGAGTAATAGCCTCATTCACATGCATTTGCATATGATGAGAGCTATTGCATTCACTCCGCGTCCGACGCGGGTTAAATAATAGTGCGCTCGGCTGAGCGCACTGTATTGCATCAGCCCCATTGTGCAGTCTGTTAGTATCAGAAGTCACCTGATGGCTGTTATCACCTAATTGTGGACATACACTATTTTTCAGTAGTAAGCAGGGAAAAGAGAAGATGGAGGAGCATGAGGGAGGCTTAATGATTGCAGAAAGAAAAAAAAAATACAGGGGGGGGGGGGGGGTACATGAAAACTCAAGCAAAATGCAAAAAGCCTGAATAGAAAAACTAGCATATGGAAACTAGCTAAAAGATAAAGCCATCATAAAACAGAAAAGTTTATTATTTATTTAATTTAAAAACTTTTATAAACCGACATTCATTTGCATATCACATCGGTTTACAGATGACGGGGTTAATAAACATAATTTAGGAAGTGAAAAATAAAGTTACATGTAACAGGGAGGTGAAGGAACAAGATGGGTGAGTAGAGGAAGAGAATGGGTCCATAGGCCTTGAGTAGGGATTAGATAAAACAAGGAGAAAAACACGAGGAAAAGAAACAAATAGATAGGAGCAGACATCGTCTGCCTGCAAGTTGTGGGGGGACGGACGGACGGACGTATCTGAAAGGAGAAAGGAATACTCCCAGGACAAACCACAAAGGAAAAGGGGGGGGGGGGGGGGGGAGAGAGAAGGAGCAGAACTTCCTTTCACAATCCCCGCTGCTTCAGAAAGGGCTCTATAAATACCGATCTTAAGTAAAGCTTCACTGGGAGAGTCTTAGCAACAGTAAGAAAACCAGTATTAATTCCTTTTAACCAATACACATTGGGGGCCGATGCAATTAAAAAGCGCGGCACTGGCAAAACAACACACTGGCTGGGAGTTTCCGGCTCACCTCTTCGGCCCAGGAGCGCTCGAAGCTGCAAGTGGAAGTACGTCGCTCTCTCGTCCTCCGTCCGCAAATGCGCTCGCTGTCCCTCCCGGAGCCCCTATTGTTGCTGAGGCCTTGCCGTCTCTCTCCCCTTTTCGATTGGCTCCTGGCTTAAAATTTAAATCCGCCAGGGAACCCTATTGTTCACACGGATCCCCCCCTCTCCCTCCCTCCGGCTGGTTGCAGCACGATTACCCGGTTATGAGGCCCCGTGCCTCAATCGGCTAGGCCTCCTTAACAATTGTTAAATTACACTTATTTTCCTCAAAACAATTCTTAATTTGCCAGTGAAATCATTAAGCTAAAACAGTAATCCTTGCGAGGTGGACAGGCTTTACTGTACCAACCAAATAAAGCATGGACCCTTGCTCACCCCTGCCCTGCTGCTACCCCGTCCCCTCTTTGAAGCCATGTTATGAGCAGTCGTGCCCGCCCCCTTCTGCCAAAACTGACCTTTCCACGGCAAAGGGGGCGTGGCTAGTCCACCCCTGCCTCTTATGCTACGCTAAACCCTCCCCAAACTCCGCCCCCATGGCTACCTTCCGTTCCACAGCCCCAAACCCTGAATGAAGCTGTGGGAGAAAGAAACCCAAGGAGAACTATACGAGCTGAGAGAGAGGGGCGCCCTTCGCCCTATTATCCCATCCTGTGTGGGCACTTTGGTCCACACAGTTCCCTAAATTTTAGTTTCTGAAGTAAAAAAACAAAACAAATAACCTCCGTGTATTCACATATTGGAAGTATAATCATGTTTCTTCAGCATGAATTAAAAAAAAAAATCAAAACAAACCCTATTTATAGTAAGCTAAACCGAAACTTGAAGTTAAAGCCTCTGTTTTTGTTGTGTTTTTATGTCATGTTCAATAAAGATTTATATATTAAAAAAAAAAAAAAAAAAGCTCGCACAAGCCGCTAATCGGAGAGAAGCACTGCCGGCTGCTGGTGCAGCGTTGGGGCTGCAGGGGGAGAGCGGCTCCTGGCGCCGCTAAGAAAGCAGCCGGGGGATTAAGCAGATGCTGTCCTTCCTGTCACGCTGCCCTGCGAGCATGTGAGAGGCAGCTCGGCAGTAAGGGGGGGAATCAGTCCTCCGCGAGGTGCAGCCCTGCGGCGAAAGCCCCCGGCGGCCCGGCCGCGCGCGCTCCTCTCCCCTTGCCGGCGCCCGGAGCCCATGCTGGCGGCTCGCGGGGTGCCCAGCTCCAACCGAGCCAGGGACGGGCAGGGCGAGTCTGGCTGCCAGCCCCCGCTGCTGTGCCCCGCCGCCTGCGCGCTGTATGGCGACAGGGAGCGAGGCACTGGGCTCCCCGGGCGATCCAGCAGTCGGAGCTCGGGAAACAAAGGGGCCGGCCGGGAGATGGCTTCCCTGAGCCTGGGGCTGAACCTGTCCCGCAAGAAGAGTGTCTCCAGGAACGCTGCGGTGGAGAGGAAGAACCTGATCACCGTCTGCAGGTACATTACGCGCATTGTGAATTTGTGATTACGTTTCGTGCATTTAGCCCGCTTTTTCCAATGATGCTCCAAGGCAGCTTGCAGCACTGTTCGAATTCCGGTACCGTAAGTCCCTGCCCCAAAAGCCGGGTGGGTAAAGGGCACTAAGAGCAGTCTGCCCCGAGCACAGTCCTTGGCTGATTTGTTTTTAAATGTAGGAGTTACATTTTTTTTTTTAATATTATCAGGCTGAGAACAACAATAAAAGCACGGCTATGCAGCCCTGCCTCTGGATATATTACAGCAAAAGAGGTAGAGAGCTGCTGTACGGTGGCACCCATCTTTCTGTCCAGACGGATTAATATCTAAGCAGAATGGCTTGGAGTTAGCTAAAAGCAGGCTGAAGGCGTGGAGGGGAGTCAAAGAGCAGCCTGTCATGTGCTGTTTTCAATCAGTGTCTTCTGAGCTGGTTTGTATCGATGTTCTCAGTGCTAGGAGCCCTTCTAAAGCCGAGGCTGACTGTGAAGATAAATAATTGAAGTAAAGTAGGAAGAAGGTAGCAAGGAAACTCGCAAGGCACCGGCAGCTATGCTTCTTAGTGCTTAACATATTGTTTCTGTATTCATTCTTTATAATACAAACTAGATAACACAGCTGCCGCCCTCGGCCTCCTCTCTCTAGGTTTATTTGAAAGCGGGTCCCACCTTCTAGCCATTGGGACCCCTGTGGTGAGGGACAGTGGTAGGTGGAACACAGTTGAAGGGGAGGGAGGGTGGAGGTAGGGCAAGTAGTACAGCAAGCCCAGTTGGTCATAACAGGTAAGGTGGGGGAGAGACAGAAAAGGTAAAGAAAAGAAAAGCCCAGACCAGGGTGTGGGCAGACAAATAGTAGCAGCAGGAGAGAGAAAGGGAGGCAGCAGAGGTTTTACCCTCCCACTACACTCACAATCCCACGGGCCGATACAGTACAGTGCGCTCCAACGCACTGTTAGCTGGCATTTGGATGCGCTAGCTTTACCCCTTATTCAGTAAGGGGTAATAGCGTGTCCAAAACGCGCGTCCAATCCCCCCCGAACCTAATAGCGCCTGCAACATGCAAATGCATGTTGATGGCCCTATTAGGTATTCCCGCGCGATTCAGAAAACAAAATGTGCAGCCAAGCCGCACATTTTACTTTCAGAAATTAGCGCCTATCCAAAGGTAGGCGCTAATTTCTCCGGGCACTGGGAAAGTGCACAGAAAAGCAGTAAAAACTGCTTTTCTGTGCACCCTCCGACTTAATATCATGGCGATATTAAGTCGGAGGCCCCGAAAGTTTAAAAAAGTAAAAAATTAAAAAAAAATTTTTTTTAATGGGCTGGCGGCTGTCAGGTCGAAAACCGGATGCTCAATTTTGCCGGCGTCCGGTTTCCGAGCCCGTGGCTGTGAGCGGGCTCGAGAACCGACGCCGGCAAAATTGAACGTCGACTGTCAAACCCGCTGACAGCCGCCGCTCCTGTCAAAAAAGAGGTGCTAGGGATGCGCTAGTGTTCCTAGTGCCTCTTTTTACCGCCGGGCCTAATTTAAATAATTTAACTTACTGTATCACGCGCACAGGAGAGTGGGCGTTCGCCCGCTCTCCCGCGTTTTTACTGTATCGGCCTGCCAGTTAGTTAGGCAGGAAGCCCTTCCGTAGTGAGGGGGCTGGGGTAGGGTTCTTGTCACTGCTAAAGGGCGGCAGCTCACCAGGCAAAAAGGAAGATGAAAATGGCGCTCAGGTGTCGTTAGGTAGGGGGGCACCACCGCTGGTGCTGGGTATTAACGTTTAGTACCTTGTGAATAACCCCCAAGTAGGAAAGAGCAATGCAAGGCAAGAATAAATAACTCCAAGGCCAGGATCTGGCTGGCCTAGGGAGTTGGAATAATAAATAAAAAGTGTTGTGCGATGAGAGGTGGCTCTAAATAATAAATACATTAATATTAAATAATGATGAAAGGTGATATTGATAACAAAAGAAAGATCTCGGCAGCGATTGCTGCATTAGGACAGGTTATTGGGGTTTTGGTTTGATAATACTTTAGTTTATTGAAAGCTGTGGCCTATATCTTCAACTATTTTTGGTTCTGTTGCAAGATCAGAGTTAATGTGTTAGGTTATGGTGAATGTATAAACTTTAGATTTTAAACAGTTGTTCCAGTGCTTATTGGGGAGGGGAAAGGGGGATAGAGGGTTAGTGTGGGGAGGATGAGTGGCGCCACGTGCCTGTGTTATGTTCTCTCTGTTGGGTTAAATTTGGTACTGCATAAAAACTCAAACTGAATTTACTTGGGAATGCATTTAAGACTAATAGGAGAAACTTTTTTTTTTTTTTTACTCCATGCATGATAAACTCTAGAATTCATTGTGGAAAGATGAGGTAAAAGCTGTTGGTGTATCTGGGTTTAAAAAAAAAAGGTTTTGATAAGGTCTTGGAAGAAAGGTCCTTAAACTATTATTAAGGTGGACTTGGGGAAATCCATTGCTTATCCTTGGGATAAGCAGCAAGGAACTTATCAGCCTTTTGGGATCCTGCCAAGTATTTGTGACCTGGATTGGCCACTGTTGGAAACACGATATTGGGTTTGATGGACCTTTGGTCTGTCCCAATATGGCAAATCTTTTGTTCTCTTTTTTTTTTTAAATTCTTTATTTATCAATTTTTAATATTACAAAGTGAAAAAGTTTACATCAGTAAATCAGTAAACTTATCTTTCCACTTATACAGTTATAAGGAAACAGGAAGACCATAAGATACAAAGAAATGGAACAAAATCTATTAAACACAATAACAATATTAGGAGAAAGATTACAGCCTATATCACTATTTCACCCGATTGGTTAGGTACTGCTGGCTTCCTCTTTACATCTATCCAGATAACTTTTCATTGATTCAGGATCATAATAGATGTACCTTTTCCCTTTATGTTGCATTAAGCATTTACACGGGTACCTAATATTAACCTGGGCACCCATCTTTCTAGCTTCTTGACTTAATCCCACAAACACCTTCCTACGTATCTGAGAATCCTTCACGATATCTGGATATATTTGAAGCTTTTGGCCAAAAAACAATTTATTACTTTTTAAGAATATCCTTAAAACCACGGCTGGGTCTGGGTGGGCAGAGGCCCACCCAGTTTGGGCACAGACCCACCCAACCGGAAGAGGCCTGTTGGAGCGATGCCGTTGCGGGATCCCATCCCCGTGATGGTGACAAGGAAAGGCCGGAGCTGCAAGGCCGCTGCAGAATCCCATCCCTGTGGCAGCAGAAGTAGGACTTTGGTTGTGCAGCTTGTGCCTAATGAAAAGGCCCTGCATGCGTGTGGGCGCGAATGGGAGCCTGGGGGAGGGGGTGAGACAAAGTGTGTATGGGAGGAAGAGGAGAGAGACACTGAAAAGGAATTAGGAAATAGCAACAAGGTAAAAATGGGAAAGAGACCAGGACCAACTGATTAGAAAAATATAAAAATCAGACAACAAAGGAAAACAATTTTTTTGAGATTTTTAGCAATTTGAATATGCCATCTTTGGGAATGTGCATTTCTTATATCTTTTTTTAGTTTGCTCTCTCTTCAGTATTCCACTGTTCAGAGTCTCGTTTCTCATGCTTTCTATTTTGGTTTTGTCTGCATGTTTTAGTTTCTAATTTGAAATTAGGTAAAGGTCGGTCTCTGTTTTGCCTGTGTGTGTGTGTGTGTGACTGAAGTGCGGTATTTCTGCTCGCTTGTAGTTTCTCTGTAGCAGTCCGGCTTGTTTTGTTATTCCAGCAGGTGATGTATTAATGTTCCAGGGCCTGGTGTAGTATTTGCATTGCTGCTATTTCATAAGGTTGCTGTTATTTGAATCCTGAGAGTCAGTGCTGTGACTGTATGGTAAGCAAGGTTCTAGATGTCTCTTTCTTTGCAGGAGTTTGAGTTACTTCATAAAATAGCAGTGGAGGAATATTTTTTGCTGAGGTGACATCAGAATTTGAATATTTTTTCATGTTTGTTGTAATATGAATTGTCCTAGCTCTGCACCTGTTCTGATGATTAATGATATTTTATTGTAGTTATGATGATTTCTGGCTTTCTGCAAAGAGGATTCATGAAAGACTACTAATTTTTGTTTTCTTACATGATTAATTGGATCTGATTGTTTTCTTTGCTTTTTACATAATATACTATGCACTGCAATAAATATAAAATAAATTAATACAGATTAATAAGGAATTTTTAATGCTGATAAGTGCTTGAAGTAATTGAGGTAAAATATTTTAAAGTTTCACGCATGATGCATAATGGCTGTTGCAAACTACTTAGCCACTGTAGGGTGCAGTATATGATGATATTTATCAATATAAATACAACCAATAGGTCTCAGACCTTCATGCCTACAGCCCACTTATGTTAACCTTGTGCCCACCCAAATAATCAATTCTGGCTACACCACTCGGTGGGAGGGATGGGGTCTTTTTAAAGAATTATTCACAAAATTACTTGATATACATTAAGATGTCTGTATTTTCAAGTACGCATGCAGTTATCACATTGAAAGAATTTGTTCATTCACTTTCTTTTGTCATGTATTTTAATGAAAATTTCAATAAACACTTAAAAATAAAACTTGCTATCCTTGCAGTGTGGAAGTGTCCGTACACTAGTGATCTAAGTGCTTTACATTATGGGTCCAATGTAGAAAAAGCTTTTCTCCGGAGACTGAAAATGGGGGGAATCTCTTTTGGGGTTAATCTTCTCACTGCTTGCATTGCTGCAAAGGCTGCAGGTACTATTTTTTTATTTTTTTTTTATAATTGCAATCATTGCCCAAAATTTCAAAGCAAAAGTGTGTGCGTTTTGTAGGTATAATCTTGCTGAGACAAAATACATGCATTTTAAAACGGCACCGTGTGCAAATATCGGTACTCGTGCGCATTTTCAAAAGGGCCCGGCCATGTGCGTAAGTGCCGATACGCGCACACGTGCTGGGCCCTGAAAAAAAGCTGGGGGGAGGGGGAGTGGAGGGGCGGGGCAGCTTCCGTGCCACCTTGTTGTTGTGTGGAAGTATGCAGTTATGTGGGGTTTTGTTTTTTCCTGAGGGACAGATAGTAGCTTAACCTTTTAGGTACCAACATTCCACAAGTGGAACATTTTTTTTATACTTGCAAATTTTTTTATACCATATTTGGGTCTGGTTAACTAAGATATGTAAAAAGGGGCACCAGGAAATAATTCCTTCAATGAGCAGGATCTAAAAGGTTAATGTGGTCTGTGTTTATTGTGGCTCTGTCAGTTACTAACATAAGCTTTGCTCATTACATTTTGATGTAGCAGAGACCGGGCCAAAATGTAGTAGTTCTGTTACTTATGGAAATATGAAATGCATTTTTTTTTTTACTTGCTTTCCCACTAGTGAAAAAAGAGCAGCTTATTTATGAAACTATGTAGAGTTTGCCATTCATATATGCAAACAAAGCTTCCTGTCATCAAATTGAACAAGCTGCATGTTTTCTGTGAGTCCCTTAATGTGAAGGACTTTTGATTCTTGGCTGATATTTGTGGAATGTGACTTTCAATGCTTGCTTTTTTTTTTTTTTTACTTCCAGTAAAGCTGATGAAAGATGGAATTGTTAGTGACTATTTAGGTGGCTTAATTAATTGTAAGAGGATAAATTAATCATAAATGTTCCCCCCTCCCGGTATTGTAAGTCCAAAGGGAGAGGGGGAGCACCCTGGAAGAAGTACACACTTCGATCCCCAGTGGCTATCTTCGGGGGGGGGGGGGGTGGGAAGGGGAGTGCGAGTTCACTCACCTGGAGGGGAGTGAGACCGGGTCTGCCACCACCCCCAGGCTCCTTGGGAATTTCTAGGGCAGCTCCGAGCACCCCCAGGCCATGCTGGCCACACAACAGAGAGGCTGTCTTGAACAGATTTTTTTTTTCTTTTACTTTCAACAAATGAAAGAAAATTTAAAATTTGCAGGCAAGCACTGTTAATGCATATAGGATACACGGAATTTCAACAACTTGTTAACCTCGATGGTGATAAGAGAATACCACTAAACAATATTAATGTGTAGCTTGTAGTTAAGTACCAATGCAACGAGTTTATCCCCTGCTCAGCCCCACTATCTTTCCTGTACTCTGGTTAAAAACTGACCTCCCTCCAAAGCTCTTTCTTATGAGAGAAAAAAAAAAAAAGGTCCCACTGTATGTCAGTCCCTGATTTAACACAGCCTGACATAGATGCAGTGTGCACTGTATGACAGTCCCTGATTTAACACAGCCTGACATAGATGCAGTGTGCACTGTATGACAGTCCCTGATTTAACACAGCCTGACATAGATGCAGTGTGCAGGCCATTGCCGCCAGCAGTTGGAGATTCTGGGTGATTACTGTGTAGATTATTCATCACCAAAGTTACCAAGCAGATGAGGTAATTCTGTCACAACCTCAGATTTTATAGCTGCAATCTTTGCACCTTCCCAGAATGACTTTCTTCTCCTCTCCCCTGGTTAGGAAAGCAGAGCTCCTTGGGCTGTGATCTCTTCACTTCTGGTAGATCTAGACTCCAGTTACACTGTTCTGGGTCACTGGAATGGATGTTGTTTTCTCTACCACTCCTTCCAGAGGGCAGGCCAGTTACAACTACTAGTACTGCTCTCCTTCACTCCTTTATTAGCTACATCTTCAGGCATGAAAATAAACCTGCAGAACACTTCCCATAGCAGAGGGATTATGCAAATAATCAAACTCTCCTTTCCACACTACAAATATATGTGCCCTATTAGGTTACACATAACTACCACTGTAAGGAACCTGGGGATCTTTTACAATCAGGAGCCCTACAGAAAATACAGATTTTAGTCACATTATTTCTAGACTTTCCAGCCTGCTGACTCACTAAATAAAGAATTTACCTTTTTCAGACACTGGAATCTAAATGCTATTTCACTATGGTATAATGTTGCATTCTAGCCTTGCAGAAATGTAATACATTTAAAAAGTACAATTTCTATTTAAATCAGTGAGAGCTTGGCCAATTAGTCCTTACTCTATGAAATATCGTTTAAAATTTTCAATTGGACTATTTTCCTGAACTGGTTATAATACCCTTTATCTCTCATGCTCTCATACTTCACTTCAGATGTTTATGTTCCAAACTGGTGCGTTTCTCCTTAAATGATGTATGTCTCTTTCAGTTCTGTGTCCCTCTGCAAACTTTTTCTCTCCGTTAGCCAAATTTCATCTCAACTTTACCCAATTCTGTCTCTGTCCATCCCAGTTTTAATATATTCATCATTCGCTTTCTTTAATGACTGTCTTGCCTCGCATTGCTCCAAATTTCTTTCCCCATCCATCTTTAGCACTGTTCATCTGTCTTTCCCCCTGTTTCTGCCTTTCTCTATCCCTTCTCACCTCCCTCAGACCCTGTGCAACCTGCCCACTCAGTTCCCCAACCCTCAGTGCCTGCTCCCCTCTGTGCTGGGCAGGGAATCCTTAGTCCACACGACCTCCTCTTGGATTCATCAGCTCCCTAGTAAGCAGTTTGCAGAAGAGCCAACAAGCCAAAGGGGAACATTTTCTCTCTCTCCCTACTTCACCCTTCTTGTTCTTGGTTCCTTATTAGATTAGCACAGACCTGACCTTGCCCTAAGCCGCTTCATTATTTTCAGACAACGCAAGTTTCAGGGAGAGAGAACATAAATCACATTGAGTAATTACCCCCACCCTGTAAACATATAACAAAAATAGCATTTGGTGAATTTTAAATAGAAGTAGCAGTAGAACAGTATTACTTGTCACACTACATATATATATATATATATATATTTTTTTTTTTTATTGTACATACAGTGTATCGAATTAAGTTTTAAAACTTAATACTATATTGCTATTTTATGCCACAAGCATGTTTAAATCAGGGGGGTGTTGTGCTGGAGGTGGACCCTTGGCCTGGTGCAAGATTGGTATGGCCCTCTGGTCGGACCCAGAGAGTGCCTGCAACCAGGAGGCGGAGCACACAAGGAGACAGAGGCTAGCTGGAGCTTTGCCAATAGCAGTCCATGGTTTCCACAGGTTGAACCCTTGGGTGGTCTCCCGGAGAGGTATTGGAGGGGTGTGCCCACCACGAGCAAGGGTGCGCGGCTGTTGCAGAGTGGAGGAGCTAGACCTGAACCGGAAGCTCCAGAGACCTTGGGAAGGTAACAGTTCAGAGAGGTCCTCTGGATGAGACAAGCAGCGCCTGCAGGTTTAGCCGCGGTTGTTATCCAAGTGCATTGGCCCAATGGTCACCGAGGGCCAGAAGAGAGTGTCCTAGTGAAGAGTATCTGTCCAAGAGAGGTCAGCCAAAGCAGGGGTGAATACCAGAATCAGTCTGTGCATAGTCGTGACAAGCGAGGGTTGGTGCCAGGCGGCAGGCAGTAGAGTGGTCAGACAGGCAGTGGTCAGTTCCAGGCAGAAGACAAGAGAATGGTCAAGCAGGCAGAGGTCTGTACCAAGAAGTCAATCCGGATAGGTACTACCTGGGAAGGACACAGGAACGAGGAGACGCTGGGACTGGAGACACTCGAAACAGAGACAAATTAGCACACCAACGGTGTTGACCCAATTGCCAAGGCAAAGAGTGAAAGTTTGAGCCCTGCTTATATTCAGGGCTCAGGTGACATCATCGGGTGCGCCGCGGATGAGTTTCCCACGCTTGGCCCTTTAAATGTCTGGGAGTTCCATGCGCATGTGCTGGGGGCGGGGCCGATGCCATGGAGGACGCTGAGCCCCGATACGAGGAGCGCTGCGAGAGAGAAGGCCCTGATGGGCCTGGGGACACCGCGGATGAACAGCGCTGGCGGAGACTGCGAGTGAGGAGCTGGTAGACTGGCAGATGAAATTTAATGTGGATAAGTGCAAGGTGATGCATATAGGGAAAAATAACCCATGCTATAGTTACACAATGTTGGGTTCCATATTAGGTGCTACAACCCAAGAAAGAGATCTAGGTGTCATAGTGGATAACACATTGAAATCGTCGGTTCAGTGTGCTGCGGCAGTCAAAAAAGCAAACAGAATGTTGGGAATTATTAGAAAGGGAATGGTGAATAAAACGGAAAATGTCATAATGCCTCTGTATCGCTCCATGGTGAGACTGCACCTTGAATACTGTGTACAATTCTGGTCGCCGCATCTCAAAAAAGATATAATTGCGATGGAGTAGGTACAGAGAAGGGCTACCAAAATGATAAGGGGAATGGAACAACTTCCCTATGAGGAAAGACTAAAGAGGTTAGGACTTTTCAGCTTGGAGAAGAGACGACTGAGGGGGGATATGATAGAGGTGTTTAAAATCATGAGAGGTCTAGAACGGGTAGATGTGAATCGGTTATTTACTCTTTCGGATAGTAGAAAGACTAGGGGGCACTCCATGAAGTTAGCATGGGGCACATTTAAAACTAATCGGAGAAAGTTCTTTTTTACTCAACGCACAATTAAACTCTGGAATTTGTTGCCAGAGGACGTGGTTAGTGCAGTTAGTATAGCTGTTTAAAAAAGGATTGGATAAGTTCTTGGAGGAGACGTCCATTACCTGCTATTAAATTCACTTAGAGAATAGCCACTGCCATTAGCAATGGTAACATGGAATAGACTTAGTTTTTGGGTACTTGCCAGGTTCTTATGGCCTGGATTGGCCACTGTTGGAAACAGGATGCTGGGCTTGATGGATCCTTGGTCTGACCCAGTATGGCATGTTCTTATGTTCTTAAATACAAATGGGTTTGATTCAAGGGTATTCTAGCCTGGAAAAGAGAGTGGAAAATCTGGAAAACACTCAGATATAACAATCTGAGAATAATTAATTTTCCTAAATGCAAATTGATATCCCCCAAGGAACAGCTTAAAAAATATTTCTAGGAGGTATTGAACTTTTCCAGTGGTGAACTGCCTACGATTCAGCATGCTTATTTCTTATATGGGTCAGAAAGGAGAAGTGGAGGAGAGATGGAGGTTATTGAAAATCAGAGGGAGAATCCAGAATCATTATCCCCACTTGAAAATTTGACTGGATTTCTTGAGACTACCCAAGAGGAGCAAGTTGAAAAGAGAGGTGTCCTGCTGGTTAAATTTTTGATATCCGCTGAAAGAGATATGGTGTTAAAGAGTTTTTTCCGTAACAGAATTTGCATGGCAAATCTGGATATCCAAGTAAAAGCAGATTAATTTTCAGGAACCCTAGGTTTTCTATCCAGGAAAGCGATATGGGCCTTATAGATTACATACACAGAGCTGTTATAGAAGGCTTCCGGGTATACCTATCGGCATCAGCAGACCTACATACTCAAAATGTGCTGAAGTACGAAAGTGAGCGGCCGACATAGATCTCTATCTTTAAACCTGGACAAGCATTCCAGTGAGTAGAAGGAATAAGTGAGAACCTACCAGCATACGTGGGGAAAAAAAAGGCAACAGAATTTGCAAATTAAAACCTAATCTCTTTAAAGAATAAGACCAGCAAGCAAGAAAAACAATAGGCAAAAGCATAAATACAGTGAAAATTACAAAGTTACTTCAGCAACTCCATGTAGATAAAAAAAACCTGACACAGGAATGGCTAAGGAAAGGTGGACTTAACCTAAATATGAGAGAGTGATAATTGCAGTAGAGAACAGTGGACTACAGACAAGATGGTTAATGGCCTGCATAGAACCCCCTCCCCCAATAAAACAGACTAATGCAAATTCTGTAAATAGAACTGGGCATGATGTCAGAAGGCCTGTATACAGACAGGCACAAAAAGGTCATTGGAAACAGGGCAAACCCTATAACATCACTATACAAGAAAAACACAGGGATCACCACTCTGACAGACTTGTAGAGACTGAAGAAGTTATGAGCATGTGGGAATTTCCCATTGCAACTTATGAAAAGCTTCATGCAAGAAAACCGGATAGTGTGGTAAAGGAGAAAAACACAAGAATTGCATTGCAAGTAGAAATATATTTAATACCAGATACTAATACTTTTAAAACATTTTAAGAGAGATAAAATCTTTTAAGTATTGAGGACTGCATTCAGAGACCAAGAAAATGTGGCAGAAAGATTTAGAAAGAGTCCCAATTGTATTGGGCATTACTAGCCTGAGTGAAAAGAATGCCCAAGTGCACCTTAACATGTTGCCTGTACGTTTTGCATCCTATGAACGCCAGAAAGAGGCTCTCTTTGGCACATTGCAAGCATTTAGCAGTGAATTTGAGAGACTGAGATGATACCCAACATTCCCAAACTTGTTAATGAGGTTCATTTTAGTAATGGTGTGCACAAAACAGATCCCTTTTGGAGTCACTGTCCACCAGCCTCATCCTGCTGCTTCCTGTGGCTCAGTTTCTGTCCTTGGTGCTGAATTGCAGTGTGGCTCAGTCTTTATCACTCACAGGAACTCCCTCTTCTTTCTGCTGGCTGAGATGCCGAAAACAGCAAGCTCTGCCCTTCTTTGCTCCTTAATACAGAGAGATGAGGGAGGCTATTTGCTGGCAGCTGCTGTTGGTACTCTGGGCCCTCTCCAAATCCACGTGAAGCCTGCAGTGAAGAAAATGGACTCCTCACAATTACTGGTCTCAGGAGGGGAGTAAAATAAGGTTACACATGGATTTTATTGAGATGTATAATCTACACAAAGCTTGCACATTTGAGACTTTAATAATGTACCTCCTTACTTACAGCTGTAGATAGGCTGATGCATTTCTCTATTGCAATGGGTGTTAGTTAATTGAGCCTCAGTTATATTTTACTTAGCTGAAAATTGTGGTTTTAGTGCAGTAAACGTATTTAAGGAAGAATCATATATAGTGTTATACTATAGTTTCTGTATGAGTAATCTAAGAATATAGAGGGTGATATTCAGTGCTATTTAGCCGGCCAAGTTAGGGCTTATCTGGCTAAGTAGCAGTGGTTGAATATCCAGCCCTGCTGAATAGTCACCACTTAGCTGGGTAACTAATTAGCAGGCTAAGTGGCAGGTGGGGTGAGGGCATTCTGGGGAGGAGCCAAACTAGCCAGATACATTATCCAGTTAAGTCTGCTCAGTACATAGGGCAGTCCTAAAGTTATCCAGATAAACTCATAGCTGATTTTAAGATAGCTGGATATATTAAGTGATGCTGCTGCACTGCTGAATATATGCGCTAAGTTAGCCAGATAAATGTATCTGGTTAACTAGCCAAGCCGCCCAGTGGCTGAATATGGAACTCCTGCTACTCTTATATCCAGCTCTAGCATGCCACATTGCATTTGAAACTTCAGTTGCTGCTGGTTATTGTTATTATTATTGTTATTATTCTTTGTCATTTGTATAGCTCTATCAGGCATACACAGAGATGGTCCCTGCTCCATCGAGTTTAGAAACTAGTCAAGACAGAGGACTTTGATGTGGTAGGCGATACCATTTTATTGGACTAACTTGATATGTTTGTATCTAGTTATTGAGAGCCATACTCAAAAGTTACAGCTTTCAAAAGCTAGCCACAAATTCATTTTGTGTAAGCCAATAAAAAGGGATCTCTGCTTCTTTGCTGATGTCCAGTTCTTTGTATCCAAGTGAACTAACACAGCACCGCACTACTTTAGCTGGAAGCTTAGAGGTCCATATTCAGACACTGTCATATTCCATAGTGCATCCACACTATTGAATATAGCTGGTTATCTTAATTAGTTAGCAGGCTAATTACAGCCAGTTAACTTTATGACAGGTCTTTGACTCGAGCAGACTTCGCCGGATGACATAGCCAACTAACTCTGGGGCTGATGCAATACAGTGCACTCAGCTGAGCGCACCATAAAACCCGCACTCCGCGGGTTAAATAGACGCTAATCCACCCCTAATGCGATAGCACTATTAGCGCCTATTTAACCCGCATCGGAATGCGGGTTATACAGTGCGCTCGGCTGGATTGGCCAATGTTGAAAACAGGATACTGGGCTTGATGGACTTTTTGATCTGATCCAGTATGGCAAATCGTATTTTCTTATGAATTAGTAAGATGAAATGCTTTTCTAAATGGGTATACCAGATATTTTAGACTTCCTACAGTTGGGCCTAGCTAAAGGTCTGTTCCTTAATACTCTAATGGTGCAGGTGACTGTGATTTCATGCTATAGGGACTGAGTTAAAGGTGCCTAGGTTGCACTGCACTCAGATGTTGTATGGTTTCTGAGAGGAATAAAATGGGTATGCCCACCATTCAGACCCTTAGTCCCTCAGGGGGTTCTAAACTTGTTTCTTGAGAGTAGACTATTGAGCTCCTCACTTTTATTTCTCTACAATCTTAATTTGTTTGATTTGAGCTTTCACCCCAATACCACCACCTCCCAGTCTTCTTCCATCTGCTACTCCCCTCTTTTAGTTTTAACACCTGTCAGTGTGTGATCTGAATTTCTCATTTAGGGATCCGTTTTTCGTCTTAGAGAAAGATGAAGGCCATCACTATAGTATGACCTGTTATTGTTCCATGCATTGTCCAAATCCCAATTTTTCTAAATCCACCTACTTTGCACTAGGTTTTGAGCCATATATTGAGGTCAGCAATTTATTAGTGTCTTTCTTCCCCCTTGCTTTGAACAGGTAATATCTTTGCAAAAGCTACAATTGTGATCATAAGTTTACATACCTCTGGCAGAATTTGTAAGATCTGTAGCGTTTTAAGAAAACCGTGCTCAGACAAAACACATGCCTGTTAGTTTAATTCAAAACATTAAAAAATATTATGCATCACAGAATAGCTGAATCATTAAACAAACCATAGCAATAAAGGAAATAATAAAATGGTCCTGTTCAAAAGTTTGCATACTCTTGATTATTTGGGCTGCTGATTATACACTCAAGTTGACACACACAGGTTAAGAAGGCAATGAAGGGTAGGTATCCACACCTGTGCCTTGTCTGATTGTAATTCATATCTATGTATAAATAGTCAATGAGTTTCTTAGCTCTTGAGAAACCCTTGTGCATTTCATCCAGGGCTGCACTGACTTTGGTGTTTACCGAAGCATAGGGAAAGCAGGGATCTGCGAGCAAAAGTAGTCCAACTTATAAATCAGGAACAGGATATAAAAAGATATCCAAAGCTTTGAAAATACCAGTCAGTACTGTTCAAACTCAGTTCAAGAAGTAGAAAATTATGGGTTCTGTTAATACCAAGCCACGGTCAGGTTGTCCAAGAAAGATTTATTTATTTATTTAAGTCTTTTCTATACCGTCATTAAGGTGGGTACCGTCACAATGGTTTACATAAAGGCACATAAAAGTAATGCTATTACAATCTTTCATTTTACATAGGTGCCATAAGGTTCGGTAACAGTTTTTTAAACGAGATTAATTATTAGAAGAGTGTAAAAAACATGTCCAGGTCAATTCTATTGCAGTTTGAGTACAGGACTCATTCTATAATTGTAACTTTATCTTTTACTGCAGGGTTCACTTAAAACTACACACTTAGGGGCGGATTTTAAAAGGAGCACGAATAGCCTACTTTTGTTTGCGCTCCAGGCGCAAATAAAAGTACGCTGGATTTTAGTAGATACGCGCGGAGCCGCGCGTATCTGCTAAACACCTGGATCGGCGCGCGCAAGGCTATGGATTTTGTATAGCCGGCGCGCGCCGAGCCGCGCAGCCTACCCCCGTTCCCTCCAAGGCCGCTCCGAAATCGGAGCGGCCTCGGAGGGAATCCTCTAACGCCCTCCCCTCACCTTCCCCTCCCTTCCTCTACCTAACCCACCCCGCCCGGCCCTGTCTACACCCCCCCTTACCTTTGTTGGGGGATTTACGCCTCCCGGAGGGAGGCGTAAATCCCTGCGGGCCAGCGGGCCTCCTGCGCGCCGGGCCGCGACCTGGGGGCGGGTACGGAGGGCGCAGCCACGCCCCCGGACCGCCCCGGGCCGTAGCCACGCCCCGTACCCGCCCCCAAAACGCTGCCGACACGCCCCGAAAACGCCGCGATGACCGGGACCGCCCCCGACACGCCCCCTCGGAGAACCCCGGGACTTACGCGAGTCCCGGGGCTCTGCGCGCGCCGGTAGGCCTATGTAAAATAGGCTTCCCGGCGCGCAGGGCCCTGCTCGCCTAAATCCGCCCCGTTTTGGGCGGATTTAGGCGAGCAGGGCTCTTAAAATCCGCCCCTTAGTGATTACTGTTGTGTGTGTGGGTGCTCTTTGATTTCAAACAAGTACCAGGAAAATTTGTCAGGATGCAAAGAAAAACCCACGGGCAACTTCTACTGAAATCCAGGCTTCTCTGAAACAAAGTGGTGTGGGTGTTTCAGCAAGCACTATAAGGAGATACTTGAACAAAAATAGGCTGCATGGTAGAGTTGCCAGAAAAAAAGCCATTGATGCACCAACGCCACAAAACAGCCCAATTTCAATATGCCAAACAGCACCTAGAAAAGTCTCAAAACTTCTGGAACAAAATAATTTGGAATGATGAGACCAAAATTGAACTTTATGGTCACAATCATAAACACTGCATTTGGAGAGGAGTCAAGGCCTATGAAGAGTAGCACACCATCCCTATCATGAAGCATGGAGGTGGATCTCTGCTGTTTTGGGGGGATGTGAGCTACAGCAACATAGGGAATTTAGTCAAAATTGATGGCAGGATGAAGGCATCATCTTATCAGATATTGAAGGAGAATTTGCGTTCATCAGCCATGGGGTGCACTTGGCCTTTTCAACATGTCAATTATTAGATACATAAGGCCAAGTCGACCCTTCAGTGGCTGCAGCAGAAGAAAGTGAAGGTTCTGGAGTGGCCATCACAGTCTCCTGACCTCAACATCATTGAGCCCCTTTGGGTAGAACTTAAAGATGCAGCTCATGCTAGACAACCAAAGAATTTACAGGATCTGGAGGCTTTTTGCCACATGAGAAAATAAAAGGCCTCATTCACAACTATCACAAAAGACTGCAAGCCATCATTGATGCAAAAAGGGGACAATACACTATATTAAGAACTAAGGGTCTGCAAACTTTTGAACAGGACCATTTTATTATTTCCTTTTATTGCTATAGTTTGTTTAATGATTGTACCACTCTATGATGCACAATAGTTTAATTTGAATACATTAAAAATAAGACGTGTTTTGTCTGATCACTCATGTTTTCTTAAAATGCTACACATCTTACAAATTCTGCCAGGGGTATGTGAACTTAGGGGTATGGTCTTTGCCAGGTGCTTTAGCCCCTCTGTTAAATTCTGTAACTACTTGGGACTACTCTTGTACAACCCTGACTTCATTTTTAGCTAGGTCATTGGTCCCCAGGTGGGCCATAATAGCAATTTCAGAATCCTTGCTTTCTTCTTTAAAGTGCTAAGAATCTGGTTTGTATTTCCAGTAGGCATTTAACATTTGTGTTTTCTTCCAGATGTGTTCCAATTTAATACCTTTGCAAATAGTTTCTCAGCAGATGGAGTTTCCTGTTATGGGATTTTTTTTTACATTGCCTTTGAGTTTTTGTATTCAGTGGGTCTTTTTTTTTTTTCTTCAACTCCTGATACCACATCAGATATCTTTTCTAGAGTATTATGTCTCCAAGCTGTGAAGGCCATTTGTGGAAGACAGGGTGTTTATATCATAGATTTTATTCTCCCAGAGACCACTTTAATCCATGTATTTCATTTTTTTGATCCATTGGAGGTGGGGGGAGATTTTCCAGATACAATATAGTTGGAGACTTCTCTAATTTTAGCCAATTCCTCTTTAAACTGAGTCAATTCCTGTTTTCAAACCCTAGCTAGTGCAAGTGTTAAGTCACTGGATGGTCTGCCTTAGGACTAGAGCCCCACTGTTATTGCATTAAATATTAATTATTGTTTTAATTTGTTGCTATGTGGAATCACCTCTATTATTCTAAATAATTCCTGAAATCCCTTAGGTTATCTAAGGGATTTCTGTCCTTGGAAAACAAAAAAAACAAAAAACAAACAAACCTGGCACTGGATTATTTGTGTAAGGAGCAGTGTGGGAGGGATTTTAAGTAGCAAAAACCCTTCTTATCAGACTAAGGTTAGAGTGCTAATCTAATAAACTACAGAGCTAGCAAAGTGCAGATACCCAAAGTTAGAGACAAAGCATACATTTTAAGCAGAAATAGCTTTTTAAATTAGAAAAACCTTATTTCTAGACATCATGAATCCTTGCAGGATTAGTCGGAGACATCAGCATCTTCACTAATTCTGGTTGTCTTTAGCCATAAGAACATAAAACCCAGTTATATTAACTGCTGTAACCACATCTTCTGGCAATGAATTCCAGAGCTTAACTATGCGCTGAGTGAACATTTTTTTCTTCGATTTGTTTTAAATGAGCTACTTGCTAAGCTCTGCGTTTTTCAGCGCTGACCCGCCGGGGTCGCTGAGCTTACCGCGACACCAGTAGTCCCTCTTGCTTCCCTCTCCGCTGCCCTCCCTTTCCCGGCCGAAGGCACTGCCTCTGATGATATCACCAGCGCCCCTTAGTGCGCCCCTTCGTGCGTCCACTTTGGGCTCCACTCCTAACTCTCAGGTGGCTACTTTTCCACCAACATCAACTCAAGCTAAGGCTCTGGTTCCTACCCAGGGTCAGTAACCTCTTAACATTGACCTTTCAGAGCTCTATCAGCCTTATTGTAACCAGCACACCCCATACTCTGAATTGTATTGTTAAAGTTATAAATGTACACTGCACCACCCTAATCCCTACACTGAACACTGTAACACCCAATGATACTCAGTTGAACACTGTCTCAAATCTCCATTGATTGTACCACCTCTTCTGCGACTCTTACCCTCTCCCCTCTCTTCCTATCATACTCCCACCTCCGCCTCCTGTCCTACCTACTATCTCTTACCTGCACCACCATGACAAACTTCCCTATGCCCCGTATTCACCACCATCCCCTTCATCTCCCCCATTCCTCACCGCCAACCCAGCGCAAATCCCTCCTCCCAATCCTCATCTCCCCCCTGACTCAACTATTAGGGCTCACTACCTTCTCAATTATTCTTTTCAATGCGCAATCCCTAACCAAAAAAACTCTGATACTCAATGTCCTTCTGATAGACTGCAAACCTGACATCTGTGCAGTCACAGAAACCTGGCTCAAGGACATAGTCCTTTTAAACCAGCTCCCTACACCATCCTATGACATATTCACCATTCCCAGACCCAAAAAAAAGAGGTGGAGGCCTCCTCCTAGCCGTAAAAAAGCACCTCAAACTCAGACACATAAGCATTGACACCCCACCTAAATTTGAACTAGGCCTGTTCAAATCACCGGAAATCCAAATCTGCCTCGTCTACACACCACCAGGTCTCCTAGAGCACAACCCATCCCCCCTAATAGAATTCATATCTGAAAACATTAATATCGAAATCCCAGCAGCCATTCTCAGAGACTTCAATCTTCATGTTGACTCTACCCCTCACTCTTCCTCCTGCGACACCTTCCTTAACTCAATACAGGCCATTGACTTCAGTCAGCTCATCTCAGCCCCCACTCATAAAGCTGGACACACCTTAGACCTTATATTCATCAACTCAAGTATCACATCCCCAACCACCCCCTCCTGTACCCCTGTACCCTGGTCAGACCACATCCGCATTGATGCCCACCTATTCATAAACGCCCTAAACCCTAACAACACCTCCCACAATACCACTATCACCTTCAGAAAACCCTGCCCCGCTGAGGACCTTAAAGCAGCACTCTCCTTTCTAATCTAGACTGTACCTCCCCGGAAGCTGCTGTCAACTCATGGAACAATCTCACCATCAACATAGCTAATGAACTATGTCCTCTAATCAACCGAGACTTACACCCAACTCAAAAAAACAGAAATCCTTGGTATACACCAGAATTAAAGTCAATGAAAAACAATCTCAGACAGAAAGAAACAAACTGGCGAAAGAACCCATCCATGCAACTAGCTGCCATGTACAAATCCAGTCTGCACACATACAGACTTACCACTCTCAAAACCAAATGAGACTTCTATGCCTCCAAAATTCACAAATATATGTACAACCCTAAAGCCCTTTTCACCTATGTATCTGACCTCACCAAATCCTCGCCACCCTCCATCCCTGACAACTAAGCATCCAGTAAATGTGAAGAACTGGCCCTATTTTTCCACAATAAAATAGCCAACATCCTTCTTAGATTCCCCATCACCCCACCTTCCTTGCCCACCATCCCCACCATTATCAATGCCAAATTAATCTCCCTCGACTCCCCACCTCTTCAAAAGAAATTGAATCTATCCTTAAAAAACTTAAACCAGCATCCCACCCCACAGCCCTCATAAGAACATAAGAAAATGCCATACTGGGTCAGACCAAGGGTCCATCAAGCCCAGCATCCTGTTTCCAACAGTGGCCAATCCAGGCCATAAGAACCTGGCAAGTACCCAAAAACTAAGTCTATTCCATGTAACCATTGCTAATGGCAGTGGCTATTCTCTAAGTGAACTTAATAGCAGGTAATGGACTTCTCCTCCAAGAACTTATCCAATCCTTTTTTAAACACAGCTATACTAACTGCACGAACCACATTCTCTGGCAACAAATTCCAGAGTTTAATTGTGCGTTGAGTAAAAAAGAACTTTCTCCGATTAGTTTTAAATGTGCCCCATGCTAACTTCATGGAGTGTCCCCTAGTCTTTCTACTATCCGAAAGAGTAAATAACCGATTCACATCTACCCGTTCTAGACCTCTCATAATTTAAACACCTCTATCATATTTCCCCTAAGTCGTCTCTTCTCCAAGCTGAAAAGTCCTAACCTCTTTAGTCTTTCCTCATAGGGGAGTTGTTCCATTCCCCTTATCATTTTGGTAGCCCTTCTCTGTACCTTCTCTATTGCAATTATATCTTTTTTGAGATGCGGTTACCAGAATTGTACACAGTATTCAAGGTGCGGTCTCACCATGGAGCGATACAGAGGCATTATGACATTTTCCGTTTTATTCATCATTCCTTTTCTAATAATTCCCAACATTCTGTTTGCTTTTTTGACTGCCGCAGCACACTGAACCGACGATTTCACATCTTACCTAGCCAACAGAAAATTCTCTGTCAAAATCGGCAATTCAGAATCCGCCCGTTACTCCCTCACCAAGGAGTTCCTCAAGGCTCTTCCCTCTCCTCCACCCTATTTAATATATATTTCCTGCCTCTCTGCCACCTCCTAACCGACCTGGGACTCAAATTTTACATCTACGCAGATGACGTACAAATCATCATCTCGATACAAAACTCAATTTCAGATACTCTAAAATTCTGGGAGAAATGCGTAAACTCCATAAATAACCTACTCACAACACTCCACCTAGCCCTGAACTCCTCTAAGTCTGAGCTACTCCTTATTTCCAACCATCATAGTCTGAAGTCATCACTCTCTAGTGACCCAGCTTTCAACTCCATTGCTTCTCAACCCTGTGTACGAGACCTTGGAGTCCTAATTGACCAATCACTAAACATGAAAAAACATATCAACAAAGTTTTGAAGGAAGGATTCTACAAGCTCAGCATCATGAAAAAGCTCAAACCGCTCCTCTACACCCACGACCTCCGCACTGTCATTCAGGCAACCCTTTCATCCAAACTTGACTATTGCAACTCCCTCTTCCTTGACCTCCCCTACTCCACCATAAGACCACTCCAAATGCTGCAGAACGCTGTAGCTAGAATATCACACATACACGCAAATCTGACCACATCACACCAATCCTCAAAGACCTTCACTGGCTTCCTATTTTCGCATCCTCTTTAACATCTTAACCATTATTCACAAATCTATTTACACACATAATTCAAACTGGCTTGACGAGCCATTTCACTTCATACAATCCACCCGTCCCACCTGGACTAACCACAATGGCATGCTCCACACCCCCTCACTCAAAACTGCACACCTATCCTCCACAAGAGATCGAGCCCTCTCTATTGCAGGCCCCACCCACTGGAACAAACTACCTTTGAATCTCCGCCTTGAGCCCTGCAATAATAAATTCAGAAAAAAATTAAAGACCTGGCTCTTTAAACTGGCATACCCAGAATAGGACCCCTCTGCCCCTCCCCGTGCATCCCCTATCTCTATCTATTCTTTATGACACTTTCCTGTCATGACACTTTCCTGTCATGCCATCCTTTACCCTGTTACCCTTCCGTGTTCTCATTGATATTTCTCTGTTACGATTTATTACCCGAAACACATAACCACCTAATCCTATTACCGCCAAGCTGTTATGTTGTTTTTTAAATCATTTTAATGTGATGATATAATCGTTACTTATTATGCATTATTTGTTTCCTCTTCCCTCTGCCTATCCTATAATCATTTATGCAGTTTTTCTCTTTAGTCCCCATTACCCCACTCCCTATTCCTTGTAATTTTCTATCTTTCAGTTTAATGTAAACCGATATGATGTTTCACACTAATACCAGTATATAAAAGCTTTCAAATAAATAAAATAACTTCATGGAGTGCCCCCAGTCCTATTATCTGAGAAAGTAAATAACCAATTTACATTAACTTGTTCAAGACCTCTCATGATTTTAAAGACCTCTATCATATCCCCCCTCAGCCATCTCTTCTCCATGCTGACCAGCCCTAACCTCTTCAGCCTTTCCTCCTAGGAGAGTTGTTCCATCCCCTTTATCATTTTGGTTTCCCTTCTCTGTACCTTCTCCATTGCAACTTTTATCTTTTTTGAGATGCGGCGACCAGAATTGTACACAGTATTCAAGTGCGGTCTCACCATGGAGCGATACAGAGGCATTATGTCAATATCTGTTTTATTAACCATTCCCTTCCTAATAATTCCTAACATTGTTTGCTTTTTTTGACTGCTGCAGCACACTGAGCCAATGATTTCAAAGTATTATCCATATGATGCCTACATCTTTTTCCTGGGTGGTAGCTCCTAATATGGAACCTAACATCATGTAACTACAGCAAGGGTTATTTTTCCCTATATGCAACATCTTGCACTTGTCCAAGTTAAATTTCATCTGCCATTTGGATGCCCAATCTTACAGTCTTGCAAGGTCTTCCTGTAATGTATCACAATCCGCTTGTGATTTAACTACTCTGAATAATTTTGTATCATCTGCAAATCTGATAACCTCACTCATCGTATTCCTTTCCAGATCATTTATAAATATATTGAAAAGCACCGGTCCAAGTACAGATCCCTGAGGCAGTCCACTGTTTACCCTTTTCCACTGAGAAAATTGACCATTTAATCCTACACTCTGTTTCCTGTCTTTTAACCAGTTTGTAATCCACGAAAGGATATCGCCTCCAATCCCATGACTTTCCACTATGGCCTTATCTTCTCTAAGTGCCCCTTTTAACCCCTTGATCATCCAATGGTCCAACTGACTCCTTTGCAGGCTTTCTGCTTTAGATATATTTTTGAAAGTTTTTATTGTGATTTTTTTGCATCTATGGCCAACTTCTCTTCAAATTCTCTGTCTTATCAGTGTCTTACATTTAACTTGCCAATGCTTATGCTTTATGCTATTTTCTTCTGATGGATCCTTCTTCCAATTTTTGAATGAAGATCTTTCAGCTAAAATAGCCTCTTTCACTTCACCTTTTAACCATGCCGGTAATCATTTTGCCTTCTTTCCATCTGGTCTGTGTTTCTAGGATGGAATTTGTTTTTAACAATGTCCACGCCTTTTGTACACTTTTTACCTTTGTAGCTGCACCTTTCAGTTTTTTTCTAACTATTTTTCTTATTTTATCAAAGTTTCCCTTTTGAAAGTTTAGTGCTAGAGCCGTGGATTTGCTTACTGTCCCCCCCTTCCAGTCATTAATTCAAATGTGATCATATTCTATGTAAACCGCTATTTGTAGCGATAGTTACTGTTCTTTGTGAACCGGGGTGATATGTATATTATACAGGAACCTCCGGTATATAAATTATTTTAAATAAATAAATAAATATTGTGATCACTATTGCCAGGCGGCCCCACCATGTAACCTCTATCACCAAATCCTGTGCTCCACTAAGAATTAGATCTAAAATTGCTCCCTCTCTCATTGGTTCCTCTGCTCCATAATAACTGTCTTATCCCATCCAGGAACTTTATCTCTCTATCATGCCCTGATGATTCACTTAGTCAATATTCAGGTAATTGAAATCGCCCATTATTACTGCACTACCAGTTTGCTTAGCTTCCCTAATTTTGTTTAGCATTTTACTGTCTGTCTCACCATTTTGGCCAGGTAGACGGTAGTATACTCCTATCACTATACTCTTCCCCAACACACAAGGGATTTCTGTCCATAAAGATTCAATTGTATATTTAGTCTCATGCAGGATCTTTATCCTGTTGGACTCTATGCCATCCCGGACATAAAGCACGACTCAGCCACTAAGATTCTCCTTTTTGTCATTGCCATATAATTTGTACCCCAGTACAGCACTGTCCCATTAGTAATCTTCTTTCCACCATATCTCTGAGATGCCAATTAAGTCGATATCATCATTCATTGCTATACAGTCTAATTCTCCCATCTTACTTCTTAGACTTCTGGCATTAGCATACAAACATTTCAAAGTGTGTGTTTTGTTTGTATTTACATTCTGCTTTTCAGTTGACAGGGATAAATTGGAATTTTTTAGCTCAGGTGAGTTTTTAATTATAAGCTCTTAGATTGCTTTTCTTATTATTGGAACCTCTCTGTTGGGATGCCCCAACTCTAATGCTTCATTAGTATCCTTTGAAGATACCTCCCTCTGAACCATGCACTGCTGAGCGACTGTCTGCTTTCCCCTTTGTTCTAGTTTAAAAGCTGCTCTATCTCCTTTTTAAAGGTTAGCGCCAGCCATCTGGGTCCACCTTGGTTAAGGTGGAGCCCATCCTTTCAGAAAAGACTCCCCCCTTCCCCAGAAGGTTCCCGTTCTTTACAAAACTGAATCCCTCTTCCTTGCACCATCGTCTCATCCACGCATTGAGACTCTGGAGCTCTGCCTGCCTCTGGTGACCTGAGCGTGGAACAGGGAGCATTTCAGAGAATGCTACCCTGGAGGTTCTGGATTTCAGCTTTCTACCTAAAAGCCTAAATTTGGCTTCTAGAACCTCCCTTCTACATTTTCCTATGTCGGTGCCCACATGTACCGCGACAGCCGGCTCCTCCCTAGCACTGTCTAAAATCCTATCTAGGTGATGCATGAGGTCCGCCACCTTCGCACCTGGTAGGCATGTTACCAGGCGATCCTCACGCCCACCAGCCACCCAGCTGTCTACATTCCTAATAATCAAATCACCAACTGTGACGGATGATCTAACCCTTCCCTCCTTGGCAGTGGCCCTGGGAGACACATCCTTGTTGTGAGAGGTCAGTCCACCACCTGGAGAGCAGGTCCTTGCAACAGGATCCTTTCCTGCTGCACCAGGTTGATGCTCTCAGATCATGAGATCTTCCTCCTCCAAGGCAGCACCAGGGCTGCCAGACTGGAGTTGAGACTTGGCTGGTATGTCCCTGAAGGTCACATCCATTTACCTCTCTGTCTGCTTCAGCTCCTCCAGGTCTGTCACTCTAGTCTCCAGAGGTCAGATTCGTTCTCTGAGAGACAGGAGTTCTTTGCATCGGATGCACACATACTATTATCACCAGTGGTTAAAAAATCATACATGTGACACTCGATGTAAGAGATTGGGAAGCCTCCCTCTTGCTGCTGGACTGCTGCCTTCATCTTAAATTTGTTTGGTTCCTAGTTAAGTTTTAGATTTCTCTGGGTGTAGGATTGTGTACAATTAGGGTCCTTTAAATGTATTAGTGTATCCACTATATATCTGATTCCCTACAAGGGAATGATCAACTCTTGATAAGGTGTGGGGAATTTCTGAGTTTAAGTAAAAAGGCTGATTTAAAAACAAAATTTTCAAGTGTGAAAGTGACATCTGTTTATAAATTAAAGGATGAGCTAGGGGTGGGTGAGAGGGGCGAAATACAAACACAAACTTCTGTTTGTTGCCTGCCTTTCTGACTACCTATTTAAAGCAAAAACACATGAACACACTAAATAATATACCCCAATAGTTTACTTCTCCCCAATCCTTTTAAGTTTTAAAAATTTCTCCAAGCAGTACTTACTGATTCTTTCCAGCCACCAGCAAGGTGATCCTCTCCTCTCCGTGATCCCAAGGCAAGAATTTGTTTCTAAATATAAGCAGTAGTATAGTCCTTTATAAAATATACAAATATACCTGGTATGCATAATACATTGGTGGGTTTTTTTTTTCCTATTTGCATATCTACATAGGAAAAGAAAGTAGGAAAACAGAAGTTAGCTAGCATTGTTCACTCACAGCTGTCAAGTAGAACAAATTCCTTTTTGTTCTGAGTATATCACTTTTCATGCTGTGTCATTTCAGTGGCTGAAAGCATTCATCACTTTAATGATACCAAATTACCAGGCTATAAATGTGCCAATTCCTACTTTCAAAGCAAGAAGGGGAATTTCAGAAACTCTTGTGTTAAAACCGATGGATGTGGACTTCAGATTGACGTTTTAGGAGATCCTTCTGCGTTCCACTTTAATCAGTAGTGCTGAGGCTACAACTTGCCAAACGCTGCCCTCTGCCTGAGTCTGAGCCGGAGAGTCTCGAAAAACAAAACTTGACAGCCTCTAAAATGTCATGCCTAGTAACAATTGGCAGCCTTGCTTGTTTCTGAAAAGCTGTTTGTCCCACACATGGCAAATAAGCTATCTGATGTCGCACATGACCAGATTTGTACAGGCTCTGTGATCTGCATTTTGGTATAGTCATGGGAATCTGCTTCAGTAGGATCGCCACACAATTTCTAGATGCTTTGCTTGGAAGATCACAGGGCAGGAGATGCTTTTATTTATTTATTTATTTATTTATTTATTTAGGGACAAGGACAATTTTTAATGAAAATGTTACATTCGCTGGAGCTCTGATCTCCAACTCATATGCATTGGTGCATGCATTTTATTTGAATGATCCCTCCCAGAGCACCTTACAAAAGCATAGCAGGCTACAGCTGAGCAAAGTGGACAGTATCATGCGCAGATGGCCAGATAAAGGTGTCTATGGGAATTTTTAAAATTAGTTTTTAGCCTGGACTGGAAAATAACAGGCAAAAGAGTAGTCTCTATCCACAGGCAATTTTGTTCCAGAGGAAAAGAGAATATGCAAAACGTAGCATCAGATCAGTGTACAGAGTGCTAAGGAGAGTATGATCACTGGGGAACAGTGGGTGAGATGGGATCGGGCCAGAGAGAAAGTTGAGGGCAGGTAAGCCCATAGATGCAGGCTATCTGATGATAAAACTCTGACAGGTAACGACTGAAGGGATGCCAAGGGGAGAGCTGAGGGAATATAGCATGACTATTGTAACAAGAGAAGCAGAAGAGGTTTGTTTTTTTTTTGCAAAAACTGAAGGGGATAAATAGGAATAGTGGAGTCCAGCAAGCAACCCATTACAATAGTCCAGATGAGAACCAAAAGTGACTTGGAGATGTAAACAAGTATCGAGAGCAGGAAGTGTGGCTTTTTCAAATGTTGTGGACTTGGCATCTAAGTGCAGCATACATCTTTAGCGTTACTGTCTGATAAAGTACAAATTTTGAAATATGTCTGGATTGTCTGATAAATGTTTATCTCTAAGATCTGTTACATACATTCCGTTTCTTATTTGAAGGAGTGTCAAAACACAAACAATTGCAATATCACTTTGTCTTTAGAGACAGGAAAACCATTTCTCTAGGGTCTGAGGGAGCAAAATATTTGAAAACGATAAAGGGATGTGTGTTTTTTTTAATCAGTTTTACAGCATTAAAAGCTTCTAGGGTCTGGAGAAGACCACCTGAGTATGGGCTTAACTGGTATTATGTAACTGTAATAGAAAAATGTGATTCTGTGCCAAATCTAGATTGACATTTCCCTTTAGGGATGTGCATTTGTTTAACAGCTGCATGGAACGAGGCCATTTTCAGTTTGTTCTGAATGCAACAAACCAAAAATAGCTGAAAATGTTTTTGTATTTTCATATTAGTTGCATTAAAAAAAAAAAAAGAGGGGGTGGGGGTTGCGACCCTCTGGCAAAACCAGTCCTTGGTGCCTGGGTCTGACTCTGAAAGCCCGGTCTCAATGCTGTGGCCTAAGCCCAGGCCTCCAGATGGCTTTGTGTCCCGGCACTTGAGAAATGACGCTGTACTCCTGCAGGACTGCACAGAATGACGTCATTACACTGCCTTTCTCCAGAGTGAATGATGCCATTTTGATGTATGGCCATACATCAAAATGGTGCTGGGAACACTGGGGGAAGGTGCCGAAGTGATGTTGCACTTGTACCGTCCTCCAAGCGGTGTCATTTTTTCAAGCATCAGCACCTAGGCCTCAGAACCATGGTTAGGTCATGGTGCAGGGACCAGGCTTCAGGGCTGGGGATCTAGGTCTTAGTGTCAGTATCTAGGCCTCAGTGCTGGGCCCCAGCCTTTTTTTGTGGCCTGTTTGTTTATTTATTTTTGTTTTGGGGTTTTTTTAATCTTTTTTTTTTTTTCTGATTTGGCAAATGAACCGAACTGAAAAAAAATTTAAACAAACCAAATCCAAATGAAAAAAAAAAAAACCCAACCTCTCTGAAACAAACTGAACTGAAAATTTTGGGGATGCACATCCTTATTTCCTCCCCGCCTGGGCTTGTGCTCTGAAGAGGCAGGTAGATAACTGCTGCCTCAGGAGCTCTTTGTGCATGTGGCCATGAACCCGTTTGATGTTCCCTTTCTCTCATGCTGACCAGAAGTCCTCCCAAGCAATCAGTGTGGACTCATGCAGACTCCTGTACTGGGGTAGTACAACACTTGGCTTCCATTTGGCTGGTCAGCTGAGTAGCAGAGAAGCAGTGATAGCTTAGGAAGCTGGCATGACTGCGAGCCCTGCCTTAAGGAAGGGTGCCATAAGTATTGAATACGGTGGCTGGGAAGTGATTTGCCAGTATAGTGCTGCTCATTCATTCCATTCAGCCCAATGCAGAAATTTTAAAATCTGTCTTGTTCCAGGGATTTTGCAGCTTTCTGAAAATTAGGACCAGTTCCTATCATCCCCACTCAGACTTTCCTGGCATTGAAATTGGGTCACCCAAAGCAGTGCACAAAAGGTACAATACAGACATACAGAACAGGGGAATGATGTGGACAGTATCTCCCTGCAAACAGAGGGGTGGATATAAACAGGCCAGCACAAGACTTAATTATCGTGCACAACTCTAATGTCTAAGCAACATACACAACTGCCCACCATAACCTTCAAACGAACATCCTGGGAAGCAAACCTTCTTTCTTAAAAACAGAAGAGAGATACCGCACACGCCTCACCCCCACAACCACAATCGCACACATTCTCTCCTACCTGCCGTCCACAACCACACCCACCACATACATATTCTCTCTTCTGCTCCCTCACACACACTCACATCTCTACATATGTACCCGCATCCTCTCCCCACATGCCCACTCCCATATCACTCACCTGTCATCCTCCATACATATAAGCACAGTCTCCTAAACCAGTGTTTCCCAACGCGTATACCTTCAGACCTGACCAGATATGCCATGGAAAAATCATGACTGCCTGATACTGAGATCAAGGCCAGTTCCTAGGCTCTGCTCTCAGCAGCAAGAGACACCAGCGGTGGCTCTTAAATGTGCAGGCGTTCCTTTCTGAGAACATGGATAGTCACACATGCCTCTCCTACCTGGTCACAGCTAGACCCCTGGAATATGGGAATTACGGTAATGGGCAGCATGCAGGACACTGAAAGCTGGGTCCCTCTTTGTCCAGCTCACACGTTGCGCACAGCTCCTCCTCCCCCTCCCCCCCTTTGTATCCTTCTAGCCTCTATCTTGTCCCCAGGCTGAGTCAAATGGGACCTGGTGCACTGAGCACTGGATGTGGCTCACTCCGAGTATGGGAACAGCAGTAATGGAGGAATTCTGGCAGCCACATGCAGCGGGCAGTTTGGCTTCCCACACCACAACTGACTTCCCCCTTATTCTGCACTTGCATATAGAGGGAGCGGGTCCTTTATGACGGGTTTGTGTGGGTCTTCGCCCCCTCATTGCCTTCATTTTAAAATTCAGATAACAGATTAGTAGGGCTTTCAATGTTTCTTTAGCTCTTCTTTTGGCTATGAGTCCCACGCATCCTTTCATATCTACATGCACCCCCCTCCTCCCCCCAACAGCCAGCACACTCACTTCAACACCCATACACATACTTCAAAACCTCTCTCCCACAATCACTTTCACACACCCACCTCTGCACATCATATATGCACACCTCGTTTGTAAACCCCAGCACATCTCACACTTCCAGATGCCCCAGACACACCTACCACACACACACATCCCCAGGCACGTACCACACACAACCACATCTTCCCAGCCCCTACACACATAGTTAGCCTGTGTCCTATCCACGCTTGCACTAAGCTGTAAAGAAGGTATCCCAGTGGTGTTATCAGTATGTGGCTACGTTATCACGTCCTCCTGTTGTGGTTTCCGTATTTAGATTTCTCAGAAACACATCTTTTGGCTTCATAAACCAACAGGGCAGAGAGAGACAGAAGCAATACTTACAGAAGTAGCCAGTCTTTTATTTTCAGGAACTTGAAATTTCAAAGTCATGTATTCAGGCCTTAAGGACCCTGGGCAAAATTTTGTAGATGGGGCCTCTTTTTTTTTTTTTAATTTTTTTTCGTATTTTGACTTTCCTTTCCAAACCTGAGCTCAAGGTAAATTATAATTTGGTGTGGTAGATAGCTCCCTGCCCCAGAGGGTTTACAATCTTAAATTGTACCTGAGGCATTGGAGGGTTAAGTGTCTTGCCCAAAGTCCCAAGAAGCATCAGTAGAAGAAGTGGGATTTGACCCTGGCTTCTCTGGTTCTCAGCCCCCTGCTATAACCATTAGGCTACTACTGACCAACCCCCTCCCTGATACCAGCACCCTCTCCCCTCGTCCCCAGCCCTGTTGATCTGATACAGCCAGGCTGAAGCTGCAGTCTTCTTTCTCTCTGCCAGCTGACATGAAGGCAGCTGCTTGCCGTTGCCTCCTCCTGGACCATGCAAGCCAAAATAAGCTCATCTCTACCTTCTTCCAGCGTATGCAGGCCAGTGCAGGCACACCTCTGTCTTCTGGCCTGCGTGAATCTGTGTAAGTGAGGTGTGAAGGGCCTTGCACTGTAAACAGGACTGGTGCAAGGGTGTTTAGGAGCTTAGGTTCCCAAACCTTTCTGGAGAACCCACAACCAGTCAGATATCCAGGACATTCACAATGAGTGTGCATGAAATAATTAGCAAGCACTGCTTCTATTGCAAGCAAACTTATCTCCCGCAGGATAGGTTTGGGAGCCACTGACCGAGGTGAAACTTCAGTCTTGTGCCCATAGGTTCCCCCTCCCTTAAGATTTTGATAATTAAACTGAACAATCACGATCCCACCACTACTCTAGAACAATCATGTGAAAACACATATAACCCCTACCCTGATCTGAGGTTGGGCACAGGGGTTCATGGGGAAGTTCACAAAACAGGCCTGGCTCTGTGACCTCCTGGGTCTTTTACTGGCACTGAACATGGGCATGTCAAAGTCCAAAACGTATTGGTACATTAGTGAATAATGCCCCACATAGCAAATAAATCGGAAATGGTACAAAAACTGTCTCTTTTAGCAAAATCCCTCTCTGTCAAACAGGTCTGCTCCCTGGGTCTTTCCCCAGTATCTGTTAGTGTGGCAACTATTCTCTTCTCTTTCAACATCTTCTGTCATTTCATGGGGGCTTCTGGCTGACTTCCTGTGTTAGACAGACACTCTTACAGGATGTCTCTTCTGACAGTCAGACTCCTTCCTCCAAATACTCCCACTGAAGAGCATCCTCTACAGAATCACTTCTCCAAGAATTTCTTCAGGAATGAGTGAGGCTTCCTCCTTCCCCTCTATCCCCAAGATGACTTCTCATCAGGAACACTGGTTTCCTAGAAATTCACTTCTTTAGAGTTTTGAGAGTCTCTGTAAGACTTGGCCTGGCCGACCCAGTCCTTGGGCTCCAGCCATCTTCCCTGGGCAGGAGCAGCTCTCTAATCTCCTCTCTTCTGGAACCTTCCCTGCGAAGGGATTGGGGCCACTGGCGCCCGTCTGCGCAGAGAGGGAGGTACCACAGACTCCAGCTCCTGCAATTCTAAAGCATAACTCCTCCTCCTTTATCACACGGGGGCAAAATTGTTGTTCAGACTCAAAACCCTCCCGTTGAGGAATAACACAGCTCCAGTAACACACCTACAACAGCAGCAGGGTCTGTTGGGACCACTGACAAACCTACTGGCCCAGAAGGGCTTTGGAGAACACTGTGGCCATTAAAGGGAAGGATGAAATCTGCTTGTAAGGGGGTAGAGTCAGGGATCCCTTTACACACAAAATCAGACCTCACACTTTTTAAAATATTAAACTTTGTTCATAGGTGAAAGCCATCCCTGCATGCCCTCAGAATCTTGATGTAAAGAAATTGTTCTTCACAAATGCAGCTTATCACTAAGCATGTGTTGCATCCTTACCTTTTCGCAAGAGATGAAACTGTGATGACTCTGGGGACCAAAGAAAAAATGATCACAAGATACATTTATTTTTTTTTTTTGTTAGTGGCCATGATGTCAACTTAGCAAATACAAAAACATCATGTTTTTCTTTTTAAGCATATTCTTCTCTCTAGCAAAGGGGAGATTATAAGTGCCCCTATGCAAAATTTGGGAAGAAGGCTCCCCCTGTTAAGAAAATAACTCCTCATTACTCTTCCCTCCCTGTTGTTGAGCACTCTACGTTTCTCTGTTCTAGGTTTTTATCTCCTTTCTGTGGCTTACTACTATTTATATTCTTTCTGAAGTGCTGCTGGACACATAGGGCCGATGCAATGCAAAGTGTGAAAAAAACACGTGTCCAGACCGGGTGCACGCTTTTTCAATACGAGCACATCCTCCTCTCCCGGGCGCCCGATGCAATAGGCAAGTGAGTCGCTGCGCTGAAAAGGATACGCTAGGGATAAATTGTGCGTCCCTAGTGCTTTCATGGCAACCAGGAGATGTGGCTGTGTGTGGGTTAGGAAAACGGATGTGGAGATTTATCTAGGTCTTTGGCATTATATGCTTAGTGCTACATTACATTTGTGGGCTGATAATCGGATCCTATTGCAGTGCACAATTTCATGGGACATCTCCAATTCAGCCCTCCTTACATATATTTTAGTGAGTATAGCTACTATTTGCTTGGGAGGAAGACCCGATTTATAGATTGGTTAGTTGTTTGTTTTTTTTTTTTTTTGGAGAGTCAAAGAAATGTGAAAAAGCATGCATGCACCAAGCTGCTACCAATTAAAGTATTCTGCAATGGACTGTCAAATCCACCTCCTGCATGTATTTTCTTGTAACACATTTCTGTTCTGGATATGTGTTCAAAGGATTCTCCTTCTGCTTGCTCAGAATTGGAACTTCACAAATATTCAAAAGTGTCCATTTCTCGCTGCCCTCCCCCCCCCCCTTATTTGATACCCAAATTGAATGCATGAACATGCTCACACCGATGAGCATGTCACATCACCTACGCCTCTTATGATGCTATCCGTAATGCCTTTTGTAATCGCAGGGGGAAAAACCATAAGTAAGAAGTGGAGAGTTGAAATCCTTCAGATTCTATGCAAAGCGTGATGCCCATATTTATCCGTTCTCATTTATTTTAAATTGACTTTGAAAGGTTGCATCGGTGATATTTATTAGACTGTTTTCCATTTAAATTGGAAGGCTTGCTTAGGAGATGTTTTTGCAGATTTGCATCCTGCCTTGTTTTATAATTGTGTAGCCCTTGACAAGTGCATTTCACAGTAGGCTGATTGAACCTATTGCGAAACACAAAACTCCTGTAGATCTGAAATGCATATGGCTAGGAAATGCTTAAATCATCCCCTTAAAGGCATAAACGATCTTTATTAAACTTTTTAAAATATTGCCCACTGAGCATGCAGAGGCAGAAGAGAGCAAAAATTTCTTTGACTAAATGATTGATCATATTTATCCCTAGCCTGGATTTCATGTTATCGTAGTTGTACAGATGTCTGCTACGGAAGGCTGAACAGAGGTGGCTTCTTATTTAAATAAAATTTTTTTAGCTATATGCAGTTCACTAGAGGACTAAGGAGGCTTTCTGCAGCCATTAAAGAAGGTTTTTGTAATTGCAAGCATTTGCTTAGTACCACAGATTCAGGCAACTACTCCCTTTTTCTAAAATGTTTTATGGATTTGATGCACAAAACCGTACATTTGCCATGTAACTTTCTTTTGAAATTGGTTTTAAATGGATTATGTTTGAGTGTTGTTTTTTTTTAAAGTGCATTTGGAGCTTAAAATGTATTTCAACCAAGCCTTTCTGGATTAGCAATATTCCCTCTCCCTGCTCCCCCTTTTCCACTAAGCCTTTCCGGATTAGCAATCTTCCCTCTCCCTGCTCCCCCTTTAAATAATTGCCCCCCTTCCTTCCCCCCTGTAAATAGCCACCCAATTACTCCTCCCCTCACCCCAGTCCGCAAAATGCAAATCCTGGCTTTCCACCAAGCCTTTCCTGAATAGCAATCTTTCCTCTCCCTGCCCCCCCTCTAAACAATTGCCCCCCTTTCTTCCCCCCAGTAAATAGCCGCCCAATTTTATACCTCCCCTCACCCCAGTTCTGTGTAAATAGCTCCTCTTACCACGCCCCCATTTTTAACTATTGCCTCGGGCTCCACGTTAGAGCCCTCTCTAACTCTTGTTTTTGCTGGTTATCCACCCCCACATCCCCGTTCAATGTATTTTCTACCTGCTGTTATAATGTAAACCGACATGATGTGTATTTTAATGTCGGTATATAAAAACTGTTAAATAAATAAATAAATTTCAAGGAAAAATTGAATGACTATATTGTGGAAGGTGCCATAGAGTCCCAGCAATAGCAACTTTTGTGACAAGTAAGGAATAGATAGCGATTTGGAAATTTCTTATCAGACAATGTCACTTTTTCTCCTTTTCTTCCCCCATCTGCCTTTTTTCTCTTTTGTCCCAAAGAGTTTTTTTTCTGAAAATTTTACAAATCTGAGCCTTAGTTTTATTATTCTCTCTCCCAGATTTCCACTCTTTCTTCAGACACCACCTCCCGGAGCACCCGGGAGGCGGCGTGGCGCTTTATGTCCGGGATGGCATAGAGTCCAACAGGATAAACATCCTGCATGAGACTAAATGCAAAATTGAATCTTTATGGGTAGAAATCCCTTGCATGTCAGGGAAGACTATAGTGATAGGGGTATACTACTGTCCACCTGGTCAAGATGGTGAGACTGACAGTGAAATGCTAAGAGAAATTAGGGAAGCTAACCAAATTGGTAGTGCGGTAATAATGGGAGACTTCAATTACCCCAATATAGACTGGGTAAATGTATCATCGGGACATGCTAGAGAGATAACGTTCCTGGATGGAATAAATGATAGCTTTATGGAGTAATTGGTTCAGGAACCGACGAGAGAGGGAGCAATTTTAGATCTAATTCTCAGTGGAGCACAGGATTTGATGATAGAGGTAACGGTGGTGGGGCCACTTGGCAATAGTGATCATAATCTGTTATTTACTCTTTCAGTAATGGTGCCACTTCCACTCTTTTGGGACCCCCTGTCCTTTCACTATAATTTATTTACAGAAAGCAGAATTCCTAAAGATTCTAAGTTCAATCATTATCTCTCCCTACTAGAAAGAAAAGTTCCCCTTCTATTAAAAAAAAAAAAGAAAAAAAAAAGAAGGCAGTTATCGACCAGTCCTCAAAAAAGGAAAACTTACTAAAGATGGGCTTGCAAGTTTTTGTTCAGTTTCTAACTTGACTACAGTGGGTAAATTATTGGAAAAAGTAGTCTATGCTCAATTTTCTGAATTTATTATAAGCAATAATATACTGCAGTTGTATCGGTGTGGGTTTCGTGAAAATCATAGTACAGAAACACTTATTTGCAGTATCCCATTACTGATTGCAGGAATTTGGTTAAGGAATTTGGTTTTGGCTGTTTTGGCTGTTTTTAATTTGGTTTTGGCTGTTTTTTTCCAATGTGTCCTCTGCTTTCAACACAAAGTCACTCTGTAAAGTTATTCTAAAATCTTTAGCATTTGGAAGAACTGTTCTTTAATAGTTTAAGTCTTATCTAGAAATGAGAGAGCAACAAGTCCGCTCTAACTATGCTTCCTCTGATTGGTTCACTATTTCTTCAGGGGTCCCACGGGGTCTGTATTATCCTTGGCTCTTTTTAACATTCATTTGAGGCCTGTTTGTTCACTATTGGATAGTCTCTCAACAGAAAATGAACGCAGATGATGTTAAATTATTTTTTCCTGTCAAGAATAATTTAAACGCCACAGTGGTTGCCATTTCTGATAGTCTGTTACTAATGTTAAACATTGATAAAACAGAGATTCTTTGCTTCTCCAAACACTCAGACTTTATGGAGAAACATAATGTTTCTAGTACATCTCTTATGGGTAAAACAGTCCTAGTCAAAGATGAAGTTTGAAATTTAGGATTCTGGTTTGGTCCTTGGTTAACATTCAGACCTCAAATACAACAGGCTGTCAAATCTGGTTTCTATAAATTACGCTTGTTGCATCATTTGAAATTCATCATGGATCTGAAAGACATTCGAGTGGTGGTTCAAGCTTTCATTCTAACCGTAATTGATTATTGTAACTCTCTTTATATTGGTTTTCCCCTTGCTTCTTTTAGTGGTCTTGCAAGTCTACAAAACTCGGCTGCCCGTCTAGTAATGGGAGAACATCATTGGGGATCATAATGCATCCCTATTGTATGGTCTGCACTGGCTTCCAGTGTAGCAGCGCCTTTAATTTAAAATTTTAGTTCTAATATTCAAGATACTTAAACAAAATGGTCCCACCTATTTGGCTGATTTACTGGAAATTTATAACCCGCCCCCTACTTTGAGATCACAGGAAAAGCTTTTGTTGAAAGCTCCATCATTAAATTTGCTCACCTGCAAGGAACTTGCTCTCGTGTTTTTTTTTTTGTTGTTGGCCCTGTTTTGTGGAACAAAATCCTTGAACAATTATGCCTTTTAGATGATATAAGAATCTTTCAGAAACGGCTGAAAGCTCACTTGTTTTCAGTCTGCTTTTAATCATTAATGACTGTTTATAAAGTGCTTTTGTTGTTTGAAGTTGTCATTTATTTTTTAATCTATTTCATTTTAAGTATGAAATGTATTTCTGAATTTTTAAATCACAAGTTGTAATCATCTTAGCCCAGAAATCTGTTAAATGTGGAATATAAATACTTTTAATAAATCAATATGTTGTAGTCCTTTCCCTTCCTTGCATCAGGCAGGACCTTTTTATTGCTGCTTAAGGTTCCTTTTCAATAGATCAGAAATCAGGAAGAAAGATCTCAGTAAAAGACTGGTTTAGTCAGATTTGATCTTCAACAATGGTTTCTGGGCTTCTCCTTTGGACTTTTTGCCACTTTCTGTTCAATCCAGTATAGCCCTTTCTCTGCTCAAGTTATAGCTCATCTGCATCTTTGGGGGCTTCTTATCCAAAACGTGGCTGACAGTTTCTCTTTGGGAAGTTGTATGTGTTTGTCACTGGGATCAGGTCAACTGAGAGTCATCTTTTAGTCCAGCTCTCTATGCTGTATATACTTAATTTTTAAAATAATCTTTTACTGTGTAATTTTATATGGTTGCTTTCGATGGAGAGCTGTCGATTGACTCAGTTTGTACTTTAACTGCTTTGAGCTACAACTGATAAAGCAGATAAATGAAATACACACTATTCTTTTTCAATATGAATTTCTTTATGCCATATATTCTCCTAGGACAAGCAGGATGTTAGTCTTCAAATGTGGGTGACATCATCAAATGGAGCCCAGCATGGAAAACGTTTCTAGAAACTTTCACTGTCACACTGAGCATGCCCAGTATGCCACTATCCGTGCATCCACATGGGGTCCCTCTTCAGTCTCTCTCTTTTTTTTTTTTCTGCGGTAGTGGAGCTCTGCTCTTAATTCATTTTTCAAAGTCTTTCTCGGTCGTTTTTCAGCCGTTACTGCACTGGGTTTCTCTTCACCGGTCGGTGTCCTTCCTGTGGCGCAGTAGGTTAAATGTTTTCCTTTTTTGCAGTTGATTCCCGGCGTGTTTCTTCTCAGTGGCTGCAGGCCATCGACCGCTCACCAGCTGGTTTTTTTTTTTTTATGGCGTCGACCAGTTTTTGACGATGCCCTCAGTACCTATGGACCATGTCTATCACTGATCCACATGAGATTTGTATTCTCTGCCTGGGGGTGTTGCACGACATCTAGGGGTGCACTTTCTGCAATCAGATGACATCCAAAGTCCGTTGCACTTGGCTGAATAAGATGGAAAATCTTTTTGGGACCAAAAAGTCTGATCCATCTACTCCGGTGTTGGGAGCATCGACACCAGGAGACCGCGGGGAGCCGCTAGGTACGCTGTCCCTTTCCACTCCTCCATCAGGACCTTTTCGAGAGAGGGGAGCTGGAGATAGGTCATCTCCAGTGTCCTCGCATTCCAAGACATTGGGATTTTTGCCTTCCTCTGTGCTGGGGAAGGATCAGGTTGAGAATCGAGGGAAGTCCCGCAGGCCTAGTCACTGGTCACTATCTCTACATGGCACCAGGAGCTGCCGTTCTGGCAATGAAGCGACCCCGTGGAGAGGAAGCCTAAACCTCTATCACACCTGGGAGTCCCAAGCGTTCCCCACTAGTGACGATGCTGGGCTCCGAGGAGGCTCTGGTGATGCCTCCTCCTCCTCCTCAATCTATTTTATCTTCACATTTTCAAGAGGAGTTGGATCACAGGGTTCAGCTAGCTGTGCTACGAGCCCTGCAGGGTATCGAGCCACCATAGACACCAGTCCCCATGCTGGTGCCAGAGCCTGCGCTGTCTCTCTTGATGCCCCTGCTCGAGCATCTAGACATCCTTTTGGGTGTACTACTGATGCAACCGGTGCCCAGGGTCCCATCGATGCCCAAGTGGCCACTGATGTCCTCCTCCAGAGCAATTCCCATCATTGGGTCCTCCGTGGAGGAAGAGTCGATGCAGCCAAAGGCACCCGTGGACCTGCTAGTTCCTCGGCCACGATTACCCGATTCCAGTCCCGGACTATCAGGATCGTGGTGCCGTCTGTGCCCAAACCAAGAGACTTGGGCAGGGACCCTCCATGTTGGCCCCTAGGGGACCTTAGCGAGGAGGAGCCCCATATGATCCATGGGGGATGATACTTCAGAGTGCACCTCAAATGATTCAGGCGACCTTCTCTCAGAGCTGTCTCCACTGAATGAGAGGTCTAGGTACCCTCTGGAAGACCTTTCCTTTGCGGGCTTTGTTGGGTGATGCAGAGGCCATCTCGTTTCAGCTCCTCACTGAGGGAGATGTCCAGCAGAAAATGCTGGAAGTCCTCCAATTCGTGGATGCCCCAAAGGAAATATTGGCTGTCCCTGTCAATGACATTTTCAAGGAGCCTACTCCTCAGGATCTGGGAACACCCCGTGACCGTTCCTCCAGTCAAACAGAAGGCAGACACCAATTACTTAGTGCAACAAGTGTTGTGTTTTGAGGGGCACCATCTCCCGCATCAATCTGTTGTGGTGGGGTCCACCCTCAAGAAAGCCAAGCGCACCTGCACCCATGCCTCTGCTTCTCCAGGTTGAGAGCATAGGGCATTGGATGCCTTGGGTAGGAAGATCTACCAGGGCCTATGCTCATCGCCCGTATAGCCTCCTACCCGCTGTATATGACCCAGTTCAACTGGAACTTGTGAAAGCAAGTCCAGGAACTGTTGGAGTGCCTGCCTCAACAGCAACAGGACGTCTTTTCGGAGGTGGGAAAACACGAGGTGGGATCCACCTATGAAATTTTTGAGATGGCAGCTGGGATAGCTGCAGCAGGCATTGATGCCTACAGGATGGCGTGGCTCCATGCTTCGGACCGTCGACCCGAGTCCAAGAGACGCTGGCAGATCTGCCCTGCATGGGGGAGAATCTTTTCGGAGATAAAGTCAGGGACACGGTGGCCCAGTTGAAGACCACTATGAGACCCTTCAGCACCTTTTGGCCAGCACTTCTGATCCACCATCCTAGGTCAGAAAGTCCTCGCGACAGTGCTCTCGCAAGTCCTATCGCCAAAGGAAATACTATCCTCCTGCCTCGAGGGCGTGCATGCCACATGCAGCCTCCCGGGGTTGCTCCAGGCAACAGTGGGCCCCCAGGACTCAGCCAGCCCCCAGCAGACTGGGAGCAGGGGAGCATGAGACAGACTGCCATACCCTCTGCTCCCTGCCCTCCGTTTGGGGGCAGGCTCCATATTTTTGCGGACCAGTGGGTTCTCTCAATCGTTTACCAAGGGTACTGGTGAAACTTCAGGGATGTCCCCATGGACTGTCCCCCTTGTCCACTCATCAGGAAATACTTTTGACAGAGCTCTCTGCCCATCTAATGGCTGGAGCAGCTCAGCCAGTTCCTCTGTGCAAGTGGGGGCAGGGGTTCTACTCTTGGTATTTCCTGACACCAAAGAGAACAGGGGGCCTCCTCCCTATGCTTGATCTCGGAGCCTTGAACAAGTTTCTTCAAAGAGAAAAGTTCAATATGGTCTCTTTGGGCACCCTGATCCCACTCCTGCAAAGAGGAAACAGGCTGTGCTCCCTCGACTTAAAAGATGCCTATGCCCACATCGAGATCTTCCTTGGCCACAGGAAGTATCTCTGATTCATTGTGGGCAGGAAACATTTCCACTACAGAGTGTTGCCATTCAGCCTTGCGTCAGCCCCTCGGGTTTTCACCATCTCCGCTGTCAGAGGGTCTTCGTGTTCCCCTACCTAGACGACCGGTTGGTCAAGAGTGCCACTCAGCAGGGTGTGCTCTGCACTCTGTCTCACCATTGGGGTACTGCAGTCTCTGGGGTTTGTCATCAACTTCCCCCAAGTCCCATCTCATCCCATCGCTAAGCCTGGGCTTCATCGGGGCCAGATTGGACACAGCTCAAGCCAGGGTGTTTCTGCCCCACAATCGAGCGCTTGCCCTGGTGTCCCTTGCGAGTTTGGTCTGCCGACGCTGGTAAGTTTCAGCTCGCCTTTTGCTTTGGCTTCTGGGTCACATGGCAGCATCTGTCTACGTTACCCCCTTGGCCTGTCTGTGCATGTACAGAGCGCAGTGGATGCTGCAGTCTCAGTGGACACAGGTGACCCAGAACCTCAATGACATGTTTGCATTACGCAGCCTCTCCAGGTCTCCCTGTCTTGGTGGCAGGATCTGTCCAATCTGGAGCAAGGGGTCCCATTTCAGATTCCCCCTCCCCAGGTCGTACTGACCACCGATTCATCCCCCCTGTGTTGGGGAGTACATATGGACAGCCTCCGAATGCAAGGTCATTGGTCAGCTCAGGAATCTCAATGCCAGATCAACTTCCTTAAGCTTCGGGCAATCTACTATGCTCTTTGGGTGTTTTGGTATAGTTTGTCTTCCTGGATCAGGACTGCTTTATGGGACAATCAGGTGTCAATGTGGTACATAAATAGGGGGGTACTGGTTTGTTGCTCCTCTTTCAAGAGGCGGTGCAGATATGGGCCTCGGCTCTGTCCCAATGTATGCTTCTATGAGCAATGTACCTAGCAGTAACAGAGAATGTGGTTGCGGACCGCCTGAATTGAGTGTTCCGATCGCATGCATGGGCACTGGATCTTCGCCTGTGGGGAATCCTGATGTGGACCCTGCAACAGAAAAGTGAGCCACGTCTGCTCCCTGTATAGGGCAGACAACTACCAGCCTCAGATGCCTTTGCCCACCATTGAGGCAAGGGTCTTCGGTATGCGTATCCACCACTTCACTGGTAATAAAGACTCTCTTGAAGCTCTAGCAGGACAAGGAGACCATGATCCTCATAGCACTTTATTGGCCAAGACAGGTCTGGTTCCCGCTCCTGTGGAAACTGTCGATCAGAGATCCGATCAGTCTGGAGACCTCCCCCGATCTGATTTTGCAGAATCGAGGCAGGCCACTCCATCTGAACCTGAGGTCACTAGTTTTGACAGCTTGGATGTTGAGAGGCTAGTTCTGCGGTCTCTGGACCTCTCTGATGAGGTGTCTCAGGTACTGGTAGCTTCCAGGAACCCTTCCACCAGGAAATCTTACAGACTGAAGTAGAGGAGGTTATCAGTCTGGTGTGAGGGTCATGGCTTGGATCCGTTCGCTGGCCCACTCTGAAGTTTCTGGACTTTCTGTGGCACCTCTCGGAGGCTGGGTTGAAAACCAATTCAGTCGTGTACACCCGAGTGCCATCAGTGCTTGGTGTTGGTATGTCTATCTCTGTGCAGTCCATAGTAGGGTGTTTTATGTGGGGTTTGCTTCAGTTGAAGCCTCCCCTCCAGCCTCCTATTATGTCCTGGGACCTCAACATTGTATTGGCATGGATCACGCGTGATCCTTTCGAGCCTCTGCGCTCCTGCAATCTGAAGTTCCTGACCTGGAAGGTTCTCTTCCTGGTGGTAGTCACTTCAGTGCGCAGGGTTAGTGAGTTTTAGGCTTTGGTTACGTATCCGTCCTACACAAAATTCTTCCATGATAGGGTGGTTCTGTGTACGCATCCTAATTTCCCGCCTAAGGTGGTGAATGATTTTCATCTCAGTCGATCATTCTACCCACCTTTTTTCTGAGACCTCATTCATTCCAGGGCAAATGGGCTCTGCACAGTTTGGATTGCAAGAGGGCCTTAGCTTTCTATCTAGAATGCACAGAAGGCCATAGGCAGTCCACACAACTCTTCATATGTTTCGACAAGAATAGATTGGGTGCTGCGGTGGGCAAGCAAACTGTGTCCAACTAGCCGGAGGATTGTATTTCCTTCTGCTATACGCATATGGGCCTTCAGCTTGGAGGCTGTGTTAAGGCTTACTCTGTGAGAGCTGTGGCGGCATCGGTAGCCCACTTGCGGGGCAGTTCCTTGTGACATGGAGTTCCCTCCACACCTTTGCTGCCCACTACTGCTTGGACAAGGGTGGTCAGCACGACAGTAGCTTTGGCCACTCTGTCCTTCACTGTGTCTTCCAGCCTTAAACCCAACTCTCCCTGCCTAGGAGCCATCATTAGGGTTCAGGCTGCCTCCTCTGTTACCAACAGCACTGTAGTTTCTTGTGCATGTTGGCACCCAATCAGGGGTTGTTGGTCATTGTTGTATCCTGGAGCAGCCTGTAACTTGGTATTCACCCACATGTGAGGACTACCATCCTGCTTGTCCTTGGAGAAAGCAAAGTTGCTTACCTGTAACAGGTATTCTCCTAGGATAGCAAGATGTTAGTCTTCAGGAAACCGCCTGCCACCCCACGGAGTTAGATTCTCCTGCAATTTGGTGGTTTATTTTTTTGCTTGTGAATTCAATGTTACAAGACTGAAGAGGGACCCCGCTTGGATGCACAGATATTGGCATGCTGGGCATATTTAGTGAGCCAGTCAAAAGTTTCTAGAACACCTGTTACAGGTAAGCAACTTTGCTTTACACTTGTAGGAAGCTTCTTACTGGTTTGCTGTACAACTTTTAGTGGATCTGTTCTATTTTCCTCATGAATTCAACTAATTTTGTACAGTGGACCCCAGTTAAGAGGGGTAGGGGGTTTGGGGGGTATATCCCAAGAGTTTAATGGTTCAGAATAATACTCTAGGTGAATTCTCTGTTTGCTTGATTGTTTTCATATAGTAAGCTTTCCTTGCCTCATTAGTAGCCTTGTAGTAGGTCAGATGCATTTGGTTTTGTCTAGATCCAGCTCTGATTTTCCGTCCATTCTCTTTAGCAATTTTAATTCTGATGTAAACCAAGAGGATGGGTTAGAGTAAGAACATAAGATTTGCCATACTGGGTCAGACCAAAGAGCCATTGAGCCCAGTATCCTGTTTCCAACAGTGGCTAATCCAGGTCACAAATACCTGGCAGGATCCCAAAAGGTAGATATTTCATGTCACTTATCCCAGAGAGAAGAAATGGATTTTTGCAACTCCACCTTAATAATGGTTTATGGAAGTTTCCTCCAGGAACTTATCCAAACCTTTTTTAAATGCAGATTCACTAACAGTTTTTATCACATCCTCTGGCAATGAATTCCAGAGTTTTGCAAGGGATGATCCTATCAATGGCTAGTTTGCGATCAGAGTTCCAGTTTTTCATCAAGGTCACAGATGAAGACAAATTTTCCACTATGATTGAGAGAATCTGAAGGAGGGAGTCTGAGATGTGCAGTTGGTCAGACCATTCTCGAGGTTTCATTTGGTTTTACTTTCTGGAGAGGACAGAATGGGTGAATTTAAAACATTAGGTAATGGTCTCTCCAGGAGGGTTTTTTAGTCATCTGAATGTTCTTGATTAGCTGCTTTTTTAGAAATTGGAGGAGGACCAGGTCAAAGATATGTCCAGATGGGTGGATTGGCCCATTGGATTGGTTAGGAATTCTTGTGAGAGGGCCACTTATGGTTTATCTCTATGGACATTCAAATTCCTAAAATTAGCATTTTTGGGTTTGCCAGGATGATCTCAGATATGACTTGTAGGGGAGGTCTCATGATTTCAGTGGTGGTTGGTGGGCGAAAGAATAGTCTGCTTGTGAATGGACCAGATTTTTAAGAGAAGTGTTATAATCTTGTCAGTGTTGGCTTGTGTTTTATCTTCATGTTGGGTGGTCCTTTGGGTGTATGAGGGATCTGTAGAGATTCTTCTGCATGAGTTGTACATGTTTATAGTGCGGCGAGTATTTACCCTGCTTTGTGATTGTGACAACTGGGGATATTGAGAAAGGAGTTGGGAATGAATGTGGTTCTTCAACTGTTAAAAGGAAGTGAGCTCTAGTAGGATGTCTCCACTTATTCTGCCCTAACCAAGGGGCAAGCTCCTCTGTCTTCCCACCTTGGTCCCACCTGCCCCAGACTAGCCAAGAAGATTTTGGTATGTGGATCTCATACCAAAAATTGTGGACTGTTGAGGCAAGGTCCAGTACCAATGGAAGACCCGCATCTATTTTGTCTTAGTCTGGTTCTTGAGACAGTCTGCTTGCATAAAAAGAAATACCCCTCCTTTAGTCACTGGAACCAAGTTGAAGACTCTTAAGAATTCCACCTCCTTGGCTTGCATTTGGATATGTAGCCTATTTGATAGCCTTTGTGAGAAGCAGGTGGCCTCCCCCTGAAAGGCAGACTTTGTGTCTATTTTAACCTTCCTACAAAGGGAGCTGGATAAAGATTTGATGCTTAATTTTCTAAAGGTTGGGGGGAGCTATCTCCTGCTACAGAGGTCAGGTCAAGGGGATCTCTGTAGCCATGCATCCAAATTTAGTTCACTTCCTCTTATACATTAAGCATATTTCCTCATGTTTAGATCCTTGATTCCCCAGAGGGACCTCAATCTGGTCCTTTTGAGTCATTTATTTATTGATTTACAGGCTTTTTTTAAATCCCACATTAAAATAGCTTCCCTAAAAGATCTTTACTATTTGTTTCGCTAGGTGTATTTCAAAGACTCAGATCTCTGTCTTGCAGAGATCCCTACCTAGTCTTCTCTCCTTAATCCATTTCCTTTGCACCAGTTCCTTCCTTTTTACCAAAGGTTATTTCACTCTGTCATTTAAATCAGCCTGTTTCACTTCTGCGCATTCAGAGGAGCAAGTATAAAGATAAAGGCAAAACGTTTCATCTCTTAGATGTCAGTCATCTGCTTCTCAGATATTTAATGGTAACAACCCATTGAGGAAATTGGACAAGTAGTTTGTACTGATTGGAGGCCCTTGTAAGGGTGAAGCAGCCTTGAAGGCTATCCTAACCAGATGGATTAAAGAGACAATTGCTTTGGCATATTTATTAAAAGGCCGACAGGTATTGAAGCTGCTTTGTGCCCATTCCAAAGAGCCCAGGCTTCATCTTGGGCAGAATCCTCTACAGTAGCCCCAGAAAATATTTGTACAGTGGGTAATTGGTCATCATTGCATTCCTTTGTTAAACATTATAGACTGGATGCACAAGCCAGGGCAGACACTGTGTTCAGAACTGGCATCCTAAGAGCATCCCTGTCTTCTTCCTATCCAATCTAGTTTTAAGCTTAGGCATTTCCCACTTCTCTGAAATAGTCTAGCAGGATAAGGAAGGAGAAATGTGTCTGTCTTGTTAATTTCATTTTCTTTAGTCTTAGTAGAGTAATTCAGGACTCTCCTGGAAAGTAAGAGGCTGCTTATATTGATAGAAACATAGAAACATGACGACAGAAAAAGGCCATATGGCCTATCCTGTCTGCCCATCTGTCCAATTAATTTAGCATTATAATTCTCATAACTTCCTTAGAGATCCTCTGTATTTATCTTATGCTTTCTTGAATTCAGGTGCTGTTTTTGTCTCCACCACTTCCAGTGGAAGGCTGTTCCAAACATCCATCACCCTCTCTGAAAGGAAATATTTCCTAAGATTTCTCCTACCCCCTTTCAACCTCATCTCATGACCTCCTCGTTCTAGAGCCTCCTTTCTGTGGAAAAAGGCTCACCTCTTGTGCATGGAAACCTTTGAGATATTTGAATGCCTCTATCATATTTCCCCTATCTCGCCTTTCCTCTAGGGTATACATATTTAGATCTTTAAGTATCCCCATATGCTTTAGAACAAAGACTGCTAACCATTTTAGTATCCACTCTCTGGACTGATTCCATTTTGAAGGTGCAGTCTCCAGAATTGTACAAAGTATTCCAAGTGAGGTCTCACCAGGGTCCTATTGAGGGGGCAATATCACCTCCCTTTTTCTGCTGACCATTCCTCTCCCAGTGCAGCCAAGCATCTTTCTGGCTTTTACAGTTGCTATATTCACCTGTTTGCCATCTTATGATCATCAGACAATTACCCCCAGATCCCACTCTTTCTTTGTGCTTAGAAGAATTTCACCTCCAATTCTTTACCTTTACCACTTTGGGTTTTTGCACTCTAAATGCATTACTCTGTCTTTTTTAGCATTAAATCTTAGCTGCCAGACCTTAGACCATGCCTCGAGATTCACTAGAACCTCCTCATGTTTTCCACTCCTTCCTGGCTGTCCATCCTGTTACAGATTTTGGTATCATCAGCAAAAAGCCAAACCTTTCCTGACAGCCCTTCCATTATGTCACTCACAAAAAGTTTGGAAAGAAGTGCTTCAAGGACCGATCCCTGAGGCACACCGCTAGTAACAACCCCCTCCTCAGAGAAAACTCCATCTAGCAATTCCCTTTGTCACCTTCCACTAGGCCAATTTCTAACCCAGTCATTCACACCAAGGTCACTCCATTTATTTATAAGTCTTTGTGTGGAACCGTGCCAAAGGCCTTGTTGAAATCCAAGTACACTACATCTAGTGCTCTCCCTTCATCCAACTCTCTGGTCACCCAATCAAAAAAATTGATCAGATTCATCTGACAGGGTTTTCCATCTGGTAAAACCATGCTGCCTCGGATCTTGTAATCCATTGGATTAAAACAAATTGCACTATCATCTGTTTTAGCAGCAATTCCATTAGTTTGCTCACCACAGAGGTCTGACTAAATGGCCTGTAGTTCCCAGCCTCCTCCTTACTTCTACTTTTATGAAGTGGAGCCTCATCCGCCCTTTTCCAGTACTCCAGACTCTAAAAGATCAGCCAGCGGAGCTGCCAGGACATATCTAAGTTTCCTTGGTACCCTTGGATGTAACCCATCCGGCCCCATCACCTTATCTACTTTAAGTTTAGTTAGATCCACATGAGCGAGCTGTTCTGAAAAAATCAATTGAGGTTTACCTCACTTCCAATCTTATTTGTGTTTGTTTTATGTAGTCCTGCTCCAGGCCCTTCTGATCTCTTCGGTTTCTCACCCTGGCTACATTTCCTCAGGGAGTCATAATACCTCTGTTCTCCTTAACCCTTCTTGCCCCTCTGCTATCCTTAATGCTTGCTATCAAAAGTTCTCGCTACTATTTTTAGGTTATAAGTGAAGTTTACAGTTCATTGCCTTGACAGACGTTTTCTGACAAATGCCTAGTCTGCCAATAATGATGTGAGTCCTCTGAGTCCATCAACTAATAGGTGGCGTAAAACTCACTTGTCTGTGCTAATCTAGCAGTGCCAAAGGAAAGGAAATTAACAGGCAAGACCAAATTTCTCGTGTCTTAGTACTGGAAATTTTACTCCTGGTCAGAGGTGGAGCAAAGCTTCCACTGCTAGTCTGAGGGCAGAAGCAAAAGTTCCAGTGCTGGGAGCTGTAGTCTGTATTGCATACGCAGGAAACATACTTTGTGCACATATACCCTACTTTCTATGCGTTAAATATAAGAACATACGAACATGCCATACTGGGTCAGACCAAGGGTCCATCAAGCCCAGCATCCTGTTTCCAACAGTGGCCAATCCAGGCCATAAGAACCTGGCAAGTACCCAAAAACGAAGTCTATTTCATGTTACCATTGCTAGTAATAGCAATATGATTTATGCACATCATGTTTTTTCTGTGTATTAAGCAATTTCTTTGTGGACCTTTTTTTTTTTTTTTTTAAAGTTTATATGCGTTTTTAATGATGTAGAATACCATTAGCTTACTGCATTGGGAGTTTAAAATAAAATTAGCTTGTGCATTAAACTGTGTGCTGGATTACAGCTCACAGTTTTAACACTCAGCTAATTACATCGGCCCCGTAGACCACAATGAAGTGGGGGGTGGTGGTGGTGGTAAATTTTTAATGTACGTGTTATTTAACAGGAGTATCCTAAAAAGAAGTAGAAAGATTCTGGACTTCAAGTGATTCTCCTCTTAACAAATAGTGGCAGAATCCTAAACCTGTTTCTAAAGTCCATGTGCAATCGGGGCTTACTAAAGCGGTATGTTCTGGGCACTCTCCTTTGTTTTTATTTGGTAAGGCTTGGGTGATTCATTCCGTGCTGCTACGTTGAGTCATTAGTTGGTGTGTATGAGCTGCTGGCAGGGGAAGTAGAAGCAGCTGAACAGATATTGGAGTCTGGCGATATCAGTTTTTGAAAGATGTCCTTCTTTTTGTAATGTTATTAAAATGTTGCTGATTATGCTGCCTGCACCACCTTCGTAGCTGAGCTCTGCCAGCTACTAAGGAGAATTGCGCTGATGCTTGCAGATTTCTTGCTCCATCGGGAAGATCAGTTCTAAGCAGCCAAGTAAGTACTGTAGAATTTATCATTCCGTGCTGTAAGAATTACTGCATGAGAAAATCAGATAACAAGGGGGGAAGGCATAACTATATATAAACCCATGCTGATTGGGTCAGAAGAACTGTCCATGTTGAACATCACACAATAGTTCCATGTCTGACTGCTCATCGATGTTCTGTTGCAACAGTAAAAGAGGATGTTTGAAACTCACTCAAGACGAGCATGATGCTTTTGTTGAAACACGTTACGCTTGATGATCATAGCAAGGCACAACTGAAGGAGACAACCTGAGATTCCCTTGACACAAGTATTTTTCTTGATAAATATAAGAACCCACTCCGACTGCCAGCAAGCTAGAGGAGAGGGCACCTGAGTTACACATGCGGCTGGTAACCTGAGAGCCAGTGATAGCCAGATAGTATGGATTTTCATGACTTGTTGGAGGTTGGTCTTTGTGCCCCTTTTTTTTTAATGGCTACACCACAGACTTTCCGCCATCTGCTTCTTGAAAGTACATTTATGCAGCTGTCAGTGTCCTTATGGCTGTAAATAAAGCTTTAAAGAACCTTGAGCACATTCTGTCCCATGACTTTGATTTAACGTAACGAAGATCATTAAGAGCCCCATCCGTCTCTCAGCAAGTACACCGACATAGCAACCAGACTGGTGCAGAGAAAAATGGCACACCATAGATGACTAGATTTCCCATCCCTTTCTGCCTTCTCCTTTCCCATTGTAATGTAATCTACAGTTTAATTATTCAGGCAACATCATCTTTTTGCTATGACCTGCTCATTCAGTTTTGACTGAGAAAGTAAGCGTTACGCCCTGAAAGCTAGTCAAGAAATGTATTGTTAATCCAATTATAAGGCTTCACCTTCTATAAATGTTTTGTGTATTGACCTTTATTTCTATGAATAAATAAAACACACATTCACTGTTTCCTAGCACTCTGAGTCCAAGTGTATGAAACCATGATTTCAAAATGGCAAGGGCTGTTTTAATGTTTCAATTATGCATTCAAGAATATCTACTAATTTCAAGTTGCAAAATAATGAAACTCTATATGTTACTAAACAAGGATTTCATAAAATAGGTGTAGATATGACAAATTTCCTGATTATTTGTAACGTGTGATTCAGTTCTTAGCTCACAATATCCAGTCACATCTCATAACGTGTTACTGCAGGACTCAAAAATTATTTTCAAATCTAGTGCCAGATCTTGATTAGTACAGGAAAATATCAACTATTGATATTTGGGGAAAAAATATATTCAGTGCTTCTCTGCATTCAAAAAATCAAATCCACATGAAGAGAAATTGAATGAGATGTCCCACTTTATGATAAAATCAACATGTATGTTAATTAATGATTTCTCAAAATAGAAATGAATGTGATCTGTCTCCTAATTATATGTAGATTTGTGTGGCACAAATAATAGCTCATACTATCCAATTGCTTCTCAAAAAGTGCCACTGTAAAACATGCCAGGGTTTTTCATATCTAGCACCTAATTTTGGCAGCAGTCTGGTTGGTGCAGATAAACTCTTAGGGAGCCATCAGTGCAGTGCCTGAGAGATCAGTCCTGGCTACAGTTCTGTACACTATTTTCACAGGTGATACTGCAGTGGGATTAGGAGTAGGGCTCCAACTGCTTATAAATTTACAAGGCTGCCTGATTGAAAAGAGATAAAAAAGAAAGAAAGCTAAATAAACCTTTCTGTGAAGTCCTTAATTTAGAATTAGGCTACTCGAAATCCCATCTCTCTGCTCTCCTTCTGGCTTGCAGTGAAAAGCACAGGTCACCCCTCAGGTGTGCATCTCTTCTGGCTCTCTTTAATATCCTTTAGGAGCTGGAACTGATGTGTGGGGCTCACATGCCTTCTGTTTTAAAAGGGTCATGGCTGCTGAGAGGGGAGAGAACTCAATTTTCAAAGGAGACTTCCCCCCCTTCTGTTATTATTTGTAAGGGTTTTGGGTGGATCCCTGGACCTGTGGCAGATGACCACGTCCAAGGGAGGAAGTCCCGTGAGGAGCCACAGGTCAGGCTCAGCATAGGGGACACACACACACACGTTCTTTTATTATGCAGGATTGGTGAACCACCAGAGGTGGCAGTAGTGAGCTGGAAAATAGCCCGGTTGGGCTTGTAGTCCCTCAGGCTCTGGAACAGCGATCCCACAATGGCTGTGCTATAATAGAGAGAACTGATATTGTGAGTAGTAGCAGGATATGCAGAGTTCAGGAATAGAGCCTCGTTGGTAATGTACTCACGCAGCGGTCTCTCAGTGTGGAGCACAGGAGCTGGAGTAAAGGTACTCCCTCCTCGAGGAGGGAGTACCTGGTTCCAGGGAATAGCTCTGAGAGAGAGAGGCGGTAACTCACAGATGTTATAGGCAGCGGTGTCTTCTGGCAGAAGTGGAGTCCAAGTAGCGAGTCCAGGACCATGGGCCCTCGAGGAGCGAGTACCGGTTCCAGACTGCGACCTGAAAGATAAGAAACAGAGAGAGAGAGGCCCCCAAGGAGCGGGTACCCCAAATAGAGTAGGTCCGAAGGAGGCAGAGTTGCAAGGTACAGAGAGCGAATCCCATCCGTGAGGAACCCTTTGCTAACTCGATTAGCTAGCAATCGCGTAGGCCTTTTGTATCCTGGATGCATGACGCCATCACAGGGGGACGCCCCTGAGGTTCGCGCCACTGAAGGTACTTGAAGCAGGGCTGTGCGGCTCACGCGCCTTAAGGCAGCTGAACAGCATGGCGGGAGGCAGCACCCAAACCGGTCCAGGGACGCTGGAGAGGACGGCAGGCAGTCGCCGCAGTAGCCAAACGTCCATCAACTGCAGGAGGGAGTCGCCAGAGAGGTAAGGAGGGCGGAGTGGAGACGTCGGGCAGCGACAGTCGTAACACCTTCCCTCTTCCTCTCTGCACAGTATTTGTTTAAAGTCAGTCCTGATGCTCAGTACAAAGGTTGTACTGTCAATAAAAAAAAATCTGTCAGACTGTCAGTAAAAATGGGACTTTCTGGGTAGAGTTGACGACCCTGCACTTTGCAGATGACACAAAGCTGTGCAACATGGTGGACGCCTCTGATGGAGTAGATTAAAAGAAAAGAGAGAACAGAACTGGCCCCAAGGCACTGATCACCCTTCTTTACTTGGAGTTAGCTCCAGTCACTACTCTCTCTTGTTCTCCATGAAGCAACCAGTGTCTTAACTTATTCAGCTATCTTGGGGTTTATTTAGGAGTTTATTATATGGGCCAATATTAAAAGCTTTTCTAAACTCCAAGTATGGCACACCCAGTGCTTTTCCCCATCTAATTCTTTGATAATGGAGTGTGGGTTTTTGGGGTGGGGGGAGGGGGGGAGGGGGAGATACATTTCTCGGACTTTGGCTATCAGGAACTAGGTAGTCGGTCATTCAGTGAACTGGATATGTCACACACAAATGTGATGTTCCAAAGAAAAGTATATTTCATTGCAGCAAAACTTCATTTGCGACAACAGCACTGACAGTATAAGCAAGGCACGAGAAGCAAGTATTTTCATTGGAAGGGAAGTTCTTAAAAAAAAAAAAAAAAAAAAAAAAAAAAGGACTATAACAGGAGGATCCAAGATGTAGACTTTAAAACTAACAGAAAATATTTCTTCACAGAAAAGGTGGTAAATGCCTGGTGCAGCCTTTCAGGAGCAGTGATGGCAGCAAAATCCATAACAGTGTGGGAGTACACAAGAGGAAGACAAACTCTCTTGCAGAAGGAGAGATCTCGCAAGTAACTGTGCTGTATATACAGCTGGCAGTCAAGTCATTGTTTGCTTATTATTGATAGGAGATCTGGAGCAAGCCTGATGCAGAGCTGTAGGGAGTTCTATAGGGTTGGGGCTGATCCTGCAAAGGTCCTCTTTCTGGTACTGGTGAAGTGCATTGTTTTAAGGGAGGGCACTGCTGTGGGGGGGGGGGGGGGTGTCTGAGATACTGAGCATAGGGAGCAGGCCCTGGTATGTTGGGGGTAAGAGAATCGTTGAGAGATGATGGCACCAGGCTTTTGAGGGATTTGTAGATTAGCATCAAGATTTCTGAATTTGTTGCAGAAGAGTGTGGGGAGCTGGTGTAGGAAGTTTAGGCTTGGCACTATTTGATCACTTCTGTTGGCATTTCTAATCATGCAAGCTGCTGTGCAGCTGAGATTTATCCTTGCAGTGTCGACAGGAATAACTGTCCAGACTGGGTGAGTCACTTATGCTTTTCCTGCCATCATCTATGGTACGCTTGCTCCTGGCAGCCCAAGTCTCTGCCTCCTCCCCTTGTGTCATACTCGCTCTCAGCAGTCAAATCCCTTCTCGCTCTCATGCTTAAAGAAACAAAGAGTATGATGACAAATAAGGAACAGATTCCTTCCCGTTTCAGTATCATAGATACTAATATTGCTGGCTTTCCCTTCACTAAGGATCCTTTGCGCTTATCCAAAAGAATAGATTGCCGGACAGACCAAGCTATTAATTCTGTCTTCACAGCCTGCCAGACAGACCCAGCCATGTTTCCAATAGAATGTCTAACGTTTCGTGTTACCCACTTTCTGTTCATTCTGGCCGCTTCAGCACTGCAATGAATCGTTCATGGATGGCAATTAAACGTGCTGCTAGGTCATGCTTCTGCCTTGTCTTCAGTCTTTGCATCTAATGATTCTCTATGTTGATCCCATGTTCACTTAGTCTGTTACTGTTTTACCCCCTTCCTCCTGCTCCATGAAGATGTTCCATGCATCCACCACTCTTTCTGTGAAAAATATCTCCTGTCTGCTCCTTTAGAGCAGGGGTGGGCAAGTCCGGTCCTCGAGGGCTGCAAACCAGTCGGGTTTTCAGGATACCCCTAATGAATATGCATGAAATAGATTTGCATACAACTGAGGCAGTGCGTATGCAGGTCTCTCTCATGCATATTCATTAAGGATATCCTGAAAACCCGACTGGTTTGCAGCCCTCGAGGACCGGAATTGCTCACCCCTGCTTTAGAGCCTTATATCGTGACCCGTTCTAGAACTTTTATTTAACACTTTTCTATACCGACCTTCATGGTGGAGACCATATCAGGTCGGTTCACATCGAATAGGGGAACTGAACCAAGAACAGTAACCAAAAACAAAAGGTTGAACATGAAAAAGCAAAGTTACATTTAACAGGGAAATTAAACTTGGAGGCATAGACTGCTGGAAGGAAGGAAAGGCTAGAGATAGCGGAGAAATTATTAGAATAAACAGAGCAGTCAGGAGGCTCTTATTCTGGGCTTAGGGGTAAAATGGAAATCCATTGCTCCTAAAGGAAGTTCTGTCGACTATTGTGTGTCATGGGTATCTGAGAAGGCTTGGCGGAAAAGCCAGGTCTTAAGTTTTTTCTTGAATGTTGGTAGGCAGGGCTCCATTCTGAGGTCAGCTGGGATGTCGTTCCAGATAGTTGGGCCTGCTGTTGAAAAGGATCGGTCTTTAGTTGAGATGAGGCGTGTGGCTTTTGTAGGTGGGGTCTGTAGGGTTCCTTTATATATTTCTCTAGTCGGTCTGTTGGTGAGGTGGAGATTGAGGGGGAATTCGAGGTCCAGATGCAAGTGATTGTAGATGACTTTGTGGATTAAAGTGAGTGATTTGTGGAGGATTCTGTACTTCACTGGGAGCCAGTGTAGGTTACGTAGGATGGGAGATATGTGTTCTCCCCGGTTGGTGTTAGTCAAGATTCTTGCGGCAGCGTTCTGTATCAACTGTAGCGGCTTGGTGGTAGAGCTGGGGAGTCCCAAGAGGAGTGCACTGCAGTAGTCGATTTTAGCAAATATCAAGGCTTGCAGGACTGTTCTGAAGTCGTGGAAAAAAAGTAGGGGTTTGAGTCTTTTTAGGACTTGAAGCCTGTAGAAATAATCTTTGGTTGTGGTGTTGATCATTTTCTTGAGGTTTAAGCGGTTGTCTAGTAACACCCCGAGATCTCGTACGTGGGTATGCATGAGCTGGGTGTTAAGGATGGTCTGTGGGAGTGGGTTGTCTTGGTTAGAGGAGATGAGGAGGAGTTCGGTCTTGGATGCGTTAAGGACCAAGTTGAGGCTGTTAAGAAGGGTGGTGATCCGATTTAGGCAGTTGTTCCAGAGTGAGAGTGATTTTGCGATGGATTCTGTTATCGGAATCAAAATCTGCACGTCATCTGCATACAGAAAATGAATAAGGTTAAGGTCTGTTAGAAGCTGACAGAGTGGGAGGAGGTATATATTAAAGAGAGTGGGTGATAACGATGATCCTTGGGGTACTCCGAGTGAGGACCTTGTTGAAGGAGATTCTTTATTATTTATTTTAACTTTGTAACTTCTGTTACTAAGGAAAGACGTGAACCAACTGAGGGCTGAACCTGATATCCCTATTTCTGCTAGGAGAGTCAGAAGGATGGTGTGGTTGACGGTGTCGAAGGCTGCCGAGATGTCCAATAGAACTAGGAGGAAGGAATGGCCCTTGTCTAATCCCAGAATGATATGGTCTGTTAAGGAAATGAGGAGTGTTTCTGTATTGCGAGATTTGCGGAATCCGTATTGGGAGGGGAATAGGATATTGTGATCCTCTAGATATTCTGATAGCTGAGTGTTAACCAGTTTCTCTGTAAGTTTGGCTAAGAACGGTAGATTTGAGATGGGGCGGAAGTTAGCAGGTTCTTTGGGGTCTAAGTTATGCTTCTTGAGGAGGGGTTTAAGGGAAGCGGATTTTAAGCTATCTTTCCACAGACTTTACCCCCTGTGCATCATTAATACCTTTCAGGTGTTTTAATGTCTAACGTATTTCTTAGAAATAATTCTTCAGGCTTTGCCCTCCTCTAGGGTCTGCATATTTAAATTCTTGAGTCTCGTGTCATTGAGCTTCTGGTGCAGCTCTCACACTGTTTTGACAGTCTCTTTTTTTTATGCGGCGCCTCTACTCTATGTCCTTGTGGCGGTGTGGTCTTCAGACCTGGACCTAGAAGTCCAGGTGAGATCTGATTAAGACATTAAGAACCAGTCTGGAGACAGAGGAGACCCGGGTGTCAAGAATGAGTGTGATACAGATAGGGAATATGGCTGGCAAGAGCAAACATGACCCAGCGGGGGAGGGATGAGACTCTCTGCAGTAAATGGGAGAGAGGGGGAAGGAGGAATAATGCTGGTGAGAACCCTCCCCTCCCCCCATAATATCCTAGTTACGTTACTGGCGGCAGCGACAGATTTATACCCTTATCTGCCCTAGGGCAGATGCCCATAGGGACTTTCTTACTCTGCCAAATCCAACTCTGATTTGAGTGAGACTGGGTGAACATAAATCCCAGTTCAATACAGAAAAAATGACAGTGCCTATGGTCCAGCATTTGAAAGATGCAGGTCATACGATCGCGGAACTGAGGTGGACAATATTAGAACAAGTTCACATGCCAGTTCGAGGCGGGGATTTAGGTGCAAAGTTAAACTACCGAGAAGCATTTTGGATCTATAAACTAAAAACATCAGATCTGGCAGGTATGATGAGCTCAATTTGAATATAGTGTTGTAAAACATTACTCATGTTTAAACATAGCAGTCAGAGAGTATACGATTCATATCCAGACACAGTAGCTTATGCATATAGACAGGAATCTATCAGGTCAGATTTGCTGGCAGTGAACAATAGGGCAGAGACATTCAGGTCTCTGTCAGGTCCGACCAAACACTAAAGAAAAAACGGAGGACTGCAGTTTGCAGTGGAACACACAGAATGAAGGCAGGTGGAATGGAAGTTGACCAGTAAGAAATATAGAGAGTACACCCACAGCATTCCTTATTTATTTATTTAAAAACTTTTCTATACTGTCGCTAAGTTATATACCATCGCAATGGTTTACATGTAGGCACATAAATTAAGGTTGGTGAATGGTACTATCGTACATTCTAACAGGTGCCAAAAGGTTCGGTTATATATATCATAATAAAAAAAAATCGATTGATTAGTAATATTGTTCATGACCAAGTGTACCTGTCAGGTACTATTTACAGGTAAAAATTCATATTCTCTGTGTTATATAATTACGTAGGTTGTGTGTGTTGGACTTCTGCCTTTCCTGTATATTTTCTATTCTCCATTCTCTTTAGAAAATGCTTGTTTGAAAAGCCATGTTTTTAAACTTTTCTTAAAGGTTCTGAGACCTCTCTGTAGTCTGATCTCTAGAAGCATAGTGTTCCATAAAGCGGGGCCTGCTAAAGAAAGGGCCCTTTCTCTGACTTGTGTTAGTCCCGCTGTCTTTACTGAAGGAATGGCTAAGAAAGATTTGTTTGTTGAACAAAGGTTTCTGTGTGGGACGTGCACTCGTAGTGCTGTGCTTAGCCAGTCTGATTTTTCATCATGTATTAGTTTATATATGGTACATAAAGCTTTGTATTTTATTCTGTGTTCAATAGGTAACCAATGCAATTCAGCTAGAGTTTGTTATATGGTCCCTCCTTCTTTTTCTGGTTAGTATTCTAGCTGCTGAGTTTTGTAGTATTTGAAGTGGTCTTAGTGTTGTATTTGGGAGTCCTAGTAAAAGAATATTACAGAAGTCAGTGCTGGAGAAAACCAGTGCCTGAAGTACTGTTCTGAAATCAGCTGGTTTTAGTAGTGGTTTTAGTTTTAGATTAGTTTAGTTTAGTTTTAGATTGATTTCTGGATCCATTACTATTCCAAGGTTACGTACTTTTTCAGCTAGTTTGATTTTCTGGTTGTTTTTGAGTATTATTGGAGTTTGGATGATTTCGATATTTTTTCGTTCTAAGCGTAGAAATTCTGGTTTTTCAATATTAATCACAAGTTCCATTCGGTTTAGCAGTTGTTTTATAATGTTTAGGTACATGTTCGCTAGGTTTAATGTTTTCTCTTATGTCCTCGATTGGTAGAATTAATTGAATATCGTCTGCATAGATGTAATGTATGATTCCCAGACCTGCTAGTAGATGGCATAAGGGCAGCATGTAAATGTTAAAAAGTGTTGTGGACAGGGCTGATCCCTGCATTACTCCTGTTTCAAGTTTGATTTTTTTCTGATAATACATTGTTGATCTGGACTTGAAAGAATCTATTGTTTAGGTATGAACTAAACCAGTTTATTGTTTTGCTGTGTAGTCCAATTTCTTCTAGTCTTTTTAGAAGTATTTTATGGTTTACTGTGTCGAATGCTGCTGATAAATCCAGCATTAATAGAATGCAATGTTTACCGCTATCAAAACATTATTGGCTCAGTTAAATTTAAAGTCTCTGGATTGGCAAACCGAATACACCCCGATTAAGTACTTATTATGGGACAGGTATTGAACAGGGTTAGCTGACAACCATGGCATCAGAGAGAACCGGAGAAAGAGAAGGAATTACATCAAGAAATGGTCGCTTGAACAGAAAACTGTCAGTATGGCAATAATCATGTTTGTTGGAGTTTTATCATACAGAAATACTCCCCTGAGGAAAGACGTTGGTCTGAAACATGAACGTGCCGGGATTTGAGTTAAAGATTCACAGCATGCAGAAGGTTGTAAGGTATCCATTCTGAAAATTATCAAGCATTACGGTGGAATTGTATAACATCAAGAAAGAATTAAGATAACATTTTGCTAATAAATGTGCTTCAAGTAAGACAACAGAATTGTCTAAAGAAGAAAATAAGTATTATTGGAGAGTTAACACATGCATTATTTTACACTAATATGGATGTCATGGAGCCTTTGGGACTTAAATATAAAAATAAAAACCAAAAAATAACATTAAAAAAATCTTAGTAAGAAAATACATCACGGAGGCTTAGAAGGTTAATTATTACAATGCATGAATGGTGCAGGGATGCCTACACGAGTGTATGAAACCTTCAACCTACTCCAAAATTTAACTGTTTAAAAAAAAAAAAAGATAACATATTCCAATAATTCGTGTAGACTTTAAAATCATTAAAAACATTTTCAGCACAAATGAAAGATTTGATATTATAAATCTCCTTGAAAAAATAGCAATAGTACAGTGATAGAACAACTGCGGCTGTTCTTTTGATTAATATATAATTAAGAGTTCACTGTTAGGTGGTGTTGATAACTTCTGAGTTAGCCAGCTAAATGATTTGAATATGGATCTCCTAGTCTATATAAATCCCACCATCGTAAATTGTGGATTCTTGAGTTGATCCTTCTAGAGGCAGCATATCTTTTTACTGCTCCTGTTCATTTAGTTTCCTAGGGAAAGACTCTAGGGTCTCTAGGATTGTGACCTGGTTAAGTGAAGAAGGCAGAGTGCTGTTCCCTAGCTTTGGCTATGGTTGTTGGAAACTTTCTTTTTTAAGGAGAAGTTTTTTTCCTCCCTTCCAGCCTCTTGTTTTTGTTTTCCCCCTTTTTTTTTCTTAAGAAGCTGCTCTGCTTTATCTGAGTTCCCTAGGGCCTGGGGCTTAGCTTTTTGTAACATCTTGAGGAAGTGGTATCTCTCGCATATAGAGAATCATAAAACCGTCAGTGTCCTCATAGAGGAATGAGTCAACATTCATTCCCAGCGAGGAGGAGGAGTGTGAAGGAAGGAGAAGACCAGTGGCACCAGTCAGGTGTACCCACCATCATGTCAATGAGATCAACAAGGGAAGAAAAGACCATAAAGGTACCACCTAGGTATGGACTAAAGGGAGGGAGAAGTACAGGAGAGGTATGACAAATGGAATTTGAACCTAACACCTCTAAACTGATTTAAATTCCTTATCCACCAGCTACTGAGAGGAAGTTTAGAAACTACTTCAATGATTGGCACGGAGAAGGAAGAAAACTTTTCATTGGGATTTGCTCTAACATATGTTACTTTACTGGAAGTTTACGTCACAAATTTATTGAAGTTCTAAAGTGTAAAAAAGACTTTCGTAAATAATTGAGAGCTATAAAGAAGCTGCTTATCCATTTTTCCATGCTTAATCAGTAAAAGCTTAAGTTGTAAACCTCATCAGCTTCCAGCTTGATTATTAGTAGAGGTGGGCATTTGTTTTTAATAAACTGGGAAATATCACTGGTATTTCCTATTTTGTTGCATTTTGGGAATAAATTTTTTTTAGGGGGGGAGGCTTAAAATAAAGCACATCATAAAAAAACTCCCCATAACCTCCCCACATGTGCACCCCCCCCCCAACCACCCTGACACTCACCAAAAATCCCTGGTGGTCTAGCGGGGTGCCCAGGAGCGACTCATTGGCACATAGCCCTTGTCATATGATAGGCACAAAAGTCAGCCGGCACCATTTTGACTAATGGTAGCCCCTGGTCTAGGAGGAGGAGAATGCTCCCGACACCCGCTAGACCACCAGAGAGTTTTGGTGAGTCCCGGGGGGGGGGGCTGGAGTGAGCAGGGGGTTCCACATGTTGGGGGGGGGCTCCATATTTTAATAAATGGGAAGAGTTGGGGGCGGGTTCTGGTTTTTTTTAATTTTTTTTTTTTTTAATGAAATGGGACCCAAAATAGTCCACCCCCCCTGAACTGAAAATTAAATCATGGCAAAATTTTTGTAGGCCACCACCCCTAATTATTAGTGCTGTTTACAATGGACTTTAATATTTGATTGAGAACTACGCAACGCACTCGACCTAGAAGAGTAATCTTCCCCCATCAGGGAATTCTGGGTAACCAAAGAAAAATAACATGAGGAAAGGACTGCATTATCCTGACTTAAATTTGAGGTGTGGTTTCTGGGGCCCTATCCTGGGATTCACTATCCACTAGAAGCCATTGGGAGGATTTTCTGTGGGCTTGATTTATTGGGTATGAGGAATTCTGTAAGATTTTACCTGTGAAATTCAACAGAAAAACTGTGGGAGAAAGAGCAGGGCCTCTGTGTTTGAAAAGCCTTATTTTGCTTAAGACACTGAGTAACGAAGAAATCTTTTTGAAGTTTTTTAACATCTCTCCTTTGTTTCTGGACTGTGCTTTGTTTGTACATGCTGTAATTTGATTAACTTTTAGCAGCCTTTTCTTCTGTTTGGAGCACAACTTTGTGTGGTCTTTGCTTTTTCTGGAGGTAATTTCTTCTCAGTGGCCTTGCAGGAATGACCTGTCCCTATTCCTCAGAACCCAGAACTTTTTTCACGAGCCTGGTTGAGTGGTCCACTGTTCTCCAGGGCCGGGGAGCTGACCCCCTCCCCGGTGAAGGTGGGATTACATAAATAAGTCCTTCAAAATTTCTTTTGAGCTACATATCGCCAGCAAAGTCAAAACTGATTTTTTTTTTTTTATAGGTCTAGGATGTGTTTGAGGCTGAATCTGAAGTACACACTGAGGTGGAAATCATAATTTGTGTCAGTTCAGTGCAAAATGGTTTGCTTGTATAGTAGCACTGAAAATAACTCTGTAAATATATTGCAATAACACTGTATTATTTAGCACTGCTTTGACACTGCAGATATAAGGTGTGCTAAAAAAGATAAACTACATTAATAGCACTGAATATCCAGATTTATCACTGCTTTACTACTTCAGCCTTCATTAGGTTATTTATATTCTTAAACACAAACGTTTTCTCTAGTGCTGCATGCACAGATTCTTAATCCCGCCGGAGAACACAGCTATTTTATGAATACAAGCATGTATTTGTAGTAGACAGTCTAAAAAAAACTGCACTCTAAATAGTCTTCAGCCTCCTTTTTTTTTTTAAATTTGTTTTTGCATACTTATATATGTGGTTTATCCATAAGAACATATGTGTGGTTTAGCCAAGGAGCTTGTAAATTCATGTCCACTTATTCTGACTGTCTGACCCTTCAGCAAGTCCTTTTGTCTCTATTTGGGGCCAATGTATTAAGCTATGAGGGAACTCACAGCAACGAGCTGGAACTGAGAGAAGTTTTTCTTGCAGCGCTAGCTCATTAAAATATTTATGCAAATGATGCCAGCGATTTTCCCACAAAAATTGTGAGAAATTGCTAATTTTTCACAGAAAACTTACACCACTCTGTAGTATACTTGCTTTGCCAAAATTGCCTATTTGCATTTTTTTGTATAAATTTACCATTACAAAATTGCTAATGAGCTGATTAGCATGGTTTTTCATCTCATTAATGATTTAGCATAAGTTTTGCAAATGACTTTAGAAATGCAAAATGGAGTGCATTAAATATTGCAAACTCGATAGCTCATACTATTTGCCTTTATAATGTGTGTAAACACATTTGTGGCTTAGCACAATTGGCCACTAATAAAAATTGTATTTATGCTCTGCTTTCTGGAAGCTCTCACACTTTCTGTGTTCATAGAATTGTGCGTCCAGCGCATTTCACTTCAGAGACACAGCTGCATTTGTTTTTTGGGGGGAGGGGGGTACTGTGTTGGGCGCAAGGCGCTATGAAAATCGTGATGCTGGCTGCTTTCCAAAACATGGGTCAAATCTGAAAGCTTTTCCCAGGAATTAGAGAAATTTAAGAAACCCCAGAAACTCCCATGGTATATCTGTGCATATGGGTGTTAACTCCAGTTATTGAAAGAAGAGACTGGAAATAGATGTGGATATAGCAATTACTATGGTTGCCTAGCAACCTGCAAAAATATGCTCTTAAATTATTGTGTTTGCATCCGTTGGATGTGGGTGTGAGAGAACCTTGCATTAGATTTATAGTTTGAGATGCTTTGTAACACATTTGAATGACAGTAGGGCTTCAGTTAATGGCTTTTTTTTTTTTTTGCCTTGAGGAATCAAAAACCTCTGTGGGATTTGAAAGTCCTCAAGTTTCATGTGGAAGTGAATGCAATTGTTCCTTACATTTGAAACTCAAAATGTATCTCTCTTGTTCTTTAGATGGCACAGGTGTATTTGAGTATTTTATAGACCACCTTTCTACATCAGTGATCAAATAGAAAAATTATGCAGACATAATAATACAAATAGTGATGACTCAGTTACTCGGGCTGATTTGCACATGCTGACAGCCGCCAACTCATTCGTGTGGATAGACTGTCACATTCTGATGTCTATGCCGACTTACTGTCTCACCTTACTTTCTCTCTTCCCTGCCTACCATTCATATAATATCTCTTTCTTTGGTCTCCCTTCCTTATGTCTTTCTGTCACCTCTCTTCATACCTCCCCTCTGCATCTGTTTCTCATCACTTCCATCTCCTCCATGTTATCTCTCCTTTTTTTTCTTCCTTTCTTTCTAGCATATATATTAACATAGTTAAATGACTGTAGATAAAGACCAAAATGGTCCATATAGTCTGCTCAGCAAGTGTTTTAGCGAAGTAGCACTGCCCTACATTGTCTTTCTACAAGACAACAGAGCAAAGCACAAAAACCCACAGAAAAATATTTCAGCAAAACAAAGAACGGTTGAGAACAATGGTATCATATATATGTAAATGTACAATAGTGATGTCACTATTCAGACACTAATGGTGATGACTTGATAATCACTTATTATTGGTCATGAAATACAACCCAGGATATATGTAAAGTAAGTCCAAAAATAGTCAATTTTTTTTAGGTATTTGTTGCACGTGAAAACATCTTATCTTCTAAAGTTCACTATAAACATGAGTGTAATGCTATAAGCGATAAGACTTTTCAGTTTTCCAAATCACCATAATGAGAATGCGTTACTGGCTGGCAGCGTTAATCCTCTAAATAAATGATACTTATCTTGTTTCAAATAAATCCAAAAGATGAATTCAAGGTGTTAAAATCCATAAAACCATCTGACTCCAATGTTTGGGCAACCTCCATTGCCTGTCTCAGGGGTTACAAAATTTGTAGCATCTGAATAATGAAACGAGAGATTAATATCAGTGACTCATAGCAAAGTTAGAAGATACTGAGCAATAATAGTGGTGTGGCAAGATTTACAATATTACTGCATTTGACTGGAACAAATGACTCCTAATGTCAAATTGGTATGTTAAGTGAGTATCTCTCTTTTTTTTTTTTAACCTCCTTTGTATAACATTTTAAACCTATTGGCAACTCGCATCTAGATCAATATTGTACATAATAGTACATGCTTAGGCCTAAGCATGTACTATTATGTACAATATCCAATGAAAAAAGTCATCCAAATGGCCAATCAGAATTCACTCTGATGAACATAAACATGCAGGAAGCTCAAAGGATGAAAAAGTAGCCAATAAAAATACATTCAACCAAATAAAACCTACAAATGTCCAAAAGCAGCATGTTAAAAAGCCAGACCAATCAACTTCCTTATTTACAGATCTTTCATCCTTATGATCTAAAGCGTAGATCCATTTCTGTTCATGGCATAGTATGTTAGTCACCTCCCTGGGGAATCTTCTAAGATTTCTTTAATATTGCAAACTGCACAGATTCAAAATTACGCTGGTACACTAAACAGTGCTTTATTAAATAAGCCTCACAGTTCTTGTGTTTAATACAGTTACAGTGTTCTGTCATTCTTAAATGTAATGTTCTAATTGTTTTCCCCACATAAATCAGCAAACACGGACACCAAATTGTCAGCATCTCTTACCATCTGTATGCCGACGACATACAATTCTATTTCCAACTAGGCATGACTGGAATTCCACGTTAAAATTCATCGAACTTTGCTTAGCCATTTTTTTTTTTTAACTGTGGATATCTCATAACAAACTCAGTTTAAACCTGACACAAACTGAAATAATGATTCTAGGCCATCCTCAATTTGAAAACATTTCCAACTCTGTTCTCCTTGACAGTATATCCAGTAACATTTCCAAACAGGTTCGTAATCTTGGCATTATATTAGACACTAGACCCAGTCTGTCAAATTCTCATTTTACAAACTTTGATTACTTAAACGTATTAAGCCACTACTTGATCCCACTGTTTTCCGTACAGTATTTCAATCCCTGATACTCGCAGGATTGGACTACTGTAACTCTCTTTATTTAGGTCTATCTCAATCAGCTCTACACCCACTTCAACTTGAGCAAAATGCTGCTGCACGGCTACTTTCTAACCGCAGACTACATGATCATATATCTCTGGTTCTCTTTCAGTTACACTGGCTAAATGGCATATTCAATATAAAACCCTGACCATAATACACAACCTCATTCATAATAACAACACTTCTCCATATTTATATATTCCATGTCGAAATCTTAGGTCAAAAAATCAATTTCTTGTACAAATCCCATTCCCCAAATCAGCCAGATTGGTTATGACATGTGAGCATGCCTTTTCCATTGCAGGCCCAATCTTATAGAACATGTTATCCCTCGATCTCAGATTACTATCCAATAATAAAGGCTTCAAAAAAGCTCTAAAACGTCACCTTTTTAAGCTCGCTTTTCCGGATCTATGCAAAACAGTATCTCAATAAGCTTAGTTCTTTCTCTTTATTTTCTATTGTACAATTTTTTTTGTTTCAGGTTATTCCAATTTTATTTATTGCAGTTCTCTTTTATTCTTTTATATTAATTTATTCTTTTATGTCCTTCTACCTTATGTATATTTTCTTTGTAACATGCCCTGAACATTGGAGGGTGCGGGAAATAAATACTTTAAAATAAATAAATAAATACACAACACCATCAATATTGCATGTGGCAAAAGGAAGACAATTTTGAAAAATGAGAATGAAATGGGGGAACTGGTAACAAATCACTGTTATAAAATTGGGTGCAATAGAACATGTACCACAAGCATAATGACCATTTAATGAAGTTCCAGTTTGAGATTCTCTAGACGGGGTTTCAAAAAAAGAAGCTGTAAACAGAGTCTTTGATATTAGGACCTCTCTTGAGGGGAGATTCTGGGGGTATATCAAATACTAGATGTATCATCACTACTTCCCTGAGTTTCCTAATTCTATGCTGAATTTGATAGGTTGCTGAAGAAAACAGCAACACACATGCAATATGAGTATTGGAAGTATATAGTTGAGGTTGAAGTATAAGATCCCCGTTGGCCCACCATACACAAGTGCAAGCTCATTTGATGTATTGCTATGGATAACTACGCTGTGAAAAAAAAAATGCTTCTTCATACCTGAGGCATGTTGTTTAAAGTCAGAAAGATTACAATATATAATCTACAAAATCGGAAGAACCTGCCCACAGGTAATCACTATTTCAAACTATGGGGAAGGCAACCTTTGTAATTTAATAAAGTATTTCTGTCTGTGGGTTTTCTATATATAGAGAACTTAAAAGCTCCTTGTTCCGGAGAGATAATTATATCCAAAAAGGATACCAATGATTTGCTCATGTTATATTTGGTGTTCAACCATGCAGAAAAAGGCTGTAATGTACACTGATCTCCACTGTAAGATATGATCCTTAAAAGGGGCACTGTGCCAACTATTCTTCAAATTGCCCTGCATACAGGTTAGATTCACTGAGGACCATAGTGGCCCCTATAGCTACATCTTTGACCTCTTGAAACAATTTCTTATTAAACATAAATTTAAATATCCTATTTATTGCAGTTTTCAAAATCATGTCACGCAAACCTTTCTCCAAGAAAAAATAATAAATACAGTTTGTAAACAAATACTAAATAAGATAACATTAAACAGAAGGTCAAAGCATAGTTGCAAGCTACTTAATTAGTCCACAACATGGTGAGTGGAGAATGAAGCTGAAAATTAAAAACAAGGAAAGAAGACAAAAGACAAACAGATGGTGAATTGTCATAATCCTAATACATAGCACCTAATCATCCCACATCTGACTTTCCAGATCTTTCTTCCAGAAGTTTCTCTAAAGGGGAAGGATCATAAAACATGATACATTTTACAGGAAATTTAAGGAAAAAAATCTTCCCTCAAGAAACAGTCTAACTCCGTAATGCCAAAAACATTTTTATTCTTTTCCTGAGTGCCTTGGCAAAGGTTTGGATAAACTCTAATCTTCTGCCTAAAGAAGAGAACAACTTTAGTTTTGAGAAAAGCTCTTAAAATCCAATTCCTACCAGGTTCTAAAATAAAAGAATCAACAAGGGTATTTCTCTTAACAGTTTCTCCCTGCGATTATTCCTGTTGTGCAGGCAGGAATATTAATCTCACTCAGGTCATGTCCTTTTCTTCCTGGTGTTCACACTATTTCCATGGTCACCTAGAGAGACTATGCATCTTCAATACTATTACCTTTAGTGCTTTCATCAACATGTACCTTCCTTCACTCTCCTTTATTATGCTTTCATTTGATACCACCTCTTCTTTTCCTTTTCTGGAGAAAACCATCTTACATACAGTTACAGACCTTTCCCTTCATGCAGGGAACACTCATACATGTAGGTGATGTCATCTGGTAGGACTAAATTGGCTCATCTCTCCAAGCTAATAGAGCTTTGAACTCTACTGAGCATGTCTGGGAGTTGCCTTGTAAGCTTCCTCTTTCATTTTTTTTATCTGAGCACAAGCATGGATGTACATAAGAACATAAGAAATTGCCATGCTGGGTCAGACCAAGGATCCATCAAGCCCAGCATCCTGTTTCCAACAGAGGCCAAAACCAGGCCACAAGAACCTGGCAATTACCCAAACACTAAGAAGATCCCATGCTACTGATGCAATTAATAGCGGTGGCTATTCCCTAAGTAAAATTGATTAATAGCCATTAATGGACTTCTCCTCCAAGAACTTATTCAAACCTTTTTTGAACCCAGCTACACTAACTGCACTAACCACATCCTTTGGCAACAAATTCCAGAGCTTTATTGTGCGTTGAGTGAAAAAGAATTTTCTCTGATTAGTCTTAAATGTGCTACTTGCTAACTTCATGGAATGCCCCCTAGTCCTTCTATTATTCGAAAGTGAAAATAACCGAGTCACATCTACTCGTTCAAGACCTCTCATGATCTTAAAGACCTCTATCATATCCCCCCTCAGCCGTCTCTTCTCCAAGCTGAACAGCCCATACCTCTTCAGCCTTTCCTCATAGGGAAGCTGTTCCATCCCCTTTATCATTTTGGTTGCCCTTCTCTGTACCTTCTCCATCGCAACTATATCTTTTTTGAGATGCGGCGACCAGAATCTTACACAGTATTCAAGGTGTGGTCTCACCATGGAGCGATACAGAGGCATTATGACATTTTCCGTTCTATTAACCATTCTCTTCCTAATAATTCCTAACATTCTATTTGCTTTTTTGACTGCTGCAGCACACTGAGCTGACGATTTTAAAGTATTATCCACTATGATGCCTAGATCTCTTTCTTGGGTGGTAGTTCCTAATATGGAACCTAACATCGTGTAACTACAGCAACGGTTATTTTTCCCTATATGCAACACCTTGCACTTGTCCACATTAAATTTCATCTGCCATTTGGATGCCCAATCTTCAAGTCTTGCAAGGTCCTCCTGCAATGTATCACAGTCTGCTTGTGATTTAACTACTCTGATGTGCATTCTATCTCCTCTTATTTTTTCACAAAACTTCTCTTCTTTGGCAGGTTTGCCTTATAAAACTTTCTTCATCACCTCACTGCCTTTGCAGCCTCATAGCAGCACTTTTCAGTGTTACTAAAAAAAAAAAAAAGCAGAAGCATGGCCATACCTGCCATCACATACGGCCAGATGAAGAAGTTAATAACAGTAAGCGAGTTCAAAAATTGTATTTATGGCAAAATTTTGTCCCTCACCCAGGATCAGTGTTACCAGTGTCTCCTTGGTCGTCTTCAGGTACTTGGATACTCCAGCTGAACCAGAGGCCCTTTCAGTTCACATCATCAGTATTCTACAGATAAGAATGTGGGAAACTCCAATTTAGGGCACTGCCCCGGATGATGACGTCGCTGGATCCCGGTATTTAAGGCCGGCCCAGTCAGTGCTTCCTTGCCTTGGCAACAGGTCTCCACACTAGTCGTGTATCTAGTTGCTTGTTCCTGAGTTTCCTCCATGTTACGGATTCGTCTGCGTTCCTGTTCCTGGTACCCGTTCCTGCTCCTGTGTTCCGTATCTACTCTGCTTGTTGCTACTGACTGACTCCTGGCTTTGACCACTGCTTCATCTGACCATGCTACCTCTTGTCTCCTGGCTTTGACCTCTGCTTCGACTGACTACGATCCTGCCAGTCTCTTGGTTTGACCTTTGCTTTGCCTGACCATTCTCCAGCTGACTTCTGGTTTTGACCCACGCTTGTCTTGCCACTTTTCCTTGCCTGCTGCCTGCCTTGACTTCAGCCTGCTCTATGACGCTCCTCTTGTTTTCACTCTGGACTTGGCCTCTCAGACTGCGGCCTGTTCTTACTCGGGCGCCCTCTGTCTGCCTCCTATTCTCATTGGTGCTGGGTCTCCAGCACTCCGCCTCATCCAGCCAGCCCTGGTACCCTGGGGAATGAGGGCTGGTATTGGCGAAGCTCCAGCTGGCCTCCGTCAGTCAGCCAGCTCCGCCTATCGAAGGTGGGGACCCGTAGGGGTTGCCCTGCGGGTAGCATCAGGTCCACCTCCTGCGCATTACCGCTGGATGGTACCACCCACATATAATAGCTAATTTATCCTGCTGTCCACGGAAAACACTATTTACAGTAAGCAAATTTGCTTTCTAATGTCCTATTCTCGTCTGATTCAGGTTTATACTTCAACCTGAAACAGCTGTTTTTCTCTTTTTTTTCAGTAGTTCTTTTAGTTTTCAGGTCTTTTAGTTCTATTTTTCAGTTCTTTACTTGCTTCCAATATTTTCCTTCTTTTTTGGACAGGCTATTGTTTTTCCATTATATAAGAAAATCCTCTTCTTGAGCTCTTCCTTCCTGCCAAGTATTGATCCATTTCACATCTCTCTCTTATCCTAAAACCTTGGAAAGGGCTTTTCATTTCTATCTTTCCTCATTTCTTTTTTTGTTTCAATTATATTCGATCCCATCCAGTATGATGTTAGATGCAGTCATTCCATTGAAACATGCCTTCCTAATCTACACCTGTTATGGCTTCTCAGGATTCTATTGTTACATTCAACCTTTCCTCAGCTTTTGGTACTGTACACCACACCATACTCCCCCCCCCCCCCCCCCCCCCCCCCCCCCCCCCCCCCCCCCCCCTTGGTGTCTGACCTAAATATTCCCTGCTACGATCGAAGCGTATTATATCTTTTTCTGTCTCTGGCAGAGATGCTTAACAACTGATCATCACGTCTTTCTTGCCACCTTTTATGTATCTGAATACTGGACTGGTATCCACAGTATTTCGGTCTACTTTTCTCCGGGCTGAGTATACCCAGCTCTATCCACTTGTCCTCATAAATCATATTTAGACTTCTTATTTGTTTTGATCTTGTTTGGATTTTATCTAATTTGGCTGATCTCTGATGACATGGATCCAGTTTTCATGTGTATGAAGTTTATCTAAATAATTTAAATAACTATCCAAACTAGAATGTACCATTTGCAGGTTCCTCATAATTAATAAAATCATGAGGAACCAAATTTTGTAAAACTATTTTATTATGCTAACTAGAACTGGAAGAATCTAGCTTGATTTCACTAGAAATACTGTAATTCATCTTTTTTTTTTTTTTGCTATAAAAATGACCACTTTTCTGCTATTAATGTTCATCAATAAAAGTAAATGGTTATAGCAAGTTGGGTTCAACTAAAATGTCTGTCCCCCTTTCCCTTAAAGAAAGGAAAAAGTAGTTCCAGAGAACATATACAGGATTTTTTTTTCTTTTACATTGCATTTTCTTTATAGATCTTTTGATTCTTTCTCAGTACTCTCCCTGATTCCTAGTAGTAGGCTAATATAAAGTCTGGTACTCTGTCTCTGAAATGTGGAACAGCTACCCCATTGCAACAGTAGGCTCCTGTGACAAATTTCCAGCATGCAATGGGGTAACTCTTCTCTTTGTCAAGCTGTCTGTTGCTGATAGTTAATGTGAGTACTAGAAAAGCACTTAAAAGCATTGTTTTGTTTCATTTTTTTCTCTTAAAAAAGTAAAACGTACTCCTCAAGGCTCTCCTTTTCCTGGCAGAGATGGTAAGAGGGATGGCTGTAATCAAGTAGGGATATTTATTTATTTATTTATTTATTTATTTAAGAGTTTTTTTTATACCGTCATTAAGTTATTTACCATCACAACGGTTTACAATAGGGCACCTATATCAAAGAATATGAGTGTAAAATTTAACTTTTAGGGGTAGATTTTATAAATTTACGCAAGTGCGTACAAAAGTAAGCTGGATTTTATAAGATACGCACGTAGCCGCGCGCATCTTATAAAATCCGGGGTCGGTGCGCGCAAGGGGGTGCACATTTGTGTAACTTGCGCGTGCCGAGCCTGGCGCACGCTGCCTGTTCCCTCCGAGGCCGCTCCGAAATCGGAGCGGCCTCGGAGGGAACTTTCTTTCCACCCCCCGGCCCTATCTAAACCCCCCCCCCCCCCCACCTTTGTTGGCAGATTTACGCCTGCTGAAAACAGGTGTAAATCTGCGTGCGCCAGTGGGCTGCTGATGTGCCATCACCCGACCTGAGGGCTGGTCCGGAGGCCTCGACCACGCCCCGGGCTGGCACCACGCCCCCAGACACGCCCCCCTTTTACGAAGCCCTGGGACTTACGCGCGTCCTGGGGCTGTGCGCGCGCTGGTGGCCTATGCAAAATAGGCGCGCCGGCGCGCAAGTGCCCTGCGCGCGTAAATCCGGCCGGATTTACCCGCGCAGGGCTTTTAAAATCCGGCCCTTAATGTATGATCAGTCTTGCACCTATCCCAGAATTCTTGAGAAACAGTTGAAGGGGAAATGCCATCAAATATTTTCCAAGCCCCAAAGTTTGCCAAGAGAGGTGAGATCTGGGAAAAGAGTGGCAGCATTGGGAGCTGAGAGGACAGGCCCATTGGGCACTGATAGAACCAGAAAGAGAAGCATGTTGTGAATAGTGAGGGTGGCTATGGTGGAAGCCAGGAAGAAAGGAGAGATGATGAGAGAGGCCAATTGGGGACTGAGGGACCCCCAACCTTGCGCGAGTCTTCGCTGTTCTCTCAATGTTTCCCATCTGGTGGCTCCTGCCAAACTAGCAGCTCAATGCAAATAATCCCTAGAGTGGTGGGGCCTACCAAACCATGTCAGTGTCCAGAACTACCAGAGTGTCGAAAAGCACTGGGCTACGAATGTGTTGGGATCCACTAGGGCTGCCAGAGATTTGGAGACAGGTTTGTCTGCAGTAGTGCTTCTTGGTATTCTTCTGAAAAGCTTGGTATTCTTGGTATTCTTCTGTAAAGATTCCAACATCCCTCATCACTGCTCCCAAACTTGGGCTTTTTCTGGAAATTCATAATCCTGTTTTTTTCCAGATTGACCAGTAGGGCCCATGATTTACAGTAGGTCTCTAGCAGATTTAGGTTTTTTCCCAAACCACCTGTGTTATGGGATGAAATGACTAGATTTATCAGGGGCTGACCCAACTTCCAATTGGGGGAAGGGGGGTCACACTATGCCCGGCCAAACGGGCACCTGAGGTGCATCCTGATCCACAAAATACACGCTGTGACAATTGCCAAGTTGCCTCCCTCCCCCCCCCCCAAGACTGTGGCAAGAGGGAGCAAAGATAGGCAGTTCCTGGCTGCAGAGACCAATGTAGACGTGAGACTCTTCTGTTGCCATTTTAAAGTGGCAAATTCATGGAGGGGGGGGGGGGCCCTGAATGTATGACTATTTAACAGCTGACAGCCTCGACACGTAGGGTGGGAACATCTCATACATTTTTTCTGCCTCATTTCCTGCAAGAGGTTATAACAAATGTAGCGGGAGTCTAGTCTGTCTGTCTTTATGGCTGGAATGGGCCGACCCTCCACCTCAAGTTTGTTCCACATATGTGAGATGGTTCACCTGGCTTTTTTATGGACCAAGGTGGGGTGTCACTTGGCAATCAAGGATTGAATTACAGGACAATGGCTGGAGGCTCGGCTTTCATGGCCAGGCACACATCTTGAACGATAGAAGTCTAGCATTTAGAGCCAACTTCCTACAATGTGATGTTGCGGCTTTTCAAAAGCATAAGCAAATTGACTGTAGAACTATATGTGTCCAGTTAGGGATGAGGTCTGACCCCCACATGCCAATACAAGATTTAGATATATTAATGCTTATAGCATTGTAATTTGAGTATATCAATTCTCTTCATGTAAGCTGTTTAATGTTGAAGTATGGTGTGGACATGCTTGTCCAGTATGTAAGTTTTTTTTATAACAACCCATGTGTTGATCTGAAATCTTTGGGGAGAGTGGAAGGGTTGGGGGGATGCGGGGGTAAGTAGAGTCGACAGTGTCAATGTTGTGACTTGCCATGTTCATACAGCAGGCATTTGATCTCCAAGTTATTTCGTTTAAATCCTGGGACACTATTAGTGCCTTCACCAGCGTAGGAAGATTATTGATGTGGATTTTAAAGAGGGTAGGACTGAGGCCACATCCCTGTCGCCTCCCATGCTCACCTCTGAATCTTTATGTAGTTTATCTTTATCTTAAAGCTTTCATGGATGATAAAAGGGATCATCAGACTTAACTTAGCCAAAATCCCTTATTCTGACCCTGGCAATATGCATAGCAATTCCTATGAAAGGTGCACACTAGTGTTGCATGCAGAAAAGGCAGGTGGTTGTGTCGTCAGGATGGGTTTGATGTGTGGAAATGTTGCTTTGGTTCTCCGTACCTCATGTTGCTCCCCAAATATTTCTGTTTAGAGATGCCACTGTGCCTGAGGGTAGGGATCTTCCTGTCTCTCCACCCACCTGTGATACTGATGGGCCTCAGTTCTGTGGGGTGACAGGGAGACATGAGGGCTTTGTCAAGGATGTCTGGCAATCTCAGTTAAATTGGCTGTTTACATTGTCTGGTTCCTACTATACCCAGTCACTGAATAAACCAGACAAAAAAATAGATTTTCTGGTCCAAAATTAGACAGTTGGCAGTCCTGTTCCTGGAGGAAACAAAGGACAGGATAGCTCTAGACTGCTATACATGAATTGTAATTCCTCCATTGTGGCTTATGTCTAATGTTTCAGGTTTTAATCTCTCTAAAGGGATGGATCAGTGTAAACAGGAAAACAGAGCAGCATTCATCAGGGTCTAAGGCAAAGTGACGAAATGCATTGCCAATGTTTCCATCCTCTTTTGGGATTTTCTTTAGGTCCTGATGTGAATAATTATGCATCTGCAGATGCATTTTTGCTTTGAAAGATTTTAGCCATAAGCAGCTGTGGGAGTGTGCTGCTGTGCTCATGTTGCTTTAAAATCAAATATTCAGTGATATCTATAAGAACCCTGGTAACCCACTCACCAAACAAAGATTCCATTAATAAGTGTTCAAGCAGATGTCATCATGGACTGGGCCCAAGATGCTTTTCTTCACAGGACAGGGTCACTATCCCTCTCAAATAACCTAGACTTGGATGCATGGTTCTTGAATATCCACTGGTAAATGCAAAAAGTCCCACATGGAATCCATTCCCAGGAAAATCATTCAGACTGGAAAGCAGGTTGGTATTTCCAATCGTGTCTGTGAGGATCCATACGAAGAGGGAGTGCCACAGCAGCAGACATACTCTCTTTTGAAGAGTCCCCCTGTTAGTATGGCACATTGAATCTCCATCACCCAACATCAGAAATCCTCACCCATTCTGAGGCTTGGAAATAGTTACTTAATCTATCCTTTGTCATCACACCCTTTCCACAAGAAAGAGATGACTCGTTAAGTCTTCCATGTGGTGAATCCTCTCAAAGAATTAGAAAATCACAAGATGGGTCTGCATGATGCTCCTAGTGGCTGTTGGTGAAGGCCAAATATAGGAGCTGGAAAGTAGATGAGAAATCTCCTCCATGCTAGAAAAACCAGAAGCCCAGCAAAACAGATGCAAACACTGTGGCTTCTCTAGCAGACTGAACATAATCTAAGCTTCCCCTAGAGCCTTTGCCACTTGCTTACATGCCAAGGGTTTCCAGGATCAAACCACAGAAGTTTAAAGGCATAATACAATTAGGAGCACTATAAGCCACAAGACATCAGTACTACATTAAGGCGCACAGTACTTCTACAGTACCTTTTTTTTTTTTTTTTTAAACAATCCTTTCTCTTGCACAGGCCTTCAAACTGGTTTCATTTCAGAACTTGTTTTAGCATAAATAAACTGTAATCTATGAATTTTTAATAAAACACTGATGTGCGTGCTCTCTCCTTTTCTGGGTGCACATACAATTGACGATACCAGGGGCAGAACTGGTTGAAAATGACTTTGTCTACACTAGAGCATTACTAGTTGTGAGACAGAAAATGCTGACCCAACTGGCCCTGCCCATACAGCGAAGTTCTTCACATTGTTGATACTGTCTAATACACAAGCTATGGGATCCTCTCATTTTATGTATTCATTTTTGGTTACCTAATTTTCAGTTTTGGGGGAAAAAATTCAAAGTGGGTAACAATCTAATTTATATAAAAATACAATTCAAACAAAACTAATAAAATCACAAAAGAAGGTGCAGTGTGCAACATTTGGATTTTCTGCTTGGCAAGGACAATTTTGCTTAGGACAGCTAAATTATTTGAAAGTTATCGAGAAAATATTCATTTTTACAAACAGTTTGAGATTTTATTAACTAAGCTGATACCAATATTTAATCAAATTTGAACGTTTGAATGTTAATCAAAAAACCATTTTTGATGTAATCCTTGAAATGTCAAGATCACAATATTTTCTTGGATGGTAGTGATTCCTTTTGATATCTAAGTTGAAACTATGCTCCTGGAATGTTAAAGGGCTGAATAATCCATTTGAAACGAGTAGAGTGCTCATGGCCCTGAGGAAAACACATTTTTGGCACAGCTTTCCTTCAAGAAACACACTTAGTATTGTTTGGAACATAGTAACTTGATGCCAGGCTGGATTCTGAAATGTCACCTGACTTCTTACGGGAAAAGAAGAAGAGGGGCTACCAATTCCAATGGCCAAGGGAATAAGTATTGTATGTAAAAGAAGGGTTAGTGATATTGAGGGTCAATAATATATTAATAAAAGGAAGTCTTGATGGGTTAAAAGTTACTTTGATGAATATTTGGGTAGAATGTTGAATCAAAGTCCCTTTTTTCAAGATTTACAACATATGTCAGAAAAGGAAAGGGACAGCTCTAGTGAGAGGGGATTATAATATGGTTTTGACTCATAGCATGGACAAATCAGGGCTTAATCCCCTTGTGATGCCGTGTGAGTGGTCTTGGGCTTTAGAAAGGACTGGAGGATAGAACAATCTGGACTCTAGCCTTTCTCCACAGAAAAAATATTTTATTCACAGTGCAGCAAAAACAGCATGCTTACCTCAGCATCATAAATCAAGACTTCCAACATACACAGTTGCAGCAAGATGTCTGCCTTCCTCTGTTCCCCCCTGGGTCTGCTTGTAAATCATCTGCACAGAGAAATGCCCTAGGATCAGGATACCCTTCTGGGCTGTGACTTTAGGTGGACCAGGCTAAATGTCTGATCCTGGTCTTATGTCTGGTTCTGGTCTTTTAAGGGGGTTTTGAAATACACCCCTTTATGCTCCTTTCATGCCCCTCAACCTTCCACTAATAGTATGCTAAAGACAGAGGTTTGTCAAAGATTTTGAAAAAGTGTATGAGAATTGGTGGATGTCTGGCATATTGTACATCCCAAAGATAGTGACGACTTTTTTTTTTTTTTTTTTTTAGTACCATGGGGTTCCATTAATCTACTCTTTAGTGAAATATCTGATTATATGAGTTGTTGGATAATAAAATTAGCATCAAACAGAATTAATACTTTTTTGGTACATCATCGGTTTGGGATTGGATTCTTAAAATAGACTGTTATACTCAACTGGTGTGTCTCATGTTTCCTTTTAGAATAACAGGAGAGCATGGAATGCAGATGGTTTTGATGAAAGACAACCCAAGGCCCTATCCCTTGAAAGATCATGCCAATTGTTTGGGAAATAGTGTAGTGCAGGTTATATAGCATCGTGAGGGATGAGGAAAAATATGTAGGTTTCCCGGAGGAAGAGTGCATAAACTGTTATTAACCAGATAGATTTGGGGAAAGTCACTATTTCTCCCTGGGTGTTAGCAGGGATCTATCTACTATTTGAGATCCTCCCAGATACTTGTGACATGGATTGGACTTGATGGACCCTTCGGCCAACTCAGTATGTTAGTTCTTATGTTAATGTTGAGACACAAACCAGAACAAAACATTAACAACCTCACAAGGGGGGCTCTAGAGCACCAATTTAATTAGTAACTATGGGAAACAAGTGCATATGAATGAATTTGTGGAGGGTGGAGAGAAGTGAAATTGGAATTCTAAATATCTTAGATCATGCATCATTTTCTGTATTTTGGAGAAAGGAGAAGAATCTTATTATAGGAATGTATAAGGTGTGCTGGGTAGAACACACTTTTATCTGCAGTTGTGTACACATTTTTGGTGCACAAAACTTTATTCCCATTGCAGCAAGGAGTTTTGAGCACAAAAGAATTGTGTGTGCAGAACAATGTGCTACAGGTTAGCGCCCCCAATGTAAATTTCAGAAAGGTGTGCTGGCTTAATTTATGGACTCTTTACACTGGAAATCTTAGTCTTGGTCAGCCTTGGAGTAAAGTTTCCAGCACTAGTGTTAGTCATTTGGGCTGATTGGGAGTTTGTGCTGTGGGGGACCAGCACTCCAGATATATGCACATAAAAGATGATTGCAACGTTGCTCACAAAGATATTGAAAAGGACCGGTCCCAACACAGATCCTTGTAGCACTCCACTTAACACCATTCTCTCTTCAGAGTAGGTTGCATTCATCATCACACGCTGTCTTCTATCCGTCAAGTGCTGCTCTTTTTGCTTTTATTATTGAGAACCAGATTGATTTCTTTTTTTCTCTTACTTTTGTTTACTTTTCTAACATATAGATTTGTTGCTTTTGTAATTGCTCCTTTTAGTTTGGCCCACTGTTGTTCCACCTCTCCCATTTTCATCCACTCTTCTAGTTCTACCTCCAGGTACATCCTTATTTTGACAAAGTCCGTATTTTTGAAATTCAAAACTCCGGTCTTCATGTGACTTCTCAGTGTCCTGTTTGCAATGTCAAACCATATTGTTTGATGATCTCTGGTGCTGACGAGGGCACCCACCCAGACATTAGAGACATTCTCACAGTTAGTGAGCACTAGGTCGAGTATAACACCCTACCTCATGGGTTCCATTATCATTTGTTTCAAGAGAGCCCCTTGCAGAGCATCCACCTTCGCTTTGCTTCTGATAGATTCCGCAGAAGGGATTCTCCAGTCTACGTCCGGCATATTAAAGTCTCCAACAATTAGTACTTCTCCTTTCCTTCCAATATTTTGGATGTCGTCGACCAGATCCCTATCCAGTTCTTCCATTTGAGTTGGAGGCCTGTAAATCACACTAGTAAAAATGCTACTCCTTCTTTTCTGGCCTTTCTGGCCTTCCTTAAGTTATAGCCCAGTATGGCCATATCCTAATCATGAGAATCCGTGAACCATGTCTCTGTAACAGCAACAATGTCCAAGTCTTCCTCCATCGTTAAGGCCTGCAGGTCTGGGATTTTATTGCCCAGACTAGGAGTATTTGTAGTCACAGCTTTCCAATTTTTTCCTTTGATTTGTTGTACTTTATATGTACCTTTTCTGCTTTTTTGTGCTGATTGATTTTGTTATTTTCTCCTCCCATGTCCTATATTGCTTGGGGGTAATGTCATTTTCATTGGGCATCTCCCACCACCCCAATTCTTTAGTTTAAATGTCTGATAATATATGATCTGAATTTCTCATGTAACATCTTTTTTCCTGTTATAGACAAATGTAGGCCATCCTTACCATATAGTCTTTTACTGCTCCATGTACGACCCCAGTCTCCAATATATCCAAAACCATTTTCTGTACACCAGGTTTTGAGTATGGAGGATGAATTTCTATATACAAGTCGATACAATGCAGCGAAGTAGCAACCAAAAGAAGTTGTTCGGTAAAGGGGATTCTTTATTAATATTAATACAATGTGTGGTAACCGGTAAAGCCCTACTCAGGCCGAGTTTCGCTCATGTGACCAAGCTGCTTCAGGGGCTTATTAATCAGACCAGCTTTCTCAAGGGTGTTATAAAGATAGCATTACAAATTACTTCTCTACCAGACACGTTGTTTCAATGAGATTTTGCGAATATATTCAATGTCACTTGTCCTCGGGTAAGTGCACCTTCAAACCAGAAGGGTGTTTGTGGTTTAAATGCCGCAGAAAATCTTATTCTTTTATGAGAAGATACATGTCCGCATGTGTAGGCGTGTCTATATCGTCAAACCGGAAGTGAGACGGTGAAACAATGTGTCTGGTAGAGAAGTAATTTGGAATGCTATCTTTGTAACACCCTTGAGAAAGCTTGTCTGATTAATAAGCCCCTGAAGCAGCTCAGTCACATGAGCAAAACTCGGCCTGAGTCGGGCTTTTGCCACACATTGTATTAATAAAGAATCCCCTTTACCGATCAACTTCTTTTGGTTGCTATATACAAAGCAAGGCCAGGATTTGGGGTGACTGTATCTTAGAATTTTTACGGTGGCCAAATAGGTAAAGAAGGTGATGGCAAAAGCCAGCAGGAAAAATGTGGTGATATTACCCCTGTATAAGTTTCTGGTAAGACCTCAGTTTGGAATACTGTGTACAGTTCTGGAGACCGTACCTTCAAAAGGATATAAACACGATGTAGACGGTCCAAGGGTGGCTACTAAAATAGTCAGTGGTCTTCATCATAAAACATATGGGGACAGATTTAAAGATCTAAACTTGTACCCTGGAGGAAGAGGGAAAAAAGGGGAGTTATGAAAGACATTTAAATGCCTCCAAGGAAGAAATGCATAAGAACTGGACTTTTTTCAATGAAAAGTAAGCTCTGGAATGAGGGGTAATGGGATGAGGGTGAAAGGGGTCAGACAGTAATCTAAGGAAATATTTTTTTACATAAAAGATAGGCGCATGGAATGATCTCCCTGTGGAAGTGGTGTGGACAAGTAAAGTATCAGAATTCAAGAAAATGAGGGACACATAGAGGATCTTTAAAAGTAGGAAGGGACTATGAAGCTGAGCAGGAGATGTGGGTGGGCAGACTGGATAGGCTGTATGATCTTTATCTGCCATCATGTTCTATGTTTACTGAGAGTGAATGGCATAAGGTATTAGAATATGGAGATTCTCTTTTTTTTAATTTTTTTTTTATTGTTGACCAAACCAAATCAAACACAGACATTTTCTTATTCTAATAAAAAAACAAAACAAAACAAGATATCAAACTCAATATGTTAGTTAAAGAATTTATCTTACCTATACATGACCTTATACTGGGTTGCGTCAAACCATTTTTGTTATTTCCCTTTCTGTTCTCTCACACACAAACATCCATTCCCCTTTCTTTTTTTCTCACCCTTCTGTTTTCTCCTTGCGATCTAACATGAGGTAAAATAAATACAGGGAGATTCACTCGAAAGAGGCCCTGAATATTCTGTAATAACTCTCACTAGGATGAAGTAATCTGAATGAAACAACGTGCAATGTGCTCCTCAGTATATGGAGCTTCAAACAAGCTGGGGATGCCCCTGTGGCGGAGAGATAAGGTAGGTACCGGACAGCCGTCATGACGTTTAACCTCTGATTGTGAGATGGAGCAATGTGTCTCACATCGGCAAAGAGCCGAGCAGAAATTGAGTCCTTTTTCAGCAACAGGGTAATTTCAAAGGGGCTTTGGCCACCATGATCACCAGATCTGACAATACCAGACTTCTTCCTTTTGGGGTATGCTCAAAGGAAAAGTCTTTTGGAACAAGCCTTGCACTGTGGAAGATTTGAAGGAAAGCATCCAACGTGGAATTGCTGCTGTTCCCTCCGATATGCTTGCAGACACGTTCCTGAACATGGAGTGTCGTGTCAAAATGTGTCTGGCGGGAAACGGCGATCACTTCTAGCACTGCATGTAATGCAAAAGATTACACATACGTCAAGGTATGTAGCATATTTTTTTGGTTCAGATTGCTTCATCCCAACGGAAGTTACAACAGAATATTTGGGGCCTCTTTAGAGTGAATCTCCCTGTATATAATGTTCAGAGATCCTATGTGCTTTGTTAGAGTGAGGGTAGTATACAGTCAACCCTAAAATGATGTGTTTTGGAAAAAGTGTGGGGAAGGAGGAAGATTTAGGATGCATATTATATTTTTGTAGGAAAATGAATGGATTCTGGAGGAAACCTTTCAGATTGGATTACTTCCGATTCAGGAGGATCCAGGAATTTTTATATTTGGCTTTATGGTTTTACTTATTGCCAGCTTTAAAGCAAAAATCGGGAGATATGAATGATTTGTGGAAGCCTGTGAAATATTTTATGTTGGTTTAATCTGATGTAACATGGGTCAAAGATTATTAGGTTTCTGATTTATTTCTGCATGTAGAAGGGGAGCAGGAGAATGTCTTTTTTGTTTTTGTATTGTAAGGGTAAAGATGGGGAGGGTTGTTAGTTTTTAGAAGGGTATTCCAATTTCTTAGGTGAGTATTCTTTCAGGGATGTATTCTTGTCAGTTATGGAATGTTAAGAAGAATGTAATCATTTTCTTCTGTTTATTATTGATTCCATAAAAATATAAATATAAAACACAGCTTTACATAAAACCTATATTCAGTATTTATAACTTTTTTTTGTTTTAGATTGACTTCCTTTGTCCATGATTTTCAGATCCCAAATTACAATCTCAAGTTTGATATGCATGTTTCTAAGCTTATAGTGCAAGCATGAAAATATTTGCATAGTAGTCAAATCTTTTGGAGGACCAGCAGTTTTATTGTGAATCCAGAAGTAATACAGGCTCTTCTGATTTTAGTTACAAGTGGGTCATTATCCAGTATTTGTAGGAGAGGAAAGTGGGATATATTTGAGTGATTTTTCAATTGATAAAATAGGCTTGAGTACAAAGTTTTGAGAGCATTTATAAAAGAGCATTATTCATTAAAAACAATTAGGCACCAAATGTTTAAAACACACACACTATTAAAGTCTTTGTTTAGGTCTGAATTAAAATCAGTTACTGGGATATGCAGTTATGTTGCTGTGCACAGTTTATGAAGCAGCCTTTTCTCAAAGTTAGGGGATATTAAGGAGGACAACTTAAGGTTTAAATGAGACTCCAAAAAAAAAAAAAGAATTTAATCTAAGGTTCAGTTCACCCTGCCTCTCCCCCTCCCCCCCCTTCCCCTTTCCCTAGAGCAGCGGTTCTCAACCGGTGTGTCGCGACACATCAGTGTGTCGCGGCTCCCGGTGTCCCACTGCCCCACTTGTGCTTCCCTTCTTCCCAGGGGCAGGGCTGAAGAATGGAGAGATGCTGCGCGCCACTGCCGGAGGCCAGGCCGAAGAATGGAGAGACACTGCGCACCACCGCCGGAGGCCAGGCTGAAGAATGGAGAGATGCTGCACACTACCGCCGGAGGCTAGGCCGGCGGGGCCAAAGAGCGGAGAGACCCTGCGCGCCGCCGGAGGTCAGGCCAGCGGCGGCTGATAAGCGGAGGCTAGGCTTATTGGGCCAAACAATGAGAAGAGGCTTCATGTGAGCTTGTGTGTGTGTGTGTGTGTGTGGTAGAATGGGTGCCTGGGTGTGTGAGTGGCAGCTTTGTGTGTGTGGTAGAATGGGTGCATGAGTGGCAGTGTATGTGTGAGCTTGTAAGTGCCAGAGCATGTGTGTGATTGAGAGAGAGAGAGACTGGTCAGAGGTGATGTGTTTCTGTGAGAGAGAGAGAGATAGACTAGTCAGGAAGATGACTTGTGTGTGTGTGCGTGTATGAGAGAGAGAGACTGGTCAGGGAGGTGACTGGTGTGTGTGTGAGAGAGACAGACTGGTCAGGGAGGTGACTGTGTGTGTGTGTGCGTGTATGAGAGAGAGAGACTGGTCAGGGAGGTGACTGGTGTGTGTGTGAGAGAGACAGACTGGTCAGGGAGGTGACTGATGTGTTTGTGTGTGTGTGAGAGAGAGAGACTGGTCAGGGAGGTGACTGGTGTGTGTGTGTGTGTGTGTGAGACTGTTTGCTGTTTTCAAATAATACTGTGATCACTGCAGCATGTCTCTATTTAAATGCAACTTTAGCAGAGCCTACCTGCATTTTTACTGTTTTTATTTCTTACTGTAATAAGCAGTTTTGTGTGGTTGAGTGCTGAGATTTTTCCTGTTGAGTCCTTTGGAGCCAGTATGTTGCAGAGAACATGAAAATAAAACAGACTTGGGCAGTGCTGGTGGAAGTGTGACCAGCCGCCCTAGCTGGTGACCTTTTGTTTTCGCTCTCTTTTGCTCTCTATCTCTCTCCACGACAAATAGCACTAGACCTGGGATTGAAATTTGGGGAATAATTCTGCATGTCTGGAAAAGCACAAGGAGGGATGCAATGAAACAGGAACAGGTCTCTCAGAGATCGTTTACTGATACCCATGGGTTGAATAGGTCACCACCTCTAACCTCTACAGCAATGACTGTTAGCAAAATATTTCAAGTGGTTATTATAACAAAACATTTCTCTAAGTAGTTAGATGTAAATTTCTTATCTCTAAAATGCAAATCCTATCAATGTATAAAATGAACATTGGCCTTTGACACACTTTCACATATGTCAGTAACTTTCCATAGTGCACTAGTCCTTTCAGCACATGTTTTTCTCATGCTGCCATTGGCTTGCAGATATTATGTTCAATACTAAGCAAAAGTATAATGTAGTACTGAAGAATAATGACCTATACTGTGGCATGCCTTTAGACTGCTGCTCAGATATTTATTTATCTAATAAATTTGTATGCCGCTTTATCCAGGGGTCAAGGCAGCTTACATAAAAACATTCATATACATTTAACAAAAACATAGCATAAAACAAGTGACATCATCTGAGTTATGTAAAATGGAAAAGATCTTGCTCCTGAAAAACAATTCTTGCATAACCAAAAACTACAAGTTAAATGCCTCACGAAAACTTTCCTAAGGTTTGTTTATCATAAAAGCCGCTGGAGAACACCCTCACAGTTGCTCCGGACAATTATATTCAGAGGGTTTAATATATATAGTAGATCTTTATGTGAGAAAAAAATAATCAAAACTCTTCAAATAACTTAAAGATGGTCCCAAGCAAAACTGTCCTTGCCAGGAAAAAAATTAAAAATGTTGGACACTGTATCTCCTCTTCCCTTGTGCACGATCTTTAGACAGATGCTAATGACCTTAAAAACTGGCAAAAATCAAAACTATGTAGTGTTGCCAATTATCTTGACTTTTTCTGGACTTTACAGATTTTTGGGGTACTGTATGGAAAGAGGGAGGGCTAAAATGTTCAGGAATGTCCTGATTTTACCCTCCCACTTCAGGTTAGAATCTGATCCTCTCCTGCAGTTTTACCATAAAGTTTGCATTTTGCTAGCTACTCTATATTCTGTATGTGTTAGATACATTTATTTTGTGTCACTTACATTGATGTCAGTCCACAATTTTTAATCAAAGGCCTAACAAGTTTTAGAAAACAGTAATTTGCTCCCTCCCCTCCCCCGGGCTGGTAAAACCAAACTTTTTTTTTTTTAATTAATAAAGTTTGAGAGCTAGTGGGGTGCTAAGGAAGGAGAGATTAAATGAATTCTTTGCTTCATCTTCACTGAGGAAGATATAAGGCAGAATCCTATGCCAGAAATGATTTTGAAAAGTGATGATCCAAAGGAAATGAAATAAATCTCAGTGAACCTGATAGATATACTAGGGCAATTTGACAAACTAAAGAGTAGCAAATCATCTGGACCAGATGGGGTATACATGCCAGAGTGCTGAAAAAATAAAATTGCAGACCTACTGTTGGTAATTTGTAAACTATCATGAAAATCAGCTGTGGTACCTTAAGAATGAAGGGCAGCCAATATAATACTGATTTTTAAAAAGGGTTCCAGGAATGATCCAGAAAACTGAGACCGGTGAGCCTGACATCAGTAGTTGAAACTATTCTAAAGAACAAAATTACTGAACATATGCATAGGTATAGTTTAATGGCTAAATCCATGTTGAACTTATCCTAAGGGAAGTCTTGCTTCACAATCTGCTACATTTTTTTGGAAGCATAAACGTGGATAAAAGAGAGACAGTTGATATAGTGTGTCTGGATTTTCAGAGAGTGTTTGACAAAATACCTCATGAGAGACTCTTAAGGAAATTAAAAAGTCATAGGATAGGAGGCAGTGTTCTATTGTGGATTAACACCTGGTTAAAAGATAGAAAACAGAGAGTAGGGCTAAATGATCAATTTTTTCAATGGAAAAAGTGAATGGTGGAGTGCCCCAGGGATCTAACTAGGACCACTGCTTTTTAACATATTTGTAAATGACCTAGAGTACGAGTGAGATGATTAAATTTGCTGATACAAAATCATTCAAAGTTGTTAAATCACAAAAGGATTGTGAGAAATTGGAAGAGAATTTTGCAAGAGTAGGAGTCTGGGTATCCCAATGGCAGAGCACATTTAATGTGGACAAATACAAAGGGATGCTTGTAAGGAAGAACAACTCATACATCTACATATTGCAAGGTTCACCATTGGGAGTTCCCACTCAGGAAAAGGATCTAGGTATCATCATGGATATGCTGAAATCCTTTTCTCAGTTACAGTGGTCAAGAAAGCAAATAGACTACTAGGAATTATTGGGAAAGGAATGAAGAATAAAACAGAATATCATAATGCCTCTGTATTGTTCATTGGTGCAATTGCCCCTTGAATATTGTATGCAGTTGTGATTACTAATTTTCAAAAAGATATAGCAGAATTAGAAAAGATACAGAGAAGGGAGACCAAAATGATAAAGGGGTTGGAATGACTCCGCTATGAGGAAAGGCTAAAGAGGTTAGGGCCCTTCAGCTTGGAGAAGAGACATCAGAGGGGAGATGTGATAGAGATCTATAAAATGATGAGTGGAAAGGAATGGGTAAATGCAAACTGATTGAGTCTTTCAAAAAGTACAAAGATTAGAGAACATTCAATGAAATTACTAGGCAATATATTTAAGAGATATAGGAGAAAATATATTTTTTTTACACAATGCATAATTAAACTCTGGAATTTATTGCCGGAGGATGTGGTGAAAACTGTTAGTGTAGCTGGGTTTACAAAAGGGTTGGACAAGTTCCTGGAAGGAAAGTCCATAAATCGTTATTAAGATGGACTTTGGGAAATCCACTGCTTATCCCTGGGATAAGTAGCATGGAATCTTATCAACATTTTGGGAACCTGCCAGGTACTTGTGACCTGTATTGGCCATTGTTGCAAAAAGGATCTTGGGCTTGATGGACCTTTGGTCTGACCCAGTATTTCAAATCTTATGTTCTTAATCCAGATGAATACCCATGTCTGACGTAATTGGGAAGAGGTTGACAGGTCAGCTTACAGAGGGCAGTGACATAGCATTAGAATCCTGGTTGGCCTCTGGCTCGGGCATTTTATAGATTAGGCCTTGCAATACATGGTGGGCTTTGGGTATACAACTTTCAGACAGGAATGAGCCTCTACAGTAGAAGCTAGGCCTTTGATATAGTGCTGCTTGGGTGGTCTGGACAGGGTCATTGTTATCAATAGCCATAGAATCAACATTTAGTGAATGTATACTGGCTCTGAAGGGTAATGTCTTGGAAAAGAGGGGAGTTGCTAGAGACAGAGGCTCGACACCTGCCTACCTGTATGAGATTTGTTAATAATGCAGTGAGCCGAGCAGATGTGTTCTATTGAGACTCCGGTTACCACCCCCTCTGAGTCTTAAAACTTTGCATTTTTCAGTTGTAGCCGGGAGGAAATTTAGTACTACGAAGCAGAAGCTTCACTGAACTGTTCTGAGCAATGAAAAAAGACAAAGAAAATATCAAGTTGGCGGTGCTGGAACACAAAATGGCAGTGGCTGCACCTTCAGACCAGGCTGGTCTGGATGCTGCAGCTATTATTCACGAGGTTTCCGTGAGGGTTATAGCAGCCATGGAAGGTAAACTGGATAAGTTGAATACTTCTGTCAGATTTTGCCAAACGTTTTACTGATATCAAAGTGGGCATGCACGATGCTGCTGTTAAAGTGCAAACTTTAGAATGGCAAATGGCGGGCCTTGAATGGGTGGTTCAAACGGCACATGTAAAAACTGACGATTTAGAAAATCAAAGTCACCGCAACAACTTAAAGATCTTGGGCATTACAGAAAATATACCTGAACCGGAATTGGACTTAGTTTACACCTGGCTATTGAAAGAAAGTAATCTGGCCGGCACCTCCCCAACAATTTGATTTGAGAGGGCACACAGGGTTGGTACCTGAGGAGATTTATCCGATAAACCTGGTCCTATAATGATTAGGTGCTCGATTTAGCTAACAAACAAAAAAATCTTATCCTCATATCGTGCTATAAAGGATCTCAAGCACGATGGCTCTCGAGTTCTGAGCTTTAATGATTATTCCACAAGGGTGGCGGCTAAACGGTGCAAAATGGCACCATTTTGTGGATATCTGATCAAGAAGAAAGTACGATTTGCTTTGTCTTTTCCCACTATGCTGCATTTTTCCTGGGAAGGCCAACCTCAAAATGTGACTCTGCTGAAGCTACCCAAAGGTTTCTTGATACAAATGACCCCTTTTGGTCAGACATTTTAAATTGGCAAACCATCAGGAAGAGTTCTTGAAGTGAGCTGGGTTCTGATTTTTTTTTTTTTCTTTAGCCCTGCTGCTGAGAAATTGACTTAGGTGACATGCCATAGGATGCCTCTGGGCACTACCACTGGAGTATGACCTCGGCTGAATGCTGCTGCAGAGATTCTCCATTGCCTTTAACTATATTCTTTGTTGTTCAATCACTCTCCATGGCATGTCTGGCCTGCAGGACACAGCAGGATTACTTTTTTGTTTTTTGGTCTGTTATGCATTTTTATAAGTCGCTGCCTTATGGCAAGCTGGATTATGGAGGATCTTTATTTAACTTGGTTTGGTTGTGTTCTGTAGTATGTGTGGGGATGCCCAACTGGAAGCATGGGCGTTTGCTTGTTATGTACGGGTGGTTGGTCTGTTTGTTGGGGGTGGCACCCGAATGCATCGGTATGTGAGGAGAATGAATATGGAGTATGGCAGCAGTGTGTGTGTGAAAACCTTAAGAGAGAGGATGAAGTTTGGTGTTTTTCAATTAAGTTCTGTTTGGGGATTAGGGGTGGAGATGGGGTACAGGGAGTAAAGGGGGGATCAGTAAGGTTTGTGGGGTGTTTTGGCTGACTGGAGACTGCGAATTCTACATAGGAAAATGGGGGAGTGTTTAAGCTGGGGAGCACTTCACCTCAGAGGTAACTATTTTTTCTTAAATAAGTGGCCTTCATATCTACATCCTAGCTAATCCCATAGTGTCTTAGAATATTGCAGATATCGGTTCTCCTGTTAAAAGAAAAAAATTCTCCATGCGTTGCATCAATTAAATACCTCTATAGCTTTGATCCAGGAAATGCATTTATCCCCTGCAGTGCACAGCAAATTAAAGAGGGAGTGGGTTGGGGCATGTTATGCTGCGTCCGCCCAAGTTACTAGAAAGGCGGGTATTGCCATTTTATTTCATAAAAATTTGGCTTTTACGGAACAGAGGGTAATAGCTGACGAGGATGGTAGGTCTGGTATTTGGGGAAACTTTAGGGTTATGTTCTATCTATACACCAAATGTGTATAGTCATAAATTATTCTCTACACTAGTAGGCCTATTGATAGACTTTGGAGACATTCCTCTAATAGTGTGTGTGTGTGTGTGGAGGGGGGGGGGGGGGGCAATTTCAATTGTGTGGCAAGCTGTATGATGGACAGGGATAGTATGGTACCAGAAGTATTATTGGGTAAAAATAAATGAATCCCTTTCTTGTGTACAACTTTGGAATTGGTGGCTGCTTGGCATATATTGCATCCTGGGGAAAAGAGGTATACTCATGTTTCTAGGACACAGAGCAGAATAGATTGATTTGGTATCTGAACAATGTTTTCCCAAGGTTCAATAAAGGTGAACCGGTAGATGTAGTGTATCTGGATTTCAGAAGGCATTTCACAAAGACCCTCATGAGAGGCTTCTAAGAAAACTAAAAAAAAGTCATGCGATAGGAGGCAATGTCCTTTTGTGGATTACAAACTGGTTAAAAGACAGAAAACAGAGAGTGGGATTAAATGGTCAATTTTCTCAGTGGAAAAGGGTAAACAGTGGAGTGCCTCAGGGATCTGTACTTGGACTGGTGCTTTTCAATATATTTATAAATGATCTGGAAAGGAATGCTACATGTGGGGTAATCAAATTTGCAGATGATACAAAATTATTCAGAGTAGTTAAATCACAAGCGCATTGTGATAAATTGCAGGTGGACTTTGTGAGACTGGAAGATTGGGTGTCCAAATGGCAGATTAAATTTAATGTGAACAAGTGCTAAGTGATGCATATAGGGAAAAATTACTCTTGCTGTGTTTACATGGTTAGGCTCCATATTAGGAGCTACCACCCAGGAAAGAGATCTAGTTGTCATAGTGGATAATTTATTGAAATCGGCTCAGTGTGCTGCGGCAGACAAAAAAGCAAACAGAATATTAGAATTATTAGGAAGGGAATGATGAATAAAACAGAAAATATCATAATGCCTCTATTTCGCTTCATGGTGAGACCGCACCTTGAGTATTATGTACAGTTCTGGTCACCACATCTCAAAAAGATATAATTGTACTGGAGAAGGTACAGAGAAGGGCGACCAAAATGATAAAGGGAATGGAACAGCTCCCTTATGAGGAAAGTCTAAAGAGGTTAGGGCTGTTCAGCTTGGAGAAGAGACAGATGAGGGGGGATATGATAGAGGTCTTTAAAATCTTGAGAGGTCTAGAATGGGTAAATGTGAATCTGTTATTTATTCTTTCGGATAAGGACTAGGGGGCACTCCATGAAATTATTAAGTAGCACATTTAAAACTAATTGGAGAAAATTCTTTTTCACTCAATGTACAATTAAGCTCTGGAATTTGTTGCCAGAGGATCTGGTTAGTGCAAATAGTGTAGTTGGGTTTAAAAAAGGTTTGGATAAGTTCTTGGAGGAGAAGCCCATTATCTACTGTTAATCAAGTTGACTTAGGAAATAGTCACTGCTATTACTGACATCAGTAGCTTGAGATCTACTTAGTTTTTGGATACTTGCCAGGTTCTTGTAGCCTGGATTGGCCACTATTGGAAAAAGGATGCTGGGCTTGATGTATCCTTGGTCTGACCGTGCATGGCAATTTCCTATGTTCTTGGGGAAGTTGTATCGAGATATGTTACAGATGGTAGACCTCCCTTGCTCTATAGTTATTCTTCAAAAAATGGGGCGGGATCTCACAACACAGGCTCCCTACAGACCAATGTCTTTACTTAACACTGATGTTAAAATATATGCAAAGATGTTGGCAAATAGGTTAACCAGCCTAATTCCACAGTTAGTTTCTACTGAACAGGTGGGCTTTGTGGCTGGGCGAACAGCAGTGATGTATGTTTGGATGTTGGTGAGTATAGTTTGTAGTGGGAAATTGGACACTAACCCTAGCTTGATAAGTTTTGATATTGAAAAGACATTTGATCACTTGTCCTGGACATTCCTGTTTACAGTGCTGGAAAGGTACGGCTTCCCAGGTAAACTTTTAGAAATATGTGTACAAGTCTCCGATGGCTGCAGTTATGGCCAATGGAGTGTTATCGGATTATTTTTTACTGGAGCGGGCATGAGGCAAGGGTGCCCTTTTTTTGTTTATTCTGAGTATGGAACCTTTGGCACACCGTCTGTTATATGATCACTCAATAACAGGTATTACTTGTGGAGATGAAGTGAAATTGGCATTGTTTGCTGATGATCTGTTAGTGGCGTTGGGCAGACCACTGGTTTGACTACCAAGGTTAATGTCTTTGTTGCAAACGTTTGCAGGGGTTTCTGGCATGAAAATTAATATGGACAATTCTTTAGTGTTGGATTTGTCCGGTGAGCTGCATCGCAAATGGCAAGGGGTGTTTCTTTTGGGTTGGGCAAAGAATGAGATAAAGTATCTGGCTCTTCAGATACATAGAGATATTTCTAAGATTTATCAAGTAAATATCAATTCTTTGGTAAACAGTACAAAACATTTGCTGGATAGGTGGCAGTTTTTCTCACTGTCTTGGTATGGCAGGATCCAATTGGTTAAAATGACTATTTTACCAAAGTGGCTATATGTACTGCAAACTCTGCCGATTCGGATCTTGAAGAAAGACGTCCTATTGTGGAATATGTTAATTTCTCAGTTTATTTGAATAGGAAAAAACCACGAATGAAGTTCTTGAACTTGCAGCTTGGACTTCAGCTTGGCGGGGGTTGGGGGGGGGGAGCAGAGCAATGTGACTGATATCCATTTAGATGGGGGTTTAGTGAAACCTCTAGGATTATCATATCTGTTACATGGAAGGAAGCGTGCGCTTCTGTATGGGTTGAGGCTTCATCCTTTGTTTATGTCAGCGCTTCAGGTCTGGAAATGAGTGAGAGTTAAATACGAACTGTCTCCAGCAGTTTCGATTTCTCCTGCCACTTAGGGGGAAGTGGGGATTGGATCATGTTTTTCATAAATGGGAGGCTGTTGGTTTTAGGAGAATTGGTCAATTGCTATTGGAATCTCGACAGGGAATACTTACATTTCAAACTTTAAAGGACAAATTATAGCTTAGATAATAAGGATTTCTATGCCTGTTTGCAAGTACGTCATTACATTGAATCTCTATTACATGGCAATAAGAAGGTTTTCAAAGCAGGGAAATTTGAAGGGACAGTTAACAATCTTGCCTCGCAATCTGGGCTAATCTCAAAATTATGCAGCGGTTAAATGGCTATTGGACGGTGGATCTCTTCTCATCTAATATAGAAAAGTGGGCAAGAGATTTGGTAACTGATTTGGAAGAAGATATTAGATTCTCTCTAATTGGGTTGGGACCATTAGTAGAAAGTGCTAATCTTCGAGAAACATACTTTAAGTTGGTGCACAGGCTCTATTTTTCCCCATTTCGAGCATTTAAGGCTGGTATCACTCGGGACAGTGCTTGTCTGAAGTGTGGGGATTAGAAGGCACTTTTTTCCATTGTTTTTAGGCATGTGTGAGCATTAAAAGTGTTTGGACTTCAGTTTTTCAACATATCTCTAACTGGACTGAGAAGGATATGCCTCCTAGATGCAACCCTAGGCTTATTAGATATTTTTGATGATTATGGGCTGTCTGATCAATATTTGTTCTTATACTTGCACAAAACTTTTGTATAATTAAAAAGTGTATTTTGATACAATGGATACATAAGGATGCACCCACCTTGGAACAGTGGGGTATACAAATGTATAGCTTATTAGGGGTGTGCATTCGTTTGCAATGAAATAGGAAATAAAGATGATATTTCCTATTTCATTGCATTTCAGGGAGTGAACAAAACGAAAGGAAAATCCACGAAATTTCGAGTGCTTTTCCTATCATTTTTTTGGGGGAGGGGGAGAAAGGACACATTTATTAAAAACAAAACCCCCCCAAACCCTTAAAGTTTAATTAACTATCTTAAAAAATGGTGCGGCCCATCCATTGCTCCTACCATGTGACAGGGGCTGACCAATGGCACAGGTAGCCTCTGTCACATGGTAAGTGCAAAGGGCCACCGGCGCCATTTTGATTAGTGCAGTCGACGGCCCGAGAGTGGGAGTTCGCTCCTGGGACCACAGCTGGACCACCAGGGACTTTTGGCAAGTCTTGGGGGGGGGGGGGGTTTGAGGGGTTGTAGTTAATTAAATTTGAAGGGTTGGGGTGGGGGGTTTTGTTTTCTTTTGTTTTCCCGAAACTGGACGAAAAAAGTTTTCCGATCCAGGGAGTGGACCGAAATGGCCTGCTCTGGACCCGAAAACGAAACCCCAACGAAAAAAAAAAATGTATGCACACCCCTATTTACCTATGGAGAAATTGACTGTCTCCAAGAAAAACTGTGTAGAAGACAAGAAAATATTTCTTCAGGTTTGGAAACCATACCTAGAATCTTTGTCTTCTAAAATTCACAGTCTAATTATCAATTCTCTTTCGGTATCGTAATTTTCAGCCGCAGCTGGGATTGTTGGGAAGGTGGGAGGGGATGGTGGAGAAGAGGGTAACATGATGAAGACATTGTTGCTTGCTAAAGACTGAGGGGGTTTCTTTAATACCATACTTTGTATCCTTAATCTATGATTATTGGTACAATTCTGATTCGGTTTGCTGTATTTATCTTCTGAAAACAATGAACAGATTTTTTCTAATGTAATAAAGCTGTGGCCAGTCATCCAAACTGAAACAAAAGTGTCAGTGTGTCACTCTGGAAATAGGTAAGGTGGTGGTGTGTTGGGGGGAGTGTCTGGTTTCAGATGCCCCAGTTACCAGAACTGGTTTTGACTTGTTTGATTTGTCAGAGCACAGGCCCCACAGTTTTTTGTGTCAGTTTTTCCAGAAGTTGTGTCCTGTGGATTCATTAAAACTGTAAAAGCTTCCCTCCATGTGGCACACAATTGCTCAGAGACATTACTGATCTCAGCAGACATTTGGTTATCTATGTTTATTTTCAGTCTCCTATTAAAAATTTCCTCTTCGGGTTTGTGCTGGGCTCGTATTTCATGTGTAGCAGAGTGAGTCATGCGTAAGTCTCAGATGACAATTAGTACAGCAGCATCTTGATTCATTTAGTCATTCCTACAATTATGAATCCAGGTAGGAGAAGATTTCAAAAACGTTTAAACAATTTTATTTTATTCCCTGGAAATAAAATACAAATCAGAAAGGCTCCTAATGAGTGTTTTGTTTTAACTGCCAACTGAATAATAAAAAAAAACAAACAACTTTTCCAGCACTGTTTTAATTAAAGCAGCATAAAAATTGCATAACTTCAAGGAACAAGAGAATGATCATAATTCCTATCTTAACATAGGTCTATAGAGAGATGGAAATTGCCAACTATATGGGGCAACTCTGTTTTGTATACCTTGAGCCTATCGCTGTCCTTTGCTGAAGGTGCATAAATGTGTACTAAAAATGTATCTTCTTCTTGCTGTTAGACTATTAAAAATAAAGAGTTTAGGCAGTGTCCCCAGCCTCTGGGCAGGGAAGGTGCCTGACTTGCTTCACAGTGACACCTGCTGTCCAACAAGAGCACAGTAGTGCCTTTTCTGCTGTAATGGCCAGGTTTGAAGAGGGGAGGGAAATTGCTGGCAGCCTGAGTACAAAGGTTCACAGTACCCAAGGGGCTGCTGGAGCTGGATGCAGACACTGAGAAGCAGGAAGCTGCCAGTCAAAAAAAAAAAAAAGTTTTTTTTAAAATTTACTCAAACTTCAAGGTTGTTACTTTTAAATATTAAAAGTCACAATAACTTGAATTTTTGAGAGCTAACATTTATTTTCAAGGGTTATTTCATGCCATTCATGTTCAAAGTGATATTAGCAAATTAAACAGTGCATTAGAACAAAATGAAATGCATTGCCACCTGACGAGATCCTTAAGCATTATGGATCTCTATTACTAGATTGCTGTGCTATAACAGGAAACCAGGTGTGTGGGTTATGGGCATATTGAAAAAAGCTTTCTAATAGAATTTATAGAGCTTCTCATGAGTTCAAGAATCCCTAGGAAGGAAAGAAAAGCCTCTGCGCTATTGTATGCTTGGAGCCAGCTGCTGTCTATGCAATTGCATGCCATTGTGCTTATACCACAGGAAAGAGTGGTACACAGGAGTTTATTCCAACTACTTAATGATCACAGAGAAATATAGAGGTCTGAACAGTCTGGCTTGATTCCACCATTTGAGGATTGGATTTCTCATTTCTATGCAGTAGTCAGACCAGAGGACTTTCTGCTCATTAGATCTGCAGGATGTACTTTTGCATGTCCAACAGCCCAGTGTCACCAGAGGTATCTCTCATTCACTTTAGACCATTGACATTTTCATTACAGCGCTCTCCCCCTTTTTTGTTTTCCTTCAGCCTCCAAAATTCTCGTCAAGGTCTTGGTAACCCTGGTAGTCATGATGTAATGTTTTGTCTTTCTGTACTTAGACAACATCCTCATCAGGGACTAACTGTACTGGGAATGCTAAGAGGTTCACAACAGAATGATAGCCTCATTGCAAGAGGAAAGTTGAATTATCAACTGGATCCTACTCCGGATGTTCTAGATGACAAAACCTCCTTGACTGTTCATCACTTGAGCATACTGGAAGTTTGCATAGTGGGACTAATAATATTGAACATAGAGAGAGTTCCGTAGGCTAATAATCAGGGGGTCGGCTTCTAGAAGAGTCTGAGGTGAGAGGGTCTTCTCTGTTCCTCAGAGGAAGTTGATTATTACGAGGACCTTGAGGAGGAATTTAATATTGCATGACCTCATCTGACTTATTATTTATGCCAGAGCTGTACAGAATAAATTGCTCTTTTTTTTTTTTTTTTTTTAGAGCAACTAGACTTGGCTTTCATTACAAGACTTTGCTCCTGATAAGAGGGGTGGTTTGAAATACTGGAATCTAAAGAGTTTCTATATCTAAAGTCTGGGGTGTTTGTGCCTATTTTACTGATCTTGATCGCGGCTGCCGAAGTCAGTATGGCAGGGATGTCTTTTCTATGGTCGCATTGTGGGCCTCGATATTGTGTACCCCGCCACTGCAGCGTTTCGGCACGAATTGCCTGCATCAGGGGGACTGATAAGCCTGAAAAATCGAAAACCACATGCACTGCAAACCACCCCGGCTTTATTTCTCCTTCAGAGCCACATTCTCCAGTGTTAGTATTGCTCTACCCGCAGCACGGCAGCTGGCGAAAATGGGTTCATAATGGTTTAAAGAAGGCCGTGGACAACCTTGCCGTTTGTCGTCACAAGGGCAGTGGTATTAAATGTATTGAAAGTGCAGTCCCAGAATAGAGACGAGTTTAAATCCCCTTGGTGAATGCTGTGAACATTTTTTTGCCGGCTGCCATGCTACGGGTAGAGCAATACTGAAACTGGAGAATGTGGCCCTGAAGGGGAAGTAAAGCCGGGGTGGTTTGCAGTGCATGTGGTTTAGATTTTTCAGACTGATCAGTCCCCCTGATGCAGGCAATTTGTGCCAAAACGCTGCATGGTTGGGGCATACAACATCGGGACCCATAAGATCCCTAATGCACCTAAAGAAAAGAAGTGCTATTAGACAGGTCATCCCTGTCATACTGACTTCTGCAGCCACGATCAGGATCAGTAAAATAGACACAAAAACACCTCGCACTTTAGATTCCAGTATTAGTATTGCTGTTTTATTGTGACCAATGAAGGACATTAAACTGAATTTGTAAAAGTAAATTAATAGCTGGTTCTCATCAGTGAATTTAACAATGAATGGATTGTGTTCCCTTTAAGGGGCATATGGATTATCCCATTGTAAAAACCTGTAAATAATTGAACCAAGAGGAAGAGAATAGAATGTAATATTTGTAGAGTTCTGCTTAGTTCGATGTAAACCGAGTTGATTTGATCTGTATATAAAAGCCTTAAATAAATAAATAAATAAATAAATAAATAAATAAATAAATATTACAAAAATTAGATCTATTTAGGGCTGGTTATCTATTTATATAGACTTGGGTACACTAAACAAGATTTGTAAGTTTCAAGGGGCTATTGCATCATCCTGTTGAAAATATTGGTAAAAAAAAAAATTGTGCTAAAAGGCAAAGAATATCACATAATATCACATAATATTCATTCCTAAATAACAACATTAAAGAAAATTACTCTGCGACTGGCTGTTTGAGGCATGCCCTTCATAGAGCTATGATCAGTTTTATGAGAATATTTCAGATGTTAGTGTTTTTAGTATATGTTTGTATAAACTAGACAAGACTTTGTAGAGCTTGTAACTTTGTGATATTGAATATAAAATGTGTATTTCTTAATATAAGTGTATTTGAATGTAAGATAAATTATTCATGCCTTTTCACATATAAAAGGTGTTTGTAACAAAAAAAATGGTATAAACTGCTATTTAAAAATAAATGATAAAAATGTGATAAAGTTAATGCTGGGCTTATCCTGTTTGGTGTTTGATTTTAGACAGAGAGTTAATGTTTCTACATGTCGGGGAAGGGAGAGGAGCCAGGTCTTGGATCTGCTCTTTGGATCTGAGGTTTTATGCAGTTTGGCGGGCAGTATGGGAAGCACCTTAGTCAAACTATCTAGTTCCGTGCTTTTCCTTTAAAATATCTTTCAGGACGGAAAACTTTGGAGGAATTAGGAAGATCAATACTTCTCACTAGGAAAATTTGATTCTGAGGTGTGTGTGGGGGTGTGTATGATCAGCTAAAGAATCTTATACCCACTTTTCAGGTTTTGCCAGTGAAGGCTTTGGTTGAATAGTAATATCAAATATTGTACAGGTTCTTGATATGGTAGCCCCCGTTAAAGTGAGATATAAAAAGTTGAGCACTTCCCTTCCTTGGTTTACTGTGGCCCTTTCTGATATGAGAGAGCAGGTCTGTAGATTAGAGACAGTAGGTAAAAACTCACTTTGTAAGGGACAATGGCTGATTTTCTTATGCTGCAAAACTGCAGGTCAAGAAACAGTTTTTTTTTGCAGTCCAGATTGTGGAGGCAAGGTAAACAGCACTAGGGAGCTTTTTGACACCGTTTATCAACTGTTGGGGGCAGTTTTGCTACTTTGAATGCTGTTATTCTGGAGACGATAAGACTGCCAGTTTTGTATCTTTTTAGCTGGATACAATTTCCTTGCTGCAGATATCTGGAGAAAGCGAATGTTGGGCTGGCGGTTGAGATAGCGAGTAGTGAGGAGTTTGCTGAGGGTACTATTAGAGACGCCTGAAGATAGAAGAGGGGAGGCAATACAACTGTCAGGAGGGGTAAGGGATGAACGGAAAGGGGAGTGTGGTTTTTTTTCAGTTTTTCTTGTCACATTGCTTTTTGAGTTGAAGAAAGTTTTCAAGGAAAGTAAGGCCACCAGTTTGTTTATGAGCCCTGTCCATCTGAACTCTTGAAGTCGCTGCAGGATGAGCTGTCCCGGATGTTAGGGAAAGTAAATTCTTTATTATAAGCGGGTTCAGCATCTTGTGACCTCTCTGTTGAAGAAGCTCTCTCTAGACCAGTGGTTCTCAACCCTGTCCTGGGGACCCCCCCAGCCAGTTGGGTTTTCAGGATATCCACAATGAATATGCATGAGAGAAAAACATGCACATTTTCTCTCATGCATATTCATTGTGGATATCCTGAAAACCCGACTGGCTGGGGGGTCCCCAGGACAGGGTTGAGAACCACTGCTCTAGATGCAGCATTGTGTGCTTATCGACCCATCTCTAATATTCTTTCTTGTCAAAAATCTGAAAATCTGTTAGTGAGCAACTGAGAGCGCAGATTTAGATTTTTGCTTGGCAAGGTTTAGAATGGGAAACAGCACAGAGATTGTATTAGTCTTAATAGCTGATAATATTGTGTTGTAGAAATAAAGGGGAACATAAGAACAGAAGACTTGCCATATTGTGTCAGACCAAAGGTCCATCAAGCCCAGTATCCTGTTTCCAACTGTGACCAATCCAGATCACAAGTACCTAGCAGGATCTCAAAGGAGTAGATAGATTCCAAGCTGCTTATCCCAGAGATAAGCAATGGATTTCTGCAACTCCTCCTTAATAAAAGTTTATGGACTTTTCCTCCAGGAACTTGTTCAAGCCTTTTTTAAATGCAGGTACACTAATATCTTTCACCATATTCTCTGGCAATGAATTCCAGAGCGTAATTATGCGTTGAGTAAAAACAATATTTTCTCATTAATTTTAAATGTATCACCTAGTAACTTCATTATGTGTCCCCTAGTCTTTGTAATTTTTAAAAGAGTAAACTGATTCACGTTTACTCGTTCCACTCTACTCATTTTATAGGCCTCTGTCATATCTCTCCTCAGCCATATTTTCTTCAAGCTGAAGAATCCTAAACTCTGAAGCCTTTCCTCCTAGAGGATCATTTCATCCCTTTTATCATTTTGTCCACCCTTCTCTGTACCTTTTCCTTTTTGCTATATCTGTTTTGAGATGTGATGATCAGAACTGCACAAAATACTCAAGATGAGGTTGCACCAAGGAGCAATACAGAGGCATTAGGATATCTTTTATTCTCCATTCCTTTCCTAATAATTCCTAGCATTCTATTTGCTTTCTGAGCAGAGGATTTCAAAATATTATCCACGATGATGTCTAGATCCTTTTTTCCTGGGTGGTGACTCCCAAAGTGGAACCTTGCATTGTGTAGCTATAATTTGGTTTGCTCTTCCTTGAATGCATCACTTTGCACATGTCCACAATAATGTTCCCTCTAAGGCTTGGGTAGCTGTGAGGAAACATTGTTGGTTTCATTATCCTGTGAGCATTACTTTCTTTGATGCAAAAAGCCTATCAATTTTATGCTCACAGCAACTCAATCCTTAGAGGGAATATTGGAGCAGCATGCACATAAACTTTCTTACATACACACACTTGCATATTCACTCTCATACTCTTTCTCACATATACACGCTCATTCTCACAAACACACACATACACTCACTCTCATGCCTCTCATTCATGCCCCAGACTCTCATGCACACTCTCAATTCTCTTCCACTTCCACACACACACTCATCTCAGTAACTGCAAACCCTTCACTGCCAAACACTTTGAGAAGTAACACAAATGCCTGCCAAAAAAACCCAACACCTAGAAACTAGCCATACCATACCATACCAGCACACTCTCAGGACTCAGCCTTATCTATGACATAGCAGCAATGCAAATATTATACCATGCCCTGGAACACTAATATATCACCTACTGATCCAAAGCTCCACAGAAAATCTACATGCCAGTAGCCATACTGCACCTCAGGTCAACATGCAGAACACAGAACCTTACCCAATACAGAATAAGGGACTTCAAATTAGAAACAGAAGCAGGCAGACAATTAAAATGGAAAGCCCAAGAAACCAGACTCTGAACAGTGGAATACTGAAGAGAGAACAAAATACAAATATGTAATGCACATTCCCAAAGATAACATATGCCAATAACTAAAAATTCAAAATAATTTTTTTTTACCTTTGTTGTCTGATCTTATTTCTCTAATTGGTTGGTCCCAGGCTTTTTTTTTCTATGTTCCCTTTCTGGGTCTTTTCCCAATTCCTTTTTCAGGATATCTTTTTTTTTTTTCTTCTTTCTCTACCTGTTTTCTTCCCTTCCTCCCTCAAACACACACTCAGGCGCTCATTCTCAAACGCTGTGTCTCTCAAATGCTGTCTCACACATACAGGCTCCCACTCACATGATGTGGCTTACACAGGACTCTCACTTTCACATGCTATCTCTGTCTCATACATACACACCAGTTCTCTCACATGCTGTCTCATGCTCTCACACACAGGCTCTCACTCTGACATGCTCTCTCTCACACAAACAAACATGCTGTCTATTACACACACACATGCAGTCACTCTTACTGGCTCCCACAGACACACATGCAAGCTCCCATTCATTCTCTCATACATTCACGCTGGCAAGCTGCCACAGACCCCCAGGTAGGAGCCCATTTTCATACAAACTGCCAGGCAGGCACCCATTCTCAGCTATGTACTCACACACACTCTCTCTCACACACACTGTCTCTCTCACACACACTGTCTCTCACACACACACGGTCTCTCACACACACACACACACTCACTCCCACACTCACACACCCACATACTCACACACACACTCTTACTTCTAGTCATACGCATGCTTAAGGAAGGCCCCCTCTTTCTTTTGCTGAGAGCCTCTGCTGATGCTGTTACAGTTGTGATTTAACATCTTTGATTCATTTTATGTCAGCAAATTTGAGCACCTCACTTGTTCCCATATCTAAGTCATGTGAGCATGTTAAAAAGCAGCGATACTATCCCTGGGACACTCCACTAATCATTTTTCTCCTTTGAGAAAATTGACCTTTTTAAGCCCTACTGTCTTTTAACCAATTGTCAGTCCACAGTAGAACATTGCCTCCTTTTCTATGACTTTTTAATTTCTTCAAGAATCTCTTATGAGGTACTTTATCAAATGCTTTCTGAAAATCTAAATACACTGTATCAACTGGCTCACCTTTATCCACGCTTATTCATGTCTTAAAAAACTGTAATAAATTGGTGAGGCAAGACTTCCCTTGGCTAAATCCATGATGAATTTGTCCTTTAAACTGTATCTATCTATGTATTCAGTAATTTTGTTCTTTAGAATAGTTTCAACCACTTTTTCCAGCACTGTCATCAGGCTCACTGATCTGTAGTTTCCCTGGAACTATTTTTTTTAAAAACTGGTGTTGCATTGGCCATCCTCCAAGCTTCAGGTACTATAGTTGATTTTAATGATAGTTAACACATTACCAACAGTAGACCTGCAATTTCATTTTTCTGTTCTTTCAGCACTTTGGGATGTATACCATCTTGTCCAGATAAGTTGCTACTCTTTAGTTTGTCAGTTTGCCCTAGTTACGTCTCCCAGGTTCACTGAGATTTGTTTCATTTCCTCTGGATCATCACCTTTAAATATCACTTTTGGTATGGCTATCTGCCTTACATCTTCCTCAGTGAGGGCCAAGCAAAGAATTCATTTAATTTCTCCACTATTGTCTTGTTCTCCCTTAGTGCCTCATTAGGTCCAACTGACTCCCTTGCAGGTTTTTTTGCTTTGAATGTACCTGAAAAAGTTTGTATTATGAGTGTTTGCTTCCACAGCAAGCTTCTTTTCAAATTCTGTCTTTGCTTTCCTTATTTATTAAATTTAATTATTTAGATGTATTTATTCATTGCCTAGCTGCCAAATCTCTAGGTGATTTACAACTTTTACATTCATAGATATTTTACTCTATAAAAAAAATAAAACAATATTATCACATGTAATTAAAATGACTAAAATCTCACCAAAAATAAAAATAACGTCAAATCTAATAAAATTGTAAAGTGACTATACAGTTCAGAAGAACTAATAACAATTAAGAAACCAAGTCAACAAAAGCCTGTTTAAATAAGTTTTTAGTAAAACTTTAAAAGTCTTAGAGCATTCTGTTAGCTGTATGTTTTCTGTAAGGGTATTCCACAATTCAGGTGCAGCCTTAGAAAATGATTGTTCACGTGTTTCCCCCAAGTGGGCATGCTTTAGTGATAGTGCATCGAGTAGTCCTCAATGAGAAAATTTAAATTGTCGAGTTGAATTATATACTTTCAGCATGCTTTGCATCTAATTTGCCAGTGATTATGCTGTTTTCTGTTATCTTCATTTGGATCCTGTTTCAAGTTTTTGAAGGATGTTCTTTTGGCTAGAATAGCCTCTCTCATCTCACCTTTTAACCATGCCAACAGTCATTTGGCCTTCCTTACACCTTTTCTAATGTGTGGAATACATCTGGTCTGGGCTTCAAGATGGTATTTTTAAACAACATTCATGCCTCATATAAACTCTTGACCTTCACATCTACTCCTTTCAGGTTTTTTTTCTAAACACTTTCCTCATTTTATCATCTTCCTTTTGAAAGTCAAATGCTATTGTAGTAGATTTCCTTAGGGTCCTCCCTCCAGTTATCGTCAAGTTTGATCATCATGTTATCACTGTTGCCAAGTGGCCCTAACACCATTACCTGGTTCATGAAATCATGTGTTCCACTAAGGATTAGTGGAAATTTTTGGTGCTAATTGGATTGAAGATATATTTGGTTGCAGGAATATGTTTGTTGGAACACCCCACCTTTGTGTCCAGTGTTTGGTTTTTTTTATTTACATTTTTTTTTGTGAGACTTCAAGGTGTCCCTAAAGCAAGGACATCCCAATTGTGAGTACATCAAACTATCTAGTACATCTGAGAGAAGTCTGAGAGAGACTGTTTTGCCTCATGGTTTGCTTTGGGTTTTAGAGATTTATCATCCCCTTTCCAGAAAGGACCCCCGCACCCAGGCCTGTGTTCTGTGAGAAGAGAGAAAGGGAGTTGATGGCTCCAGGACAACCGGGTAACCCTATATTCAGGACGCCCACTGAAGGGGGGGGGGGGGGTTACACTTTAATTTGTAGTGTTTTGTTGTTTCCTTTCAGCACAAGAGATTTTACTTCATTTTCCTACAAATCCCACCTACCAGAGTTTTTGTATTCATCCAACTCTTCCATCTCATCTCTTCCTTCCAGTCTCTGGGAGCCGCATTGGTTGTCTAGGCTTGCCTGGTCTTTTAAGTCACACTGTCAGGGAGTGAGATTGTGGGAAGATAGGCTCTGATAGTGCCAGTGAACCTAAGAAATTTATAGCAAACTGTAACATCTTCGAAAACCTGTATCTAAGTCTGAAGTTCAGCATCTAATCTGAGACATAATCTGAGATACTCGGACATAGGGGAAAAAGCACAGGACTGCTTCTACAGCAAAGTCCATAAGCAAGAGTTTTCAAGAAAGCTTATCACCCAGTACAAAAAAATGTTGCTAGCTGAAATGTTTATGGGTTATCATAAAGCTTGGGATAACTGCACAGTGGCATTTACTACCCTTAAGAAAAAAATGGGGGTAGCCTTCACAGAGTGCCAATTGCTACCAAGGGAAGCCTCCTGGGCAGACTGGATAGCCCATTTGGTCTTTTTCTGCCATCATTACTATGTTAGTTGAATAGGTTTTCAAATAACACTGTGTCCAAGCCTGTTGCTCAAAATGTCCCCATTTAAATGCATATGATTTTAGACCTCTAAAAGCAAAGTTAATTTTCAAAATGTTAGATGCTTAAGTTTTGGATTCACATGAAGGAATTTGTGTGCATGTCTTTGTAATTAGCATAATTTCTGCATCTGTAAAGATACATTTCCACTCATTTAGTTAACTTTTCTTTTGTTGTTGTTGTTGTTTTAAAGGAGACTTATGACAAGCTCCAAGGGAACAGACTGTCTGGGCTAACATCAGAAAATGTTTATTCATGAACATAATGGCAGATGCATGGAGCAGCCTCCCAGGAGAGGAGGTTAAAAACAGTAGCAGAATTCAAGAAAGCATGAAATAAGCTCAGAGGATAATTTTGCTTAATTAGAGAAAAAAAAGTGAAGGGAAAGACAGATTAGCTGAGGTAAACGGCAATGAATGGTTTATAGAATGAAATTGGGCAGACCAGATGTGTCTTATGGTCCTTATCTACCATAATTTTTGTTTCCGATTCCCACAGAAATCTTAGACTGTTCAACGGAAAAAGATATACTCAAATACAAATTGTTTATTTAAAAAATATTTAAGCATTGAAACAATTCCAGTCTGTTAACATACAGAGCTGGTTCCTTGGACTCCAAAAAAAATTGGAGGGGAAGGGGGATGGGCAGCATCACACCCCCCCCCTCCCCCTCCGAAGCCTCCAGGCGCAGCTTACGTAGTTTTAGGACCCAGCACGACAAGAGATGACGTGGATGGTGGGTAAGGTGCAGAGAATGGAGACAGAAGAAGCTGGATGAGCAGAGCGAGGGTGCTGGGCACTGCATAAAGGGGGCAAAGAATCTGGGGCAATGCTGGTGGGCCGAGAAGGGACTGAAGGGGGAGAAAAGAGGATGCTGGGGAGGAGAAAAAGAGAGGAAAGATGCTGGACAGGAGGGATAGAGAGAAGGGATGGTGGGCACTGTGGACAGAGGGCAAAGGGAGGGGGGGGGATGCAGGCCTTGGCAGAGGGTTAGAGGAGACCCAGATGTGGTTTTAATGAGCAGGTCGAGAGGGGGGGGGGGGGGGGGAGCTGTGCCAGCGCTGCTCCTGTTGCTGATAAGCAGAGGTGTAAGGGGGAGGGGGGGGGGGGGGGGGCGGTGCGAGATTTAAGGTTGACCCAGGGCACCTAATACCGTTGCACCAGTCCTGTCAGCATTGAATATTGCAGAACATAATTAACAAAAAATAATGCGAAGTTCATACTAATCCTAAAATGGTTGAAAATTTCACTGTGTGGGTTATGCGGAAAGAAAAATAGGAGTAGTAAAGTCGCCTTGGATGGCAAAATGCCTGTTCTCATGCCCATAGGAGAGGGCCAAGACCTGGAGTCTCACGGTCTAAGAGTGCTGGGCATTTGGACAACATGCTTAACAAAGCAGCATCCCAGCATAACCCACTTACTGTACAGTTCTCACAAATATCAGTTATTTTAGGAAAAAAATCCCCTAGCAAGAGGAAGGTCAACACTGAAAGCCTTTGTGTGGGTAACTTTTCAAGTCTCACACAAACACCCCCCCACTTCCCCCCCCCGAGCTTTCAGTATTTCCTCCCATTGGCCATTTAAATTTTGTACAAAATGTACTCGCACAAAACGAGGGGTCGGTGGTGGTGTTCTGGGGGATGATGTTAAACTTTTTAGCCAGTGAGTACGTAGGCCCTGGTCCACCAACCTTTCCGTCCCCTAGAGATTTGTCAGCCTTTGCTAGAATAGCCAACTCCAGCACTGCACAGCAGCCTGGAAATCTGAACCAGGCAAGGGCCTCTTCTCTCCTGCTGATCCTGTGGGACTTAGATGGCAAGATCAGCATGAGAGGCGCCTGCACGGCTCGGACTCACAGAGAGCTGCGCTGTTCCAGCGTCGACCTTTTCGGGAGATGGTTGACAGAGACGGAATTGGTGGCGTCGGTAACCCAGCAAAGTTTTAAAGGGCAGAAGCAGGCAGGCTTGCTGGGTGGGGAGGAAGGCTCGATGCTGAGAGGGTAGGGGGGAGGCAGGGTGGTGAAGGGGGGTGGCATTGAAAGCAGGAGGGAGGCAGACTGGCTGGGGTGTTGGGGGTCAGAAGCAGGCAGGCTTGCTGGGTGGGGAGGAAGGCTCGATGCTGAGAGGGTAGGGGGGAGGCAGGGTGGTGAAGGGGGGGGGCATTGAAAGGAGGGAGGCAGACTGGCTGGGGTGTTGGGGGTCAGAAGCAGGCAGGCTTGCTGGGTGGGGAGGAAGGCTCGATGCTGAGAGGGTAGGGGGGAGGCAGGGTGGTGAAGGGGGGGCATTGAAAGCAGGAGGGAGGCAGACTGGCTGGGGTGTTGGGGGTCAGAAGCAGGCAGGCTTGTTGACCAGCGTGCTGGGGAGTGTAACGGCAGGCATATTGGCTGGCCTGCTTTGGCAGAGGGCATCTAGCTGGTGTGGAGGGAATGGCTAATTAAGGACATGCTGGCTGAGGAGGTGGCATTGGTTGGTTGTGAGAGCAAGCTGGGTCGTTGGGCAGGCTTGCAAGCTGGTAGGGAAAGGGGGCTGACTATACGTGATAGGGTATGCAGGATTGGGGAGTAAGAGAAAAAGAGCTAGAGATGGGATGGAGATGTGAGAAGGAGCAGGACCAAAGTAGAGATAGGAAGACATCCCCCCCCTCCCCCGCCATATCTAGGTTTACCCTTGATACTGGACTCTGTTCCCTAGTTCCTGGAACCTCTCTCCCTTCCTTCTCCCATCCCAGATCCTCCATTGTCCCCCACACTCTCTCCTAGCCCCATCATCAGATCTCTTCTCCCCCCATCCTCACTTCTTTCCCTCCTCTTTTCTCTCCCCATACCTGGTCCTCTTGTAAAGGCAGAGGAGAGAAAGAGAGAGAGGGAGGAGATGTATTCTGGGCCTTGGGGGGGGGGGTGAGGGGAAGAAAGAGTGGATCAGGAGATACTGGTGCTAGACAGGAGGGTAGGGGGTTGGCCTGTCTGGGTTATGCTGGGGCTGCAAAGCCCCTGTTATGGTCTGCTAGAGTGCAGGGATATGTCGCAGTCTTGTTTGTTTTCCCAATCGGAAGTGTATTGGTGTTATAAAGCCCGGTGTAATATTTGCTGTGTAGCCTTTTTTATAGGTATTGGGGCATTTTGAGTTCTGGGAGTTAGTGCTACTATGATATGACAAATATGCTATGTTCAGTATGTGCTAAGTTTTTTTGCAAGCTTTTTGTATTTCACAATGTGGCTAGAAGTGGAGAGACTTTGTTTCTGTTACTGAAATTACACTAGAATTTGACTTTTTTTTTTTTTTGACAGATGGTGCATTCTATGACCATGTTTCGAATCTCCCACTTATGTTTACAAAATCTGAGGTTCAAGGGTTTTATTTTGTGTGTGTGTGTGTGCTCCCGCTGTTGCCTCAGGGCATCCTACGCTTGGACTCCATTGTCGGCCGCCCTGAGGCAGCAACAGCAGGAGCTGCGAAACATGGTCATGTTGATGTTGCTTGTTGGTATTACAGGAGTTTATATTGACCATATTTGAAAGATAAGTACTTTTGGACTGTTGTATTTTGAAGAAGAAAAGTTTGGAATCAATGATGTGAATAAATGACAAAGGTTTTGAATGGAAGGGTTTTTTTTCCTATGATGGCAGCTTTGCAGCCGCAAGCACCATTAAAAGGTCCATGACATTTAAGGTGCGCTGTCTGAGGTTTTCCCCACGGCAGATCGGGTTGATATACTCCTTGAATGTTGAAAAATATAAAATAAAATTTATAAAAAATTAAAGAAATATTGGTCAGGCCTGGGATTAATAGCATATAAATATATGATAATAAATTGACTGCAGACACTGTGGGGGTATATTTATTGTTTCAGGCAACACATTGAGGTGAGCTTAGAAGCACTGTTTCTGTATCTTTAGGATACATTTTAATAGTCTCTGATTTCACCTCATGGTTCCTAGAGGAAAAATCCATAAACTGCTATTAATCTATTTAATGGTTGGGTACTTGCCAGGTACTTGTGACTTGGATTGACCACTGTTGGAAACAGGATGCTGAGCTTGGTGGACTCTTGGTCTGACCCAATATGGCAACTTCTTATGTTATGTTTTCATGTACTTGATGATCTCTCTCTCTCCAACCATGGTACTGGCACGTCTATTAGTAATGCTGTCTTTCAAATTTTCTCCTTTACTGCTATTCTCTGGTTTTCTAGCATCAAGGTTTTTATTGGTTGGTCTGGAAATGAATGGTTATACTCTGATTTATGTGAAGAATGCATAAAGGAGAGAATAACATTTAACTAAACACAAATTAAGAATTGGCAGTGGGTGCTGGGGACTGAGCGTGGCTGATTTGCTTGGTCCCTCCTCACCAATCAAAAAGGCGTTCTGCTGCCCCTTGGCTAAAATTGGGTGTAAGTTTGGTTGAAAAAATTGCAATCTTAAATATCCACAGATATTCTTAAACCCCAAATACTACAAACTAATTGGGAGCTGTGTCAAATATGAATATGAAAACAAATATGCAAAATATGTATTGTGTATCATGGTCAAAGAGCCTGGGTGGAAAGTACTAAGCTATTTGGGAAATTTAAAATACATCTTTAAAATCCTATTTAATGAATGTTAATGATGTTGTAATGTAAAAAGAATGTTAATTTTTGGTAGAAATTAAAAACCAATAAAACCAAAAACTGGCCATAGAAACTTGCCCATCCAAAACACCTTTCTACATGGACACATGACTGGCATTATATGTCGAGTGTTTGAAAAACTGCATCTAGATATTGAAAGGAAACCTCCAAACCATCTAGTTAGATTGCCAATAGCTATCTAAGTCCATATTTAGATACCTGACTTCCGCATAGTCCTGAGAAAATGTAAGCCCATGTGTTTCTCGTTTCTACCCATTTTGTGAAAGACTCTCGGGAGCTGATGTTCCAGGTGGTTGGACTTATTCTTTGGAATGAGCACCCAGAATACCTAAAGAAAGAAAATGATTACTTGCATTTTAGGAAAACACTAAAGGCCGTTTTTTATTTACTTCTGCTTCTTGTTTGTCCACAGTGGGTGTAAATTGAGTTTTTGGGACTTTAGGGGTTTGGTATTGTAACCAGGACCAGGTGCTTTGTAAATGTTGTTAAGTTTGGAGATGATGATGATTTGTTTCTAAGGTTTTGTTTTAAATTATTGTATGCTTTGTTTTATTTTATTTTTATCTTGTTAATTTAATTCTGTTATGGATTGTGGTGATACTGTGAATGTTTTGCTGTTTCCCTCTGAGTTCTGCAGATCAGTAGGTCACACATTTTTTTAAATAAATAAATCGAAATTTCGAAGACTTTCAGAATCAATGATCAAGCTGGTTCAGGTCTCTCCTTTCTTCTGCTCCATTTTGTTCTTTATCTGCTCAGTGCAGTTTGATGTAAATTAGAATTTATGAAACTGTTAACAGTTTTGCATAAGCATCCTGTTTGGTGACGTTTCTGATGAAGCCAGGTGTTACTGTCCAGAGCTAATTGCAAATGAAGGCCTCTGTTCTTTGATTTTGTAAGTTGTGTGGGAGATCTCCAGGTCATGCTTCTTTGTCTTGGGATATGCTGGCAGTGGACTCCGGTCCCTGCGCTCCTGAGCTTCCTGTCCTGCCAGCCTTTGCGGAGCTCCGGATGACTTATGGCTCCATCGTCGAAGTTCTGCCTCAGCTGGATTCTTCCCTGCGCTTGTCCCGCTCTCCGCGTGGTCCGTGACCAGCCTCCTCGGGCTGTGTAGGGCGCGCAGTGGGACAGGGTGGTCCGCGACCAGCCCATTGAGTCCGCCCGTGAAGGAGGGCTGAGTAGGGTGCCCTGAGAGACAGTGCCAATTTCCTTCTGCCCAACTTCTCGTCTCGTCTGGACTTCAAGTTCCTCGTCTCATCCGAGATGCCGTTGCATCAGCCCTGATGTCATGTCTAGTTCCAGCCCTCGTCTCTGATGCCGTCCGCATCAGCCTTGGTGTCATGTCTGCAACAACCCTTGTGTCATGTCTGCAACCCTCGTCTGTGATGCCGTTGCATCAACCTTGGTGTCATGTCTTCATGTCAAGGCCCATCTGCCCTCATCCTCAGGCCAGGCCTGCTGCTCCATGCCAATCTAAGCTGCAGGTCCAAAAGGGCTCAGAATGGTCTGAGGACCATTCAACTTCCAACATCATCATGTGGTTGGCCTTGGGAGCTTGCAGGCCTGGCAGATAGTAAGACCGTCTGCCATGCTGGACATGCCGTCAACCCTCGGTTCGGTCCTGGATCCGTCTGGGGTCGGGCTGAGGACCAAGGGCACACTAAAACACCCCCTTCTAAACAGAATGCAAGGCCTTTCGAGGCCGCCGTATAACAGAATGCAAGGCCTTTCTAGGCCGTACATAACACTCAAAAAGGTCAGCAGAATGTGACCTATAAGTAGCTGCTTAATGCAGCTTTCTTAAGAGCCTCAGAGATTCACAACTATCACACAAAATTCAGGGGTTTAGTTTTCCAGAAAAGACTAGAGATGTGAATCGGAACGGGAATCTGTTCCGATTCCCGTTCCGATTCACATCGTTAATTTTTTTTCTGCGGCCCGATCGCGGTTTTGTTTATCGGCTGTGCCCAAGCCGATAAACAAAAAAACCCACCCGACCCTTTAAAACTGCTTTGCCCACCCTCCCAAACCCCCCCAAAACTTTTTACAAGTACCTGGTGGTCCAGTGGGAGTCCCGGGAGCGATCTCCCATTCTCGGGCCGTCGGCTGCCACTAATCAAAATGGCACCGATGGCCCTTTGCCCTTACCATGTGACAGCGTATCCGTGCCATTGGCTGGCCCCTGTCACATGGTAGGAGTAATGGACGGCCGGCGCCATCTTTAAAAATGGCGCGGGCCATCCAGTGCTCCTATTATGTGACATGGGCCGGCCAATGGCACGGATACCCTGTCACATGGTAAGGGCAAAGGGCCATCGGTGCCATTTTGATTAGTGGCAGCCGACGGCCCGAGAACGGGAGATCGCTCCCGGGACTCCCACTGGACCACCAGGTACTTGTAAAAGGTTTTGGGGGGGTTTGGGAGGGTGGGCGAAGCTAAGGGATCAGTTTTAAAGGATAGGGGTGGGTTTAGTGATTGTTTTGGTGTGCCGTTTTTCCCCGCCCTCCCCCAAAACAATAAGAGAACCCCACAAACAATTTCATGGCGTTTTCCTATCGGTTTCGGGGAGCCCCTGATTTCTGACTATTTTGAAAATATCGTACGATGTTTTCAATCGTCAGAAGCACGATTCACATCCCTAGAAAAGACAGAGTTTAACAGAAAAGAGAGGCCAAAAGGCTTAAATCCTATATGTACATATATATAATGTTTTCCCACAATTTATACAGCTCAGTCAGTAGTTCAATTCTTTGGGAGCCTTACTGGCCCTGCCTATACAGTGAGGTTCTTCACATTTTTGGTGCCTGTCTAATACACACACTATCATTGCAAGTGGTGGTATTTAATGGAAACCCAAGAAGGCTCAGGAGTAACCTGCCTTGCTGGGCAGATTGGATACACCATTTGGTCTTAATCTGCCATCTTTCACAATGTTGCTATATGTTGGGGATTTGAGACCAATAAAGACCTTACAGATTATTGAATTCATCTCTTCTCCTAGCACTAATAATAAGGTCTACATTTTATCATTTCTTGAATGCCATATGTCTGAGAAGTTTGTTAAAATGTTATATAAATCAGTTTTGGACTTGGCTTAAGCTATTGACATCCCCCAGGTGAGCTCCTGTGGTTTTATTATGCTTATATGATTTGCAGTTTTTCTCATCCATTCATAGATATTTATTGTGCTGTCTGGAATGGTTTCCCTATTTATCATATTATGAGGAGATACTTTTAGTACAGAGTTCTAGCAATTGTATTGGTCCTATAGCAAATTAGATAATTTGTAGCTTGTAATACTTTACATTCCTATTCGGTTTATATCTTCACTGGATGCAAACCCATTTGAAGGTGCGGATAGTATTTCATCTATACCTTTGGCAAGTTTGGTTTCCAATAGGGCCTTGAGTTTGGTTCCAGTGCTTGTCTATCTCCCTCAAGCAATTGATGGGGTAGAGTCAGGCACTTTGACTGATCCTGTTGATATTTCTCTTAAGAGATATTTGAAAGATAGTCTCACATATAGAAACCAATCTCTCCAATACTGTTGTTCAGTTATGTGCAAAAGAGCATCAAGTAAACTAACTTATCTGAATTGTAGATTGGATTCTATAGAGACAAATATGGCTGCCCAGTTTGGCACAGTCACAAGTATACAACATCTTTGGCTGCTAGTATTAAGAACAATTTAATTATATGTGTGAAACATGGGAGAACAGGCTAAGGTCCAAAAACCGTCACTTACTAAATTTTCCTAGTACTTCTACTTATATAATGTTAGGAACAGAGTTGGTTAAGAAATACCTAACTGAAGTTTTCAGTTTTCTTCTGATAAATCCTTTTAATATCTAATAGTGATTATCTTCCTGATAATTCTGAGTTCTCAGGAGGGAGCCTCTGATATATTGCCTCCCATATCTAGTCTAGATCTCTCTCTCTTTTCTTCAGTTATCCATATAATATACCTACAGAATCTACCTTTCTCGTGTCATTTGCTTTAGACCGTGATAGAGCTTATTTCACCATCATAAATATAAAAGTTTATTTTGTGGCCAAAGTCTTCAGGTTTTTCCTAATGTTTCTAGAAAGACACAGGCTAAGAGGAAATTATTCCTCCAACTAAAATAACTGGTCTTGTCATTAGGGGCCTTATTGTTTTTAAAATTTCCCTGCAAGGGTATCAAGGTAATAAGTTCATTTTTGTAGATCTGAAGCATCTTGAAACTTCCATAATGGATAAGGCATCTTGATTGGGCTTGGGGTTTTGTTTAAGAGGGGAAGGTTATTCTGGGCAGATTGGTGTTTGCTTTTTCTTTTCCTTTTCCTGTGGAATTCCTTATAGCTGCCCCTTTTGTTGTAATGAGCACTTGTTGAGATCTGATGTTTTCTGAATTTTGAAATGTAGATTTCTTATTTCTTGATTTTCTTGGTTTTGTATCATAAATATGATTTAAAACTTAATAAAGAATAATAATAATAAAAAAGAAACAAAGTTGTTTTGCATAGACTAAAGTGTGTTTAGAAAACAAGAGATTCACTTTGTTAAACTAACATAATATCTGCCAGCAAAATTAACACTCCATTTAATGGGGTAGAAACATGCTTCCTGAGCAGCTGTTCAAGCTGCTAAACAGTTAGTAGTTCACTTACAAACATCTGTTCTTCATGGGCTGCAATACCTTTTATTGACACAGCACATCAATAGTTGGCACTAACTCTACAACTATTAATATATTGAACAATACAATGGAAGCGGTTAAGTCCAGTGAATTAATTGTACAAATTTCTTTATAACAAAACTAAAAAAAACAAACAGACCCTAATATAACGAAAAAATTTTGTATAAAGAGAGAGGCAATGAAAAATAAGTAATTGCTAAGGACATTTTTTATTTTTTATTTTTTTTTTTTGACAGATGCAGAAAATGTAAACCTTGTGCCCTCAAAAAAACACAGGTGTTTTAAAAATGCAGGAAATATTTAAATGGAGCATTGCAAGGCTTTTTGAATCACATTGGGAAGCTCTGAAAACACCACAAATTTGTGAGATATGGGTAGAATTTTGGAGGGAATCTGGCTATGAGGTCTGGGCTAAGGGAGTTCTTCTGCCTCTTGAACGGATGTTTATCCCATGCAGTAATGCAGAGGTGCCAGTATATGTATTGGTTTGGCAAGACATTTCAAGCCCAGACTAAAGAAGCATAACTTTAAAAAATGTACAAGCACAGTTTCAGGATTTTTAAGTGTCGCAAGTTTGTTTTTTTTTTTTGTTGTTGTTTTTTTTATATATGAATTCTGTTCTGGCTTGAATATTTTGAGAGACGTTTAAGTGGTATGTATAGTATAAAAAAGAGATCCTTCTCTTACAGTTATGCTGCTGTAAATCTTCTAGTGAGTTAAAACTTCTCTTACAGTTAAAACTCACTAGAAGATTTACAGCAGCATAACTGTAAGAGAAGGGCCTCAGCTACTTTGCTGCAAAGTAGCTAAGAAAGCTTTCTGTTGCGCCCTTTCGTAAAGGTGCATTCCTTTTCATCCTGCCAGACAAGTTCAGGCAAATGGGTTATATTCTTGCACCAGCAGGTGGAGGCAGAGAACAGCTTTCTTTTCTGACGTCATCTGAGCCTATATATTCTGGGATAGCAGGATAACATGCTATTAATTCTCTACCTCCTTTTAGTGAGAGCTGCACTAGCGAAAAAAAAAAAAAGTAATGAAGGCAATGAGGCGACAACCTGTGGGTGGCTCATTTATCCCAGGAAAGGAACGTGAGCCGAGGATAGCTGTTTTTCCTCTCCAAAAAGAGAGAAACACATTTTTAGGGAGAGAAAATTCTGTTCCCCTCGGGGCCTGCGAAGGTCTGCGGTCCGCATAGTGCTGGACACACATGAGAAGTGCTGAGTGAAAGCGGTTACAGCCACCCCACCCCCTTGCCATCCAGCCCATGAAGAAAGGTAAGAAGTGCCTGTAGTACGGCGGTAGGAAGCAGAGTTCCATAGCAGGCTCTTTCTGCATCAAATGTGATGCGCCAGAAACCCCAGTGGAAAAACAGAGACTTAAGGGCATGCAGGAAACGAATGGGTGAGCAAATGCCAGTGATGTGCTGGCACTGGATGAAAAGCCACTGTTAGTTCAGAGGGAAGCCTAACGGGAGGAAACAGGTCTAAGTGGAGCAGGTGAAGACTGCGAGAAAACCTGCGGGGACATGGAGTTTTCCCAACAGAATTTCTTCTCCTTATGCATAAAGCTTACAGAGAAATGAAAGGGAACACTGGAAAAGGGGAATAGAGGTCCCAAGTCTCCTCCAGCCACCCCTAGAGAAGGCAAGGCAGAGCCTAAAAGACCCTGATTGGAAGTAGAAAGCTCCCTCTCACCAGGGCCATTCCTCTTTTGTGTACAAAGCTCAAATGGGAAGTGCAAAGGACCTGAAAAGCCCGCAGGGATTGGGCGGTGAGACAGCTCTGGGCTACATTCTTTATTTGAGGCTTGAGTGAAAAGGAAGTATCCAGTATTGCATCTAAACTATGTGCCTTCCTAGCAATTAAAAGATAAAACAGAAGGAGGTTCGTTAGGGGAAGCAGAAATGTTAAGAAGCCCAAAATATTGTATTTAACAATAACTTGTTATCAAAAAGCCAGTTTTTGAATGCACTGAGTTAACACAGTTTAGTTAAGGACTCGTCTGTGGATGAAGAAAAGGGTACCTAGAACTGGATGTCGTTGGCATAAAGCCGGTAATTGACATCTAGATTAGCTAGTAACTGGCACAAGAGAAACATATATAAATTAAACAAAATGGCCAAATTGGCCCAAAAGGGCAATCCTGTGGCACTACAGTTTCAAGCTTAAACAATGAAAAACTAGTGCCGTGAATAGTTATGTGCTGGAAGAATTTAGCTAGGAATGGTCAAAACCAGGAGTAGACCATAGAAGCCAGGCCAATATTGCAACGGTGATGCAATAAATTGGCATGGTCAAGCAAATCAAACACTGCAGTAATGTCTAGCAAGACTAAAAGGAAATCATTTCACGACGGAAAACATAAAAAATGGATAATGACAATGTCTCAGTGCCATTGGAAGCATGAAAGGAAAACTGAAAAATTGTCTAACAAGCTATGTTCTTCAATAAAGGAATTCAGTTGCTTTAGTACAACATTTTTCCAAGACCTTCGCTAGAAAAGGTAATATAGAAATCAGACAGTAATTAGCAAAATCAGAAGAATCTGGCATGGATTTCTTTAACACAAGATGTAGTGAAGCAATTTCTAACGTTAGGCTTCACACAGTCAGACAATGAGAAATTAATAATTGTGGCAAAGTAGACACCTAAGTCCTCATTAGCTTGAAAAAACATTTGAATAGGTACTAAATGTAGAATTGGTATCCTGGAGATTAGCCATAGTTTGATCAATTTCATCCTTAGTCATGTCAAAAAGCAAACCCATTTACCATCTTCTGCTAAGGTAGGGTCTTCTAGTAACTCAGACCTGGGCTGAATTGTGTAACAATATAATTCTTTATTTGTATTCCTATAAGGTGTGTGTGAGTGTGTGTGTATAAAATCCATAATACATCGGGCTTGGTAGTATGTCCGTCAGTGCTTGTGCATGTTCCCCAGCCCACCCATAGATGGCGCTCTAATATATCGGGCTTGGAGGTGTTTCCGTCAGTGCTCGCATATGTTCCCCAGCCCGCCGATAGATGGTGCAGGCGGCTCAAACACGCTGTACAGCGGCTATGTCACAACACCAGCTACAAGAGGTACTCCTGGGGGAATTCAGCGCTACTGCAGAATGCAGATTTTGCGCAGAATTCCTCCTTCCCACAGATTTCCTCCCTCACCTTGCCGATTTCCTCCCTCGCCAGAAGACTATTCAAAACCGGAAGGACAGCAGCCATCACGGGACATTCAGAAAATAGCAGAGAAGACCCTGGCATGCTGCAAATGGAGCGCGTCCCGCGGCACACGCTCCATTCACGGCGAAGATGAAGGCCCGGCGCTGCGAACAGAGCGTGTGCCACGGGACACTCTCCGTTCACGACATGCAGGGGTCTCCTCTGATATTTTCTGCTAAATGCGAAAAAGAAAGGCCCCCATATGTTGAGAACGGCATGGGTCCCACGGCATGCCGGTGAGAGAGAATGTGTGTCGGGGAGGGGAAGATGAGAGAGAGCAGGAGGGTGTGAGAGAGAGCATGGGGGGGCATGCTGGTGAGAGAGAATGTGTGTGTGAGAGAGGGAGGGTTACAGAGAGCATGGTTGGTAAGAGGTGGGAGGGGAGGGTGTGAGAGAGAGCATGGGAGGTAAGAGAGGGTGGGTGGGGGGATGCTTGAGTGTGGATTTCAGAGAGAGGGAGCCTATATGAGGGGAGGGGGTTGCCGGTGAGAGAGAATGTGTGTGTGAGAGAGGAGAGGGGGTGTGGAGGAGTGCGAGAGACAGCTTGGTAAATAAACTTTGCCAGCCCCGGCTTTAGCAAATGTGCCTCCACGTCCCTTGCCCTGGGTGAAAACAATTTCGTTTTTCCTTTTCAGCTAACGCTTCCATACAAGAGCATATGTGCCAATAAAAAGGCTCGCCGCCCGGGCGTAGAACAAATACAGTTACTAGTATATATATATAGAGAGAGAGAAATTTTCAAAAACATTCTGTGAGTAAAAGTGTTTTACTGGCCAAAAAAGCAAGTTTACTTACTGTAAACGGTGTTTTCTGTAGATAGCAGGATGAATTAGCCATGCTGCCTGGGAGCACCCCCTGACAGCCTGATGCGAGATATTCCCATAGAACATTCAAACTCCACTCCTATACACCTGCGTGGTGCCTTCCTGCGTGACTGTCTCTCCTCAGTTGATTAGATAGCAGTGGAACAGGAGCGTAGGGGAAGGTAAACATAGAGCAGGTAGAAGGATAGAGACTGACTAGGTAGGTGGTTGGGGATGCATAGCTAATTCATACTGCTATCTATGGAAAACACCATTTACAGTAAGCAAACTTGCTTTATTCCAGTAGATAAATAGGCTGAATTAGCCATGCTGACTGGGAGTCCCCTGCTAAGGAACCACGAAGCACAGGCAGATGTCCTATTCAAAGTGTTCTTTACCTTCGGGTATGAATAGGCTTATATGTGCTTCACGTCCCTGTTAGATGTGGGCAGTCTCGTGAGCACTCTTAGGAATTTGTAGCATAATGTAGAATCTCCTGCCCCATGGAAGCATCAGAAATGATGTGCTGATGGAGGCAGTAGTGAGACATGAAGGTATGCAGCGATGACCATGTAGCACGTATTGAAGGTGGGAGATCAAGCACGTATTAAAGGTGGGAGATCAAGGTAGCCATCACTCTCAGCTGATGTGCCTTAACCCTGATGTCAAGCGTTGTGGCTTGGTAGAATAGCAGAAATGGATGCATTGAGTCAGCCAGTTTGCAAGTGTCCGTTTTGTGGCTGGAAATCCTGGGGCGTTTGGATTATAGGAAAGAAAAAGTTGTGAATGCCTATTTGGTTCACTAGTTCTTTGTTTATAATAAACTAAAGCTTTCTTGCAATCAAGTGTATGTATAGGGCCTCTCGGCTGGATGTGTGTGGTTTAGGAAAGAAAGTTGGCAATGTTATGGTTTGATTAAGGTGAAAAGTTGACTACCTTCGGAAGAGAGGATGGATAGGTTCGTAGAGTGACTTTGTTATGGAAAAATTGCAGATAAGGTGAGTAATGAATAAGCGCTTGAAGCTCACTGACTCATCTTGCCGACATTATTGCTACTAGAAATATAACTTTCCAGGTGAGAAATTTCAAAGATGAAGTTTGCATCGGCTCAAAAGGCAGAAGTATTAATGATGTTCAAGTCCCGAGGTACAGCTGGGCGTGAGATCAGAGGTCGTAGTCTCAACACCTCTTATGGAATGAGATACGAGTGGGTGTACGGATACGGAAGTAACCTGAATTGTCGGATGGTAGGCTGATATGGTACTGAAGTGTACCCAGATAGAAACATAGAAATGACGGCAGAAGAAGACCAAATGGCCCATCCAGCAAGCCATGCACTCTTTTTTTTTTTTTTTCTCATACTTGTTACGCCTGGCTTTTAGTACCCCTTAGTTCCATTTCCCCTCCACCCCACCACCAATGTAGAGAGCAGTGCTGGAACCACATCCAGGTGAATATCTAGCTTAATTAGGGGTAGTAACCGCAGCAATAAGCAGGCTACACCCATGCCTTTGTCCACCCAGACTATGTAATTCAGACCTTGTTGGTTGTTGTCCATATACAGATCCTCTTTTCCACATTCTCCCTGCCGTTGAAGCAGAGATCTATGCTGGATATGTATTGAAAGTAAAGTATCGGCTTATTTGGTTTTGGGGAAGTAACCGCCGTAACAAGCAAGCTACACCTCGCTTTTTTGTGAATGCAAATCCTTTTTTTTTTTTCTTCCACATTTCCTCTTGCTGTTGAAGCCTAGAGCAATGATGGAGTCTCATTAACCGTGTGTATGTACATTGAACAAGGGTATTATCTCCAGGTAGTAGCACTCATTCTCGCAAGCCACATTAACAATCAACAAATATTGAACAAGCCTAATAATTGGCAATACCTATAGCCTATGTCCTCACCGGTAATTTTACATACTCTTACCCACCCCTCTGCTTTTTTTTTTTTTGGAGATGGCAGCCCTCCATCCTTCCGCTCCGTGAAGGTGGTATACCATTGGCATCCCGCTCCGTGAATGCCACTCCAGCCTTCCGCTCCGTGAAGGTGGAACACCGACCACTGGCATCCCGCTCCATGAATGCCTCTGTGGCTACTGCTGCTCCGTGCAATGTTCTGCCGCCTCCTCCCACCCCTGGCCTTGCAGGCCCCGGTTATTGATCCCTGCATCCGCTACTTTTTGTGGCTGTGACAACTCCCCCCCTCCCCCCCCACAACAAGACCTTTAATTTGGGCTTCAAGGGCTGCTGCTTCTCCCTTTTACTGCAACAGGTCTAAGGCGATCTCTAGCTCAGCCTTTCTGCGCACTTCGGCGGCTGTGGCGGCAGCTGTGGCTTCCTGTTGTTCTTTTATTCTGAGCCCTTCTATCTTGAGGGCTGCTGCTTGTTCGGCATACTGTATGTGAGCCACCCCCTCTTCATTCACGTCCTCTAGACTTGATGGATCCACAGTGTTTATCCCATGCCCCTTTGAAGTCCTTCACAGTTCGGGTCTTCACCTCTTCCTCCGGAAGGGCATTCCAGGCATCCACCACTCTCTCCGTGAAGAAATACTTCCTGACATTGGTTCTTAGTCTTCCTCCCTGGAGCCTCAGCTCGTGACCTCTGGTTCTGCTGATTTTCTTCTGACGGAAAAGGTTTGTTGTTGTCTTTGGATCGTTAAAGCCTTTCAAGTATCTGAAAGTCTGAATCATATCACCCCTGCTCCTCCTTTCTTCCAGGGTGTACATATTTAGATTCTTCAATCTCTCCTCGTATGTCATTCGATGAAGACCCTCCACCTTTTTTGTCGCCCTTCTCTGGACCGCCTCCATCTTGTCTCTGTCTCTTTGGAGATACGGTCTCCAGAACTGAACACAGTATTCCAGGTGAGGCCTCACCAAGGACTTGTACAAGGGGATAATCACTTCCCTTTTCTTACTTGATATTCCTCTCTTTATGCAGCCCAGCATTCTTCTGGCTTTAGCTATCGCCTTGTCACATTGTTTCGCCGACTTCAGATCATTAGACACTATCACCCCAAGGTCTCTCTCCTGCTCCGTGCACATTAGCCCTTCTCCCCCCATCGAATACAGTTCATTCGGATTTCCACTCCCCATATGCATGACTCTGCACTTCTTGGCATTGAATCTCAGCTGCCATATCTTCGACCACTCTTCCAGCTTCCTTAAATCCCGTCTCATTCTCTCCACTCCTTCCGGCGTGTCCACTCTGTTGCAGATCTTAGTGTCGTCCGCAAAAAGACAAACCTTACCTTCTATCCCATCCGCAATGTCGCTCACAAAGACATGGAACAGGACTGGTCCCAACACCGATCCCTGCGGTACACCGCTTAAAACCGCTCTCTCTTCAGAGAGAGTTCCATTTACCATCACACATTGTCTTCTGTCCGTCAACCAGTTTACAATCCAGGCCACCACCTCGGCACTCACTCCTAAGCTTTTTATTTTATTCACCAGTCTCCTGTGTGGGACCGTATCAAAAGCTTTACTGAAATCCAAGTAGATGACATCGAGTGCTCTTCCTTGATCCAATTCCTTGGTTACCCAGTCAAAAAAGTCAATCAGATTTGTCTGACAGGATCTTCCCCTGGTGAATCCATGCTGCCTCTGGTCCATCAATTCTCCCAACTGTAGATAGTTCACTATTTTCTCTTTCAACAGTGACTCCATTACCTTTCCCACCACTGAAGTGAGGCTAACCGGTCTGTAGTTACCAGCCTCTTCTCTGTTCCCACTCTTGAGACGCGGGACCACCACCGCTCTTCTCCAATCACTCGGCACCACTCCCGTTTCTAGGGATCTATTGAACAGGTCACACAGCGGACCCGCCAGCACATCTATGAGCTCCCTCAATATCCTGGGATGAACCTCATCAGGCCCCATGGCTTTGTCCACTTTCAGTTTCTCCAGCTCTTCCCATACATTTTCTACTGTAAATGGAGTTACATTTACTCCACTCCCCTCCAGTTTCTTGTTAACTAGGGACGGAGTTACTGCCAGCCCAGAGACGTACAAGTGTAAGTATTCCAATAGATGCTCTGGCATGGAGTGAAAAGGGTCTAATGACACGGAGTCGCACCAATAATGGTATCTGTGCCCCTTAGCTGCATAGTTTTTCCTCTTAGATGCTCTTCTTGAGGAGATAAGTATAACCTGAATCTCCATTGTGATAGGGAGGTGGCTTAGTACTTCCCTTTCAATCGTCATGCCGTTAGATGGAGGGAATCCTGCATGGGGTGTAGTAGCAACCCTATTTCCTGCGTCAGAAGGTCTACTCTGTTTGGAAGAAGGACCGGTAGTTGAACTGAGAGGTGCATGAGGTAGGTGTAACAGGGTTGCCTAGGCCAAACTGGCGCTATGAGTATGAGATCTGACTTGTCCGCCATGTCTTTTTGGATCAGTGGAATAGGTAGGAACGCGTGTAACAGGCTCCCCGTCCAGTTCACCAGAAAGGCATCCTGAGCTACCCTGTGATTGCTGGGGTACAGAGAGAAAAACCGTGGAAGCTTCATGTTGCATTTGGTGGTGAAGAGATCTATGTGGTGCGCTCCCCGTGTTCGAAACAAGGAGGTTGCTATGTCCTGATGGAGCTCCCATTTGTGAGGGTGAAATATTTTGCTGAGCCAAATGTTCCTTATTCCTAGCAGGTAAGTGGCCTGGAGTTGTATGGAGTTGGCTAATGCCCATTTCAGCATGAGTACCACCTCCTTTCACGGTATCTTTGAACTGGACCCGCCTTCCTTGTTTATGTAGAACATGGCTACCTGATTGTCTGTGTATGCCATAGCGGTTTTGTGCTAAAGGAGGTGTGAAAATCGTGAATGGCATAATGATTGGCCCATAGTTCCAGTAGGTTGATTTGAAATGTGTCTTGCTGGGGGACCAAAGACCTTGGGGCCGATGCAATACAGTGTGCTCAGCCGAGCGCACTGTATAAGCCGCAGTCAGACCGGGTTGAATAGGTGCTAATCAATCCCCTAATGCAATAAAGGGATTAGCGCCTATTCAACACACGTCCAACGCGGAGTGAATTTAATAGCGCTCATCACATGCAAATGAATATGAATGAGGCTATTAGGCATTCACTCCGATGCAAAAAAAAAAAAGTGCATCTCGGACGCACATTTAACGATCAGCTATTAACGCCTGCCTGTGTGCTAACGAGAGTTAGTGCGCGCTAACCCGAAAATTTATTTTTTACAAAATTTCAGAAAACATTCAATCATTTTTTGGTTCTCCCGAACCATTCCGAATTAGGCAATTTCACTGAAATTGCCTAATTTAGGAAAAACAATTGCACATCCCTACTATTTGATGTGTCAGGAGATAGAAAGGTGCACCCAACTGCAACAGACAGGGTTGTAGCCATCAGTGCATGTCCCATAACATTGGTTGGATTAGTTTCAGTGCTGATGACATGGGATGAAAGCGTTGAGACCATTGGGATTTCAGACCCCGTTGCGTGCGGCGCATGTGAAGATGTGCATGAGGGACAACATACATCGCCGGCATGTGTCCCAGGATAGCAAATATCTGTCAAGCAGTGGAATATTGGTTGCATTGTAACTGTAAGGTGAGATCTTGAAAGGTTCAAATCCTGTCTTCTGGGAGAAAATCATGTGTTTATGATTGCCCATCTGAACTGCAGAGTTTGAGATGGGTCGAATTGGGATTTTTCGTAATTTATGATGAGGTATAGGTTTTCCAGGAAAGTGATCATTCAAATTTGGTACGGAGTAATACTGGACTCTGTGCCACCATGAGCCAGTCAGCCAAGTAGGGGAATAGTTTTATTCCATGTCTTTGAAGGCAGGCACCTCTCAAAGAGACCATATATCTCCAATCCTATATTCCTTAGACTGGTTACCAATTCATTATAGAATATAATGTAAAATCCTCTTCATTATACACAATTTGATACATAATGACTCTTCTACATGGTTATGCATCCAACTCTGCATCTATCAACACAACAGGAATTTATGATCTATGCATAAAAACCTATTGCAAATCCCTATGGTTCGCGTAGCCAGACTCGATATCACCAGAAGGCACGCTTTTTCAGTTGCTGGCCCAATAATTTGGAACTCAATTCCTAATGAACTAAGGCATATTCCTGCTCATAAAGAGTTTTAAAAAATCTCAAATCTTTCCTATTTTTGACAGCATTTAAAACTGAATAGACTTAGTTTTTGGGTACTTGCCAGGTTCTTGTGGCCTGGTTTGGCCTCTGTTGGAAACAGGATGCTGGGCTTGATGGACCCTTGGTCTGACCCAGTATGGCATTTTCTTATGTTCTTATGTTTTGCCTTATAAATTTGCTATTTAAACACTCCCTCGGCACTTAAATAAGCACCAACCCTAATCGCATTAATATTTTTTGATTCCCTGGCACAGTGCTTGTACGTGTCTTATTTTATTGTTAGCTCTTGATTTTTATCCTCCCTGTCTTCTTTTTTTATGTCATTTTTAATTATGTATGTTATTTTAACCTGTAAACAGTTTTTGACAAATATTGTAAAAGTGGTATACAAACATTTTTAAATAAATAAATGAGCCACAGCTACTGCTAGACATTTTGTAAATAGTCATGGCGCTGACAATAGGCCAAATGGTAGGACTTTGTAATGGTAGTGCCAGTTGTTGACCTGAAAATAAAGGTAGTGCCAGGAAGAGTGGTGTATCGGAATGTGAGCATAGGCATTTTTGAGGTCCAGTGAGCACATTGTCATTGGGTTGCAAAAACGGCAAAATGGTCTTCAGGGAAGTCATCTCGAACTTTTCCCGTTGAAGGAAAAAATTCAGGCCTCTGAGGTCCAAAATCAGCCTTAATCCTCCGCTTTTTTGGGGGATGAGGAAGTATTGGGAATAAAATCCACGAAGTTGCTGATGTTGAGGCACCTGTTGATGAAGTAGGGATTGGATTTCCTGATAGAGGAGAGGAAGGTTCCTCTCCCCTTTCACAGGTGGAGAAAGGTGTGGCAATGTCAGAGATGCATGGAAATTTAGGCGGTAGCCTTCCCAGTTGATGCTGAGTACCCAGCGATCGGATGAAATCTGACTCTACTTCTGGACAAAGGAAGCAAGGCATCCTCCTACAGTCATTGTAGCTGTGGCTGGTCTATCTTCAAAAAGGCTGTTGGGACTTCTGGGCCGAAGCCAGCATCGGTTCAGTGTGTGCTGGGCCTGACCTCGAGTTTGAGTTTGCTGTAATTGTGGCCTTTGTGATTGGTATGAAGATGATCTGTAGCTAGCGAACGGCCTGTAAGATCGTCATGGATAAAAAGGCTTCCAATAGGTAGTATAGTGACGCTTTCTGGGTGTATGTTCCAAGGGCGATGTAAGGGAGGACAGCACTACACTCTGTTCTTTGAGTTGGGACACTGTATCCCTGAGCTTGTTGCCAAATAAGTTACCTCCCCATCATGGAAGATCCGCGAGCTTTTCATGGAAGTCCTCTCGAATTGCACTTGCTCTAAGTCGGGCCATTCTTCTGGCAGCAATAGCCGCAGCTGAAGTCCGAGTGGATGTGTTAGAGTCTTCATAGATTGTTCGAAGCAAATGCCTTACATCTTTTCCCATGTCAGTGATAGTTTGGTGTTGTGGTCTTTCTGCCTGGTTACCGTCAGACTTTCAGGACTGCAGGCACTCATACAGATATTGGGTTATGTAAAATTGGATCTTGGCATTAAGCTTAGACCCCTGAAACATTTTTTTCCCAAAGTCATCTAAATTGCGGCCATGCTTTCCTGGAGGGGCGTTGGAATACAGTTGGGTCCTCCTAGCCCATTTCATTACGGATTAGACTACTACCGATGCGTGCGGCAATTGGACTGGACCAAAGTGGGATGACTTCTGCATCTTGAATTTCTTTCTGCACCCTGAATCCCTGCTGGAGGGCAGTTCGGGAAGTTGAGTGGACACTAATGTGTCGAAAAAAGATTGAAGGAACCCAGTTATCTGGGTCATCATTTTTGAAGCTGCGCCTTGCAAGGATTGAGACGCAGAGGATGGTATTCTCTTCCTTTTTGTTGGCGGAGGTGCTTCTTGCCCCACACTGGGGGAATTAGCTATTGTGGTCTGCTATGAAGAATATTGCTGCAACGTTCTCTTTGCTTGTTCGGAAGTCTTTCTGAGGCAGAGGAGGAAAAGGGTGCAGAGATTCTTGGAGCAACTATATAAGAAGCTTTAGACCCCTCCATATCAGAGAGGGCAAGGGTTGCCTATCTACTCTGGGAATGGCGGAAAGGTCCCGTTGTAGAATCCTGTGACGCACAATGCTTATGCGGCAAATGCATCAGTGGCATGTTATGAGTCTTTGATTTTGCCTTTGAATGTGTCAACAATGTCGGAGCATGGATTGGTGCAGGATGCTTTGGAGTTCTGTCTTCCTGCACTGAGTTTGTGGATTGATGCCCTGCATCTCTGCGGTCACCGCAATTGTGTCCCTGCAGCATGTTTGATGCTCTGACGCGGTGTTGGATATCTTTTGATAATGGTGCAGACGATGCACATGGTGCTGCCGCACTCGATGACATTAGGGCTTGCCTGGGCTCCCTGCTGTACTGGCTGCTTTGGGGGTCTCGGCCCTTTAGGCTCACTTGTCAAAGGATCCAGGGAAGATTACCTCTTTTTTCCATCCAGCCGTCTTGGCTCCCGGTCCAGGGAAGAATGGGTTGAGTGCTGAGTAGAGGCATAAGAAACCGTCGGGACTCCTTTTGATTCCCTGAGTCAAGCAATCTTCACGGCACACTGCTGCTAAACCCAGTCCTGCTGCAGTCCCGGCAGGATGTCACCAGCACCTGGTATTGGATTGAAGAAGATTGCTGAATATGTTTTGCTGTGATGTCAGTTTGAACTAAGAGTAAGAAGTCAAATTTCAGTCACCTCATTGCCTCATTAAAAACAGAAAAAAAATATTCAAGGCCTCTCATGTGGCTCAACCATATAGGAATCAACGGGGAAACTGAGGAAGGGGGGATTAAAAAAAAAAGTTTTCTACCTTTTCACACGTAACCTTTGTTCTTTACGTCTTTTCAGCAGTACTGAGCTAGAAAGACAAATAATCTCTTCATAAATTGCACAAGCCGGCTTGTTACTCCTCTGGAGCATTGGTATGTGATGCCTTGACAGATTTTGTGTGCTGGCTTTCTCTCTACAGCAAGGTGTATTGTCAGGGGGAAAGGATGGGGATTCTTATTTGTCCTATACAGCAGAGCCATCCTCTGCCTTCAGCACTCCGTAGTCTGAAGCACAGTACAGCATGGCAGAGGCTTATTTCAAACTGGGCAACGGCAATCTACACACACATACATATATCCCTCACAGCCCTGAAAAAGAGCTTGGATTGAAGTGGCAAAAAAATAGTTTATTTTTTCCCTAAAATCTTTTGTGTTTTGATTATTTCTTGTTTGATATTTTTCTACACGTGTGTTTACAACTGCTGTGTGTGGCAGAAAGAGATGAGTGATGAACTATAAACTGATTTTTGTTGTCAGCGCTACATCGGCTTTCGGTTTAAGCTACTTATTTTGCTCTTTAAGGTTTTAAGAGGAATTGCTCGGGGCTATATGTGTGATAAAGTGACGTGGTATCCTTACAGGAATCTGCATTCAAGCCAGGGAGCACACCTTACAATCCCTTCATTTAAGGTGGTAGAGGGGAAGCAAATAAGATAAAAGGGTTTTTTTTTTTCCCAATATCACCTCTTTCTCTGTGGGATAGATTGCTCATAGAGATTCATCATGAGGCAGATTATCTAAAGATTTGAAAAAGTGTTAAGACGTGGCTTTTTCTCCAAGTGAATGAAAAGTAGAGGGGCTATAACATTTGCATAAGCACGTTTTATTCCTGGGATGTTGACTGAAGATTAATAAATTGTTAGTGTGCCTCTATTTTAGTTGTGTATCTCTCTAGCTTTGTGTGTATTTTTTATATAATTTTATATATTGTATTTTATTAGGTTGTATACCTCTTTGATTGGTCTTTGGATCTGATATAAAACAAATTTAAATACAAATAAATGATTGATAGATGTAATGGGGTGTCCAGTTCTGGCCTTAGTAGAAGTGGTTGCCCATTACTGGCCTCAACAGATCTATTATGCCAGCAGCGTGTGTCAGAAGTCATCATCCAGACCCTGCCCTGATGTGTGAGGTCAGTGTAGTATACCACTGCCCCTTGGAAGGGTTTTGAGAATTAGCAAAACTCCTGTACCCATTGACACAGGGGAAGCTGAGCATCAATCTTAGAATGGGGTTGAATGGAACAGGTGTCTCTTCTTGCAGAGGACACTTGGTAAGCCTTATCCCTCCACAGGCAACGTGCCAGGAGAAAGTGAAGAGGTTATCCTGCTTGGAGAAGGTGGCTGGGACATAGGGAGGGGTTGGCCAGGCCTTACTGGGAAGAAGGATTCCATGAGGGGTGAAGTCCTGGACGTCCAGAATGTACTGAAGGAAAAGTTCCTGGAACAGGAAGAAAATCTGAGGAGACCAAAGAGAGAGAGGGATTCTTCAGCGAACTGGATAAGTGTAGCAGGGAGTTGAAAAATCTTCAGAGGGATAGCTGTGTTAGTCTGGGGTAGCAGGAAGGTGTCAAAGGAGAGACAACCTATCTGGGAAAATCCACAGTCAGACTTATCAAGCAATTCAGTCAAAAGACACTGGAGAGGAAACAGTGAGAGCAACATAGAAAAGGAGAAGATTTCAGCTACCCAAAAGGTACTGGGAAGGCTTCGGAGGAAGGGTACCTTTCTCAAGAGCTGACCTGTTTCTGAAAGAGTGCGAAAAGAGACTATATTCTTGCTATTTTTGGACGTGTGTTTCTGTGATGCATTATCCACTGGTGCTCCAGGTTATTTATACTTTTATTTTTTCCTGGCTTCAGTTTTCAGTAAAACCTACATTTTGAACAGCTTGGAGGAGAGAATGATTTTTGGTATGACTGATTGACTAGTGTGCAAAAGAGCCCCAGAGGAGAGACAAAACCCTAAGGGCCTTGAAAAGACTTTCCCTCCCCCTTGTATGTCCATCCAGGAGATCATGGGGTCTTGTGCGATCCATGACCGTTCCTATGTGCCCCGTGTCCAAGAGCTGACTGGGATGTAGGCTACACATATATACATGGTTTTGTGTGAGAGAATTCTTGCCTGTGTAGTGCTACTGCATGACAAGCGTCTTGTTTTCTAATCTCGCTGCAATCCTATGGATCTATAGTGCAGTAAATGTGGACTATGTGATTGTGAGCTAGTGTGTTACTAGTACCCTCCTAGGTGGTGACATTGCAAACAAATTATTTGGTAAAGGCCTGTTTGGTTCCATCTTAGCAGGCATAGCTCTAATCAGTAGCTTCTTGATGATGCCAGTACAGGTAATTAGTGGGTTGTGGTAAGTATTGATATTGGTGGGATATGGTTTAGAGTTTTTAAATTGTTTTTAAGGTTATTGTAATATTGTTTGGATTATTTTATTTGTTTGTATAATATGTTGTGCACCACTCTGGTCAGATCTTATATTTGAGTGAGCGGTATATTAGAAATAAATTGGTATTTAGTCTATATTTTCTGCTAAATGAGGTGACTGTCACTCAGGCGTGGTAAATATAGGTTGATCAGCACTGATGATAACGCTGAACCCTGGGGCACACCAGAGGAAATGGGCTTCTGTCTGATCAGATTAAAAAAAAACTAACCCTAACCCAATGCAAGATCTTTTCCCAGTTCCAAAGCATAATCTGTTTAGCAAAATGTGGTAGCTCATGGTGTCAAAAGCCACAGACACATCAAGCAGAAAAGAAAATACAGCACCCCCTGATCTCCAATTCTTGCAACAACGAATCCAGCAGGGAGGCAAGTATTGTCTCACTGTCATGACCCCACTATAAACCACAGTGCAAAGGATTCAGGATAGAAATATCAAAGATGTCAGCGAACTGAGTTAATTTCCCTGAAGTGGAGATTTTAGATATCAGTCTGTAACTGGCCAGCCAGAAAATGGTGAAATAGATTGATTTTTTTTTAAGCACAGGACAGACACATGAACTCTTGAGGGGTCAGGAATTACATCCTCAGAGAGGCTTTGATGAGTTTAGTAAAGATTTCAACAAACACGTGCTAAACCACAGAGAACCAAAGTTGAACAAGAGTCCAGTGGACAACCAGAAGGCTATAAATGTGAGAGCAACTCGGAGATTGAGTTGGAACTCTTTCCAGATGGTGTGAGGGGGAAATGTTTAAAGCACATTAGAGGAGAGAATAGAATGAAAACCATCTGGTCTATCAATGCAGTAGTTAGCAAAATCTTCACTATCAAGCTCACAATAAGATCTACCTGCACAAAGTTTGAGGAGGCTTTTAACAAAGTCAAACAAGATTAAAGGAGCTTTGTAGGCAGGAAGTAAAAAATGCCTTTCAGGAAGCCTCAATCACTGCCTTATAACATCTATGTGCAGCCTTATAAGCGGTCTTGGCCTGAGCATCTTTGTGCCCCACTGACCCTTGGTATGCTGTAACTTCCTTTTGTAGAAAGCAATATTCTGTGAAAACCACACAGATGACTATTATGAGCTTTAGAGGACTTGAGCAGGGCGATGAGATCTAATGTTTGGGACAGAGCATTTATTCAAGAAGTCCTCCGGTTTGCTAGTGTTTGAAAATCCTATGAAGTCAATTCTTGTGACCATTGTTCAGATTGGGCTAGATCAATGATCCTTCTGAAGGGTTTACAGTGTCCAAAAGATGTATAGGTCATGATAGTGCTGGTCATGAATCTAAAGTGAAGGAAAAAATGGCCTGACCACAGTAAAGGCCTTAATAAAGCTGTTGAAGACTAGCATTGGTCATCAGAAATTCAGACAGAAAACAGATTCAAGATGTCCTCCCTCATATGTAGGAGTGTCTTATCTATGAAAGGTTTAAGACTGATAAGGCAGCAAAATTACACAATTAGTGGATGATACTAATTTTTTTTATTGCGTTGATTCTTATTGTTTGTGAGGGGTGAATTAGTATATTTAAAAAAAAGTGCTGGATTTTAATAAAGTTTGACATGTACAGAAAGAGATTTTATACCTTGATTCTGATTGGATGGAACAGATGTCAATCAAATGACAACAAAAGTGTTAAAAACAAAACGAAAATCAAAGAAATATAGAATTTTGTTCCTGGAATGTCTCTGTGACTGTGTTCACACGAAGAAGAAGATCAGTAAACACCAAGGAGTTTATTAATATTTCGTAGTAAAAAGCATGACTCAGGCTGAGTTTAGGGATTTTGCACATTTGTTGCAGAAAGATGCTGTGCGCGGTGGTCGTGTGGGGGTATATTTTATATTATGTCAGAACACTCTACACGCAATCTGGTAAAGCAAACTTAGTTTACTAAATGTTGTAAATATATGGATAATAAATCAGCAAAGTAATATCAACATTGAATACAGTAACATAGTAAGCTGTACATAAATCAATACAGATAAATAGGAGACAGACAGAAATAAAGACAGAATATTAACAAAGAACAATAAAGAACAAAAGAACACTACACCTGCTGGCCAGAATTAGGGCCCATGATTTCAGAGTTCTGTAAGAAGGCCTGGGCTCTGACCAAGTTCTGAAGGATATTATGAACTCAGGGATTCTGAAAAAGACGCACGCTCTGGTCTGTTCAGCTCATCCAACTTAAAATAAGCAAATGCTATGTTTTATATATCCCTCTGCAAGATAGATGTTTCAAAGGCATTTCAGTACCAGTCCTTTGATCTCCCATTTGGTAAAGACATCAATTGTTATAACTCATTATCAGCTCATTGGGATCTGTACTAGTCTTCAGCATTTGATCTTCCCAGGTGATAAGAAATACCAAATGTCTTAGTCTTTGATGTCCCCAGAGATACCAGATGTTCCTTGGGGCCATCCCAGCTCTTTATCAGCTCATTGTTGCCAGAATGTCTCAAGAATGCAGGGAACAAATGGTAATAAGTGTCCTGCTTTTGTACAGTCCCTGCACTCAGATCACATGCAATACATTGATTCATTCTCATCAATCATTAGCGCCTGTTCTCATCCATAGCTGTCTATTTGTGGTACAAAGTCTTCCGGAGATCTAGCTAGTTTGCCTAAAATTATCTTCCCACAGATGCCGCATAGGTATAGTTTTATTTATCAAGGAAGAAGTAAAAGTAGTAGTGTGAGAGAGACCGGCACTCAAGGACGCAGGGTTTAAGAGAAGATGCCATGTGAGAGCATTTCCTGATACTTTGCTATGACAGGTGCTAAGATTTTTAACTGCATTTAGGGGCCGATGCAAAAGAGGGCACTCAGTTTAGAGAGTGGTCGGACTTATGTTTTGGATGTGCTATGCTAACACCTGATGTGAATAGGGGATTACCATGTCCAAACTCAGGCGTAGCTAATTGTGCTCTTCACATGTAAATACCATGTAGAAGAGGCTATTAGCTAGGACCCTTGATGCAGAAAATCACCGCTTGGCTAATGCACCCTTGTTAAACATGGCAAATTTAACGTCAGCCCCGGAGTTGGTGTTGTCACACCGAGAGTGCGAGGGCCTGTTAGTGGAACGGCGTTTTTCTGCTTCCTCCTACTGGCTGCTTGCCTGGTTGGTAAATCCCAAAGAGGCCGGATTACCCCAGTACTGCTGTGAACTGTTTTGGCTTCCTGTTAGCAGCAGAATCAGGTGCAAAGTTTTAAACCCTTTGTAAAATGTTTACCTTTTGTGAGCCTGCAGTACTTGACAGATTAACCTCAGGTGATATCGGCCGATATTAAGCTGCTGAAACCTTTGCCGCAGGGGCTGCTTGTAACTCCGTCTCTGTCCTGAGCATGGGTGCTCTTTGTCACTGCAGAGGATTTCACATGCCAGTTTATCTTTTGCGGGGTGAGAAAGTGGGCGCTCGTATTGAGTGTCCGTTTTCCTGACCCGCACACAGCCATCTCCTGGCTGCCTGATGCAAAGTGCTGGGGACGCACAATTGATCCCCAGCGCGCCCTTTTTAGCGAGGCAGCTTATAATACTGCATCTAGCGCCCAGGAGAGGTATTTGTACGCGCGTTAGGAAAACAGGCACTTAATACGAGTGCCTTTTCTACTACGCGTCACTTTGCATTGGCCTGTTAGTGTCAAAACATCCACTGTCATGCAATGTGTCTTATCACCTGCTTTTAATACTGTCCACTGCAGTGTGTTCACTCCTTGTCATTTATACTGCTGCCTCCTGTATCAGGCAGTGGCGTAGCCACGGGTGGGCCTGGGTGGGCAGGTGCCCACCCAACTAGCAACGGAACTGCAAGGCTGTCGCGGGATCCCATCCCCGCGACAGCGAACAAGAGAACCCACGCCTCGCGCGCCATCACGGCACACGTGGGGCAGCGCTGCTGCGGCCGCATGGCCGACCGGTCTTCCTGTTGAGGGGGGGGGGAGCGGAAGCGCCGCGCGCAGCTTCCGCTTCCTCCCCCCAATGCAGGAAGATCAGCTGCCTCTCCTGCTGCCACCCGTTCTCCTGCTATCTTCGGGTCAAACGGCCCGCCGAACTTCCTGTTTGGGGGAGCGGAAGCGCCGCGCACAGCTTCCGCTTTCTCCCCAAAGCAGGAAGATCAGCTGCCTCTCCTGCTGCCACCGGCCTCCTGCTATCTTCTTCGGGCGTCGGGCCGTATGGCCCGCCGATCTTCCTGCTTGGGGGGAAGGAGGAAGCGGACGTTGTGCGCTGCGCTTCCGCTCCCCCCCTCCCCCGACAGGAAGTTCGGCGGGCAGTACGGCCCGACGCCCGAAGAAGATAGCAGGAGGCCGGTGGCAGCAGGAGAGGCAGCTGATCTTCCTGCTCTGGGGGAGAAAGCGGAAGCTGTGCACGTGCTTGAATGTGTATGTGTGGATGAGAATGGGAGTGTGTGTGGGTGAAAACTGGAGCCTGGGTGTGTATGTGGGTGAGAATGGAAGCTTGAATATGTGGGTGAATGGGAGCTCGAATGTGTGTATGTGTGGTTGAGAATGGGAGCCTGGGTTTGTGGGTGGGTGAGAATGGGAGCTTGAATGTGTGTATATATGGGTGAGAATGAGAGCCTGGGTTTGTGTGGGTGGGTGAGAATGGAAGCTTGAATATGTGGATAAGAATGGGTGCTTGAATGTGTGTATGTGTGGGTGAGAATAGTACCTTAAATGTGTATATGTATGGATGAGAATGGGAGCTTGAATATGTGTGGGTGAGACTGGGAGCACGGGTTTGTGGGTGAGAATGGGAGTCTGGGTTTATGTGTGTAGGTGAGAATGGGTGCCTGGATGTGCGTCTGTGTGTGCATAAGAATATAAGCCTGGGGAGGGGTGAGAAAGTGAGAACTTGAATGTGAGCTTGTGGGGGGGTGGGGGGGGGGAGAGCATATGAGAGTGACAGCTTGAGTGTGTGAGAGGGAGTCTGTGAGAGAAAGCGTGTATGTGTGTGTGTGTGTGTGTGGAAGGGAAGAAGACAGTAATAGAAGAAAGACACTGAAAAGGAATTAGGAAATGAGCTATAAGGGAAAAAATGGGAAAAAGAGACCAGGACCAACTGATTAGAAAAATACAAAGATCAGACAACAAAGGTAAAAATATATATCTATATTTTGAGATGTTAGCAATTTAAATATAAGCAACACAACCGCTCTCTCAAAATTTATGGACAGGTAGGAGCCGTGTATAAAATCGTAATAATAAGAAGGCTAAAGTACCACAAATCACCGTGAATTATGTTTGTATCATTAAGTAAACCTCACACTTAGGCGTAGATGTGAATGCTATGCTGCATAATTTGGCATTATTTATCAGTAAAAAAACAACTAGTAGACCTGCATGCCTACAGCCCACCCATGTTAACCTTGTGCCCACCCAAAAAATCAATTCTGGCTACGCCACTGGTATCAGGAGAGCTTGCAGTGTTCAGGCCGTGCTGTTTCCACCTTCTAATGGGTACATATAGTGTTTTTTTTCCATATTCTGCTTTATCTCATGCTTTTGCTGTTGGAAACCGATTTACCCATAGACCTTGTTTCTCTAGTCTTGCTGATTCTGCATTTAAGGCAGTCCATATGTAGCACAACAGGATATAAGCAGGAACCTTTCTCTTATGTGTTCCTGTTCTGCTGCAGAAGGGATCTTGCAGTGTCTAGAAATAAACCCTGTGCCTGCAAGGAAGTGTTACCTAATATAACATTCTCTACAAAGCAAAGGTGGTAATAGTAGTGTAATGATGCTGTGTCATTCAGAACAAGCAGGTCAATACAGTAAAGTGCGGCCGCGGTTACCCCGCTCCTAACCCGCTTTCTACTCACTTTCCGGCCGCGTTAGCCCTTCCTGCGATACACAATCCCCTTTAACCGATTCTTACCGCCTCTTTAAATCGCCGGGTAACCCCTTCCGCCCGCGGCATGTATATTAGATGTAAACGATCGAATTAGCTATTCCCTCCCATACAGTAACGCGCGCCCCGACTATCGCTTTTTTACTCTGCCGTTTTGCCGCGCGTTTAACCTGCAAACGTACCGCCTACCCTTACCCCTGCATTAGAGGCAGGGGTAAGGGTAGGCGGAAAACTTTCCCCCAGCCCCCGCTCACCTGCCCTGGCCGCATCAATGGGTGCTGGTCTCCGCAGTCCTCTCCCCCCTCCTCCCGAAGCAACGAAAGCGGAAAAAAGCGAAAAAAGGGAAAAAAAAAAAAAGTAGCAACCAAGTGGACGGTTCTCCTACGCTCGGGATTGCCAGTCCTCTCTCCCCTCCTCCCGAAGCAAGGCGCGTAAAGCAGCCTTGCTTCGGGAGGATGTCACGGCATGTGACGTCACGTCTTGAGCGGCCCAATTGCACGCACAGGGGCCGCTTTCGCCCGTGCAGGCATCCATCTTTGCCGGAAGGCAGGGGAGCCGCGGTCTGTCTCCGGAGGAGGGCAGCGAAAAAAGTAAGTCGTTGCTTTACACTGCCAGTCCTCTCTCCCCTCCTCCCAAAGCAAGGCTGCTTTTCGCGCCTTGCTTCGGGAGGAGGGGAGAGAGGACTGGCAATCTTGAGCATAGGAGAACCGTCCACTTCCTGGTACTTGTCATTTCAAATGTCATTTGAAATGACAGATACCAGCGTGTCCGTGAAGCGTTAGGCCAGCGCACCCAGGATACTGAATAGCGCTCTATACAGTAAAATGGGTTGCGCGGGCCTAACACTTCACGGACGCGGCTTGCATTTGCAAGCAATTTAAATACAGCATCGAGCGGTAGGTGAGCCGGACTGTGCGTGCGGCAACCGCGGGTGCGCCCGGCACTAACGCAGCTCTTCCTACCGCTCCTTACTGTATCGGCCTGAAGGTTAGGATTCAGAGATAATACAACCAACTCTACTCTCTGGACCTGTTCTCTCATTGTTCCTATGACACTCAGTTTAGCTACACTGATAAAGGCTTCGGTATCCAATACAAGCCATATATTTTTTTTTACCTTCTTCTTCAATATGAAACTGTGGTTTATTAGGCATTGTTTATAAACTTCATGATGATATTTCTGTGATCTGCATTGGGTGGAATATAATTCTAGCAAGCTGCGAAGTATTCAATTTTAAATAAATAAATAACAGCCCTTATTACTGTTCTTCCCCATTGGTCATATTTCAATTAGAACACTGGTCTGGGGAAAGTGAGCAACCTTACTTAAAGTCCCCCCTACCCCACACACAATGTTGTAGCTGGTACTACAATTATCTTACCTTGTCCCTGCCATCTTCTACTGAAAAAAGTGCAAAAAGCGGAATATAAAAATCTAAATAAATAGTTTAATGATTGCTTGTATCAGTACAGATGTGGGCTGTCCATCTACCCTTCTCTTTTTCAGTTGCCACCATATCTGCTGGTGCTACTCTATATCCTCCTGTTTTCTCTTCCTCTTCTCCCTCTTGCATGGTCTCCGTATCTAATTTCTGAATGTAAATTTAAATACTTTCTGCTCTTTTATTTTATCTCGTTTATATCTGCATCTTCCAAAACACATGTCCAATGTGGAGTACAAATTTAACATATAAAATTACATAAAACACTTTAAAATCAATTAAATCATAAAAATCATACATCAAAACACATTTAACTTACATTTCATAATATGTCTTAGTAAACTAAAATGCCTTAACTCTTATTATTCTGTTCAGTATTTTATTTAGAAGAGTTTATATACCGAGGTATAGCAAGCTGCCTTCACTCCGGTTTACATTTTAAACAACTTATTACAGGATAAAAATATAATTGAGAACATTAACGCACAACAGGATAAAAATATAATTGAGAACATTAATGCACAGTATGGCGGATAGCTGTAAAAGAATTCCAAATTGTAGGTACAGAATATGAAAACAGTCGGAACACGCATACTATTACATGTGGCAGGTATTGCAAACAAATTTGTATCTGATTATCTTAGTCTCTGCCCAGAGAACACACTTCTTCAGCTTACTTACAAGGAATACATAGATTGTTGGAATTCAGCAGTTTGTGTACAATTACCCAATCTTAAATTTTATTGCCATTTAACAGGCAACCAATGAAGATTGTATAGTACCAGTCTTATGTGCTCTCTCAGTCCCACTCCTATCAATAATCTTGCTGTGGCATGTTGGATTTGTTGTAACACTCTGAGATGGTTTCCTGAAAGCCTAGAAATCAAACTGTTACAATAATCCAAAGGACCGAAAATTAAAGCTTAGAGGACTGATCTAAACAAATCTCTGGACAATAGCTTCACAGGTCTCAATAACTTCAATCCTAAAAATTCTGTGACTTAAAGGATAACGATCTAAAATTATTCCCACATTTTGCACTTCAGCTATCATTTTTACCCGAGCACCTGATGGACCTTTATCTACCAATGCATCTTGTAGCAACCTCTTCCCTACCCTTAAAATAGTTTTTAAGACATTTAGCACTAATTTATTAGCTATTAACCAAGCATCTTCATATAACTCTGGAAAGATACCTCAGATCTATTTCACAGAGGGTATAAAATTGTATCTCATTGGCATAAATGAAGTATGCTACCTCCAGATCATTAAAAATCCCACACAAAAGCTGTAAGTACACATTAAACAGAACCGGGCGGTAGAGCAGATCCCTGTGGTATCTCTGGTGGAATATTCTTCCAGTCAAAGCAAGCCTCCCCTATTTGTACCTGCTACCTACTTCCAGATAAAAAAAAGAAAAAGCTAAAAAAAAAACCATGCTAAGATCCTCTCACCCGCACCAAACTGAGCAAGATGGAACAGCAGCATCACAGGGGCTACTGTATCACATGCTTCTGTTCGATTGATACCCCTCAGTCCAATTCACAATATAGTGTGTCCAATAAGGAGAGGAACAATGTCTCTGTACCATGCTTTTTCCTAAAGCCAAATTGCTATCTTCCCAGGATTGCATATTCTTCTAAAAATTCATTCAGATGTTTCAATGCACCCTTTGCCCACATTTTTTCCTAAAGTTGGGAGATTGAAAATAGGGCTCAGCTTTAACACATCTAATGGAACTGCAGTATTTTTCTTAACTGGTCTAACTGTAGCCAATTTTACTTGGTGGGGCACACCACATCTTATTGATTTACTAACAAAGCAGCGTATGAAGTCCTAAAAGGAATCTTTAGATCCCTTAATTACAAGTGCATCTAAGGTTTCCAATTACCGCAGCGAGCTCTTTTAAAGAAACCACTCTAAATTCATGCCACCTCTCCCCTTCTGAATCCCCAGCCGATATACCTAAATGCCCCGCATTGCCACTTTGTAAGAAGCCACGGGTATTCGTCATCTTATCTACAAAATAATGTGCAGTCTCAACACAAGTTAGTATAAACTGTGGATGCATCGCCTGTTTAGTGGAGACGATTTCCTAATGGAAAAAAGTTCCAGAGGACGATTAATGGAGTTTTCTGTCTTATTCATAACAAAAGTCTGCCTTAATTCCTGTTGAGACAATAAGCCTTCAATGAAGGTAAATAACACTGCTTAATATTTTTGTCCAGCTCTTTTCTCCACCTTCTCTCCAATTTTCATGCTTCTCTCCTTTGGATCACTAATTCACCGGAAAACTATTCCACTTTCCTACAACGATGGACTCTGGCACTTCCAGGTTAAGGCACTTTAAGTTTTAACCCGTATTCTCTATCGTATTATGCTATAATTACTACCTGCCTTTTTACCTTTCTTTCCAGCTGTCTAAGCTTCCAAGTTTTTTACTCCTTGTTAAATGTAACTTTGCCTTATTCACCTCTATTGTTAATTACTTTAGTTGTCGCTTCAGTTATACCCTTGTTCTATGTAAACCGATCCGATATGGTTATTACTATGAAGGTCGGTATAAAAAAGTGTTAAATAAATAAATAAATTATATCTCACCGTATCTTCCTTTGCAGGAGCACTTTGATTATAAACATTCTCCAGTGATCTATTCCACTTATCTAACGCTGCAACACTACTGTTGCCATAATTGTAGTTAGACATCTGCATTTCCCACTTTTTAAAAAAATAATTTAACTCATAAAGATTTCTAAGTATTTTCTTACTATTGTAACGGCAAATATTCTGTGCCAATACTTCTTTCACTTGAAAAAAAAAAAAAAAAAAGAATGATCATACCACAATAATCCAAAAACCTGGGGCTGCAGTGTTAATGAGCCATTTGTACTTGCTACATGCATTGGATGTTGCACTAATTAATCATAACCAAGCGCAGTCATATGTGATGTTATTTCCCCTGCATAAACAGAATTAGGATTATCCATATGTACAATGAAGTATCTGATTATCAACTATTTATCACATTGAAAATGTAATTGCCAATTGCTCTGCCAGTTTCATTATGCAAACTAAAGTTTCCCCAGAGGGACAATATAGCAGGCAAATTGACCAGGAAAATAACTTTACTACTATTGCTTTTATTGGGGTAGCAAAATCAGAGTTAATTCTTTGTACCTGCAGATGGTGTCCTGTAAACAATCAATACTCCACCTCCGGATTATTAGTCTGCATTTGCTGCATATATAAAAACCATGGAAGACAGTTAATTTAACAGAACAGTATTATGTTTCATTACTCTATGATTCAGCAATCAGTAGCAGGTCCACTTTGTACTGCAAAATTATCTCCAAAAAATAGTCTTCTTTATGCTACAGCAAACAAACAACAAGGTGGAATCGGTATAAAATGGACTTTATTGAATCTTGCCCATGCTACTACATGCACGGCATTCAATTACCCTATTTGCAAATCATGACTACCATTCCGTGAACTACCATAACCCACAGTGGATGGAACAGACATAAGTGGGACCAATATCCTGATCTTACCTTTCTCTTATTTGCCATGACCCATAACAGGAATTCCATATAACTTGCTATTCTACAATATCAATGCTATCATTGCGACAATCCAAGCAAATGTCACACACTTCCCAAAACTAAAAAAAAAGTCCATCCAACAAATCCCACCCCCTTATTACTAAAACATCCAATATTCAAACATTTATCCGCTACAACTTATGAACCAGATACCAGTGTCCACAGATCCGTGGGTCCCACAAAGGGGCGGGATCTTTGGCGGGCCTTTCAGCTACAGCCTGCCAGGCAGTGACCCACCTAGAGGAAGCCTCTTTATGATGAAGGCTTTTAGGGTCACCATCTGATGACATCGTAAACCTCAGTGGGTGTAGATTCAGCGCATGCCAAAGCTGTCAACAGATTGAGCTCCTCTCCCAGCTGGTCCCCAGTTGAAGTGCGTGGTGCTTGAGGTAGGATTCTGGCGAATCTTACAGAAGAGGCAGCCACCTTATGAGGGCTTTTGATGTCACAAACCTCAATGGGAATGGATTCAGTGCGTGGCAAAGCTGTCAGTGGCAGATTAGGCTCCTCTCCCAGCTGGTCCCCTATTCCTTTCTTAGTAATCCCCTTACTTGTGTACAATTGTCCCAGGAGCTCTAAGCTTCTGCTTCATTTCTGAGAATGAAATACATCTAGCATCATTTGCTCCTATGACCACTTCCATCTGCAGACTTATTCCGTCCCCTCCCATAGATCTTCCCTAGATTCCTTAATCTCATAATCTGGGATTCCTGCTTAATTAAAGGCAGGACCTCTGCAGCAAGAGCAAGTTTGAATAATATATACGTCTCTCCTGATTCTCCTGGGTCCCCATGTAGAACGGCCCTTTTAAGTGCCCTCACGAGTATCGCTGCACATAGAGTAGTGTGGCTGCAGGTGAGTGTTGGTGGTTCTCCTTTTAGCTTCTTTTAATAATGGCCCATAATCCCTCTTTAGCTGCTGCTCTGGTAATATCTTGACAGTGCTGCTTTCACTTCTATTGTCGCCAACTTTGCCATTTCAGTGATTGTTTCAGTGGCATAGGGTACGCCTGTTCCTGCTCCTTACTATACTAGCAGGTGTGAGTATGGCAGCACTCCTGTCACTAGGCAGACTGGTGCCCCAAGCATTGGGGGGAAGTGGGGGTCGGGTCCCCCTTCCGATAATGCGACTGCATGCTAGTAGCTGCACAGCAACTTAAAGGAACTCCTGTCGCTGCACAGCAGCCTGGAGAAATGTCACCCTACCTCTTGCCAAGGTGCATCAGCACCCCCAGGCGCTCTTCTGATGGCAGGGATATCACTTTTATTTCACCCCATATCCACTCATTCTTTTTATAGTGGTGCACACAGATAACAGTATGCATCGGGATGTAAGTATGTTGGTGAGTCTATAGGTAGATCTAGGGATTCATCCTGTTTCAGAGCCCAGTCTGTCCAATATATGGCCCATTTATGATGTGTTCTGTTCTGTATTTTCCCTTGCCTTACAGCTGCTGCCCCACCCCCTTTGTTTCTAATAGATGCCTTTTGAAGCTGCTTTCTCTTCCTGACCTGGGTTAGGGCCTGCCGTCTGATAGCATCATGACAGAGCTTTCAGCTTCCTCTGCACAGTCCTGCTTGCTGCTTGTATGGCTGCCCGTAGTCTTTCTGCTGCAATATATGACACTGCTGTACTTGGTACTTATCTCTTCTTTTTCTAAAGTTCTGCCTTGATTTCCCTGGTCTCAGTCTGTTCTTACCTATCACTAATCGTTTTTGCTTGTTCCTGAATCACTTTCCCTTAATGCCTTTCCCTCCTGCTATTTTAACTTTGTCCTTTCCTGGCTTTGTTTCTGAAAAGAAGTGGAAAAAAGATTTTCTGCTCTGGACAGAGTTAATCGCCCAAAAGGCTGCTGAATTATCTGGCTACATGGCCCTATCCTTAACCCATTTTTCTTATTTAGACTCATAGCAATCTGACTCTTTAGATCATCTTTACCTATTGGTTCCCCTCTTGTCTGTGCTATTCCCGGCAGCTAGGTTGTGAACCTTGTCTAGCAGAAAGAAACTGCGAATCCTCTGTATGTCTGTTTTAAAATAAAGCAAAATATATAGCAATTCCACTAATGACCATTAGAGTGCCTGTATTTTCATAGATTTGTAACCACACTCTGTTCACTAATAGCCTCCAATTAACTTGTGGTAAAGTTAATAATTCTACCACAAGTTTATTAGCAGTGTGATTTTAGAGACCTTTTCCTTTGCTGAATGAATGACGAGCCCCCTTATGTCACTTCTGTGAAAAATGTATTATACAAAGTTGCTGGTACAGAAAATCTTAGGATGGGATACCTGGCAACCCAAATAAAATAACACATGGTAAGTAAAAAAATAAGTCAGTAAAGGCTTGCAAAAGCTGTAATTCCAGTTGAATATTTCAAAACTCCATGGCTATATAGCAATTTTGCTCCAGAGGAGGGTTATAATAGTCAGAATATAGCTACACAGATACAGATTCACTCACACACATCCATTGAGAGCAGTAGCTGCTGCTCTCCTTGGTCATACTACAGAGAGACCTTAACTGTACTCCAGATGCTCGCCCAGCCAATGGAGTTTTATGATATAGTCCCGACATCTGTGAGTAATGTTAATTTCTTAGAGCTGATGTCTCGGTCTCTGGTTCAGCCACTGGGGAGGGGAACTCACAATGGGAAATCTGATTTACATGACAGAGAAGGAGAAAGGTACATATGTGAGAAAATGTTTGCATGCCTATAGAAAGTATTAGGCCAATGTAATATTGTCACACCAAAAAAACGGGCACTCATGATTGAGTGCCACTTCCCTAATGCAGGCCCATCCATCTCTCCTGGGCTCATGATATAGTAGGCAAATGAGCCGCTGCGTTAAAAAGGAGGCACTAGGGGAAATTGTGCGTCCCTAGCGCCTCCTCGACATAAGGGGTTTTGGACACATGTCAACCCGCGGTCTGACACACATTGGTTCAGGCGCTAGCCTGAACCAATGGTATTGCATTGGCCTGTGAGTGAGGTGCAAGAGAATAGTGTAACAATGAGAGAGGGTGTAAAAGTATGAATATAATGGTGTGAATGTTTTCTAGGATAATATAGACCTTGATCAGGAAAGACTAAAGAGGTTAGGACTTTTCAGCTTGGAGAAGAGATGGCTGAGGGGGGATATGATAGAGGTCTTTAAGATCATGAGAGGACTAGAACGGGTAAATGTGAATCGGTTATTTACTCTTTCGGATAATGGAAAGACTAGGGGGCACTCCATGAAGTTAGCAAGTAGCACATTTAAAACTAATCGGAGAAAGTTCTTTTTCATTCAATGCACAATTAAACTCTGGAATTTGTTGCCAGAGGATGTGGTTAGTGCGGTTGATGTAACTGTGTTTAAAAAAGGATTGGATAAGTTCTTGGAGGAGAAGTCCATTACCTGCTATTAATTAAGTTGACTTAGAAAATAGCCACTGCTATTACTAGCAACGATAACATGGAATAGACTTAGTTTTTGGGTACTTGCCAGGTTCTTAAGGCCTGGATTGGCCACTGTTGGAAACAGGATGCTGGGCTTGATGGATACTTGGTCTGACCCAGTATGGCAAGTTCTTATGTTCTTAATCAAAGGAAAATTTTAAAAGAATACAACAATGCAAGACTTTTGAAGTTAAAATGATTAGGTACTTTGGAACTGACAAGAAAGAAGTCCTCAAAGACCTATCACATTCCTATCACATTAGGAGCCATTAAATTATATTGTCTATCATCCTCTGATCACCTATAAAGCCCTCCCTAACCATCTTTTCTCCCCTTTCCCCTTCACCAATTTACTAGAATGCCTTTAATGATTCACTTATGGTAGCCATTAGGGATGTGAATCGTTTTAGGACGATTAAAATTATCGTCCGATAATTTTAATATCGTCTTAAACCGTTATGGAACACAATACAATAGAGATTCTAACGATTTATCGTTATAAATCGTTAGAATCGTGAGCCGGCACACTAAAACCCCCTAAAACCCACCCCCGACCCTTTAAATTAAATCCCCCACCCTCCCGAACCCCCCCCAAATGACTTAAATAACCTGCGGGTCCAGCGGCGGTCCGGAACGGCAGCGATCCGGAACAGGCTCCTGCTCCTCAATCTTGTTGTCTTCAGCCGGCGCCATTTTCCAAAATGGCGGCGAAAAATGGCGGCGGCCATAGACGAACACGATTGGACGGCAGGAGGTCCTTCCGGACCCCCGCTGGACTTTTGGCAAGTCTCGTGGGGGTCAGGAGGCCCCCCACAAGCTGGCCAAAAGTTCCTGGAGGTCCAGCGGGGGTCAGGGAGCGATTTCCCGCCGCGAATCGTTTTCGTACGGAAAATGGCGCCGGCAGGAGATCGACTGCAGGAGGTTGTTCAGCGAGGCGCCGGAACCCTCGCTGAACGACCTCCTGCAGTCGATCTCCTGCCGGCGCCATTTTCCGTACGAAAACGATTCGCGGCGGGAAATCGCTCCCTGACCCCCGCTGGACCTCCAGGAACTTTTGGCCAGCTTGTGGGGGGCCTCCTGACCCCCACGAGACTTGCCAAAAGTCCAGCGGGGGTCCGGAAGGACCTCCTGCCGTCCAATCGTGTTCGTCTATGGCCGCCGCCATTTTTCGCCGCCATTTTGGAAAATGGCGCCGGCTGAAGACAACAAGATTGAGGAGCAGGAGCCCGTTCCGGACCGCCGCTGGACCCGCAGGTTATTTAAGTCATTTGGGGGGGTTCGGGAGGGTGGGGGATTTAATTTAAAGGGTCGGGGGTGGGTTTTAGGGGGTTTTAATGTGCCGGTTTTGCGATTTTTCGATTTTTCACGATATTTTACCCCCCCAAACGGCAACAATACGATTCCCTCCCCCTCCCAGCCGAAATCGATCGTTAAGACGATCGAGGACACGATTCACATCCCTAGTAGCCATAGTACTTTATCTTTCCAGGTAAAATGTCATCTTTTGCTCATTTGAATTCTGACCTAAATGGGGGGCATGTCCATGCTGGCTGCCTGAGCAGACACTGCTCCCTAGGAACTGGCGGGGTTCTTACATTTTACCTGCTTCTTGATTGCCACAGCCGTTGGAGATCAAGCCCAAACAGAGTGTTGAATTGCTGCACCCATGATTGGACTTTTTCGGGGAGATGGCGGAACGCCTGAAGCACACTGGCCCCGATCGCGCCATTGGGGGTGAAAACAAAATAGCGGCGGAAGGCCCATTTTCAGAGGGGCTCTCCTCAGACCTCTCTGAGTCGGCACTAAAGAACCTCACTTGGGCAGTCTTGGCTGCTCTGGCAGACCAGTTCCATCACATCCAAATATCTGTCGATGAGGTCCATGATAGAATGGAGGCCTGCGCATCATCTTTGGTTGGGGTGCAAAGTACTATAGCAGCACACGAGGAATGGCTGACTACGCTGGAGCTGCTCGAGCTTGGGACCTGCCATAGATCTCTTGACGTTAAGATCGAGGACCTGGAGAGCCGCAGCCGCAGGAACAGTCTGCGGATAGTGGAAGTCCCTGAATCGGTGACTGGAGAGGTCCCGGTGAGACTCTGTGAAAAATGTATTCCTGACCAACTGCAGCTTAACTCGGCTGACTTGTTGAGCGAGCTACCTGCCTTGGTGCAGGAAGGCCAAATCAGTTGTGATCCCACCAAATCATTGTTCACTATTTAAATTACATAGATAAGGTCAAGATTCTACAGGCCTATTGTAACTTGAAAAACCTCATATATCAAGATGCTAAACTACTACTTTTTCCAGGTTTCTCCAATAAAGTGCAAGCAGAATTTTCACCTCACTGCACACAGCTGTATCAACATGGGATCATGTTCGCTCTTGAGTATCTGGCGAAGCTGTGGGTTTTTCTTCAGGGCAAGACCAAAGTGTTTTCTTTGGCCCAAGCTGTTAAGGAATTCTGACTTAAAGCAGAGAGTTTTAGCTCTCAAAAACTAGTCAAGAATTGTATTACGTTAGTATCACCTGATATATATATATTTGTTTCTGTTTGTTAACCCTTATTCCTAGAATAATGTATTTATGAAAGTTGACCAAAGCAGCATTCTACAGTGGGAAAAGCAGCATTGGCCATTTGAAAGCTACTATGTTATAGAGCCTATATAATGTGTTGGGATTTTGCCTGCGGGCCTAGCCATAGGCAATCCCTTACCTCAAGTGTCAGGCCGTCGCCTACGCCGTCTTCATGTGGCCCAGAGGCCACTGCATTGCCAGTGTCTCCGCAGTCCTAGTGCCACCACCAGGAGTTCCTCTTCACGGCAAGAAGCTTCCACTGTCTGTTTCCTCTTCGTGGCAAGGGGTGCCACCGCCAGCACTGCTGTCTGCCTGGCCTCCCTCGCGGCATGGATGCCGCTGCAGTCTTCTTCCTCCTGGCTCTCCATAGGCGCGGGCGCGCGTGCCTCTTCTCTTTTTTTAAAAGGGCCAGCGGTGGGAAAAGACTCGCAGCCCTCATCTATGACGTCATCCATCCTTGCCCGGACCAGCCCTATAAAAGGGCCCTCTGATCCGGTCTTCACAGCGACTGTGGTCTTCTTCCTGATCCAGGTCCTCCGTGGTCTTCCTGTGCCTTGACGGATCTTCGTTCTATGTTCTTCGTGTTCCTGAACTTTGTCACCTTGATGTTCCTGGTCTCATCCCTCGTCGGAGCTCCCTCATCGCTTGTTCCATGTTCCTGATGTTCCAGATGTCCAGTTCTCCTGATGTCCAGATGTTCCGTGTCCAGATGTCCTGATGTCCCATGTCCCGAGATGCCATTTCCACATTCCTGATGTCCAATGTTCCTGTCCTGACTCTGTCCATCTCATCTTCAGCTCTTCGTCCAGTTCCCAGGTCCCTCGTCTGTCCACCTCTCCTGGCATGCCACCATCGTGGTCCGTGACCAGCCCTTGGGGAGCTGTGTAGGATGCCTCGTGGTACAAGACCTTTTTCTCGTCTGCAGCACAAGTCTTCGGTTTTTAATGCCTCGTTTCTGAGAATCCTGAGTCTTGAATCCCATCCTGGTCTTCGGAGTTCCTTGTGCCTGCTTCAGTCCATGCCTGCCAGAACCTGCTCTGCTTCACTGTGGTCCACGACCAGCAATGGGCTGCTGTGTAGGGTGCGCTGCGATGAAGTTCTCACCCTGTACTTTTGCCTGAGTCCTGAGTCCTTGTTAGAGTCCTCCGAGTATCCTGAGTCCTTGTCCGAGTCCTCTGAGTATCCAAGTCCTCATCTGAGTCTTGTTCCTGCCCTCAGTCTCCGTCTGGCCTCTCGCACTCGTCGTTCCCAAGTGACAGGTCCAGAAGGGCTATTGAGTGGCCAGAGGGCTACTCTTGAGATCAGCATTGTGTTGCTGGGTCTCATTGGTGCATGTAGGTCCAGTGGAGGACTGAGCCTGCCTTGTTCCTGTTCCAGATATTCCTCGCCTTGTCTTCACTCCAGCCTTGCTCCTGCTCACCTCTCGTGTTGTGTCTTGGGGCTCCTCCCTGAGCTGCGCCGTGATCCAAGGGCTCACAACCCCATTGAGATAGGACCACGCCTCCACGCGCCTTACAATATGGTTAATGGGGTCCAAAAATGTGGTCTACATTATAAGTGAGCTTATGTCATATCAAGTTTGTTTATTTATGTAAACCTCTCCCTTATGCGGGAGGGGCCACAAAAATATCTCCATCTCTCAGCTGTATGTTTAGGGACAGACACATGTAATGCACCCACACAACTAAAGGGTCTCCCAGGGTGGGTATGAGAGGCTGAAGCAGAGAATAGAGCAATAAGTGATAAAATAAAACCCACCTTATGTAGCTACAGCAAGCATTGCATATAAAATCAGTGCATGCACAGTTACACAGCGCATTAGGATTCTTATTTTCTATATCAAGCACAGACAAAAGACATAATAAAAAAGAGAGAAGATTTTAACAACAAGGAAAAGTGGGGAAAATCAGATTGCAAGATATAAAAGAAAAATCACTACCCCTTCTCTGTATCTCAGTTCACTTAACTTGCAAAATACTTCAAACTCCCACCTAAATTCTGGCCAGAATAATATAAGTTCTCAGTTAAGTTTCGTGTGAGTTATGCTTTCCTTTTCATTAGGCAAGCTGCTTTTCTTTGTGCTTGATGAAGCCGATGTAGATTCTTGAAATCCTGAGCTCAGTTCAGCTGCAGTGTCCAATTGCTTCAGGAGATTGGAAGTCCCAAGTCTTACCAAAAAAAAAAATAAATAAAAAAAAAAAATATATATATAATATATATATATTCCATCTACGCTCTATATAAAATCCTGACAAATCTTCTGATTTTCCCTGCAAATAAGTAAGCCTGATCCTGAATGTATGCAGATCCTATTCTAAATACTGTTCTTCTAGCCATAAATGAAACAAAAGGTCAGAAAATTCTTGTAACTCACTCTTTTTTTCCTCACTACAAAATAAGAAAATCACTGCTTTCTTGGCACTGCTAGTTAATTATTATTTTATAGACTATGGGTAGGAGGCACGTTCCACTCTGTCTGCAACTTCCTCCTCCGTTGTGGTAGCAGCCATGTGGCTGGGGGAGGAACCTCACCTCATTGCTATGTTCTTATGGCCTTTCCTCGCTCTGCCTGTCAGGCAGTATCAAAAGACAACCTTTCTTTTATACCTAATTTTAAAAAGTTCATTAGCAATTGATCCTTTGCTTCTCATTGGCTCTGGTCCAGGATTACACCCCAAGTTCTGATTCTAAGAAGTGCCATAGGTCCATTCAATTCAAAATTTTCCTTCTGCTAAAATATCCAGTTAATCTAAGCAATTGTAGCCAGGTTCACTTGGTGTCACTGGAGTCCAAGGGATAATTCCACTGGTTTCCCACCATGTCAGCTCTCCCCACCCCTTGTAGTAAAACCAGAGGGTAATTTATCATTTGTATTGCTGGGAAGGTCTTCTGTGGTCTTCAAAGGAAAGTATTTGCATGGCAAGTTACTGCTAAGTAATTCACATGTCAACTCCCCCTCAAGCCCTCCCACTCCTCCCCCTATGTTCCACCTCCTCCTCCTCCCCCACCCAGTATCTCCCTCTTCCTACCCCCCTCACCCAGAATCTCTCCTCGTCTTCCGTCCCCCTAGCCCCACCTTATGCCAGCATCTTAGCTGCCTCTGCTACTTGTAAATAATACCTGCAATGCTCGATCTCAAGCTCTGCTTCCCCCCCCCCCAAGTAGCATTCTCCCTCCCAATGCACTTTCTTAGCACAAGTTATGTGTAAGCCCATACAATGTTCCCATGTACTCCCTCCCACCCCCCCCCCCCCCCCCCACCTTATGCTAGCAACCATAGCTGCCTCTACTAATTGTAAATATTAACTGCAATGTTTGGTATTAAGCTCTGCTTCCCCCTTCTCCCTTCCAAGTTGATTTCTCCATGTTCAATGTACTCTCCTGTTACATGTAAACCGATATGATGTTTCAACGAATACCTGTATTAAAAAAAAACATTTATTAATAATAATAATAATAATAATAATAATGTCACCATTTGCTAGTCAGAGCAAGAACAATGTCTTAGCTTACATTTATTTAGAATTATTTATGACCCGCTACTTCCAAGGTTTGGGGCGGGGTCACTAAAAACAAACACAATATTTGGAGTAGACACAAATCTTCAATAACCAAACATACAAAGTACATGCGGGCAGTGCCCTAACAATTCAAGGTATTGTTAAGTTAATAATCTGGCTAAGTGAGTTAGCTGGATAAGACTTACCCAGGATATGCCATTGAATGTACTCACCTGGGTAAGTGACTGTTCTCAGATCATTTTGTCTTTTCACACTTGCCTCAGATGTCAGTAGGCTGGACGATAATGCTATTAACACTTTGTTTCCACACGCTGCCTGCCTGATTCAGTGCCTTCTCTTTGTTCTGTATCCCCCCATCTCCATATTCTTTACCCACTCCCTGTGCTACACTTCATGCATCTGATGGAGTGGATTCTGTCCTCGAAAGCTCATGCTTCAGTAAATTGGTTCGTCTATAATGTGCCACCTGCCTCTTGTCATTTTTGCTGCACCAGACTAATACGTGGTGGCTGCTAAAGGCGAGCAGAGTGTCAGCCACCACCACTTAGCTGGATGAGTCCGTACTTATCCAGCTAAGTGATGATGAGTATCTATTAAATTTGAAGGATGAGAAATTAGCAACTAACCTTTGTCCACATTATAAGTGATCTTGCAGGTGAAAAGGAAATATTACTCTGGAGTTATTAAGGCAGATAATAACCCTGGGGTGATGTTTAATTTGGTAAAGTCATTGCTAGGTCATGGTACAGGGAAGTATTTAGTACACAAGGATTTGCCTAATTATGAGAATTTAGCTGCCTTTTTTGAGGAAAAGGTTGTGCATTTGAAAGATGAATGTTATGTTCAGCAGTCTACTAGCTGCTCCTACAAACTGCCGCACTTACCTCCCCAGGCCAGACTGGCCCTGTTCCCCTCCTACATGGTGAACACTGCAAGCCAGCCACATGGCAGGACGCCACTCCTTGATGTGGCAGGATGCCGCCAGAGGGATACCTCCCCCTAGGCGTGTGCATACACTACTTCTTGATATTTAAAGGGACTGCAGTGGGAAAGTCCCTGTGGCCCCTAGAGATGACATCTGAATAGACTTATATAAGGGCAGCTCACCAGAAGCAACTCGCCTCAGCAACAGGTCCAGCTACTTCCTAGTAGTGTGTGTTGCTTCCCTGCATTCCAGTCTTCGTCCAGCTTATCTTCTGTCTTCGTTGCAGTCTGTCCCATCCTTGCTGCCCTTGTCCTTGCCTCTTCACCCTGTCTATCCGTCCCTCTTCACCTCCCTTGGATGAATACCTGGTTTTGACCTCAACTTGGACCTCTGATATACCTGACCGCTGCCTACCTCTGACCATTGCCTGGACCTCAGATATGCCTGACCGCTTGCCTGCCTCTGACCATTGCCTGGACCTCAGATATGCCTGACCGCTGCCTGCCTCTGACCATTGCCTGGACCTTGGATACACATGACTGATGCCTGCCTACGATGCTAGCTACTATGGATCTTCTCTTTTGCCATCAGCAAAGACCCACCTAAGTCCTGCCAGCCCTGGCACCCAAAGATTCAGTCCGAGGGGAACATGGGCTGGTATAGGTGGAGGTCCCAACTGGTCTCTGTTTCCGCCTGCCGACAGTGGGAACCTGCAGAGCTCCTCCCTGCAAGTAGAGTCAATCCTACCTTGGCCTAAGAGTCCACAGAACAAATGTAAGGATAGTCCAATGGTAAATGATTTGGGGACAGATGGGGAGTCATTGGTTATGGGAATGTTATTGGAGACATGAACAAAATGGAAGAATTTGCTCCTGTGACTTGTGTGTATTTAAAATCATATTTCAAGTTAATTATGAAATCCTTCTTTCTATTGGATCCATGGCCTTGCTTGGTTAACAGTTTATCTGATGAGGTGGTGGTGGGTTTATGAAAACTAGTTAAGTAGTTAAGTTCTTTCTGATGGGCTGGTACTTGGTGTATTAGACAGCTGTGATTGCCCCAATTTAAAGGATTCTGTCACAGAATGTGAGCCCTTGGCTGTGATGTGATTGACGCAGGCTAGCAGGCAAATCCACTAGGCCCACGCTGATATCAGATGGATACGCTTTACTGGGACGAGGTCTGAGATTCACCTGCCCCAGCCCCATTCCCTAGAGGTTGGGGCTCTTGGGTTCCAGAGGCTAGCAGGGCTTAGGTGAGGATCCCATAGATAGCAGTCAGCAGAGGCCAGTTGCAAGTCAAAGTCAGTGTGGGCAGCAAGCAAGTGGTTTAAGTCCAGGCCAAGGTCAGGGCAGATGGATAACAAGCAGCATCAAAGTCTGTGCAGTGGTCAGGGTAGGCAGAGATCAAGTATCATAATCAGAAACCAAGGCTGAAGGCATAGACGGGCACGACTGGGCCAAAATAGGACACAAGGATGGAACAGAACTGGAATAGGCAAGACAATCGAAACAAGGAATGGAGGGAACGGGTAAGGCAAAGAGCAGGAAATAGAGGCAGGAACAGGACAGACAAGGCAGGAACTGAAGCAACATGCACTGCAGGATTTCGCAGGAGGACCTATTGCTGAGGCATCATGTGTAGCGCAACTGAGATTTAAATACCTAACCACGTGATGTCATCAGGAGGCGCCGCCACTGGACTTTCCTGCTGGAGGGCCCAATAGGTGGGTGCATGGCACCCGCCTAGGAGTAGCATTGATGGGCTGAAAAGAGGCAGGAGATGTGGTGGTCTTGTCGCAAAGCAGCTTCTGTGGCATCCTGGGTGAGTGGGGCCACTCGCGGGGACATGCTATGGCAGGCCCGATGTTACAGATAGTAAATTAGATCCAGTTTTTACTGTAGACCTGTGTCTAATTTACGCTTGGTGGCAACATTATTGGAGAAGATTATCAAAGTTCAGATTTCCTATATTAGGAAGTGAGATGTGGCGCAAGCTGGATATAGGAGGAGTTGTAATATGGAAACCATCATGGTAGCATTCATGAGGAAATACTACCCCAGTTAGATATTGTTCAGATGGTTTTGCTGGTGTCACTAGATTTATCCAGCATTTTATTTAGTGGATCTTGGGATATTGTTGGCCCATTGTAGGGAAGTGGGAATAGAAGAGCAAGTTTTTTTGAATGGATTACTTCTTTTTTACAAGGGTGTTTACAGATGGTCAATTTTCAGGAGTCATGTTTTGCCTTAAAGGAAGGGAAATGTTGCGCTGGAGGTGGACCCTTGGCCTGGTGCAAGATTGGTATGGCCCTCTGGTCGGACCCAGAGAGCACCTGCCACCAGGAGGCGGAGCACACGAGGAGACAGAGGCTGGCTGGGGCTTCGCCAATAATAGTCCAGGGTTTCCGCAGGTTGAGCCCTTGGGTACCCGGACCACCTGGACTTAAGTGGGCCTCAGGTGGTCTCCTAGAGAGGGAGCGGAAGGGTGTGCCCACCACGAGCAGGGGTGCGCGGCTGATGCAGAAAGGATGGACCAGACTGGAAGCTCCAGAGACCTCAGGGAGGTAACAGTTCAGGAAGGTCCTCCAGGCGAGACAGGCAGCGCCTGCGGGTCTGGTTGGATGAAGGCCGCATATGGAAGCCAAGCAGGCTGGTCTGGTAGTCACGGAAGGCCAGAAGAGAGTGTCCGAGTGAAGCGCAATGGTCAAAGCCAGAGTATCAGTCTAGAAGTGGTCAGCCAAAGCAGGGGTCAATACCAGGGTCAGTTCCAGACAGCAGACGAAGAGAGTAGTCAGGCAGACAGTGGTCAGTTCCAGGCAACAGACGAAGAGAGTTGTCAGGCAGGCAGAGGTCAGTACCAGAGATCAGTCCGAGAAGGTACTACCTGAGTTAAGGACACAAGAAGGAACACACGGAGACGCTGGAACACGGGATAGGCAAACTAGTCCACTGAGGTGTTGACCTGATTGCCAAGGCGAGGTCCTGGGAATGGGCCTCACTATTTATCGTAAGTTCAAGTGACGTTACCTGGCGGTGGCCGAGCCGGGTTTCCTGCACTGGTCCCTTTAAAAGGAATAACGTCGGCCATGCACGCACCCTAGGGGTGGGGCAGAGGCGGCCGAAGACGTGGAGCCCCAATGGGAGCTCCGCTGTGAGGCCTGCGGTGTGGAGGAAGCCGGAGAGGGCCGCGGTGAGTGTTGGGGACGCCGGGAACTGGCAGCCGTGGCAAGACCGGAGCTAGTGGAGGGCAGCGTGAGGTGAGCAGACCCGGTCAAGGCACCCACAACAGGAAGCATGGGGTATCCCAGGGATCACTCTTTCCCCCATTTTTTTAAATGTGTATTTATCTCCCTTAGGGAAGCTAATTCATATGCTTGGCTTCATTCTATTTAGATATGCAGACGACATTCAGGTGGTAACCCCATCAGGATATGATAGAGATAAAATGATTGTCTACAGGCAGTTGGGGATTGGTTGGCAGAGAGTTAAGTTAATGCTAAACCCAAATAGAACAGAAAGATTGTAGGTTGGAGGCTGTTGATAAATATAGATTAAATATCAGAGGAGTGCATTTGGTTGTGATGGAGAAAGTAAAATCTCTAGGAGTCAGTCTAGATGGTACTTTGACTATGGAAAAGCAGGTGCATCAGGTAGCATGTAATGCCTACCTTAGAGTAACATGGCTGCAGTAATTGGATTGTGATGCTGGTAAGAGAGCTATTTTTTAAGTTATTTTTGGAGTTTTTGAGTGTTATATGTTGTTTAATTATAGATGACTGATTTTGATATTCACTTGGAGAAATAAAAGAACCTTTTTGGAAGTTGCCGGTATGAGTAAAAGGATGTATATATACTCTGAGGAAATATATTGATGTATGTGAGGCTTTTGCGCATCTGGTAAGTGGATAGGTTTATGTGGGGGGACATTGTGGATTGTTTTTTGGGATTATAGTATAATATTAGTATCACTGTTGTTTTAGGATGAGAGCAGAAGAAGTTCTGTCAGAATAATTCGGGTTAGTCCCTTAGTGAAAGGGTGAAACGGAGATATCATTGGACTGGAAAGAGAAAGTGAATACCAGGAGAATGGATTAGAAAGAGAGAATGAACATCCTGAGAATAATGAAAAAGTGATGATATAAAGAACATAGTATTAGTGAAGATACAAGGAACATTATATATGGAGAAAAAGGAAAAGATGAAGAAATAATGTGTAAAATAAGAAAACATTAATGATTTAAAGTGTGATATTAATATAATAAATTATACAAGTGTAAAACTATTGTTATAAGGTACAATAAACATGTTTTTAACTGGATTAATGGGGTATGCTTAAGATAGATTTAATTGTCTAGATAGGATTTTGAGATATTGGTTTTGTTACAATAAAAATGTGTGAAAAATTATATTGAATTATAAGGTTTCTCTTTCTGTGTATAGTAGATAACGTGGTAGAGAAATTGAGAAGTTACCCTCTGTTTTGTGATACCTTAGAAAATAGCCACTGCTATAACTAACAACAGTAATATGGAATAGACTTAGTTTTTGGGTACTTGCCAGGTTCTTATGGCCTGGATTGGCCACTGTTGGAAACAGGATGCTGGGCTTGATGGACCCTTGGTCTGACCCAGTATGGCATGTTCTTATGTTTTTAGATTGAAATGGGTGAGGCAGTTAAAACCATTTCTGGAATTTAAAGTTTTAAGGTGAGTGGTGTTTGCATTAATTTTATCATTGATAGATTATTGCAGTGCCCTTTACTTGGGTCTATCTGGGAGGGTTTTAAGGAGGTGTAGGAAATACAAAATATATGGGCGCAAGAATTTTATGTGGGAGGTCTAGGAGGAAGGCTGCAGCTCCCCTTTTGAGGAGGATACACTGCCTACCAATTAAATGATGTTGCATTTAAATGTCTGGTTTTAGCATTTAAGATTTTGAGAGGAGTTTTCTCTCAGGAGTTATCTACCCAGTTTAGTTAGAGATGTTCTAACCATCCATTACGATCCAGTCAGCAATTTATGTTGCGTCATCTTCTTGTGAGAACTTTTCATCATATTAGAGTGCAGAACTGGATATTATCTTCAGTACTTCCAGCATACTGGAATGAGATGCAGTCTGAACTCAGAGAAGAGAAGGAATTAAGTTTCATAGGAAACTAAAAACTCGGTGGTTGATTTCCCGGATCGCTCCAGGGGCGATCCGGGAAACTACAGACCGGTTAGCCTGACTTCAGTGCCAGGAAAAATAGTGGAAAGTGTTCTAAACATCAAAATCACAGAACATATAGAAAGACATGGTTTAATGGAACAAAGTCAGCATGGCTTTACCCAGGGCAAGTCTTGCCTCACAAATCTGCTTCACTTTTTTGAAGGAGTTAATAAACATGTGGATAAAGGTGAACCGGTAGATATAGTATACTTGGATTTTCAGAAGGCGTTTGACAAATTTCCTCATGAGAAGCTTCTAGGAAAAGTAAAAAGTCATGGGATAGGTGGCGATGTCCTTTCGTGGATTGCAAACTGGCTAAAAGACAGAAAACAGAGAGTAGGATTAAATGGGCAATTTTCTCAGTGGAAGGGAGTGGACAGTGGAGTGCCTCAGGGATCTGTATTGGGACCCTTACTGTTCAATATATTTATAAATGATCTGGAAAGAAATACGACGAGTGAGATAATCAAATTTGCAGATGACACAAAATTGTTCAGAGTAGTTAAATTACAAGCAGATTGTGATAAATTGCAGGAAGACCTTGTGAGACTGGAAAATTGGGCATCCAAATGGCAGATGAAATTTAATGTGGATAAGTGCAAGGTGATGCATATAGGGAAAAATAACCCATGCTATAATTACACAATGTTGGGTTCCATATTAGGTGCTACAACCCAAGAAAGAGATCTAGGTGTCATAGTGGATAACACATTGAAATCGTCAGTGCAGTGTGCTGCGGCAGTCAAAAAAGCAAACAGAATGTTGGGAATTATTAGAAAAGGAATGGTGAATAAAACGGAAAATGTCATAATGCCTCTGTATCGCTCCATGGTGAGACCGCATCTTGAATATTGTGTACAATTCTGGTCGCCGCATCTCAAAAAAGATATAATTGCGATGGAGAAGGTACAGAGAAGGGCTACCAAAATGATAAGGGGAATGGAACAACTCCCCTATGAGGAAAGACTAAAGAGGTTAGGACTTTTCAGCTTGGAGAAGAGACGACTGAGGGGGGATATGATAGAGGTGTTTAAAATCATGAGAGGTCTAGAACGGGTAGATGTGAATCGGTTATTTACTCTTTCGGATAGTAGAAAGACTAGGGGGCACTCCATGAAGTTAGCATGGGGCACATTTAAAACTAATCGGAGAAAGTTCTTTTTTACTCAACGCACAATTAAACTCTGGAATTTGTTGCCAGAGAATGTGGTTAGTGCAGTTAGTATAGCTGTGTTTAAAAAGGGATTGGATAAGTTCTTGGAGGATAAGTCCATTACCTGCTATTAAGTTCACTTAGAGAATAGCCACTGCCATTAGCAATGGTTACATGGAATAGACTTAGTTTTTGGGTACTTGCCAGGTTCTTATGGCCTGGATTGGCCACTGTTGGAAACAGGATGCTGGGCTTGATGGACCCTTGGTCTGACCCAGTATGGCATTTTCTTATGTTCTTATGTTCTTAAATAGGAGGAGGAGGATGGGGAAGAAAATTGTCTTTGGAGATTATTTTAATGAAGATATTTGGATGCTCTAGTTGTGATATCTTGTGTTATAGAATTATATTTTAGTTTTATTTTGTTTCTTATTTTTGTAATTTGATGTTTTAACTTTATACATTGCTTTGGATGATTTATTGAAATCTGTAAATTGATTAACAAATATTTTTAAATAAATAATTGTGGGCAGACCTTTGGTCAGCCACTAATTGGCCATAGCTCCTAGTCCTTAGGATTTATATCAACTTAAATGGAGACAACATTCCTGCATAGGCCCTCCCCAGAGACTGTCTATGGATGATGATCTCCCAGGCCACAAGGGGGGGGGGGGCTGAGTCCTTGAGAGAGTGTGGCAGTGTAGATTTGATTTCAGGGAGGAGGAGTGTCTTCAATGTTCTCTCCAACAGGCCGATACAGTACTGTTAACCTGTCATTGGACGTGCGTTTTCCCTTACCCCTTATTCATTACCCCTTATTTCTACCGCCGGACCTAATTTAAATACTGCATCGTGCGCACAGGCGAGTGGCCTGTGCTCGCGCCGGGAGAGCGGGCGAACGCCCATTCTCCCGCAGACTTTACTGAATCGGCCTGTATGTTAGGCCCACAACTTAGCACAGTGGGAGAGACACTGCCCTGCTAGGTCCCCAGAAGTGGACTGGAGGGAAGAGAGAGAAGCAGAAGGATTTTTGCAGTTTTGACCTGAGCCTTTTGGCAGGCAGAATCCCCTGCTCAGTGGGTAAGGAGGGAGGTGTGTGCCTCTTCACCGAGTCCAAGAGGGGGCTGCAGTGACTGTGTGGAGAGAAGAGAAGTGTCTTGATCAGAGATTTAGTTTTTACCACAAGAGGGAAGGAAACTGTTTCCCGCCACCCTTCCTTGCCCTGAGCTGAAAGCTATAAGGATTACTTTCAGTAGTAGGTCTTTCTTCCTGGAAAGCTGCATCTGTCTCAGTGGCGTAGCCACTGGTGGGCTTGGGTGGGCAGTTGCCAACCCAATTTGGACCCAGGCCCACCCAACCAGAAGAGGTCTATTAGAGCAATGCTGTCGCAGGATCCCATCCCTGTGACGGCAAGAGGAGCTGCAAGGCCAGGCCCAGCACGATAGGATGTGCATGGCACTCCCAGGAAGGCGGCGGGCTGGCAGCAGCAGGAGAGGGCGCGGGTCACCAGTGGAGCGTAACCAGCTTGCAGCCTTGCCTGCTGCCGTACGGCCCAGCGATCTTCCTGCTTGGGGGGGGGGGGGAGGGAGCCGAAGCTGTGCACACTCGTGTGTGTGTGGGAGATCCTATGTGTGCGTGTGTGTGTGTGTGTGAGATCCTATGTGTGTTCATGTGTGTGTGTGTGTGGGGGGGGGGGGGGGAGATCCTATGTGTGTGCGAGAATGGGAGCTTAAATGTGTATATGCGTGGGTGAGAATGGCAGCTTGAATGTGTGTATGCGTGGGTGAGAATGGGTGCCTGGGTTGTGCATCTCTGTGTTCTTAATGGAAGCCGGGGGGTGGGGGGGGTGGGGGAGAGAGAGTGACAGCTTGTGTGTATGTGTAGAGAATGTGCGCTTCTTTGGGGGAGAGAGCATGTGAGTGAGAACTTGTTTGTGTGAGGGAGTCTGAAAGAAAGCGTGTGAGGGAGGAAGGGAAGAAGACAGAAGAAGAAGAGAGACACTGAAAAGGAATTAGGAAATGAGTGACAAGGGAAAAAGAGACCAGGACCAACTGATTAGAAAAATACAAAGATCAGAATACAAAGTAAAAAAAAGAAAAAAATTTGAGATTTTAGCAATTTGAATATGCCATCTTTGGGAATGTGCATTTCTTATAGTTTTGTATTTTGTTCTTCAGTATTCCACTGTTCAGAGTCTAGTTTCATAGGCTTTGTGTATTTGGTTTTATCTGCATGTTTCTGTTTCTAATTTGTAGCCTCTTATTTCTATATTAGGTAAAGGTCCGATTGTGTTCTGATGTGTATGTGTGACTGAATTGTGCTTGCATGTAGTTTCGCTATAGTAGTCCAGCTTGTTCTGTTATTCCAGTAGGTGATGTATTAATGTTCCAGGGCCTGGTGTAGTATTTGCATTGCTGCTTTTTCATAAGGTTGCTGTTGTTTGAGTCCTGAGAGTCAGTGCTGTGACTGTATGGTATGACAGGGTTCTAGATGTCTCTTTTTTTTTTTTTGCAAGAGTTTGTGTTACTTCACAAAATAGCAGTGGAAGGATATTTTTTGTTGAGGTGTCACCAGAATTTGAATATATATTTTTTTATGTTGGTTGTAATGTGGATTGTCCTAGCTCTGCGCTGCACTTTTTCTGATGATTAATGATATTTTAATGTAGTTATGATGATTTCTGGCTTTCTGCAAAGAGGATTCATGAAAGAATATATTAATATTTGTTTTATTACATGATTGATTGGATCTGATTGTTTTCTTTGCGTTTTACATGTTATACTATGCACTGCAATAAATATAACAATAAATATAAAATAAATTAATACAGATTAATAAGGATTTTTTAATGCTGGTAAGTGCTGGAAATAATTGAGGTAAAATATTTTAAAGTTTCATGCATGATGTATACGGGCTGTTGCAAACTACTTAGAAAGCCATTGTAGGATGCAGTATATGGCATTATTTATCAATAAGAAAACAACTAGTAGGTCTCAGACCTTCATGCCTACAGCCCACCCATGTTAACCTTGTGCCCACCCAAAAAATCAATTCTGGCTACGCCACTGATCTGTTTTTTGAAGAGGAGTCAGAGGGAGAAAAGAAGAGGAGGACATCTAGAGGACCCCCAACAGAGTTTCCACCCTAGGGACACTGCCGGGTTGGCGTACGGGATTCTTTGTGGAAATCAGGTACTGGATAGGGTATCCGTCATGGTTTGGACACCCCTAGCCCACTTGGGACACTTATCATTCCCGGTCATGGAGGATAAACCAGTTTCAAGCCCCTACTTGGAGGGATAAATCCACAGAGGAGGAGATCAATTAAATCCTGGCTCATGTAAATCTAAGGACCCTGGATGTAAGTGGACATTTCATTTGTTGCATATCTTGACTATTTTGAGCTCAATTCATCTAAACTGAGAGTCTGGGCCTGGGCCCAGAAGGTTTTCTTTCACCCTCGTAAAAATGACCCACCCCTTGGGGAAAGAATGAGGAGCAAGAGACTGAGGAGCGAGCCACAGTTAATAAATTATTTTATGGCCCTTTGGAATTTGACACATTCCCCGGGGAAAGGGTTACATACTCGAGCCACATAATATCGAGCCTACAGAGTACTACTATTTATTACTTAGAACTCACAATCTACTCAAGACAAACATACAAGGCAAAAAAAAAGACTTTGGGAATTTTATTTAGTAATGAAATGGTTAAAATCAGTAAGGCTGTAAGAAGAATGATCAAGGGTTAAGATTTCAAAGCTGCTTTTCAAGTGAAAACATTAGACCATGTTTAAAAGAGAGGAGGTTGTTCATTTATTTTGTCATTTTTCAGCGGCGGTGTACAAGGAGAGTTCATTCCAGGTTGCAGCTCTCCTAGGAGGGTAGAGGGAGCTGGGCTATGGCGGTAGCAGCACTCCATTCCAGATTAACTGCTGCCTGAGGGAGGAGTAAATATATTCAGATCTGAGAGCTGCCAGAGATGAATAAAAGGCATGCTTGTATTTGGGGACATAGATATTTGTGAACATGTCTGTGTTTGAAGGGTGTTAATGGAGTGTCTATGATGGCTCCTTCTCTTGCACATCCCAGAAGTCTTTACTTTTTTTTTCAGGCTATGACAAATGTTTTGCTTTTTTTTCCTAATATCTTGTGAATATCTCCTTTTACTACTGTTGCTCTCTGATGAAAGTTAATTTCCTGTTTACCTCTACAGATGCCCAAAAAAATGTGGGTGAATCGAGCCCTCTGTCAGTGACCACTCTGCATGCTTTGCTATAAGCTGTGAGATTTTGGGTGGCAGAGGCCGTTTAATCTTCTGAATTAGCATGCACAGTATTTGCATATTTGTAGTTTAATACAATAAGAAATAGACTAATGAGCTTGTTAATTTTTATTTATTTAAAAGTAAATGAACTGCTTAAAATGTGGTGCATTGTTCCTGGTGGTCTACAGTAAGAAGGCTCAGTATGAAAGTTCACATGATTCCATTGTTTTTTTTGTCCAGGTTTTCTGTCAAGACTTTGATTGACCGCTCCTGCTTTGAGACTATTGATGATTCATCACCAGAATTTATCAACTTTGCATCCATTCTCGAACAAATTCTAAGTCATCGACTCAAAGGTATAATGAAAGAAATCTTTATTTTGTTGCTTGACATCTTTTTTGTTGAGTATTATTCATGCAGTTTCCAATAAAGAATTTATATTAATGGTGATATGCAGTTGTATTAATATTTTTTTAAAGAAACCAAAATACTCCAGGATAACTTTTTATTGAAATAATCAATATAGGTTTTTTTTGTTTGTTTTCTGTTTGTAACCCCCTTTAGGGACACATAAAATGATAGTATCTAATGTTGGTTTTGGAGTCTCACACCAGTCTGTAAGTTCACAGCACAAAAATGGTTGAGCAGATAGTGCAGTATCCGTGGCACAAGGCCTGGATAAGGAGAGAGACATCAAACTCTCCTTACCTCTCTGACTGATCTCAATTTCTCCCATGGACTGACAGATGTCTCTCACAAACCTGTTCCTTGAGATTAAAATGGTCTCATACAGAGGTATCTTCAAACAAGAAAACCTATTCTCTGTTCCAGAGTTTCCAGCAGTGAAAGACATTTTCTTAATAAATCCCTGATTACTCCAGATTCATAGGTTTCTATACAACAGCAACAACAAATCACAGCTCCTCCATTACTGCTCTTCAAAGAACAGCATCTTCCTCCCAGCACAGGAACTAAAGAATAAGTCCTTCCTCTTCAAAAGAGAGGGTATTCAGCACTCAGTCCTCATGCAGCTTCTTCATTAAGAACATAACATGCCATACTGGGTCAGACCAAGGGTCCATCAAACCTAGCATCCTATTTCCAACAGTGGCCAATCCAGGCCATAAGAACCTGGCAATTACCCAAACACTAAGAAGATCCCATGCTACTGATGCAATTAATAGCAGTGGCTATTCCCTAAGTAAACTTGATTAATAGCCGTTAATGGACTTCTCCTCCAAGAACTTATCCAAACCTTTTTTGAACCCAGCTACACTAACTGTACTAACCACATCCTCTGGCAATAAATTCCAGAGCTTTATTGTGCGTTGAGTGAAAAATAATTTTCTCCGATTAGTCTTAAATGTGCTACTTGCTAACTTCATGGAATGCCCCCTAGTCTTTCTATTATTCAAAAGTGTAAATAACCGAGTCACATCTACTCATTCAAGACCTGTCATGATCTTAAAGACCTCTATCATATCCCCCCTCAGCCGTCTCTTTTCCAAGCTGAACAGCCTTAACCTCTTCAGCCTTTCCTCATAGGGGAGCTGTTCCAACCCCTTTATCATTTTGGTTGCCCTTCTCTGTACCTTCTCCATCGCAACTATATCTTTTTTGAGATGTGGCGACCAGAATTGTACACAATATTCAAGGTGTGGTCTCACCATGGAGCGATATAGAGGCATTATGACATTTCCCGTTCTATTAACCATTCCCTTCCTAATAATTCCTAACATTCTGTTTGCTTTTTTGACTGCTGCAGCACACTGAGCCGACGATTTTAAAGTATTATCCACTATGATGCCTAGATCTTTTTCCTGGGTGGTAGCTCCTAATATGGAATCTAACATCGTGTAACTACAGCAAGGGTTATTTTTCCTTATATGCAACACCTTGCACTTGTCCACATTAAATTTCATCTGCCATTTGGATGCCCAGTCTTCTAGTCTTGCAAGGTCCTCCTGTAATGTATCACAGTCTGCTTGTGATTTAACTACTCTGAATAATTTTGTATCATCCGCAAATTTGATAACCTCACTCGTCGTATTCCTTTCCAGATCATTTATATATATATTGAAAAGCACTGGTCCAAGTACAGATCCCTGAGGCACTCTACTGTTTACCCTTTTCCACTGAGAAAATTGACCATTTAATCCTACTCTCTGTTTCCTGTCTTTTAACCAGTTTGTAATCCACGAAAGGACATCGCTTCCTATCCCATGACTTTTTAGTTTTCGTAGAAGCCTCTCATGAGGGACTTTGTCAAATGCCTTCTGAAAATCCAACTACACTACATCTACCGGTTCACCTTTATCCACATGTTTATTAACCCCTTCAAAAAAATGGAGCAGATTTATTAGGCAAGACTTCCCTTGGGTAAATCCATGTTGACTGTGTTCCATTAAATCATGTCTTTCTATATGCTCTACGATTTTGATCCTGAGAACAGTTTCCACTATTTTTCCTGGCACTGAAGTCAGGCTCACTAGTCTATAGTTACCCAGATCGCCCCTGGAGCCTTTTTTAAATATTGGGGTTACATTGGCCACCCTCCAGTCTTCAGATACAATGGATGATTTTAATGATAGGTTACAAATTTTAACTAATAGATCAGAAATTTCATTTTTTAGTTCCTTCATGCATACCATCCGGTACAGGTGATTTGCTACTCTTTTAGTTTGTCAATCTGGCATACTACATCTTCCAGGTTCACAGTGATTTCGTTCAGTTCGTCTGACTCATCATCCCTGAAAACCATCTCCGGAACTGGTATCTCCCCAAGGTCCTCATTAGTAAACACAGAAGCAAAGAATTCATTTAGTCTTTCTGCAATGGCCTTCTTCCCTAAGAGCCCCTTTAACCCCTCGGTCATCTAATGGTCCAATCGACTCCCTCACAGGTTTCTTGCTTCGGATATATTTTAAAAAGTTTTTATTATGAGTTTTTGCCTCTATGGCCAACTTCATTTCAAATTTCAGTCAATACATGCTTGTTCTCTCACTTACAAAGGCTCTCAAGCACACAATCTATTTATTTAAGACTTTTTTTTATACCGATATTAGTAGCAACATCATATCGGTTTACAGCAGAACTACAGGTTGGAAGTTACAATAAACAGGTATCAGGGAAAGGATTACATAGAAACAGAGATGCAGCAAAGAATTGGAGATACAAGCGCAACAGGCTGGTTGCAGGAATACGCAAAACCAGAAAACAGTGAAACAATGTAACATAACTTTATACATAGGTTCAGGTTACATGCTGGTGCAGCAAGGGGTGTGGGAGTGTAGAGGAGCTATGGAGGGTATGCTTGTTTGAAGAGCCAGGTCTTTAAGTTAGTTCTGAATTTAATAGCGCACGGCTCAAGCCGCAGGTTCGAAGGTAGTGAATTCCAGTGTGTAGGCCCAGCAATGGAAAGGGCTCGGTCCCTCGTGGATGCAAGGTGTGCCTTCTTTAGGGAAGGCACGTGGAGGGTCCCTTTATTAGAAGCTCTGGTGGGGTGGTTAGAGCGTGTGTGACGGAGTGGCTCATCAAGCCAGTTCGAATTGTGAGTGTAAATGGCTTTGTGGATCGTAGTGAGAGTTTTATAGAGGATACGAGAGGGGATCGGGAGCCAGTGAAGGTCTTTAAGGATGGGAGTAATATGGTCATATTTACGGGCGTTGGATATGGTCCTAGCTACTGCATTCTGCAGCATTTGAAGTGGTTTTATAGTGGAGTGGGGGAGGCCTAGGAAGAGGGAGTTACAATAGTCCATTTTAGATGAGAGGGTGGCCTGGATGACGGTGCGGAAATCACTGACATGGAGTGATGGTTTTAATTTTTTCATCACATTGAGCTTATAGAAACCTTCCTTGAGGATTGTGTTGATGTGTTTTTTAGGTTCAATTGCTGGTCAATCTGGACTCCAAGGTTTCTAACACAATGTTGTGCGGGAAAGGCGCTATATGCCGGGTCATTTGCAAGGGCGGGTTTGGGGGGTAGGTGTTGAGAGATGAGGAGCAGTTCCATTTTGGAGGGGTTTAATGCAAGGTGGAGATTAGAGAGGAGGGTGTTAATGGCGGCAAGGCAGTTCCCCCAGAATTTTAGGGCATCAGATAAAGAGTCAAGAATGGGTATGATGATTTGAACGTCATCAGCATATAGGTAGAATTTGAGGCCAAGGTCAGATAGGAGCTGGCAGAGGGGAGGAACTCCTTGGGAGAGGACGTAAAGGGTGGATTCAGCATTGCCTACTTTGAGAATTGTCTGTTAGATAGATAGGATGTGAACCACTGGAGAGCAGAACCAGAGAGGCCAATGTCGGATAGGCGGGAGAGGAGGTGATTGTGGCTTATAGTATCTAATGCGGCGGAAATGTCCAGTAGAGAAAGGATGTAGCAGTGTCCTTGATCCATGCCTCTGAGGAGGTAGTCAGAGAGGGAGAGTAAGAGGGTTTCAGTATTAAGATGCTTGCGAAAGCCGAATTGTGAGGAATGAAGTATCCTATTATTTTTGAGGTAGTCCGTTAGTTGGGAGTTGACTACCTTTTCCATGATTTTAGAGATAAATGGGAGATTAGATATAGGACGAAAGTTGGCTGGGTCATTAGGGTCTAACGAAGGTTTTTTAAGCAAGGGTTTAACCACTGTATGCTTAAGAGTGTCTGGGACTATGCCAGAGGAGAGGGAGCAGTTAATAATATCAGCTAATGGTTTGGCTATGGTGTTGAGTATAGTGAGAAGGGCTTTAGTGGGGATGGTGTCTGAAGGGTGGGTTGCAGGTTTGATCTTTTTGAGGATTGATTTGATTTCCTTGGAGGAGGTAAGGTCAAGGGAGTCTAGGGTGGCAGATGTTGGGCAAGGGCCCGAGGAGATAGAGTGGGGGTTAGGGGGGAATCTGAGGAGGATATTTACTATTTTATTTACAATTACACACATGCTTTCTCTCTCACACATACAGTTTCTCAGTCGCACAATTACACACATGCTCGCTCACTCACTCTCTCCACCGAAATAGCAGCAGCAGCAAAAGCCTCCTCCTTTTCCAGCCCTTGCGACCTCGAGAAAGGAGTCCCATCAGCTGCAGGGGCTGATGTTGCTCCTCATTTTGCTCTGGGCCAACGCTGCTGATCTTCTTCGGGCTGACTCTGCAGAGACTTTACCTAACAGGGTCTCTTCTTTCTGTGCATGCGGCCGCTGCCCTTCACTTCCTCTTCTGGTCCGCGGGTACCACTGACTCCAGCTCTCCTGCTGCTCAGGCAGAGGAAGAACTCCATTTCTCTGGAGCAGGAGGAGCAGTGGGGGACTGGGAAGTGTGGCAACACACCTGCATGTGTTTGACAACCCACTGGTTGAGAACCGCTGGTAAAGAATGCCACACATCTGACGATACGAAGGAGAGAAACGGAGAGAATACGAATCTGGGAAGCCTTGTGGGTAAGAAGAGAGAAAGATGAGATATAGGAAGGTAGGTTGACGAGGGAAAGGAGAAGCAGGACAGACAAAGGGTGAATAAGTGGTAGAAACTGAAGGAAGAGGAGAGCTAGGAGAAAGACCAGCAGGATGGTACAACATATATTGTGTAGAGACTAGGAAATGTAAGAGAGATTGGACAGAGGCATGAACTAAAGAGACAAATGAGAGATTAAAGGAATTGCAGAAACATGCAACATGATTAAGAGGAGAGCAAAGACTGAGAACATCAAGAAAAAGTAAAAGAGCAGAGCACCAAGTAAAAAAAATCATAACCCGAGAAGCTGCAAGGTTTAGAAACCTGTTTATTATTCTTTTCTTTTTACAAAGATTTGAATAAGTAGGTTTTGTGTTCTGATGATGAAATATTTTCTCTTAAAAGGTATTTAGGGATGGCTGTGCTTTTAAGGATTTTTTTTACAATCATATCACTGCCTCTTTGTGTATATATAAAATATGGATTTGAATTTTAAGTTTCTAAATGGATCAAAATGTGCTAGGATTTTAAAGATAGGTGCTTAGATGCCATATAGACATGGCAGGGCAGATTTTATTTCTGTTTTAATATGGGTTGTTTGCTGGTGTTGCATAAATGTGGCAGACTACAGATTATAGTTTGAAAACTCTGGGGAAACTTTTAAGGTTTTGGAAACTGTATTTAGTTAATATGATCTTCCAGCCATTGAAAAGTGAGCATTGTCTTTATCATAAACCCTACTGCTAATATCAAAATATTGCCTAAACTGATATTAGCTCTCTGTCCCGTTGCACTATGCAAATGTTTTGTTAAGCAAATTAGGGTTATTAGAATCTGCATATTTCAATATTCTTTGTCTGTGACTTGTGAACTTAATCAAGTATAATAATGAAGCCTTCATATTAAGTAGTGTCAGATTCATGACCTGGATGTAGTAAAAATTCATTTTCCCTGCACAGTAGTAATTGTTATTCCATCCTAAGTAAGAGATTTTAAAATTTGTTTTGATCTCACTGTGAAATGCATGAGATAATAGCACAGCTTCTATTAAAATGGTTAGATATGTTACTGTAAAAAAAAAAATTGGTGGTGATTATTAGTTCTGAAGGCTTGTAGTTACTTTTAACATCTCTTACATAGAAATATGGAATATGATCAGAGATTAGGACTTTCTAGTTTGCCCAATTTACTCCTCTTACAATATAAATCCCTGAATTCCCCCTCACTTCAACTAAGGCTCCTATATGCTTATCCTAAGTTTTCTTGAATTCTGGTACTGCTTTTGCCTCCAGCACTTCATAATTCAAATATTTCTTCACATAGAGACCATAAATGTTAAAAAAAAAAAAAAAAAAAAAAGTTGGTTTCCATGTGACATTAGATCAAAGAGAAGTATCCACACCAATACTGATAACATAATAACTTTAAATCAGATCACTATATGTTATTTGAGACCAGTATCACTATATGCCCTATATGTTATATTCATCTACCTCATGCCTTATAACAGTGATTTTCAACCTTTTTTGAGCCGCGGCACACTTTTTACACTTAAAAAATCCCGGGGCACACCACTAACCAAAATGGCACAAAATGACACTAAAACAGTACATATTATACATATGTTTAAAAATATAGATTCTAAATGTATCTATACTCATTCAGTGTGAAACCTGGGCCTGTTTCGATGAACACAAAAGGGATATCCTGGCAGGAATGGTGGAAAGACACACACGAAGCTCTTCCTCAACAGTTCTCAGTCTCTCCCTGTTTTTAGTTTTTATGGCAGTCAAGCTTGAGAAGCCCAGCTCACATAGATATGTGGTTGAAAATGGGAGCAATGTCAAAATAGCTTTGTTGGCCAGAATGGGGAACTCCTTGGCAACAGATAACCAAAAACTGTCTAAAGGAAGATCAGCAAAGTTTAGCTTTAAACCGCGATCTTGCTTCAGTTCAATGAGTTCCTCTTGCTCCTTTAAAGTCATGTCCTTTCCAGCAACGGATAATGAACTGTATGGGTCCCTAACCCAGTCAAGGCATTCTGTGAAGGCTGAAGAGAAATAAAACGACAATTTCTCCTCAAGAGTTTTCAAATGTCTGCCAATCACCTCGCACATTGCAGCAGTGTTGCCATCATGCAGTTTCTCGGTGAGCGGGAACATCTGAAGGTTGCCACCCTGAACATGTTGTTGCCAGAGCTGCACCTTTAAACGGAATCCGTTCATTTTATCAGTGCTTGTAAGCAGGTTTTCTTTTCGGCCTTGCATCCGTGTGTTCAGTTCATTCAGATATTGAAATATATCAGCCAGGTATGCCAGCTTTGTACACCACTCATCACTTGCAAGCAGCTTTGAAAAATCGGACCTCTCGTTTGTCAGAAATATTTTAAGTTCCTCTCGCAACTCATACACACGGGCCAGCACTTTGCCGCATGACAGCCACTGGACCTCCGTGTGGAGCAATAAGATTTTATGTTCCGCTTCCATTTCTGTACACAAAGACGCAAATAAGCGACATCGCAAAGGTCGCATCTTCACAAAGTTCACTATGCGCACAACATCATCCAACACAGGAACTAGATCTGCTGGTAAGGTCTTTGCAACGAGGGCCTCACGGTGCAAGAAACAGTGGGTAACAAGAACATCTGGGTTTCTTTCTTTAACCCTACTTACAAAGCCTTTGATGCGCCCGACCATGGCTGCGGCTCCATCAGTGCAGACACCTGTGCAGTTTTCCCATGTAAGCCCACTTTTATCAAGATATTCCGATGTGACCTGGAATATTACCTCTCCTGTTGATTTTTCTGGCAGTGCCTTGCAAAATAGGAAGTTTTCTCTAATGGCTTCTCCATCCACAAAACGCACATTGGCCAACAGCTGACAATGTCCACTGATATCCGTCGACTCATCAAGTTGCAAGGCAAATTTCTTACTGATGCGCACCTTTTCCAAAACAACTGTTCCAATGTCAGCAGACATGTCATCAATCCGTCTGGAAATTGTGTTATCAGAGAGAGGCACTTTAGCTATCTCTTTGGCTGCGTCAGGGCCAAGCATCTCATTTACAATAGCTTTACAAGCTGGTAGTATTAATGTTTCTGCCACAGTGTGAGACTTTTTTGATTTAGCTATGAGTTCAGCAACAAGGTAGCTAGCTTTGAGGGCTCTCTCATTTACCTGTGTGCTTTTTCTCAAAAAAGTTGCTTCTTTCTCATTGTTTGTACGTAAGCGTACAAAATACTCCATCGGCTTGTTTTGAACGGAAGAGTGTTTCGTTTGGAGATGGCGTTTAAGCTTGCTTGGCACCATGGCGCTATTGGATAGCTTCTCACCACACACCAAGCACAGTGGTGTTGGTGCTGTTGCATCCCCAGTGAAAGTAAATCCAAATGAAAGATAGCTTTCACTGTATTGCCTTGAGCTCACCGTCTTGTCTTTTTTCTTTTGTCGACCTCTCATACTAGGGCCTTCATCTAGGTCAGAATTGTGTCCAGGGTCCTGTTCGGCATTTGCCTTTTCCATTCTCAAATACTTCTCCATCACTGCTGAGATAGTGTGCGCAGCCACACACTAAAATAGAAGAGTATTACATTATCTGCCACACTTAAAGGACCTCTGCCAAGCATATACTGCAATATAAAGGGGTACAATGAGAAATACTATGGTCATGAGGCCAGAGTACAAGTACCAGCTCGGTGATGTCATTAAGTCGCGCGAGCGTTCAAAGCTCGCGCATGTGTTATTGTACACGGCTCCTACACTGTAGGAAGCGTGACTGCGCATCGTAGGGGAACAAAACACAGGGGCAGGGCCGGTGCAAGGGTATTAGGCGCCCTAGGCGAAACGTCAGCTATGCCGCCCCCCCCCCCCCCCCCGCCTCCACACACAATTAACTTACATTGTGCATTAATGAATATAACGAAGTCTGTATTTATAACAGAACACTTATTTGACATTTTTATGCCATGTAAACCATTGAGATGATTTGTCTTATCGACGGTATAGAAACTCTTTTATAAATAAATAAATAAAAATATATAAAATAAACATAAACCAAAGCTATACTTGTTGCTCAAACAAAAAAAGCAGACACATCACATAATATTAAATAATTAAAATGGCAGTCAATCAAGAAAAATGAACTTAAAAAGCCATCTTTACTTACCCCCTCCAGCAGCTCTCTTATCTTCCATGCAGGCTGTAGTACACACCAGAAGCAGCAGTAGTGGCTAAGCTCTATACCAGGGGTCAGGAACCTTTTTGGCTGAGAGAGCCATAAACGCCACATATTTTAAAATGTAATTCCATGAGAGCCATACAATATGTTTAAAACTAAATACAAGTAAATGTGTGCATTTTATGTAAGATCACACTTTTAAAGTACAATAAGTCTCTGAAAATATTACACCAGGCCTTAAGACACCAATACATCTCCTATTAGGAAAACGGACCAAGTCAGGCTGCTATAGAGTCCTACACAGAAACAACACGCCAGCAGAAAACCTCACCTGAATCACGTGCTGTCCCTCACCTAACATAGAATAAAGAGACCAAAACGCATAACAAGAAGCATGCAGAAAAAACTGAATTGGAAACTGCAACAAGCCAGAGTCTCTGTATGCAGTGTAACAAAGGAAAAAAGAAACATCACCCATCCTTATAAAACAAATCAAGAAATATAAAATCATCAGCAGTAAAACTGTACTAACAAAAAGAACATATTTCGAAACAGCTGATGAGTGGAATATCCAATAATTAAAAACTCATATAAAACATTTCCAGATACCAACAAAATATTTAAAAATAGCAGACACAAAGACCCAGTAATGAAAAATAATAAGGATACAAAAATTTTTTTGCTCTGCATACCTGGGAACGTTTGATATCCAGGTGTCCTGAGATTGTTCTGAATTAGCAGGAGGTGGGGTGGTTTGCTTGGAACTTTCTCCTCTCTCAGTCACATACCAGCGCTCTCTCTCACACTGGCTCTCAATGACACACCTATACACACATGCTCTCAGTACTCACATATATACATGTTTTTTTCTCTCTCATATAGGCTCTTAATTACACATTTACACACATGCTGTCTATCTTTTCACGCTTACACACACACACACACAGGCTTTCAATCACATAAATACATGCTGTCTTTTTCTCTCACACACAGACTCTCATTCACATGCTTACAAACATGTCCTCTCTTTCTCTCATTTACACACAGGCTCTCAATCACATACTCACATGCTCCATCACCTAAACCAGCTGTCAATCAGACACAGACACACATGATCTCTCTCTTACTTATACACACAGGCTCTTAATCATACATACACATGATTTCTCTCACACACAAAGGATCTCAATCATACACACATACTCTTTCACACAAACTTACACATACAGGTTCCCAATGGTAAACTTACATTCATGCTCTCTCTCTCACAGGCAGGCTCTCAATCACAGACATACTCTCTTTCACATACACAGGCTCTCAATCATTCACATACATGCAATCTCTCACTCACACACACAGGATCTCAAACACACATGCTTGCTCGTTCATTCACTATCTCTCTCCCCCACCCCGGGAACTAGCAGCAGCAGCAGCCTCCTCCCAACGCTAACCTCTTCATTTTCAGCCCTCGCGGAGGCGGAGTCCCATCGGCCGCGGTTGAAACTCCATTTTCCTCCGAGCCGCGCTGCAGTCTTCTTCCCGTCGGACACTAGCGTGGCCTCTTCTTCCCGCGCAGGCACCGGCGTGCTCTCTTCTTCCCGCGGCCCGGAAGAGGAAGTGGAGAGCATCGGGTGCCTGCGCGGGAAGACTCCCGCGCAGGCACCCGATGACTCCCGCGCAGGCACCCGGCTGACTCCAGTCGTGCCCGGCGTGCTCTCTTCTCCTCCCCCCCCGGAAGAGGAAGTGGAGAGCATCGGGTGCCTGCGCGGAAGAAGAGACCACACTAGCGTGGTCTCTTCTTCCCGCGCAGGCACCCGATGCTCTCCACTTCCTCTTCCGGACTGTGGGGGGGGGGGGGCGGGAAGAAGAGAGCACGCCCGGTGCCGCTGACTCCAGCTGTCCTGCCGCGTTCCGCCCGGGCTGACAGCAAAGGACTCACATGCTTGAAAGCGCGGCTCTCTTAATTTTACCGGGGCAGTGCCGCCCCCGGGAAGCTGGCGCCCTAGCCTAGGCGACCGCCTAGTTCGCCTAGTGCTTCCGCCGGCCCTGCACAGGTGGCACTATAGTTTGGGGAACTTTCCCCGCGGCACACCCGACCATGTGTTGCGGCACACTAGTGTACCGCGGCACACTGGTTGAAAATCACTGCCTTATAAGATATGTAAGTTATTCTATTAGGGCAACCTCAAACAGTTATTTACACTAGTGTGAAATTTGCAGAGTACCTTTCTAAAATGTTGTGATGTGAACCTTGCAGCAAGTGAAAACTATGGGTTTCATATTCGGCTGCTGTGCGGCTCAGCTATTTTCCTGGATAAACTTATCTGGATCAGTTAAAGTTAGCCGGATAACTTTAGGACAGGTCTATGGGCCGACCAGAATTATGCCTCTGGAATGCCTCTGATTTGTCTGTCCAAACATTAGCGGGATAATAAGCTATCCGGCCAGAATTTAGCCAAATAGGCCCCTAAATATTCATTTAGCTGGATTGTTTCTGAATATGGACCTCTGTGCGACCCACTTTCATATATGTATTCTGACTTCAGAAAATAAGGGAATTACTTTAAGGAAAAGCATGAACTTTCAGTGATAATGTTCTCCATAGCTTGGTGCCAAAGTACTATAAATGTATTTTTGCTAATATTAAATCTTTAGTGAGTAGAATCCAATATAACCAGTTTGCTTTAGAAGACAGTATCAGTCCGTGGTTAGGATAATTTTTCTAACAGCCCACACAGTAGAGCTAACTGTGGGTTGTTCTAATTGCAGACTTTATCTTGGATTTTCAGTACGGACATATGCAGGAGAGTCTGCTTTTAAAATTTGTGGGTGACCCCAGTCCGCGTGCTAAGAGATGTGCATTAAGTTACCCTCGCTCCCTAACAGATAAAAGTGTATGTATGGAGATTCACACTCCTACTTTCAAAAACCAAAGTTATGCATGTAAATCCTTTCCCCGCCCCCCCCAGAACGCCTCTTCCCAATGAGGGTAAAGGCGAGTTTCAAACAAACATTTGCCTGCAGAAATGGCAGGTGAATTTTCAGAGTGTGATTTATGTGCTTACAACAGGGTTTTGTGTGTATAAAGCGCTCTGAAAATCAATTTCTTGTGGTCTTTTCTAAGTACATACTTGTTGTCTGTCTGATCTGGCAAATAAAAATTTCACAAGTTCTGAGATTTCTCAAATGTCTCGAGTTTTCTTGCTGCTCTGCATATTCTTTTCTCTTCTACGCTCTGGCTAATTTCTTACCTCAGTGGTGGTAAAATGAATGAAGTCTCTACTGAATAAAAGGATACTGAACGCTCTAGAATCTAGTGGGTTGCAGGATCTAAGATATGCGTCAGACAGATTTGAAAGGAATGACTAGAAAGTTAGATCAAGGGTGTTCCCCGGATGCAGTCCATTTGACTTTATGAAAAACTTTTGACACTGTCCCACACAGGAGGCTCATAAATAAAGGGTTGATTTTAATACCCGTGTGTGGTTCCCGGTACGCGCACATAGATGCGCCAGTCTTATAACATGTGCACGCAGTGATAGCAAAAATAAACAAAATAACACAATCGCTAATCTGCCAGCGAATAGCTACATAGCGAAGGTACCACATGGCCATGTAAATGCCTGACTAAACAAAAATATTTTAAGTAGGATCTTAAGTTTTTGAGCCATCTATAAGTTGCATGGTTTTAGGAAAAGTGCTCCACAGTTCTGGAGCGGTCACAGAAAAAGCCCTTTCTCTTGTTTCAGCAAGGCACACCTATTTAGGAGAAGGAACGTCTAACAAACCTCTGTGAAAGGACCAGAGAGCACAGGTAGCATTATACACCCAAAGAAAGTCGTTTGCCCATGGAAATGAATCAAGTTTTATCAGACTGTGAACAAACGTTGCCATTTTAAATTGAACACTGGACTGGACTGGCAACCAATCAAGGTCATACAGAACTGCTGTAATGTGATTTCTCGTGGTCCTTCCTGAAATGGGATGAGCTGCCAAATACTGTAATAATTTCAAAGCTTTCAGTGAGGAAGCAAGGAGACCAATATAGATGTAGTTACAGTAGTTGATTAAGGGAAGAATTAAAGCCTGTACTACAGAGTGAAAGTCAGCATAGTCTAGTAGGTGTTTTAGTCCATGGAGAGACCCGCAGCTAAAAATTCCAGATCTTACTACTGATTTAATGTGCTGATGAAATGTTAAATTTGAATTGATCCAGACCCCAGTGCTCTTTACACAAGAAACAAATTGGCAGCATATCCTTATCGGTGTCAGTTGAGGATAGCACAGGTCCAGAAATTAATGGATCACAATGATTTCTGATTTAGCAATATTGAGAGCAAGATTATTATGGAAAAAAAATTATTTTGACGGAGGACAGAGCCACTAACTTAACAGTTTCAGACCAGGGGGATAAAGCATGAATGAAAAATTGAATGCCTGCATAGATTCTGTAACCCACACAGAGCCCAGCCAGTAACTAGCAGATCAGTGCCATATAGATGTTAAAAAGCAATGGCGCCTTGGATGACTCCAGTGGGTACAGAGTGCCACTGTGAATGCTCTCTGCCATCCCTTATCTGGTGAGAGCATTCAGAGAACTGGGCCCTGAAACTGTTCAACATATTAGAGATCCCACATTCCCTTAACCAATATAAAAGAATATTGTGATCTAAGGTGTCAAAGGCAGATGAGATATCCAGCAGAATAAGCACAAATCTTTTGCCACTGGAGTTTCTGTATTAAAAATATTTCTAAACCCGAATTGAAAAGGGTCCAGAATATGATGTTCCTTCAGGATATCACTCATTTTGTTGCAAAACAAAATATTCTAAAAGTTTTGCAGTAAAGAGCAAAGAGGAAATTGGCCAGTAATTTGCCAGGTCAAGGGGATTGAGCCCAGGCTTCTTTAAAAGTGGTCTGACCGACACTTATTTTACTGACAGTGTAACACCAAAGACAAATTTATGATGGCTGCTAACAGGAGACTTCAAGTAATTGTGTCTGATGATCTCTAGGTAGCAAAATAATGTGATAACACACTGCCCAGAGCCTAAAGGAAGCTAGGGTGCATAGATAGATGACCCGCAGAAAACAAATGAGAATATTGTGTCCAGTTCTGGAAGCCATTCCTGCAAAAGGACACAATATGGAGGAGATCCAAATAAGGCTACCATGGTCTGCACCAGAAGATACATGAAATGACACTTAAGGACAGATTATATAGATAGATAGATAGATATATACATACCTTAGAAGGGATGAAAGACAGGAGAAGTACAATAGAGACATTCCAATGCCTCAAAGGTCTTTAAGAATTCAACAGCATTCCTTGTTCTAGATGGTCAGCAATGAGATCATAAGATTCCCCCCCCCTGCAGGAATTGAACATAAGATGCCATACTGGGTCAGACCGAGGGTCCATAAAGCCCAGCATCCTGTTTCCAACAATGGCCAATCCAAGTTACAAGTACCTAGAAGTACCCAAACATTAAGTAGATCCCATGCTACTAATGTAGTAATAGCAGTGGCTATTCCCTAAGTCAACTTGATTAATAGCTGTTAATGGACTTCTCTTCCAAGAACTTATCCAAACCTTTTTTAAAACCCAGCTACTCTATCTGTCCTAACTATCTCTGCTGGCAACAGATTCCAGAGCTTAATTGTGTGTTGAGTGAAAAAGAATTTTCTCTGAATTGTTTTAAATAAACGCTAACTTCATTGAGGGGCCCCTAGTTCTTCTGTTATCTGAAAGAGTAAATAACCGATTCACATTTACCTATTCTAAACCTCTCATGATTTTATACAGCTCTATCATATCCCCCCTCAGCAGTCTCTTCTCGAAGCTGAACAGTCCTAACCTCTTTAGCCTTTCCTCACAGGGGAGCCATTCCAACCCCTTTATCAATTTGGTTTCCCTTCTCTGTACCTTCTCCAGTGCAACTATATATTTTTTGAGATGTGGCAACTAGAACTGAACACAGTACTACTCAAGGTGCAGTCTCACCATGCAGCAATACAGAGGCATTATGACATTTTCTATTTTATTTACCATTCCATTCCAAATAATTCCTAATGTTTTTTTTTGATTCCCGTAGCACACTGAGCCGACATTTTCACTGACGCCTAGATCTTTTTCCTGGGTGGTAACTCCTAATATGGAACCTAACATCATGTAACTACAGCATGGATTATTTTTCCCTATAACACCACCTTGACCTTGTCCACATTAAATTTCATCTGCCATTTGGATGCCCAGTCTTTCAGTCTCACAAGTTCCTCCTGCAAGTTATCAGAATATGCTTGTGATTTAACTACTCTGAATAATTTTGTATCATCTGCAAATTTGATAACCGCATTCGTTGTATTCCTTTCCAGCTCATAGTTAAATATATTGAAAAGCACCGGTCCAAGTACAGATCCCTGAGACACTCCACTGTTTACCCTTTTCCACTGAGAAAACTGACCATTTCATTTTACTCTTTGTTTCCTATCTTTTAACCAATTTGTAATCCATGAAAAGACATCGCCTCCTATCCCATGATTTTTTTAGTTTCCTTAGAAGCCTCTCATGAGGGACTTTGTCAAATGCCTTCCGAAAATCCAAATATACTACATCTACCGGTTCACCTTTATCCACATGTTTGTTAACCCCTTCAAAAAAAAAATGAAGCAGATTTGTGAGGCAAGACTTGACTTGGGAAAATCCATGCTGGCTGTGTTCCATTAAACCTTGTCTTTCTATATGCTCTGTGATTTTTTTATTTTTAATATAGTTCCCACTATTTTTCCCGGCACTGAATTCAGGCTTACCCGTCTATAATTTTCCCGATCACCTCTGGAGCTCTCTTTAAATATTGGGATTACATTGCCCACCTTCCAGTGTTCAGATACAATGGATGATTTTAATGATAGGTTACAAATTTTAACTATAGATCTGAAATTTTATTTTTGAGTTCCTTCAGAACTCTGAGGTGTATAACTTCTGGTCCTGATGATTTGCTACTTTTTAGTTTGTCGATCTGGCCTACTGTGTCTTCCAGCTTCAGCGTGATTTGGTTCATTTCATCTGACTTATCACCCTTGAAAACCATCTCCGGAACTGGTATCTCCCCAGCATCCTCATTAGTAAACACAGAAGCAAATAATTCTTTTAGTCTTTCTGCAATGGTCTTATCTTCCCTAAGGGCCACTATAACCCCTCAGTCAACTCCCTCGTTGGTTTCCTGCTTTGGATATATTTTTTTAAAAAAAGTTTTTATTATGAGTTTTTGCCTCTATGTCCAACTTCATTTCAAATTTTCTCTTAGCCCATCTTATCAATGTTTTTCACTTATCTTGACAATGTTTGTTTTTTCCTGTTTTCTTCAGATGGATCCTTCTTCCATCTTTTAACCATGCCGGTATTCTTTTGGTCTTCCTTTCACCTTTCTTACAGGCCGATACAGTAAAAGTCGCGGGAGAGCCGCCGAGCGCCTGCTCTCCCGAAGCGCACACAGGCCAGTGTCAGTATCAGCCCGTATGCAAATGAGGGCCCGCAGTAAAAGGAGGCGCTAGGGACACTAGCGCGTCCTTAGCGCCTCCTTTTTGACAGAAGCGGCGGCTGTCAGCGGGTTTGACAGCCGATGCTCAATTTTACCGGCGGCTGTTCTCGAACCTTCTGACAGCCACAGGTTCGGAAAACAAACACCGGCAAAATTGAGCATCCGTCTGCTAACCCGTGGGCCGCGGGCAGATTTTTAATTTCTTTTTTTTTTTTAATTTTTTTTTATTTTTGGGGCCTCTGACTTAATATCGCTATGATATTAAGTCGGAGGGTGTACAGAAAAGCAGTTTTTTCTGCTTTTCTGTACACTTTCCCGGTGCAGGTGTTAATTTCTGAAAGTAAAATGTGCGACTTCGCTGCACATTATACTTTCTGTATTGCGCGGGAATGACTAATAGGCCCCTCAGCATGCATTTGCATGTTGCGGGCGCTATTAGTTTCGGGGGGGGGGGGGGGTTGGTCGCGCGTTTTCCATGTTCTATTACCCCTTACTGTATAAGGGGTAAAAATAGTGCGTCGAAAATGCGTGGCCAAATGGGGGTTAACAGTGCACTCAGCCTAAGCGCACTTTACTGCATCGGCCCGTATTTGTGTGGAATACATCTGGACTGTGCTTCTAAGATGGTATTTTTAAACAGTGTCCATGCCTCTTGTACGCTTTTTACCTTTGCAGCTGCATCTTTGTTTTTTTTCTAACTATTTTCCTCATTTTTTCAAAGTTTCCCTTTTTAAAAATTAGTGTTAGAGCTGTAGATTTACATATTGTCCCCCTTCCAGTCATTAATTCAAATTTGATCATGTTATGATCACTGTTGCCAAGTGGCCCCACCACCGTTACTTCTCTCACCAAATCCTGTGTTCCACTAAGAATTAGAACTAAAAAAGCTCCTTCTCTTGTCTGTTCTGAACCAATTGCTCCATGAAGCACTCATTTATTCCATCCAGGAACTTTACGTCTCTAGCGTGCCCTGATATTACATTTACCCAGTCAGTATTAGGGTAGTTGAAATCTCTCATTATTACTGCATTGCCAAATTGGTTAGCTTCCCTGATTTCTCTTAGCATTTCATCATCTGCCTCATCATTTTGGCCATGTGGACGATAGAATTCTCCTATCACTATACTCTTACCCAATACACATGGGAGTTATACCAATATAGATTCTATTGTGTATTTATTCTCTTGTATGATCTTTATCCTGTTGGACTCTATGCCCTCCAGGACATACAGTGCCAAACCCCCACCAAGTTGATTCTCCCTATCATTGCAATATAATTTGTACCCTGTTATAGCAATGTCCCATTGGTTATCCTCCTTCCACTAGGTCTCTGAGAAGCCAATTAGGTCTATCTCATTGCTATACTGTTACCGTTCGGTTATCCGCAAGACTTGGGGCTCCCTCCAGCTTCACCGCGCAGAAGCGTCTTCCAGCAGCAGCACGGTCCGGCACGACTCGCGTCCAGGCTCCGCCCCCCCAAGTTGAATCATCAGCTTCCCGGAAGTCCTCGCGTTTGCGCGGGAACCTTTCAGATTTAAAGCCCTGAGCCCAGCACAGTATTGCCTCGGCTATAGGCTTGCTTGTGCTGGTGCTCACGTTGGTTTCCTTCTGCTGCCTGCCCTGATTCTGGTCTGTGTTCTGGATTGCCTGCTTGCTGCCTACCCACGACCCGGACTGAATTTGGATTCTTCTTTGACTGCTGCCTGCCCAGACCCCGGACTGTTCCTGGGATTGCTCTGCGCTATCTACTCAGCTTCCACTCAAGTGTGGCCACCACAGCCTAAGGTAAGACTGTCTACTAAGGGATTCACTATCATACCCGCAACATATACACTCTAACTTTTCCATCTTACTTCTTAGACTTCTGGCATTGGCATACAGACATTTCAAAGTGTATTTTTTGTTTATATTAACAACCTGTTTTTCAGTTGATAGGGATAATTTGGAATAAGAAACATAAGAAATTGCCATACTGAGTCAGACCAAGGGTCCATCAAGCCCAGCATTCTGTTTCCAACAGTGGCCAAACCAAGCTACAAGTACCCAAACACTAAGTAGATCCCATGCTACTGATGCCAGTAATAGCAGAGGCCATTCCCTGAGTCAACTTGATTAATAGCAGTTAATGGACTTCCCCAAGAATTTATGCAAACCTTTTTTAAACCCAGCCACACTAACTACACTAACCACATCCTCTGGCAACAAATTCCAGAGCTTAATTGTGCATTGAGTGAAAAAGAATTTTCTCTGATTAGTTTTATGGTAAATCTGTTTTTATTGTTTAATATATAACATGACATCACCAAAGCATAACATTTGGTACATAATGTATATTTTTAAATGTGCTATTTGCTAACTTCATGGAGTGCCCCCTAGTCCTTATATCATCCAAAAGAGTAAATAACCGATTCACATCTACCTGTTCTAGACCTCTCATGATTTTAAAGACCTCTATCATATCCCCCCTCAGCCATCTCTTCTCCAAGCTCTATCCTTTTTTACCTTTCCTCATAGGGGAGCTGTTCCATCCCCTTTATCATTTTGGTCACCCTTCTCTGTACCTTCTCCAGTAAAACTATATCTTTCTTGAGATGCGGTGACCAGAACTGTACACAGTACTCAAGGTGCGGTCTCACCATGGAGCGATACAGAGGCATTATGACATTTTCCATTTTATTCCCCATTCCCTTCCTAATAATTCCTAACATTGTTTGCTTTTTTGATAACCAAAGCACACTGAGCCAACAATTTCAACATATCCACTATGATGCCTAGATCTTTTTCCTGGGTGGTATTTCCTAATATGGAACCTAACATCGTGTAACTACAGCATGGGTTATTTTTCCCTATATGCGTCACCTTGCACTTGTCCACATTAAATTTCATCTGTGATTTGGATGCCTAATCTTCCAGTCTCGCACGGTCCTCCTGCAATTTATCACAATCCGCTTGTGATTTAACCACTCTGAATAATTTTGTACCATCTGCAAATTTGATAACCTCACTCATCTTATTCCTTTCCAGATCATTTATATATATATATATATATTGAAAAGCACCGGTCCAAGTACAGATCCCTGAGGCACTCCACTGTTTACCCTTTTCCACTGAGAAAATAGACTATTTAATCCTACTCTCTGTTTCCTGTCTTTTAACCAGTTTGTAATCCACGAAAGAACATCGCCTCCTATCCCATGACTTTTTAGTTTTTTTAGAAGCCTCTCTTGAGGGACTTTGTCAAATGTCTTCTGAAAATCCAAATACAGTACATCTACCAGTTCACCTTTATCCATATGTTTATTAACCCCTCCAAAACAAAAATGAAGCAGATTTGTGAGGCAAGTCTTCCCTTGGGTAAATCCATGTTGACTGTGTTCCAGTGAACCATGTCTTTCTATATGCTCTGTGATTTCGATCTTTAGAATAGTTTCTACTATTTTTCCCAGCACTGAAGTCAGGTTCACTGGTCTATAGTTTCCTGGATTGCCCTAGAGCCATTTTAAAATATTGGCCACTCTCCAGTCTTCAGGTGATTCTTTACTTATAGTTGTATGGACTGTTGTACTTTGGACATTGAGGCGTGGCCCTCGGTCGCAGCAAGAGATAGCACCTCCCACAGAGCGAAGCCATGCGGGGACTTGCAGAGATAGGCTAGCTCCAAGCAGAGATGGACACAGAAAAGTTAGTTTTTATTATACTGCAATGTAGATGGTAACCCAAGGAATGGGTAATGATCCCAGCCAGAAGAGATGTCTGATGGCAATGTTCCGTCTGAAGGCTGCAGAGTGGAAAAGGAAGTCCCACAGTCTCACAAGGTCCCGAGAGGGAAGGGGAGTGGGATTCCCCCAGAAAACACAGAGCAGCAGGAAGAGTCCCAGTTTTGGAGCACCTTCAGATTTTGGCACCAGGCATGTGTCTGTGTAACCTATGCCTTAAACAGGCCCTGAAAAGGAGAGGAGCACAGTGAGACTAGTTGTTCAGGCAACAGCCTATCTAGATCTGTTTTTTAATTAGATTATTGCAATGCTTGGATGCAAAGCTACTCATCTACCAGCAAGGCAGAGAACCAAGGAGGAAGAAAGCAAAAAGAAACTGGATAAGGAGTTGGTTTTGCTTCTACAGCTGTCATCTGGGATGTATCCTTACAGTGTAGATAGGAATAATTAAGCAGACTGGATCAGCCAATTTTTTTTTCTGTTGACACTATATTATTGTGTTATCCAATTTCTTACCCTATTCTTTCTTTAGTTAAAAAGTAAAAATCCACTGTTTTGCTTCTAAGAAACCCTGTATACATTGGGGTAGATATTCAAAAGCCATTTAGAAAGGATAAGCTGCTATTGTAAAAAGCTTAACCAGTTATACTCTAGCTGGATAACTAGCTTTTTCAGAAATGAAGGACGTTGTTCCAGGGATGGGAAAGGATAAAATGCCAGCTCAACATTTTGGCCCCTTAAGTTGTGGACATTCCGAGGGCAGGCAATAGGGCTGGTCTTAAGTTAGCCAGATACACCTATTTGGCTAACTTTAAAATATTCCAGTTAAATTAGCCGGATAGATGTATCTGGCTAACTTAATTATCCGCTCAGCGGCTGAATGTAGCCCCCACGGTGTATTGTGAAATTTAACTGCATTCTTTGAGATTTCCACCACTTTCCTAGATCAAGTCCTTGCAAGTTGCCAAGGATCCAAACTGATGAATCTGAATTTTCTAATTAAAAGGCTACAGTAAGGAATATATAAAGCCAGCCAGCAGTGTGCCGCAGATGCACGAAACTAGGGGAGTTTCTGAGTGTTTTTCTTCCCTTGCAAGGCTTGCAAATCTGTCAAGGAACTTGTTTTTCTCTTCAGAGTCTTCCTGCAAACGAAGTGTAAGACTTGCTAAAACACACACAGCCTTGAAGTGTTTGCACGATGGTCTCAATTAAGAGAACAGAAGGGGCATTAGCATAGAAGTTGGGAAACAAATTGCATCTTGACAGTTAAATCTTGTGGGCCTGTCAAACATGCATTGTTTCCTGGATTATTGTAGTCCTTGTCTAATGTGTTTTTCTTGCTGGGTATATGTTTGCCTTCGTGCGAGGAGCTGGATCCCCTGAACGGTTTGCTTTGACTAGAAATCTCATTCTTGCCTGCCGTCACCTGACGGGTTACTTCCTGTGCAATTTGAAGTAAATGGCAAAGAAAAGGAGAACCGCTTGTAGCTTTTTCAGAAATGAAGGCAGTTGTTCCGGGGATGGGAAGGATAAAATGCCAGCTCAACATTTTGTCCCTTGTCATTTAGAAAACCCACAGTAGTATGTTAAGTTTTCATGGAAGATCTGCCTGCTGCTTCTCAGATAATGGCGTTCTGAGCTCAACTTCCCTTGATCCAATTCCCCTCCAGCAGCTCAACTTATGTATCTGCATTCATCTCATTTTGTTCAGTGCCAGAATTCATACCGAGCATAAATCTTACTTTTATTCTTCAAAATAAATAAAAATAAAGGTGTATTTGGAGCAGCAGTAGACCTTGAATTTTTGCTTCAGTGAGTATTTACAAGCACATCTTTTACATTTAGCTCTTCACAGAATTGCTTGCTGTATCACTTCAGCTGGAGACTTTTTTTTTTTTTACCTTATACAAATGTGTTAAGGCTCTCAGGGATGTGTTCCTTGGTAGCCAAGAAGCGGTGACAGAAATTCAAAGCGCAAAGCCCAGCTGGGATGAAAAAAAAAAATAATACTCCTGCTAGTGAATTTCATATTGCAACTAATTAGCAATCATGGTACTTTTATGTCAACAATTCATTAGGTGTGTGCTTGCCTTTCCCTGTGCGGCTATCATGCTGTTACACTCCATCGTTCATTAGCCGTTTAGAAATGGGTTGCAGATTTGTTAGAATTAAATTGTTTCTTCCTCGGATAATCAGTTTAATTTTCGGATGACTCGCTGTGCTAAACTGAAAAACGTCCTGGTGAGGCATTCTGTGCTACACACTGGAACACAAATCCACCAATACTTAGAGGAATTAGCTTTCTTTTCTTATTTTTTCCTTTACTGTTAAGCTCCTGCATTATGAGCCTAACCATGCCTCAGGTGCCTTTTACCCAGTGCTTTCTTTCTGGGGGGAGGGGAAAGGTGCTGGTACTCACATGCAGGATGCATGATTTTTTTTTTTTTTTTTGAGGGACCAGTTGCAGGTATGTACCCCTGACAAAAAGCCCTGCTTATACCTGAAAAGTGTAGTTATATTGCTTGGCCCTCGGGTCTGAAGATACCACTGTTACCATACAGCTTGCATCTTGACACTTTGGGAATGACACAATAAGCTGTGTGTTAAAACCGTGCACTGACATTCAGTGCAGTGAGTCTTAATGCAAAAACACTTAAAAAAAAAAAAAAAAAAGGAACATCCAATGCAGTAAGCTAATGGAATGCCAATGTATCAGAGATTAAAAAGAAAAAATGACATTAACCTGAAAATGTGCATAGAAGACATGATTAGCACCCATAAAATAAGATTTTTATGCACAGAAAAAATATTCTGGGTGAGCAAAGCATTTTCTGTACATAAACAGGTGAATATTTAAAGGAGTTATGCATGCCAGTGTAATATACTATCGTAACAATTTTCAAAAGCCATTTACACGCGTTAAGTGCACTTAACACGGGTAAATCCTATGGACAATTCAATGGCATATATTGTAATAATTTTCCAAAACCCACTTACACAAGTAAAGTGCATTTATATGTTTTAATCCCCATTTTACTTGTGTAAATGCTTTTGAAAAATCAGACTCATAGCATGATTTATGCACAAAAACATTTGTGCATATAAAATACATTTTATGTACAAAGTATTTTCTCTATGTAGAAAACTTGATTGTGCACAAACTGATTTATGTGCTTAATCTGAGTACAGGACCTGCACCAAGTAACTTACTCCAGCTCTGACCAGGAGTTAAACGTCCAGCGTTGAAAAACCATGAGTTACGCTTATGCACCTCTCTGCATCAGGAAATAATGGTAACATAGTAATGATGACGGAAAAGGACCAAACTGTCCATCTAGTCCGGTAGTAATCTGCCGCGCTGTACAGGTTGTTCCCATGTTTCTCTTAAGGGTAGCAACTGCCACTCCATGCAGTTATCCCCGAGCCTTATGATAAACCATAAAAAATGAACCACTAGTAATATTTTTACTGTGTTGATGTCCCTTCTTGAAAATTCAGACAGTGCTGCCTGACATGCTTTGCTTATGGACTTGGACTTAGAAGCAGTCCTGTGCTTTTTCCCTTATGTCTGCGTATCCGTTCCGCAGACCATAAAACGCCAGGGCCCATGCTGATTGTCGTCTGAATCAAATTACTCATCCCCCCCAACTGTCGTTGTTGCAATTGCGTCAAAAGCATCAAGGCTCATTGGTTGAGAGTAGTAATCCCCTGCCTTCTACTAAGGGTAGTAACCGCTGCTCCGTGCAAGTTACCCCCATGCTTATCAGTTCCCCAGCCTTCATTTGTTGTTGTCTGAATGCAGCTCCCCTTTTCCACTGCCATTGAAGCAGAAAGCATCGAGCTTATTGGTTGAGGCAGTAACCGTCACACCAGCAAGTTATCCCCATGCATCCTTTCCTTCATTCCCATCCTCTAGCCTTTAGGGATCCACAGCGTTTATCCCAGGCCCCTTTGAATTCTTTCACTGTTTTTGTCTTCACCTCCTCCTCCAGAAGGGCATTCCAGGCATCCACCACCCTCTCTGAGAAGAAATATTTCCTGACGTTGGTTCTGAGTCGACCCCCCCGGAGTTTAATTTCGTGACCCCTAGTTCTTCTGATTTCTTTCCAAGGGAAAAGGTTTGAAGTTCATGCATCATTAAAACTTTTCAGGTAATGACGTCATCCATTTAAAGCCCTCATTAACTTGAGCTTTGAAAGGATGAGAGTTAATTTGTGCATGCAGTTTAAGCAGGTTTGTGCGCACACTTTTTTTGCACGCAGAACTCCTTGCTGCATTGGGAGTGAAGACTATGCCCAAAAAATGTACACACATTTGTGGGTAAAACTGTACACCCAGCCCAGCACACCTTTATTACATCAAGCCCTTTATGCCTCAGCAGAAAGTTCAAAGGTTAGCGAAATGCAAAAAGGAAGTGAAATAGATATCATTGTATGACATGTCAAATGGCGAAGCATTCAAAAGCAGCATAGGGAGTTGGGGGCGGGATGTTGGACAGGTAAGTGAATCTGTGACCTCAGAAGTGCTACCTTGCTTACACCAGGGGAGCATTAGGAATTGTGCGTACAAAGAAATGGAATTCTTGGATGAAAAATTGGGATATATTGGTGACTGGATGTACCTGGGAGGTTATAAATCTTGACAAATAAGATTTACATTAATCCAGAAATGGTCTTTACCAGCTATTTCAAGTCTTACTTAGACAAGCATTTAAACTAAGCAGTGGGAGTGGCAAATGCTGTTCTCCCCCAGACAAGCAAAAACCAGTGACCTAAGCAAGATAAGCCTTGTAGGAATAAAAGCACAAAATAAATCGGACATACAAAAAGTCAGCAAGCAAAAGGAGGGAAGTCGCTGTCAAGGTAGTTAATAAAGCAATAAGAGAACAAAAGGTAATGGAGAGGGAGGGAGGTGGAGCATCATTTTGGAGAGTCCAATAGGGGATAATTTGCATTTTAGGAAATCTATGAAAGTCTGGTTTGACAGCACAGCTTTTGAAATAATTCATTTGTAGGATGGAAATGTAGACTCATTTACTGTTAGCATGCTGACTGGGTTCTGTTATTTTGCATCCATGAATATACTGTAGTCTTAAGACATGCTTTTTTGGGTTTGTTTGTTTTTTTTAATTTAGACAGTTTGCTCAGGGTTAGTTTTAGGTTTATTGAATTGATGGGGTTTTGCTTTGTTTCTGGCATACCTGGATTATCTGCAGTGGTCAGTGGAATTAAAATACTGTTCTTATGGTTTTAGGCTAGTAATATTTTTATGGTTGGTTGCTTTTATTGAGCTTTCTGCATTTTTATAGCTTATCAAATTGAATTTTTGTCTATTAATGGAGTTTTTTTTATGGTTTGGTCGGTTTTATTGAATTCTATGTACTTTAACCTCTCAATTTTATGTTTGTTTTATTGATTGCTTTGGGCTTTTTTGGAAAGGCATGTAATACATCTGAATAATAATCAAATATGTGCAAATAGTCTGTCTAATTAACAAAATCTCAAACCAGAAGAACCACCATGGCCAAGGCAGGCTTAAGGTTGCTATTACTGAGACTTGCTTTAGAGGAAACCAAGATTAGGATGTGATTGTGCCTTACTGTGATCTCTTCAGAAGAGACAGAATAGAGGGAAAAAAGGATGGAGGAGGGGGGGATAGCTCTTTGCATTAGAAATATAGCAGCCACTGAAACAGAGCAGGGAGAAGTTAGACTACTGTTGGTTGCCCTGGAATTTGATGTACTTGTATAGACATCCTGTTCAGGGGAAGGAGATGGATTCAGACATAAGATTCATCACCAGGTTGGCATGCAAAAGGGTAGGTGACTTCAATCTACTGGATATAAATAGAAGCTGACCCGTTGCAGCGTCGACTAGGAGTGGAGAAATTCTGGATGCCATATAGGAAATGTTCCAGAAGCAATTACTTGGAGAGCACTCAAGGGGAGGCTACACTAGATCTGATATTTACTAAAGGAGACAGTGTCACTGGCCTGGTAAGGGAAAACTTGGTTGGGGGGGGGGGGAGGTCATAGAGGTGCTATGTAGTTTAATATTAAACATAGACCTCAATTGAACCATACTTAGGAGGTAAAAGAAGAAAAAGACCATAGAGCAAAGATGTTAGCGTTCAGAAAATTTAAAACCATGTGAAGAGAGGAGGACAGGCAGAATTATCAGGAAATGCAAAGGAAGGCAGGGAGAGGGCTTAAAAGAACAAAAGCCAAAAAGGATTAGAAAATTACCCAAATGATTAAAGGAGGCAATAAAACCACACAACTTATTATTGGCGGTAAACATACACATCAATTTATATTGACTTTGAGGAAATCAAAAAGCTTTATTGTTTCTCTCTGTTCATTTTGTGCAATATAAGCTCAGTTTGGCTTATAATGTTTTTCCTCATTTATGCTTGCTCTGTTTGCTGTGAACAATAAGAAGTAGGCCAGAGGTCAGTGATTGTGCAACATAGCCACTAGCAATTAATAATTTGTCTGAAATGTATCACAGCTGTGCAGAAAGGTTTTAACGTCATAACTAGGAAAGGATGATAACATGGGAAATAAATAAGAAAAGATAGATACTAGGTGCTTGGTTTATATTCTTAAATTCTTAGACATTATGTGAACTTTTTAAATACCTGAATTAATTTTATAATCCCTTTCCTGTAAACTATTAAAAAAATATATATATATGGGGAATATTGTGAGTTCATGAGGGGGCGGGAGCTATCTTGGAACTCGGACAAGGCTGGTACATGTCAGAAATTCTCATTCATATGTGCATATCAATAAATCGGGTTACCTTATACTGCTTAAGAGTTGTTTATTTTTATGTGGGGAGCAAGTTAGAGGGAATAATCCTTAAAATCTCCACAGTTTCCCATCTGTCAACTCATCCAATACAAAATTGGCGTGATGCTTTTCAAGCTGATGAATGGTAATAGTTCTCACTGGTGCAATGCATTATTGCTCATTTACTGCCAAAGAGGTCTTTTAGATATCCCCTCCATTCAATAAGCGTTGGTTCGTAGATATAATAGAATGTGCCTTCTCTTTTGCAGCTCCTGCATTTTGGAATTGCATTTGGCGGATTGTATAAAGACTTTTAAAACTATATTAAAAACTTTGTTGTTTGGGCAGGCCTTCTTTAATTAGACTAGCATCACCCGCACTGCAGTTGATAATTTGTTCCGATGTCTGCTTCATTTTATCCTGTGTTTTTATCCTGAAGTGTAGACATTTCTGTCAGTTTTATGTGGTAAGTTTTTAGTTACTTTTAAGTTTAGTGTAATGCACAGGCAATTAATACATCTCAATAAAGATAAACATTTAAGAGGAAGATGAAAAGCCGAAGAGGGAATAGGTAAGATAAAGTGAGAGAGTGAGATTTGTGAAGAGTAGGACCTGCAAAAGGCGGAAGTCTTACATTTGTTTTTCTGCTGGGTATTTACAGAAGGAAAGAGATGGTGATGGATCTAAGGTAGGAAATGGCATTTATAAATGTGCAATCATTCCAAACCAAATTACAGAGGAGGAGATACTTAAAATACTTAAGCTATGGTTTTATTCACTCTTGTCATGGGAGTTCTAAAGGGGACTGGAAGAGAGTGAATGTAGTCCTATAACATAAAAGTAGGAGTTAGGGAGGAGCCAGATAACTGTAGACCTGTTAGTCTAACTTCAGTAGTGGATAAAATTATGGAAACAATACTAAAAGGTAGTACATCACCTTGAAACAAATAGACTACAAGACATCGACACCAGGCAGCATTGTTTCACAAAGGGAAGATATTGTTAGTTTAACTTGATTGATTGAGTTCTTTAATAAGCTGACAAAAGTATTAGGTCAAGAAATTACAGTTGATATTGTTTGTGAACTTCAGTAAACTTTTTGACACTGTTCCACATACAAGACTGATAAGCAAATTGAATAATATGGGAGTAGGCCAGAAAGTAATAAATTGGGTGAGAGAGCTGCATTTGAGTGGCAGGACACAGTGTGATGATAAATGGAGTCTACATTGGTGAAGGCAGTGATTTTGGGGTAAGTCTGTGCTTGGTACTGGGATAGATTTTTTCAATGTCTTTATTGATGAAATTTCTGAAGAACTTGAGGGAAAAATATGCATATTTGCAGAGGTAGAAAAAATCTGTAAAAAAGTAGATACCCCAGAAAGAGTAAAAAAAAAATGAGAGTATTTAGAAATACTGAACATATGGTCAAAGATTTTGAAAATGAGCTTCACTGCTAAGAAGTATAAAATCATGTATTTGAGATGTAAAATTTCTTTTGCCACATAATTAATTAGGACAAGACCTGGAAACTCTCTAACAAGTAAGAGACATGGCTCTTCCAAAATGCATATGATTTAACTTAAATTATCAATATTCAAATAACTTCCCTATGAAAAAATCACAGATATTTGTAACCCGTTGTGATCTTCTTTTGGAATGACTTATTTTATTTATGCATTTTATATACAATCTAGGAGAAATCATTTTAAGATGTTCTTTACATAGCTATTCACAGTGGGGCGGATTTTCAGAGCCCTGCTCGCGTAAATCCGCCCAAAACCGGGCGGATTTACGCGAGCAGGGCCCTGCGCGCCGGGAAGCCTATTTTACATAGGCCTGCCGGTGCGCGCAGAGCCCCGGGACTCGCGTAAGTCCCGGGGTTCTCCGAGGGGGGCGTGTCGGGGGCGGGCCCGGTCGTCGCGCGGCGTTTCGGGGGCGTGTCGGCAGCGTTTTGGGGGGCGGGTACGGGGGCGTGGCTACGGCCCGGGGCGGTCCGGGGGCGTGGCCGCGCCCTCCGTACCCGCCCCCAGGTCGCGGCCCGGCGCGCAGGAGGCCCGCTCGCGCGCGGGGATTTACGCCTCCCTCTGGGAGGCGTAAATCCCCCGACAAAGGTAAGGGGGGGGTTTTAGACAGGGCCGGGTGGGTGGGTTAGGTAGGGGAAGGGAGGGGAAGGTGAGGGGAGGGTAAAGGAAAGTTCCCTCCGAGGCCGCTCCGATTTCGGAGCGGCCTTGGAGGGAACGGGGGTAGGCTGCGCGGCTCGGCGCGGCTCGGCTATACAAAATCCATAGCCTTGCGCGCGCCGATCCAGGTTTTTAGCAGATACGCGCGGCTCCGCGCGTATCTACTAAAATCCAGCATACTTTTGTTTGCGCCTGGAGCGCAAACAAAAGTAGGCTATTCGCGCGCCTTTTAAAATCCGCCCCTTAGAGAATAGCCACTGCCATTAGCAATGGTTACATGGAATAGACTTAGTTTTTGGGTACTTGCCAGTTTCTTATGGCCTGGATTGGCCACTGTTGGAAACAGGATGCTGGGCTTGATGGACCCTTGGTCTGACCCAGTATGGCATTTTCTTATGTTCTTATGTTCTTATGCAGGGTACCTGGTAAATGCAGTAAATCTGAAAGGTGTGCAGGAGGGACTAGATGTGGCACAGAGCTGATGATAGTTTTCCTTTTTTGGGTATGTATTGAAGGAGTCAGGGCCATTTATGGTGTGTGATTTGTGTCACGGGGAGAGAGAGAGGTATCACATGAAGACTTGACATCATCATCTACCTAGGCGGCTGGATACCCTTGCACTGCATAAATAGGCTTTGGAAAATTGCTACAATATATGCTACTTTTATACATGTAAATCCTTTTGAAAATTACCCCCTTAATGTAGTTTATTAATGCCATTAAAGAACTAACTCTCAAATGCCCATGGATGCACAAGATCCGCTAGGAAATTTCCTATAAAAATATCACACACAATGGTCTTGAAATTGTTCCGCAAAAATTGAAACACCACTTCTTTGAGCTGGCACATGCATAGTTTTTAATGTTTTAATGCTTTTTTTTGTATTTGAAAATATTTCATATTGAATGTGATTGTGTATTATGTGGTTTTGTTTTTTTTTTAATATTGTTTGTCTCTGTGTTAGTCGCTTGATGGTTGGCTGCTGTGATAGGTGGGTTACAAGAAATTTTAAATAAATAAAATCAAAAGATACTTGTCAAATTCAATCTTCCGCTGTGGCACCGGCATTTCGGCAATCACTTGCCTGCATCAGTGGTACTTCACATAGTAGCATTTTCACAAAAATCATATGGACATGAAGTCCCAAACCAAATAGTCTTCATTTCTTACACTTCTAACAACCTTCTATGCTACAATATCCTCTGTTTGATGCAGAGCTGCAATTAATGAAGTCTACACAGTATCAAAACCAAATCATGGGCTAAACTAAAGCATACACCCTTTTGCCATTTGGAATACATAGTAATCACAAACAGTCGCCTCAAACAAACTACTTAGTAGTATATTTTAAAGGCTGGCTGTTGAGATCACGTGATGTGCTGAGCCAGGAGGATGCACTAACCTCTGGCTCCTAGGCCCACTCCGCCCATCGTGGCCCATCAAAGCGTGTGAGGCAATTTTTATACCCTTTGGGCCAGTCAGCAAGACACATTGCATGTCCACTATTCGAACCTGGTGCAGAACCTCGCCCAGGATGGCCACCAAGAGCGGGAGAAGAGATAAAGATAAACCGAGAACCCCGGAGTCAAAAATGGCGACTGCCAGAGACAGTGAGTCACCCCCTCCCCCGCCACACTCACGATCTCCGAAATCAAAGACGCTATCCGAGAAGCTCTCGATGAGAAGTGGGCTCAAATTAACACTCAATTGGGGGAGGTCCAGGACACACTTTCCGCATTGCAGCCCCAGTTAGAGCAAGTCAAGACCCGGATGTCAGCGTTAGAAGATGGCATGGCGGTTCAATCAGGAAACATGGCCACTCATGACAAAAACATCGCTGCCCTTCAGCAGAAAGTGGATGACTTAGAGAACAGAGCCCGGAGGGATAACCTTTGCTTTATGGGGTTCCCCGAAGAACTAGAGGAAACTTCTCTCTGTGCTTTCCTGGCAGATTGGCTCCCCAACGTATTGGATCTTCCTCAGCTGCAAGGGAAGTTAGTAATTGAACGAGCCCACAGTCTCGGGGTGAAGAACGCAAACTCGGGATGGCCATGCCTCATCATTGCTAAGATTCTAAACTCGGCGCACAAAACGGCGATCTGGCGAGCGACAAGAAGCAAATCATCCCTATCTTACCAGGGACACCCTATCAGGGTGTTCCAAGATTTTTCGGCCTCCGTCTCTGAAGCCCGCAAAGGCTTTTCTTCGATCTGTACTGCTCTTCATAATTGGGGAGTTAAGTTTTCCTTACAATATCCAGCCCATCTGCACATCTGGTCTGCCGACAAAATTTACCTTTTCGACACTCCCACAAAAGCCCAAGCTTTTGTCGCTTCGTTGGATAAATGACGGGCCTCTGCATGCGCCTGCGGCTGGTTTTTTGTTTTTTTTTCTCCTCTTCATCTCAGGAGTGTGACTCGCGGAAGCGTACAATTTCTCTCCCCGACGCAGTGCTAACTTCGAGGAGGTTATTTTTGCGGCTCTAAGCCTTGTTGTCCCGATGGGGGTCTTTACCTCATACTAAAATTAATTTGGGAGACAGAGCAGGACTTGAACATGGAGGCCCTGCACACCCGCGATGTTTCCCCTGCATCAGGCCATGACCGGATGCCCTGAACAGTGAGCAACCTGGGGCTGTGTGGGGGAAACTACGAGTCACCTGTGGCACATTGGCAGTTTACGATCGTTCGTAGCTCTGCTTGCCTTTCACCTGTTTTTTCTCATATTAAGTCCTTTTATGGTTGACACTTCCAACAGTGACGCCAGGGCCGATTCCCCCTAATACCTCAAGCTGGGGAGAGTGGTTTGACGTGTACTGATTGGGGGCTATGTGATAAAGTATCTCTCTGGCCTCTTTAAGCTGCCATTTCTATTTCCTCCTCGGTTGTAATCTAAAATTGGGTAAAAAAGATTACCCACAACCTGTATATTTTTTCATGATTCATGTTATTCATGTTATTTCTTTTGTATATGGAGTGGACCTGGTCACATCAATACTGGCTCTCTGAGCCTTCTTAGATGAAGGCATTGATATGGGTAATGGGGAACATGGGTTTGAGATCCTTTTGGGGGTTGGAAGGAAGGGATTGGGCAAGGGAGGAGAGGGTTAGGGCGGAGGGGTAGGGCAGCGGGGGTTCTTAGCGAGGGAAGGGTAAGCGGCAAGTTGAAGGGTGGGTATGGGGAAAATTTTCAACTGAAGTTTGAGATGAATCCAGTATTTCTTTCTCCTGGTTTCTGTAGCTCCAATCAAGTGGAGAGTTGCTCCAGTGGGGACCCCGGCTGGGGTCACCACTGCCGATGCGAGATAAATTTCCTGGAATCATGTTCCTTTCCATGGGGTGATGGTTAATTCTACTCGCTTTATTTCCTGGAATGTTTGTGGATTAAATTCACCCATTAAACGCTCAAAGGTGCTTACTTTGTTAAAGAGGAAAGCCTCAGCGGTAGCCTACCTACAAGAAACATATCTTAGTGATACAGAACACACTACGCTCCACCGTGATTGGGTGGGAGAAGTGTGCTATGCATCTACCACCTCCCGGTCAGGGGGGGTGGCAATTTTATTTTGATCAATAAACAACTTCACATAAAACTTAACAAGGAGAAATACGATGAGTGAGATAATCAAATTTGCAGATGACACAAAATTGTTCAGAGTAGTTAAATCACAAGCAGATTGTGATAAATTGCAGGAAGACCTTGTGAGACTGGAAAATTGGGCATCCAAATGGCAGATGAAATTTAATGTGGATAAGTGCAAGGTGATGCATATAGGGAAAAATAACCCATGCTATAATTACACAATGTTGGGTTCCATATTAGGTGCTACAACCCAAGAAAGAGATCTAGGTGTCATAGTGGATAACACATTGAAATCGTCGGTTCAGTGTGCTGCGGCAGTCAAAAAAGCAAACAATGTTGGGAATTATTAGAAAGGGAATGGTGAATAAAACGGAAAATGTCATAATGCCTCTGTATCGCTCCATGGTGAGACCGCACCTTGAATACTGTGTACAATTCTGGTCGCCGCATCTCAAAAAAGATATAATTGCGATGGAGAAGGTACAGAGAAGGGCTACCAAAATGATAAGGGGAATGGAACAACTCCTCTATGAGGAAAGACTAAAGAGGTTAGGACTTTTCAGCCTGGAGAAGAGACGGCTGAGGGGGGATATGATAGAGATGTTTAAAATCATGAGAGGTCTAGAACGGGTAGATGTGAATCGGTTATTTACTCTTTCGGATAGTAGAAAGTTAGCATGGAGCACATTTAAAACTAATCGGAGAAAGTTCTTTTTTATTCAACGCACAATTAAACTCTGGAATTTGTTGCCAGAGGATGTGGTTAGTGCAGTTAGTATAGCTGTGTTTAAAAAGGATTGGATAAGTTCTTGGAGGAGAAGTCCATTACCTGCTATTAAGTTCACTTAGAGAATAGCCACTGCCATTAGCAATGGTAACATGGAATAGACTTAGTTTTTGGGTACTTGCCAGGTTCTTATGGCCTGGATTGGCCACTGTTGGAAACAGGATGCTGGGCTTGATGGACCCTTGGTCTGACCCAGTATGGCATTTTCTTATGTTCTTAGATATGTGACCCTCTCGGCCGCTACCTTATCTTGGTTACCGATCTTTTCCCTCAAACAGCGATACTGTGTAATATCTATGCTCCTAATAATTATGACCCTCATTTTTTTAGAAGTATTTATGCACATTTGCTCCCATATCTCACAGATGGCCTGGTTGTTGGGGGAGACTTTAACACCATTCGAGATCCCCAGCTAGACGCTTCCCAGGGGTGCTGCCGTGAACCTGGCCAGGGCAAGGGCCCAGCCTTGCTGGAAAATGCTCTGCATTTGTTAGACGCTTGGCGAACCCTTCACCCAGCCGAGAGTCTTTACCCATGTCTCTCGTTCGCATGCAACCTTTTCGCGGTTGGACTATTTTCTCATTAGTACCATGTTTTTTTTTTCATGTTTGGGATGTAGGTATTGATGATATTGTGATTTCCGATCATGCCCTGGCATGGGTGGATTTTCGGTTTTCTGATCCTGGACCTTGGCCGTGAATCTGGCGCTACCCCTATTTTTTTGCCTCCGATGAGAAATTTCGAGATTTTTTGCGTACCAAATGGGCAAATTAGGCGCTTTTTAATGTGGCCCATACCTCACATTCCGTCTTATTTTGATATACCGAAAAGGCTGTACTACGGGGGAAATCATTTTCTATGTTGCTCATCGTCGTAAGATGCTTAATCAGCGTATTCTGTCCCTAAGCGCCCAATTACGCAAAACACGATCTCGGTTGGCTGCTTCAAACACGCAGGAATTACGTGCCCAATACCTATCCCAACTGTTGTGTTCCGCGCTCGTGGCCTTCCACGAGCGCAGCCCCCTACCTTGCCCTTGATGGCAACCCACCGCGGGAACTCCGGGGGAGACCCCTGAACTGATGCCCATCGCTTCGGCGCGGGCCCCCGCTCTGGCCGCTGGGTGGGGAGCCGTCCCTGCTCCTCCCCCATGGCGTCCTGCAGCATTTCCTCCTCGGAAGAAATCCAAGATGGCCGCCACCATCTTTAGGCGTAAGGCCGCGCCTCCTCATTAGATTTAAAGGGACCTGATCCCTTTAACCAGGTTCAGCTGTTCCCTATGAGCCAGAGCAGAGGAAGTATAAAAGGAGGCTTCCTCTGCTCATTCCTTGACTTGGCAACTTCCGTGGTTAGTCAGGTCTGCTTGCTTCTTGTGCTTTGGATCCTTGTTCCTGTTTCGTCTTGGTGTTCCTGGTTCCTGACTTCGGATCGGCTAGCGGTGATTCCTGGTATTGACTTCGGATTGGCAAGTGGTGATTCTCTGGTGTATGACTTCGGACTGGCAAGTGGTGATCCCTCGATGTGTGACCTCGGACTGGTAAGCGACGACCCTCTGGCACCTGACCTCAGACCTCTTTTTGCCTATCGTCTCCAAGGGCCCGCCTAAGTCCCAGCGGCCCGGGTCCCTACGGGCTCCTCCTGGGGGGACCGTGGACTTCCAGTGGCGAAGACACACTTCTTTTCTTCAACGTCACGTCTCTTCATCTGCCTCCTCAGTCGCCTCTGTCTCCAGTGCCAAGGATCAGCTGGTCACGTCTTCTGTTCCTGCCTCGCCACCCGACGGGAGAACCTACAGATCTTCCTCCTAAGGTATTCCATCCTCCCGTCGGCCCAAGGGTTCACAAGCCTAAGCATAACACCAAAAATATGTGTTAAATTCCCTAATACATCAATGAGCAAAAAAAAGTTTGTACTATCAATACCGGTTTTATCAATATAGCAATAAAGCGGGGAAGATGTTGTCGAATTTAATTAGATCTACATGCTCTAGTTGCATTATCCCGGCACTGAGGGACTCCTCTGGCCTTGTGGCAAAGGACACTTCCACTATTTTAAATCATTTTCGGGATTTTTTTCTCATCTTTATATGCTTCAGAGAGGTGGAATGAGGAGGCCTGTGATCGGTTTTGCTCGCAGCTTTCTCTTCCCTATTTAACAATGGAACAACGTGATAGCTTGAATAGGCCTATAACAGAGGAGGAGGTCAGACTCGCCATTCAGCGTTCCCAATGCTTTAAGGCTCCGGGGCCTGATGGCTACACCGCGGACTTTTTTAAGCTTCTTGAGGAGCAGGTATCCTGGCCATGGCGTTAACGACCCTCATAGACCAGGGTTCCTTTCCAGTTAATGAGAACCTAGCACATATTACCCTCATCCCGAAAACGGGCAATGATCCACTCTCCCCTGAATCCTATCGACCAGTTTCCCTCCTTAACTATGACCAGAAATTATTGGCCAAGATATTGGCGGATAAGCTAGCCGTTATTCTACCCACTCTTATTGGTGATCATCAGGTGGGGTTCATGCGCAAGCGCTACGCTTTGGCTAACATATGCAAAGTATTGACCGCAATGACTATTTGCCATCAAATGTCTACTCCCTATCTGGCCATTAGCTTTGACGCCGAAAAGGCTTTTGATAGGGTGGAGTGGCGTTATCTTTTTTATATCTTACAAAGGATGTGTTTTGATGGACTTTTTTCGAGTGCCCTTCAATTACTATACCGGGACCCGCAGGCATTGATTATGGCTAATGGGGCACAGTCTGAGAGGTTTTCTGTGATGCGGGGTACAAGGCAGGGGTGCCCTTTATCTCCCTTACTGTTTATATTACAACTGGAACCCCTCTTGCTCGCTATAGAACTTGAGTCTGAAATCCGAGGTGTCCACATAGGGCCTAGCATTTTCAAATGTGTAGCTTTCACCGATGATTTGTTGGTCTTTATTACTAATCCGCATACCTCATTGCCCCTTTTATTGCAGATAAGGAATTTGAGGTTTTTTTCAGGGCTCAGACTAAATGAATCCAAGTCCTCTGCCTTAGCATTTCCAGATACCTTGAGGGCTCAATGGCCAGGCACCTTTCCATTGCACTGGGCAGGGGACGTCATCCGATATTTAGGTGGATTCCTTCCCTCGAACCCAGACCAGGTTTACAAGGTGAATGTACTGGGATTGCTCCGTACCACGCAGGACTTATTAAAAACTTGGGGTAATCTGCCGCTCTCTTTAAGTGGCCGCATCAATTTATTCAAAATGGCCATTCTGCCAAAATGGCTTTATCTTTTTCAGAATCTGCCTGTATGGCTGACACGGAGAGATCTATCAACTCTAAATAGCGCCACTAGATGCTTTGTATGGTTAGGTGGGAAGTCTAGGATGCCGTTTTTTTGGTAAGAGGAGACGGGAGTCTGGGGCTTCCTGATTTAGCTCTATATAACTTGGCATGTAATTTTCGGGTCATTCGGGACTGGTTGTTGAGTCAATCTCACTTTACCCCGTTGCTATCAGACTCTGCAGTCGCACACCCGCGAGCTCACTTATGTATTGCAATCTCCATCCCTGCACCTCTCCACTTTCTTGTCCCAGTCAGCACTGCTTAAGCCCATCTGCTTAACTTGGGTGTGCCTAACCAAACTTTTGCAGATCTCCAAACTGTGCGCCCATTTTCTCCCTATTATGGGAAATGATGATTTCCTGCCAGGGTCTCAATCAGGTGCTTTCAGGGAATGGAAGACTAGGGGTCTTACTTATTTGGGACACTTGCTCTCTCGGGATGGGCAGATGATAGAACTTGGCCGGGTTTATGGTTTGGGAGTTTCTCATATCTTTCCGTATTTGCAGGTCCGTCATTATGTCAATGCCTTACCTGCAGACTCTAGGCGCCCTGATATTTTTTTAGTGCTGAACCAGGTGTTTCACTTTGAACGTGCTAGAGTTCCCTCTTTGTCAGTTTATTATAAATGTCTCCACCACAGGACAAGGCTGGATGTGTTTTCTCTTCTGGCAGCACGTTGGAATCGAGATGGGGACTTTATGGTGACACATACTATATTACAGAAATGTTTTCGGCGTGCAGCCAGGATCTCAACCAGTATGTATTTCAGGGAGTTGCAATTTAAATTCTTAAGGCGGGCCTATGTGTCCCCCCAAGTGGCATGTCAATTAACTTTAATGTCCTCGGCCAAATGCCTGTGCTGTCATGCTGCTGTAGCATTTTATCCCATGTTTTCTGGACCTGTCCCCCAGTGTGATGCTTTTGGCATCGAGTGGCGGATTACATGGCAGACATGCTAGATGTGGCTTTTCCTGTATCCCCTATGTGGCTACTATTTGGTTGCATATCTCCCATCCGGATTTGAGATCCTGGCTCACGCCTGCTATTGCATAAAGCTGGCTTAGTTGGGAAAAAAGTAATTTTGTCTGTGTGGCGATCTACAGACCCGCCGTCTTTTTTGGCATGGAGGAACCAGTTTCACTCCCTGATGACTATGGAAAGTATGGCATCTCGAGAATCCCCATGTCATCGACGACACTTCCTCTTGATCTGGAATTTCTACTTACAACACCTACCACCTCGTGCACGCAGCCTGGTCATGAATGACTGATTCTTGGTCGGTTTGGAAACCATGGAGATCTTACACTTACTATTGCTATGGATTCATCGCATTCTATGGACTATCGGGGAGAGAGTGGGGGAGGGTGAGGCTTGGGGAGATGTGGGGGGGGGGGGGGGGGAAGGGATAGAATACAAGGATGCTGGGTCTGTTAAACTCAAGGTTTGGTTATGTTCTTTTATGACTAGGTCAGGACCACACCTGCCCAACAGTTGTTTTACCGTTGATGTAAGAACAAAACTAATAAAAATTGTTCAAACATAAAAGCTGGCTGTTTTCAACAGAAGGCTCTTGTAGGTGGAAGCCAGTTTATGATAGATGACTTTCATGTTTGAAGTAGAGCTTCTGTGGGCCACAGATGTGGCCAGCACCTTTAAAAGGGCCATTCATTTTAAAGCTCTGCAATGAGCAATTTTTAAAAACACATTTAAAAATCTCAGACTGTAATTTACTAGTTATGATTATGACAAATGTGAGTTCTGTTATGCACATATATTTTATTTTATTTATTTAGCTTTTTTATATACCGGCATTCATGAACAAGTCACATCATGCCGGTTCACATAGAACAAGGGGTGCAATGAACAGTATAACTAAACTAGTGCAAGGGGGGAAGCAGTTACAAAAAACAGGGGTAAATAACATGGAATGAGCAGAACGGGGGAGAGTGGGGTGTAACAGGAACTGTAAGGGAAATATAAATAAATTTAATAATTATTTACAGTACTATATAGAGACATTGTTATATGAACTGGAGGGGGTTATGAGCTTTAAAAAAATTTTTTATTATCTTTGAGAGTCATAGAGTACCCTTGAAATTGAATGGAGATATATAGAATGAAAAAAGAGAAAGTGTTAAACCAAAGAGATGAAAGCAAACTGATAAAGGGGAGTTTTCAGCAATCTTTAAAAAATATTATGTGAGGAAATTTGAAGTAGAAAGCGAGAGAAATGTGGTCCTGCCAAGTAGAAGTGATGAAAGAGAAAATATGGACAGACAGAAAAGGAACTTAGTAGATGATGACAGATAAGGACCAGTTGGCCCACCCATGTTCTCTCTGGTTGTCTACCATTTTAGGTAGATGATTATATACATTTTCTCACTTAAATCAACCCCAACTTTCCCCCATGCCCCATGCTGTTTACCCAGCCTCTTAATCCTGTTCCAGCCATTACCCTTTGTGACTGTCTCACTCTTCCTTAAACTGTGTTAAAATGCTGACCTTCACCACCTCTGCTGATAGTCTCTTACTTTGTTTTCCTCTTTGGTTTTTATGAGTCCCATAATTAATCTATCACCCATTCTCTCTCCTGTGTCTTACCACAAGTAGATGAGCAGGCAAAGGTTTTAGGAGAAGCTAAGCAGGTGGAGGAACAAAAATGTTTGTGCTTGTAGCCATTGAGTAGAGTCACTATCACTGGAAACGTGCTTCAGGCAAGCTGATGAATTTGTTAGGGTTGCTATCTGGAATGGCTGATGGTTTACTCGCTTGTTGGCTGCTAGCAGAAACAAATGAAGAATAGTGTTTCCCAAGTAAAAGAATAATATTAAACTGGTTGACGGATAGAAGGCAGCGTGTGATGGTAAACGGAGCTTACTCTGAAAGGAGAGCGGTGTTAAGCGGAGTGCTGCAAGGATCAGTGTTGGGACCGGTCCTGTTCAATATCTTTGTGAGTGACATTGGGGGCAGGAGAGAAGGTAAGGTTTGTCGTTTTGTAGATCATACTAAGATCTGCAACAGAGTGGACACGCCGGAAGGAGTGGAGAGAATGAGACTGGATTTAAGAAAGCTGGAAGAGTGGTTGAAGATATGGGAGCTGAGATTCAATGCCAAGAAGTACAGTGTCATGCATATGGGGTGTGGAAATCCGAAAGAACTGTATTTGATGGGGGGTGAAGGGCTGATGTGCATGGAGCAGGAGAGAGACCTTGGGGTGAAGGTGTCTAACAATCTGAAGTCGGCGAAACAATGTGACAAGGCGATAGCTAAAGCCAGAAGAATGCTGGGCTGCATAGAGAGAGGAATATTTAGTAAGAGAAAAGAAGGGATGACCCCTTTGTACAGGGCCTTGGTGAGGCCTCACCTGGAGTACTGTGTTCAGTTCTGGAGACTGTATCTCCGAAGGGACAGAGACAGGATGGAGGCGGTCCAGAGAAGGGCAACCAAACAGGTGGATGGTCTTCATAAAATGACTTATGAGGAGAGATTGAAGAACCTAAATATGTATACCCTGGAGGAGAGGAGGAATGGGGTGATATGTTAGACTTTCAGATACTTGAAAGGTTTTAATGATCCATCAAACCTTTTCCGCTGGAAAAAAATTAATAGAACTAGGGGTCATAAATTGAAACTCCAGGGAGGAAGACTCAGAACCAATGTCAGGAAGTATTTCGGAGCGGCCTCGGAGGGAACGGAGGCAGGCTGCGTGGCTCGGCGCACGCAGGCTGCTGATTTTGCACAGCCTTGCGCGTGCCAATCCCGGATTTTAAAATCCATTGAAATCTGGCGTACACTTGTTTGCGCCTGGTGCGCAAGCAAAAGTACGCACGGGCGTACTTTTCAAAAATCTACCCCAATATGATCAAATTTGAATTAATGACTGGAAGGGGGACAGTAAGCAAATCCATGGCTCTCGTGCTAAACTTTCAAAAGGGAAACTTTAATGAAATAAGAAAAATTGTTAGAAAAAAACTGAAAGGAGCAGCTACAAAGGTAAAAAGTGTGCAAGAGTCGTGGTCATTGTTAAAAATACCATCCTAGAAGCACAGTTGAAATCTATTCCACACATTAAAAAAGGTGGAAAGAAGGCAAAACGATTACCAGCATGGTTAAAAGGGGAGGTGAAAGAAGCTTGGAGGAGAAGTCCATTACCTGCTATTAAGTTCACTTAGAGAATAGCCACTGCCATTAGCAATGGTAACATGGAATAGACTTAATTTTTGGGTACTTGCCAGGTTCTTATGGCCTGGATTGGCCACTGTTGGAAACAGGATGCTGGGCTTGATGGACCCTTGGTCTGACCCAGTATGGCATTTTCTTATGTTCTTATGAGAGGGTGGTGGATGCCTGGAATGCCTTTCTGGAGGAAGTGGTGAAGACTAAAACTGTGAAGGATTTTAAAGGGGCATGGGATAAACATTGTGGATCCATAAAGGCTAGAAGATGGGAATGAAGAGAAGAGCCATGGGGGTGGCTTGCTGGAATGGAGACTACTATCTGGTAATTACTCCATTACTCAAAAAGCCTTCACACGGTTAATGCAACTCCGACAGTGCTCTCTGCTTCAACGGCAAGGGGAAATATGGAAAAGAGGACAACCAACAAGGACTGAACTACACAGTCTGGGTAAACAAATAAGCAAGGGGGTAGCTTGCTTTACTACCCTAAACCAATTAAGCCTGATACTTCACTTTGAAAGCATATACAGCGTTGCTCTCTGCTTCAACGGCAGGGGGGAATGTGGAAAAGAGGATTTACATTCAGACAACATCCAACAAGGCATTGATCTGTGCAGTCTGGGTAAACAAGCACCAAGGTAACTTGCTTGATGCAGCAGTTACTACCCTTAACCATTAAGCCTTATGCTCACCTTTGATACAACTCCAACATAACTCTCTGCATCAATGACAAGGGGTGGCAGGAAATTTGAATCGAACAGTTAACAACAAGGGCCCTGAATTTGGTGGTCGGTGAAACAGATAAGTATGGGAAAATAGGTGTGGGAGCTTGCTGGGCAGACTGAATGGGCCGATTGGTCTTTTTCTGCTGTAATTTCTATGTTCCTATGTCCTGGTAGATATCCTGCTGTGATCCCACTCAGTCTTCTCCAATCAGCACATGCCTTAGGAACTTTTACTGGCACACAGCTACTACTTCTGCATGTCAATAAACCCCACCAAATTAGAAATGCTCCCATCGTCAGCATACTTTAGAGTTTTTTATTTTATTTTATTTGGAAACCACCTTTCCATAAAGATGTTCAAGGCAGTGTACAATAGCAATTTTTAAAAAATCAATCAGAAAACAATGGACCTAAAAAAACAAAGTAAATTGATAAAAGTAATAGTTTTGTATTCAAGCTAAGGTTAAAAGTGAAGAAAGTATAAGACAAGCACAGTAAAACAAAACAACTATTAAAACAAAAATTAGAATTCAATAATAAAAATTTTGAACTCATTATAGTTGTGCTTCTAGCGCTCTTTCTGCACTGGTGCTTGTAAGAAATGGCAGTGCTGTCAGTCATTCTTCCTATCTGAAACTCAAGAACAGCCCTACTGATGTTACTGTACAGTCTCTCATTAGCTATGCTTAAACCTGAAGTAGAGCCTGCCAAAGGGTTACACAAACCTTCAAGAAGCTTATGATGTTTAACGGGAGGAATTGCCTACCTCCCTTTGTGAAGGAGAGATGGACCCAGTCAGTATATGTTAGAAGGAAGTGACAAATCTGTTCCAGCTATAACAGGATCAGAGATTGGCAGGTTAAAAGAGTTGTGAAATTTCTTTTCAAGAGAAGCTTCAAGCAAACGTTTTCCCCTGCTTCTGGCACCAGTCTCATCTTCAGAAGCAGACCTGAAAAGTTAGAGGAGGAATATCTTCCACCTCATTTTATTGAAAATCAACTTTCCTGTACTCGTGCTGGTCTCTGTACAGTGGTACTCCTCCTCATTGTGACCCGGGGTCTTGTCTCATCTATGTGCAGTTCATGTGGCTGTGGCAGGTTACCTCCCTTGAGGTACTTGATGGTACTCTGAGCAAGCTGAGTCCTGGGCATAGGCATTTAGATTAGGCCAGGGACACCTGGGAAACACCCAGGAGGCAGAGGCCCAGACCTAGAACTTGCTGGAGTGGAACTGGAGCTGGATCTTGCACTTGGATAGGCAGAGATATGAATCTTAAATTTGCAGTTGGTAGGAGCTGAAGAGGAACTGGAACAGGGCTGCATGTCTGGAACTAGAGAGAGCAGACAAATCACCAGCATGTAATACACGGGAACTGCAGACCTAGAACTGGAGTCTGAAAGCAGGTAACACCCAAGGCTGGAACAAGAACGTGGAATCCCAAGAAACTACAGGCCTGGAGTTAGTCAAAATGTAGGGAACAAAAATTGGAGCAGGAACTGGTAGCAAACAGAAGTGGATTCCTGGAGCAGGGAAAGTTGGCAATAAGACTTCTGTGTGCAAGCAGCTTGATAGCTGCAAACAGTTTCCTGCTTCCCAGCAAGTCCTTCCTACTGACTCCCAGCCAATCCCTGATGTCCAGTGGTATGGCACTGGAGGGCTATCTGAAGCAGTTGTCTCTCTGCTGCCTTCGTTTGCTTCATGTTCCAAGCTGGTCTGAACATAGAACTCCCATCCTGAACACCGAGGCTGTTCTCTGTTCAGGTCCCTGTAGGGATCTTGCCCTGATAAACTGGGAAAACCAATATTTAGACAAAAGGACTCAATCCAGGAGAATAGGCCTTCTCCCAAAGAAGCTTTAGAAAGCCTGTTGTAGCTACCTTAAGTGTTGTTGATATGCAGTAGAGAGGCAACCTGACTTGCTGTTGGTCTGATTTGTATTCTGCACTAACAAGCGTACCTGAGAACTGATTGTTATTTCATACATCAACTAGGTGATGCCTACCTGTGTTTGGAGTTGCTTCCTAGGATATGTAAATCCTGGTAGAAATGGGGTTTGCACATCTATGTGCATGGCCAGGCTATTTTATAACATGCAAGCAAATTGTAAAATAGCCGCATTCCTGGGCACAGGCCAATGTACGTGCAAGTATGCGTGCGCCCGCTAGCCAGTTTGAAAGTTACCATCCCTGCCTTCACACACGAGCACTCTTTCTCAATACACGGCCCTATCCTCTGGAATTCCCCCCCCCCCTTCCTTTCCTTATGACTCATGAGTGATCCAAAGTTATTTTAAAAAGGCACTAAAAATCACTTATTTACTAAGGCATTTCACTAAGGGGTAGATTTTCAAAAACGGCGCGTTGGCGTACTTTTGTTGGCGCTCCAGGCGCAAACAAAAGGACGCGGGATTTTAGTAGATACGCGCGTAGCCGCTAAAATCCTGGATTGGCGCGCGCAAGGCTACCGATTTCGTGTAGCCGGCGCGCGCCGAGCCGCGCAGTCTGCCTCCGTTCCCTCCGAGGCCGCTCCGATTTCAGAGCGGCCTCGGAGGGAATTCGCTAATGCCCTCCCCTCACCTTCCCCTCCCTTCCTCTACCTAACCCACCCCCTGGCCCTGTCTAAACCCCCCCCTACCTTTGTTGGGGGATTTACGCCTCCCAGAGGGAGACGTAAATCCCCGTGCGCCAGCAGGGCGCTGGCGCGCCTAGACGCAACCCGGGGGCGGTTCCGGAGGGTGCGGCCATGCCCCCGGACCGCCCCGGGCCGAAACAACGCCCCCGGGCCCGCCCCCGAAACGCCGCGTCCCGCCCCGAAAACGGTGCACCGCTCAGCCCCGCCCCCGACACACCCCCCTCGGAAAACCCCGGGACTTACGCAAGTCCCGGGGCTCTGCGCACGCCAGTAGGCCTATTGAACATAGGCGCACCGGCGAGCAGGGCTCTTAAAATCCGCCCCTAAGTTTGTACTTTCCTTTTCTTGCCAGTTCGCATTAGACTTTGCTCAAGTTGCTTAATTTTGTCGTGCAGAGTTTTGTTGAATTTTTGTATTATTTTGCTTGCTTTTTATAAATGTTTTATTGTACCGTGCCCTGAACTTCAGAGGGACGGGTAATAAATGCTTTAAATAAATAAGACATGAGGAAAAATTGCGCTGAATTTTAGTGCGTTTGTTTACTCACATAATAAAAAAAAAAAGTAATTCTGATGCAGTAAGCTAATGATATGCTAATACATTGGGCATTTTTTAAAAAAGCATGCTAACCCAAAAATATGTATAGGAAAAATGTTTAGCATGCATAAGATTTGTGCAATTTGTTATACGCAAAAATCATGTTTTCTGCATCCAACAGTTATACTACTAAATGCTGTGAGTACAAAACATGAGAAAGGAGCATAAAGTTCTGCCCACAAAACCCAAATCTAAGACCCCTGAAGTCCAGGACCACACTGGGGCACAGCACCATAGACCAACACTAGCCCCAGATTCCACCACTGACCAGGAATTAAAATTCCAAACTTAAAAAAAAGCAAAACAAACAAAAAAACCCCTCAGAATTAAGCCTTCATGGTTTTAATGAACTTCTCTGGACTGAAGAGTAATAGCTAATGCCTATTGTCAATACAAGGTGTCCAACCGCCCTAGGCGGATGATGTCGCATCATCACGTGATCTCTCTCTCTCTCTCTCTCACTGTCCGTGCGAAGCAAATCGCACACCACAAACAGCCCCAGTTCCTCCAATAAATACATACCCAAAAAGAAAACGACTGCCAGGTCCGTGCCTCACCTGCGTCTCGTCTCGTCCCTCCTGAACACCTTTCAAAACTACCGCTCTTACAGACTACGCTGCTGTCCTGCCCCACCCACTTCTGGAAACTAGGCCATAACCAACTCCACCTAATGCTTCTGCCGGCCCTGCTATTGCCTTTGTTAGCTGAAAATTGCATGGGGGTGTGCTAACATGTGCCTACATTTTAATATACGCATTTTTCTATAAGCAAAACTCCTCCTTGATCCTCAGGGATCTGTACTTGGACCGGTGCTTTTCAATATACATATAAATGATCTGGAAAGGAATACGCCGAGTGAGGTTACAAAATTATTCAGAGTAGTTAAATCACAAGCAGACTGTGATACATTACAGGAGGACCTTGCAAGACTTGAAGATTGGGCATCCAAATGGCAGATGAAATTTAATGTGGACAAGTGCAAGGTGTTGCATATAGGGAAAAATAACCCTTGCTGTAGTTACACGATGTTGGGTTCAATATTAGGAACTATCACCCAGGAAAAAGAACTAGGCATCATAGTGGATAATACTTTAAAATCGTCAGCTCAGTGTGCTGCAGCAATCAAAAAAGCAAATAGAATGTTAGGAATTATTAGGAAGGGAATGGTTAATAAAACGGAAAATGTCATAATGCCTCTATATCACTCCATGGTGAGACCGCAACTTGAATACTGTGTACAATTCTGGTCGCCACATCTCAAAAAAGATATAGTTGCGATGGAGAAGGTATAGAGAAGGGAAACCAAAATGATAAAGGGGATGGAAAAGCTCCCTTATTTATTTATAGACTTTTCTATACCGATGTTAGTGGCGACATCATATCGGTTTACAGCAGAATTACAGGGTGGAAATTACAATAAACAGGTATCAGGGGAGGGATTACATAGGAACAGAGAAATAGCAAAGAAATGTAAGAGTACAAATGTGTCGGGCTGCTTGGAAAACCAGTGAGAACCTGTAAACAGCAAAATAATTGTATAACAATTGTGACAAAACTATGTACATGGATTCAGTTAAATCCTGGCATGGCAGGAGAGAAAGGGGAGGCAGAGGGGCTATTGAGGGTTTGAAGAGCCTATGAGGAAAGGCTGAAGAGGTTAGGGCTGTTCAGCTTGGAGAAGAGATGGCTGAGGGGGGATATGATAGGTCTTGAACGAGTAGATGTGACTCGGTTATTTACACTTTCGAATAATAGAAGGACTAGGGGGCATTCCATGAAGTTAGCAAGTAGCACATTTAAGACTAATCGGAGAAAATTCTTTTTCACTCAACGCACAATAAAATTCTGGAATTTGTTGCCAGAGGATGTGGTGAGTGCACTTAGTGTAGCTGGGTTCCAAAAAGGTTTGGATAAGTTCTTGGAGGAGAAGTCCATTAATGGCGTATCCACTAAAATCCTGGATCGGCGCGCACAAGGCTATGAATTCTGTATAGCCGGCGCGCGCCGAGCCGCGCTGCCTACCCCCGTTCCCTCCAAGGCTGCTCCAAAATCAGAGCGGCCTTGGAGGGAATCCTCTAACGCCCTCCCCTCATCTTCTCCTCCCTTCCTCTATCTAACCCACCCGCCCGGCCCTGTCTACACCCCCCCCCCCCCTTACCTTTCTCCGGGGATTTACGCCTCCCGGAGGGAGAAGTAAATCCCCGCACGCCAGCGGGCCTCCTGCGCGCCGGGCCGTGACCTGGGGGCGGGTACGGAGGGCGCGGCCACGCCCCCGGACCGCCCCGGGCCGTAGCCACGCCCCCGTACCCGCCCCCAAAACGCTGCCGACACGCCCCCGAAACGCCGCGACGACCGGGCCCGCCCCCGACACGCCCGCCTCGGAGAACCCCGGGACTTACGCGAGTCCCGGGGCTCTGCGCGCGCCGGTAGGCCTATGTAAAATAGGCGCACCGGCGCGCAGGGCCCTGCTCGCGTAAATCCGCTCGGTTTTGGGCGGATTTAGGCGAGCAGGGCTCTGAAAATCCGCCCCTTAGGGAATAGCCACTGCTATTAATTGCATCAGTAGCATGGGTTCTTCTTAGTGTTTGGGTACTTGCCAGGTTCTTATGGCCTGGATTGGCCCCTGTTGGAAACAGGATGCTGGGCTTGATGGATCCTTGGTCTGACCCAGCATGGCAATTTCTTATGTTCTTATGATGTATATGCATGAAAATGTGTGCACAGCCTTCTGCTACCAGGTACACACAGCTTAGTGTACCTTGTTGCATCGGTGCCTCAGAGAGTTGTGTAGTGTGGAGCAGGTCACAGAAGGAAGGTCTCGTTATGACAGCTTTCTTCCCTTCTTGCTTTTTTTCCCCATTTGTCACCCCCTTCACATTGTCTCCCTATTTCTCTCTGCCTAAGTTCTGCCCTTCCCTACTCCAGTTACCGCTTCGTTCTCATATTTATAAAGCTGATGTTAGTTATGGGGTGTAGATCCTTGGAAATAAAATCAATGGACCTAATCTCCGAAGTGGGGGAGTACTAGGAAGATGGATGGAAAACCAAGCCGTAATTTGATCATTGGCGAGAGTGCTCTGAACCATAACAAGTCCAGTGCTTAAAAGGAGAGAGAGAGAACTGCAGCTGGAAACAGAAATCAAAGGCGTGGGCTCAAAATATCTCAGACTTGTTTGTAATGAAGTGCTTTTGGAAACACTACGAGCTAGTTAAGTTATAGTCTTATGTGATATCGTAAACCGAACATTTTCTGTCAAATGCGCGTAAAGAAATGATTGCACATGATTGTTCACATTATTTTAATAAAGACTTCATTCTCAGAAGTTGGCCGCCCTTAAGCTGAGGACCTCCGAATTTTGCTGCAAAGTAACACATCACTGATTACCACAGCTTTCTTATATTGAAGGCCATAAAGATTAGTAAAAAAAAAAAAAATGGCTTTATTCAATTATGAGATAAGCTGAGGTCAAATTTATGAAGAGCTGTGCTGACATAAGTGCCTTGCTGAGCAATTTGTTCCAGCACAGTTTGTTCCCCCATACACACACTGGCTTATGAGAATTTATTATTAAAGTCTGCTGCAGCCCTTTTATACAATAGCTATGGAAAAGAGCACAGCAGTGTTATTTTGTAATAAGCAATTGATTTTTCACATTTAAAAAAATACAATGACAAAAATTGGATTATTTGGGCAGGCTTTGGCTAGTTCTGTGTTGACAAGGCTTTCTGTTGTAAAAGGGTTTCATCTTCTGTACTGTCAGATGTTTACACCAAAAGGCACATCTGTCCTCATGAGTGTGTTTAGGGCTGCGAGAGCGAGCAGGAATACCAAATCTGTGTTCGGGGAAAATAAAGTCCACTTCATTTGCAAACTTTACTGGAATGCATCACTGTTAGCCGGAATGCTTATATCCTATCCACTAGTTTGATAAATCAGACTATTAGTTTTACTTCTTTCTTCATATGAAACTTTTTATTTTATTTCCAGTTATAAGAAAAAAAAATAGCAATGTATAATAGTACTGTACAGACGCATGGACATGCCTCTTAAAGCAATCAGTCTGGTACAAAAATGATTATTCATGCACCAGTTGGCTGGAGAAATTCAGCAAAGCTTTTTAGAAACCAACACCCAAGCAAAAAAATAGATCTGTTAAGAGTAGTAAGTGTTTTCAAAGGTCACTTTTTTTTGTGTGTACTTTACAACTGCAGTTTGAACTGCTAAATGACTTTATCTGTCAGAGCAGGGATAGGCAGCTCCAGTCCTCGAGGGTGCCACAAACAGGTCTAGTATTTAGGATATCCACAGTGAATATGCATGAGATATATACGTATACAATGAAGGCCATGCATGCAAATTCATCTCATGTATATTCCTTAGCGATATCCTGAAAACCAGACCTGTTACAGCACTCAAGAATTAGAGTTGCCTATCCCTGCTCTGACAGATCAATTCATTTAGCAGTTCAAACTTCTGTTGTAAAGTACACACACAAAAAAGTGACCTTTGAAAACACTTACTACTCTTAACAGATCTATTTTTTGCTCGGGTGTTGTTTTCTAAAAAGCTTTGCTGAATTTCTCCAACCAACTGGTGCATGAATAATCATTTTTTTTTTACCAGACTGATTGCTTTAAGAGGCATGTCCATGTGTCTGTACGGTACTATACATTGCTATTTTTTTTTCTTACAACTGGAAATAAAATAAAGTTTCATATGAAGAAAGAAGTAAAACTAGTAAAACTGATTTATCAAACTAGTGGATATAAGCATTCCGGCTAACAGTGATGCATTCCAGTAAAGTTTGCAAATGAAGTGGACTTTATTTTCCCCGAACACAAATTTGACTGCACAGTAACAGGTGAATTTTAAAAGGCCAGCTCATGCCAAAACCGGGAGATACTGAATATGTTGGGCCGGCACGCGCTGAAATGATTTTAAAAGCCACCTAAGTACGCACGTATCTCCCGCTGCATGCACAAATGAAAAGTTCCAAAACAAATTTTAAAAAAGGGTGGGGAATGGATGTGGTCTGGGCAGGGCAAGGGTATTCCTGGATTTTAGCTTCAAATTAGCACATGAATACTTGCGTGCACAGGTGTGTGCCAGGGCCCCCTGCCGTGTAACTTTACTTGTGCTATGGAGGACGTGTAAGAAATAAAGATAAATAGGTAGGCGGGGTTTTAATGGTCACAATCTACAGGGAAGAAGGGAGGATATTAAACTAGGGAGTTTTGAAAGTCCTATCCCTTACCTGGGTGAGCTGGGAGCGAACTGGTAATGGCATTGGCGCACATCTATTAAAATGTTCCCACTTACGCAGTAGAAGTAGCATTTGCAAGCATAGGCGCTCATCCACTTAAAACTGTGCACAGGTGTGCATGTTCAGGCTATTTTGTAACGTGCACATATACTTGCGTGTATGTTGTAAAATTGCTGAGATTTATTTATTTATTTATTTATTTATTTAGTGTTTTTATATACCGATAATCGTTTGGAACATCTATTCGGTTTACAGCAAACAGCAATTCAGCAACAGGCTTTACATATAACTTAGCGAACAGCAAGGCAGAAACAAAGGAATATATATATTATATAAAAAATATATTAAAACAAAAGTATATACAAAAAAATATATACTTCCTACAGACCCATCAGAGAGTCCTACAGAGAATCCCCTACAAGTACCTCACTCCAAAACCACTCGACACATAACCGCCAGAGATAGGGCTTTCTCCACTGCAGGACCAACACTATGGAACTCCATCCCACCAGATTTGCGACAGGAACCCTGCCTTCCTACATTTAGGAAAAGACTCAAAACGTGGCTATTTTTGAAAGCCTTTCCAGACCTAATCTGAACCTCAATTCATCATTAACTAATCGCTTAGACTTTACCTTAACACAGTAATTAACAACTTCACCTCACTAGGGTAATTCATTAATGCTACAAATGCCGTTATTGGCACAGATGTTCTCTCTGTTAAAATCCTAGCTTCTTTTCTCTGTTCCAAGTTGTATAACTCCCTTGTTTTATTGTAACTGCAAACCTTCGCCTTCACTTGTATAATGTTTACTATTATTAATTATTATAATCATTATTATTTATTATCTTTCTTGTTCCCTCTACACTTGTTAATTGTAAAACGACATGATGCAATATTCATTGCGAATGCCGGTATAGAAAAACATTAAATAAATAAATAAATAAATATAATTTATTACCCATCAGGGAATACTACAAAGAGTCACTCCAAATTCCAAAGGCCAAAACCTTCCAACATAAATCTTTGAGTCTCAGAGCCTTCTCTTCAGCAGGTTCAGCTCTCTGGAACTCTATCCCACCAGATTTGAGACAGGAGCCATGCTCTCTAACATTTAGGAAAAGACTAAAAACTTGGCTTTTCAAAAAAGCATTTCCAAGCCCTGAATAAAACTTCACGCAACAGCACAATTGGATCCAAATTCTGTGTCATATTTATTCATATTCTGTGTCATACTTAGCCTTCTGGTTACGTATGTTCCATCTCACAGTGATGTACCGCCACATTTATTCGCATAGTCTTATTTACTCATCTTGCTAATTTTTTACATTAATTGGCTGAAATGTAAATATCGCTCTGTTCTTTTCTCTCCCCCCTTCCAGTTCCAAGTTAATTTTTCCCTGTTTTATTGTAACTTTCTCACATCCTTTTTCTGATTCCCTGTATTTAAAGTTCAAGGTTTTTATTGAGAATATTGTTTACTACGCTACGTTATGCTTTTCACACTTTGTTAATTGTAAACCAGGTTGATGTGATGCCTATCATGAAACTCGGTATAACAAAAACAATAAATAAATAAATAAATAAATAAATAATTTGGTAGTCAATGTAACTAAAGGCTATGAGAGTAATAATTACTAGGTCAACTTTAATTTAGATTAATTGGTCGTTATATGAGAAAATAAGTACATATATACACATATGACTTGGCAATCAAGGTAATTAATAGTTTTGAACGGAATGAATACTCAATGTAATTTCGCTTAGATTAGAATGTCATTATATAATAAAATAAATAATACATACATACCAAAAATGAGAAGGTAAAAAGGTAATTGGCGGGAAGGGGTAACTAAATATAGGTGGTGGGAGGAGAGGGTGAATAGAAATCCGGAGGGGAAGGAGGTAAGAAGGACAGCTCAGGTGAAGGCTTGCTTGAAGAGCCATGTTTTGAGGTTCTGTTTAAATTTCTTGTAGCATGGTTCCTGACGCAGAGTGTGGGGCATGTTATTCCATAGGGCAGGGCCAGCAGTGGAGAGAGCACGGTTAGAAGTGGATTTCAGATCTTGGGTGGACTTCAGATCTTGGGTGCGGGCCGACAAACATGTGCAAACTGCACCCGCGCACCTGTAAATGTTACCATCTTAACTGTTCACTGGATAGAAGACTTTCTTAGTATTAACTGAGAGGAGGGGGTGTCTATAGCTTAGTAATGGTAAAATCAAGTGCCAGTTATGGACATTTTTTTTATAGATGAATAGTTAAAATCTGTATATGTGACTGAAGTTTATTAGATATACTGTTTATGCCACAAATGTATAAAATGTTTTAAAAATTTAGGCCATTTCAAACTTTTGGTATGAGTGTAGTTATCAAAATGTTTTGTGATATTGTTGGCCAATAATAGAGTAGATGCCTCAAGCTGCTACCTTTGTGATGTTGATTTTAGTCTGTTAGTCAAATGTGCTCAGAATGTAAGGTGTCAATGTTTTAATCCACTGTCTCTTGCCCGCAATGGACTTCAAACAGCATCAGCGTATGGAACACCTTGAATTTAGTCGTACCGTATCTTTTAATGATCTTTTAATCATTTTATTTCCTTTAATTAATCACAAAATAATTTTTTTTCAAAAAAATAACTTATCAAAAATATTTAACTAACTATCCTTATGGCACTCAAGGGATCTTTTAATCATTTTATTTCAAAACACATATCTTATCAAAAGGTCATTTCAACAATGTACTTAGCTGAATGATTGTATCGGCTAACCAAAAAACAAATCAACTCTAATAATGCTAATTCATCAACTCAAATCATATCAATGCTATACTTAGCTGAATAGCTATACTGGCTAGCCCAAGTGGATCAATTCCACTAATGCCAATTCATTGACGCAACATAAAAAAAAATACCTGCATCAGGAGTTAGATCTGATCTTATATATCAATGTGTTAAAAGGACGCGTAACTCCATAAAATGATTAAAAGATCCCTCAAGTGCCATAAGGATAGTTGGTTAAATATTTTTGATAGGTTTTTTTGTTTTGTTTTTTTTTAAATAAAAATTATTTTATGATTAATTAAAGGAACTATGGTACTATTGACTTCAAGGTGTTCCATACGCTGATACTGTTTGATGCCCATTATGGGCAAGAGACAGTGGATTAAAACATTTACACCATACATTCTGATATCATTTTTTCCTTTATTGGTATTGATGAAAATAGAAAATAAACTTTATTTTTATTTTTTTTGTTTGATTTTTGCACCTCAAATATATATTTTTTTATTTTGGATTATCGTGTCCGAGGTGTTGCTCTTTTGTTTATAGTCAAATGTGCTTTCATATCACTGCGCTTTGCAGAGCAGCTTGACCTGCATGTTGCATGCATGTAGCTGCTCATTTCTGATTTATATATGTGTAGCTGTGTAGAGAAAAATGGATAACGAATCTAGAGACTAATAAAATCAGTTTTTCTGAGGTTGGTGTCATAAGGCAGAGGATAGTCTTGACATCTAATTGTATGGTAACCCCAGATAAAGTAACAGAAACCCTATTCTGTTTTATCTTTGTGGAACTTAAATGTTCTAAAATGATTTTAATAGTAAATTTAGCAGCTGTGATCTGAAAATGAAATCATAATAGCACAGGGGAAACCTTATGATCACATTTCTCCAGGAAGACACTTAGACATTCCAAAATAAATGTAACTTCAGATATGGTTTTCTGAAAGCATACCGGTTACTCATGCTCATACCAGTTATTCATCAAACTTCTTAGGATGTGTAGGGATCATTTATGACTTAAAGTTAATTTAGAAATACGCTATATAAGGCTTAAGCATTTGGCATTCCTCTCTTTTTTTAAGGAAGCTAGCCAGAGCCAATAATTTCCCCTGAACTACTGCTTTTAAACAGTCCTATACTGTTCCCGGGGCTACTTCCCCTGTGCAATTTAGTAGCAAATACTCCTGGATATCGCCAGTCAAAGATTCCACAAAGGTTTTATCATTTAATAAACTGTCATTTAGGCGCCAATGATGTCTACCAGTGGATCTGGTAGGTAACCGAATCTCTAACCAAATGGGAGCATGGTCCAACCAGGTGATGAGGCCTATGTCCGACTCAATTACCAATTCTGAAAATATCCTTATCGATTTAAAACATATCGATATGAGAGTGTGATTCATGGGAGTTGGAAAAGAAGGTGTAATTACGCTGAATGGGGTTCTGCAAGCCCCAGATGTCAACCAATCCCCCCTTTCGGTGATTAAAGTTTTTAAAGCCTGTCTATGAATCTGACTTCCCCCTCGTGTTGGACCCGTTTTGTCTAGGTAGGGATACCGAGTAAGATTAAAATCACCTCCAACTATTATTTTACCCTCTGCCCAAGTCTCCTACAAAGTAGAGATGTGATGGAAAAAAGATTGCTGATTGGAATTAGGACCATATAATGTGAGAAGTGTAAACAGGTGTTGTCAATTAAGACTTTTAGGGCCATATATCTACCCTCGGGATCCCGTTGGATGTCTTTAACATCTATAACAAGGGAGTTTGAAAATAAAATCCCCACTACGCAGAGACCAGAAATTGTTGAGGAAAGGATCTCTCCCAAAGGAGGTGCTCTAGCTGTTTTATAAATGGGTCTCCTGGTAAAAGATGACTGTTGCTTGCACGCTTTTCGCTCTTGAAAAAGTAATTTCCTCTTGGTTGGGAAATTTAGGCCCTTCACATTGATAGAAATTATGCGTAGCCCTGCCATCTGGTATCAGTAAGATAGATAAATACACTTACTCCTATGAGTTCCACCCAAGAGTGAACTGAAAAGCATTCTGCTACAAACCACTGCTGATCCATAAATGTTGCCCTTGAATGCACATGTGATAACTGAGCGCCCCCCCACCCCCCTGTAATTCCCTTACCAACAGCCCATATCCCTCTTTAATGGGCCATCTCCTCCTGGCGGATTGAAGTCATTGTTGCTTCTGGCCTCATCCTCCGATGCCCCCCCCAACCTGACCATGATATGCTTATAAACAGCAAAACATAAAATTAGTGCAGTCTCTCCCCCACTATGAACTATAAACAGAAAAGTCAAATGTAAAACATTATAAAGTTAGAATCACCACTCTCATGTCAGCCATGATCCAGTGCGTAAGAGAAAAAAGGGAAAGATCGTAGCTAGTCACTCAGGATGGTCACTAAACTGAAGAGATCCGCTGGAATGCTGGCGCAGGCGTCTACCTCCTTTCTCCAAGCGTTGCCATCTGGGTGTGTCACTGCGAGATCTGATGCTTGTACCCGATCCAGAGGTGTATCCTATTGTCACAAGAGGCATGCCAACAGCTTGAAAAATATCAGCCGCTTACTCTGTGGTGGATACGCGCGAAGTTACTCCGCAATGGTGAAGCTCAGTCCGAACAGAAACAACCATCTGTATTTGATGTTATTGGATCGAAGAATGGTGGTGGTATCGCGTAGACCTCTCCATCTGTGAATGGTGGTTGGAGCTAGATCTTGAAAGGTCTCTACTTTTGATTCTGCCAGTGTATTAGGACCAAGCTTACGTGACTGCAAAGCTATATCCTCTTTTTGGGAAAAGCTGTTAAAACAGGCTATGATGTCCCTGGGACTGTTAGTACGATTTGCCTCCAGTGGGGCGAATTTTCAAAGGGTTACACGCGTAACCCCGAAAACCCGCTCCTGCGTGCGCTGAGCCTATTTTGATTAGGCCCGGTGACGCGCGCAAGCCCCGGGACGCACATATGTCCCGGGGCTTGAAGAAATGGGCAGGGAGTGGCCGGGGCGAGACCGAGACCTCCGGCACAGTGGTCGTGCCGGGGGCTCGTGTGCCGGCACTTGGCCGGCGAGCACAACCTACACCTGCCCAGAGGCAGGCGCAACTTCGTCAACAAAGGTCATGGAGGGTTTTAGACAGGGCTGGGGGGCGGGTTAGGGAGGGGGAAGGTGGGGGTGAACGGAAGGAAAGTTCCCTCCGAGGCCGCTTCGAGGCGTGTGTGGCCTGCACCTCGCCATCCGAGCCAGCCTCCAGCTGCACCGTGGTAGCGGTGAACGAGAATTTTTGTAGATCGAGTTTTTTTCATTGGGCTGTCATTCCAGTGTTATAGGCAGCCTCCCGCAGTGCTTTTTTTTATCCGGATCCACAGCAGAGTGAGCCGTTGTGGGGAGATTATGCCCGGTCAGATCTGAAGCTTCAGACTCAGGTGGCCATTACCATCAGTGATGTCACTTTCTCCCCATTGCTGTCTTTTTCTATAATAAAACCTCTTAAAAGTCTTCTGAAAAAATATTTTAAAATTCTTAAATGTGTTTTCTTTCAAGGAAACTGATCACATTTCAAAAACATGGCACATTTTTCTAGTTTTCACATGCTTGCAATGAATCCAAAACAAATGTGCACAAAAAGACTCTTTTGAAACATATTGAAAAACAAGTCAATAGAAATTCTAAATATTTCCTTCACTTGAGTCCACTTGTAAGGATCCATCTGTCTCAATAGTGTGCCCACATTTGTCCATCAAAAGTGTCTTCTTCCGTTCCCCTCTTCATATTCCTAGGGTCAATCAGTGGAACCACCTGAAAACCCTTCCCGACACCAACAGATATTTAGATGTCACCTGCCTCAAAGGAAAGAAGATACCACAATTACATTCACCCAGTCAGACAAAAATAGAACATTTTTCAACAGCTGATCTGGTCCAACTTAAACTGGCACATGGGGGAACAGTAATGGATGGATTATCAGAGGTACGTGATTAAAAATGCGCATATAGGTGCATATGTAACACATTCATGCATAAACCATATTTTATATATGTGTAACGTGTGCGTATATCAGGGGTCAGGAACCTTTTTGGCTGAGAGAGCCATAAACGCCACATATTTTAAAATGTAATTCCATGAGAGCCATACAATATGTTTAAAACTAAATACAAGTAAATGTGTGCATTTTATGTAAGATCACACTTTTAAAGTACAATAAGTCTCTGAAAATATTACACCAGGCCTTAAGACACCAATACATCTCCTATTAGGAAAACGGACCAAGTCAGGCTGCTATAGAGTCCTACACAGAAACTACACGCCAGCAGAAAACCTCACCTGAATCACGTGCTGTCCCTCACCTAACATAGAATAAAGAGACCAAAACGCATAACAAGAAGCATGCAGACAAAAACTGAATTGGAAACTGCAACAAGCCAGAGTCTCTGTATGCAGTGTAACAAAGGAAAAAAGAAACATCACACATCCTTATAAAACAAATCAAGAAATATAAAATCATCAGCAGTAAAACTGTACTAACAAAAAGAACATATTTCGAAACAGCTGATGAGTGGAATATCCAATAATTAAAAACTCATATAAAACATTTCCAGATACCAACAAAATATTTCAAAATAGCAGACACAAAGATCCAGTAATGAAAAATAATAAGGATACAAAAATTTTTTTGCTCTGCATACCTGGGAACGTTTGATATCCAGGTGTCCTGAGATTGTTCTGAATTAGCAGGAGGTGGGGTGGTTTGCTTGGAACTTTCTCCTCTCTGTCACATACCAGCGCTCTCTCTCACACTGGCTCTCAATGACACACCTATACACACATGCTCTCAGTCACTCACATATACAAATGTTTTTTCTCTCTCACTTATATAGGCTCTTAATTACACATTTACACACATGCTGTCTATCTTTTCACGCTTACACACACACAGGCTTTCAATCACATAAATACATGCTGTCTTTTTCTCTCACACACAGACTCTCATTCACATGCTTACAAACATGTCCTCTCTTTCTCTCATTTACACACAGGCTCTCAATCACATACTCACATGCTCCCTCACCTAAATCAGCTCTCAATCACACACAGACACACATGGTCTCTCTCTCTCATTTAAACACAGGCTCTCAATCACATACTCACATGCTCCATCACCTAAACCAGCTGTCAATCAGACACAGACACACATGATCTCTCTCTTACTTATACACACAGGCTCTTAATCATACATACACATGATCTCTCTCACACACAAAGGATCTCAATCATACACACATACTCTTTCAAACAAACAGGTTTTCAATTACAAACTTACACATACAGGTTCCCAATGGTAAACTTACATTCATGCTCTCTCTCTCACAGGCAGGATCTCAATCACAGACATCCTCTCTTTCACATATACAGGCTCTCAATCATTCACATACATGCAATCTCTCACTCACACACACAGGATCTCAAACACACATGCTTGCTCGCTCATTCACTCTCTCTCTCCCCCCCCCCCCCCGGGAACTCGCGGCAGCAGCAGCCTCCTCCCAACGCTAACCTCCTTCATTTTCAGCCCTCGCGGAGGCGAAGGCGGAGTCCCATCGGCCGCGGTTGAAGATTTTCATTTTCCTCCGAGCCGCGCTGCAGTCTTCTTCCCGCGCAGGCACCCGATGCTCTCCACTTCCTCTTCCGGGCCGCGGGAAGAAGAGAGCACGCCGGTGCTCTCTTCTTCCCGCGGCCCGGAAGAGGAAGTGGAGAGCATCGGGTGCCTGCGCGGGAAGACCCGCGCAGGCACCCGATGACTCCAGCGCTGGCACCCGGCTGACACCCGATGACTCCCGCGAAGGCACCCGGATGACTCCAGTCGGCGTGCTCTCTTCTCCTCCCCCCCGCGGCCCGGAAGAGGAAGTGGTGAGCATCGGGTGCCTGCGCGGAAGAAGAGACCACGCTAGTGTGGTCTCTTCTTCCCGCGCAGGCACCCGATGCTCTCCACTTCCTCTTCCGGGCCGCGGGGGGGGGGGGGGGGGAGGAGAAGAGAGCACGCCGGTGCCGCTGACTCCAGCTGTCCTGCCGCGTTCCGCCCGGGCTGACAGCATTTTAAGCCCGGGCGACGGAGGACCGGGGAGCAGCTGGGTCAGCGGGGAACCGCGAAGTATGGCGACACGTGTCTGCGAGCCAGATGCAACCCTCAAAAGAGCCATATCTGGCTCGCGAGCCATGGGTTCCCGACCCCTGGCGTATATGCTCATCCGCGAGTAAACGTACACATGAAAAAAGTGGTGTTAGATGTGTGTCGGGGTGTGATTTGCACGTACACATGTAATGACCTATTTTCAAATGAACTTGCATGTGAATGTCATCAAAACTACACAAGTACATTTACTTCTACTCATTTACACATACAGCTTCAAACTTTCATGCTGTCTGGTGACTTGGTGTTTGGAGGGTTGGCTTGTCCACTCGCCTAGAAATGGCAGCAGGCTAGGGGGTGAAAGGGAGTGTTCTTGGGCAGGCTGGACAATATGGTTATATAACTGGAACTGATACGGTTTTGCTGGGGTCAGGAGACACACAGGGCTCAGTTGGAGTGTAACAGAGACATACTTGGCAAGACTGGGCATTAACCGGGAGAGATGGGGGATAATTGGGACATACATTCACTGCCACGCTCCAATATAAACCAGTATCTAGCACACATTCAGGAGCATACAGAGGGACAACAGGTTTATATAGTGGGGTGAGAGCCGCTGGTGGGGAATCATTTTTCAATATGACTCTAATGGGCTTATGGATACTCATGTCTCAACGGCTGAGGAGAAAAAGAGGAAAGGAGGATATATCCCTAAAAGAGGGAATAAGGACTAGGGGCACAGTTTATGGATCTGTCAGAGGAGCACGTCCTGCGCAGTCTCACATTCGGCAAGGAAACCATACTGTGCCTATGCCATCAGTTAGTGCTCCGTGATTAAATTCATGTTGCAGGCCTTTCTAGGCTCGCTTCTTTGTCTCCTTATGGGGAAAAGCAGATGCTCATCCCTCACCACCATTCAGGACATGTCCCTTCTGGTGAAATTTGGCTGGTGGTGGCATAGCTGAAGAAACTCGCCCCAGAAGAACCCAAAGTTGCACATCCTGGAAACCACGTGTTTGATTCTTAGGCAAATATACACAAAACGTATCCCGACATATACATTCTACTTAGGCATTTTTTGGGCTCGCGTGCATTTTTTTTGGTGTTCTCATCCATGATTATAACTGCTGAAGTTCAACTGATATCTTTAATTGTCGGCCAGTTTGATCTGATCAGCTCTCATCTAATCACACTACTGTCTGCAGATGATCTCAGCTGATGGGGGGAATTTAAATGAAGAAATGGCTTTTGCTACTAACAGCATAAAGGGAGATTGTAAAACTAATTTGTACACTGTTCCCCAGAAACAAATTGAAAGTACATTTATTTCCTCAACCAAAGCCCTATTTGTTGGCTTTTGCTGTTCAGCTGATATCTGAAAAATGAAAGGCTGAACTCCTGCTATCCAGAAAAATATATGTAATTTGGAAAGAGCTTCCAATTATATGAAAAACAAAATATTTAGAAATAATAAATAGCCTTGTCTGTATGCAGTGCTACTAAATCAGTATGGGCATTATCCTCATTCATTACAGAGGGGATGCTACTTGCTAAAGTCTTTATTTTATATATATGCAAATAATTCTGTGCCTAAGTGATACTAAATGTGTCTGCCTGCTAACACATCAATGTAAGTATGTCTTCAAGAGAATAAATCCCTCCAGTAAGGTCCAACTTAGCACTGAGCCCATGTGTTTTAGGTAACAATAGGTGATGGTAGAAAAAGACCTAATGGTACATCTAGTTTGCTCAATTTGTCTGCACTGCAAGGATATATCTCAGTTGCCATAGAAGCATGACAGCCTGTAGGATATCACTTCCTATCCGGTCAATGTGTATTTTCTTCCTCCTTAGTTCTTTTTGCTCCTGGGTAGATGAATGTACATGATCCCATACTAATCAAAGACCATGCCCTCTCCCTCTGCCCCATCTTGTGTTCTATATCCAAGTATTGTAATAATTGAAATTTCCAAAACTAGAGAGGTTGTTGCCCCAACATCTGGCCTTCTAGGTAGCCCAAGTCATGTTGTAGAGCAGGGGTCAGGAACCTTTTTGGCTGAGAGAGCCATAAACGCCACATATTTTAAAATGTAATTCCATGAGAGCCATACAATATGTTTAAAACTAAATACAAGTAAATGTGTGCATTTTATGTAAGATCACACTTTTAAAGTACAATAAGTCTCTGAAAATATTACACCAGGCCTTAAGACACCAATACATCTCCTATTAGGAAAACGGACCAAGTCAGGCTGCTATAGAGTCCTACACAGAAACTACACGCCAGCAGAAAACCTCACCTGAATCACGTGCTGTCCCTCACCTAACATAGAATAAAGAGACCAAAACGCATAACAAGAAGCATGCAGACAAAAACTGAATTGGAAACTGCAACAAGCCAGAGTCTCTGTATGCAGTGTAACAAAGGAAAAAAGAAACATCACACATCCTTATAAAACAAATCAAGAAATATAAAATCATCAGCAGTAAAACTGTACTAACAAAAAGAACATATTTCGAAACAGCTGATGAGTGGAATATCCAATAATTAAAAACTCATATAAAACATTTCCAGATACCAACAAAATATTTCAAAATAGCAGACACAAAGATCCAGTAATGAAAAATAATAAGGATACAAAAATTTTTTTGCTCTGCATACCTGGGAACGTTTGATATCCAGGTGTCCTGAGATTGTTCTGAATTAGCAGGAGGTGGGGTGGTTTGCTTGGAACTTTCTCCTCTCTGTCACATACCAGCGCTCTCTCTCACACTGGCTCTCAATGACACACCTATACACACATGCTCTCAGTCACTCACATATACAAATGTTTTTTCTCTCTCACTTATATAGGCTCTTAATTACACATTTACACACATGCTGTCTATCTTTTCACGCTTACACACACACAGGCTTTCAATCACATAAATACATGCTGTCTTTTTCTCTCACACACAGACTCTCATTCACATGCTTACAAACATGTCCTCTCTTTCTCTCATTTACACACAGGCTCTCAATCACATACTCACATGCTCCCTCACCTAAATCAGCTCTCAATCACACACAGACACACATGGTCTCTCTCTCTCATTTAAACACAGGCTCTCAATCACATACTCACATGCTTCATCACCTAAACCAGCTGTCAATCAGACACAGACACACATGATCTCTCTCTTACTTATACACACAGGCTCTTAATCATACATACACATGATCTCTCTCACACACAAAGGATCTCAATCATACACACATACTCTTTCAAACAAACAGGTTTTCAATTACAAACTTACACATACAGGTTCCCAATGGTAAACTTACATTCATGCTCTCTCTCTCACAGGCAGGATCTCAATCACAGACATACTCTCTTTCACATATACAGGCTCTCAATCATTCACATACATGCAATCTCTCACTCACACACACAGGATCTCAAACACACATGCTTGCTCGCTCATTCACTCTCTCTCTCCCCCCCCCCCCCCCCCCCCGGGAACTCGCGGCAGCAGCAGCCTCCTCCCAACGCTAACCTCCTTCATTTTCAGCCCTCGCGGAGGCGAAGGCGGAGTCCCATCGGCCGCGGTTGAAGATTTTCATTTTCCTCCGAGCCGCGCTGCAGTCTTCTTCCCGCGCAGGCACCCGATGCTCTCCACTTCCTCTTCCGGGCCGCGGGAAGAAGAGAGCACGCCGGTGCTCTCTTCTTCCCGCGGCCCGGAAGAGGAAGTGGAGAGCATCGGGTGCCTGCGCGGGAAGACCCGCGCAGGCACCCGATGACTCCAGCGCTGGCACCCGGCTGACACCCGATGACTCCCGCGCAGGCACCCGGATGACTCCAGTCGGCGTGCTCTCTTCTCCTCCCCCCCGCGGCCCGGAAGAGGAAGTGGTGAGCATCGGGTGCCTGCGCGGAAGAAGAGACCACGCTAGTGTGGTCTCTTCTTCCCGCGCAGGCACCCGATGCTCTCCACTTCCTCTTCCGGGCCGCGGGGGGGGGGGGGGGGGGAGGAGAAGAGAGCACGCCGGTGCCGCTGACTCCAGCTGTCCTGCCGCGTTCCGCCCGGGCTGACAGCATTTTAAGCCCGGGCGACGGAGGACCGGGGAGCAGCTGGGTCAGCGGGGAACCGCGAAGTATGGCGACACGTGTCTGCGAGCCAGATGCAACCCTCAAAAGAGCCATATCTGGCTCGCGAGCCATGGGTTCCCGACCCCTGTTGTAGAGTAACAAGCTTCTGCGGCAGTAATGCCTGCTGGTACCAACCTGGCTACCCCATGGCCTACAGTATTATTTGGTTGTGCTTTTTTTGTCCTCATCTCTCACCCTGTCTCTGCTCTCAAGGGAGTGAAGAGTTGATTGTTACCATACTACAATTTCCCAACCTTGTTCTTCCTGTAACCAGAGGGACATAAAGTATTTTCTTTAACCTTATTTTGGAGGTACCTCATCATGCCACATAGGGATACAGATGCTAGGGTTGTCCTGGCCTTGAAGAGTAGGGATGTCAGGTAACCATGCAGCTGTTTAAACCTGTTGCTTGAGGAATCTGGAGAGAATCTATGGCTGCTTCAATGTCTTTACTCTATCTGTTTCCTTCCTGCCACAGCCTGATCAGCTGTTGGGGCTGCCCTAGGAGAAAAAGAATGGAACTTATGTTGAGGAGAGTAGTACTGCCAACCAGCTCCCACTGCTGAAGTAGGCTGAGGGACAGTACCGGGAGTGAAGTGGTGACCTCTGCATCTCACCATAAACCCGGTTATGGAGATCGGATCACAGCACCATTGAGGCTGCCTCCACCGGGAGTAAAGAAGAAAAAAGGCAGGGAAGCAGTAGGGACTGTTTGAGGAAGCTCCCTTCCATGATAGCCAGGCCTAGGGTGGGGGAAAAGAATGCTTATTAATACTAGCAGGGGTCCTGGAAGTAATAGGCCACTGCTGAATATTGATGTTATCTACAAACCAGACGGGCCAGAATCTGAAGGGGGCTCCCAGGAGCACGTTTTCAGTGTGTGCAGTGCTGAAGGAGAACTTTTGTTAGTTGGTCAGATGACAGTTTGGGTATTAAGAGAAACAGATTCAAAGGAAGATTCGTCTTTTAAAAAAAATATTTAAACAAATAGTTTGGGGGAGGGGAAATGATGCACTGTGCAGGGAGCTGTCTATAGTGCTGAAACTGAATTTCCTATTCAATTAAGTGAGCGGGTGTGTATGTGAAAGAAGTTTGCAGTGAATGAAAAACTCATTAAGAACAGTTTTTTAACCAGTAAACTGATTTAAGATCTGGGGAAGAGTGATTGTGAAAAGAAAATTTGTTAAAAAATATATATATATTTCTGAGCAGTTTCATGAAATTTTAATTAAAACTTCACTGAAATTGGAAGTGACTGAGAACGGGTGTATTAGTTAAAATAAAAATTAAGGATACCGGAGTTAATATTAGGATATCACTCATTTTACATAGGCATTATTTTAAAACACTAGCTGTCTGTAGTTTGTAATGTTGAGCAGCAGCAGCCTACTCAGCTTAAATGAGACAGTAGAGTTCTGAATTGTTATGGGAAGAGCTAAGGAACAGAGAGAATATTTTAAATCCCAAAATGCATACATTAAAAAGGTCTCTAAAGGAGAGTCCCTGAAGGCCTCAAATTTTAGGATTTCCACAATGAATATATATATATATGAGAAATATTTGCATGCACTGCATGTATGTAAACATACTCCATATACTGGTTTGCAGCCTTTGAGGACTGGATTTGGGGAACTCAGTTTTAGAGTGACTGAACAGTTTGATTTCATGGTAAAAATCAAAGCATCTTTGGATATGCTGTGTACCTTCTAGATCAGTGGTTCTCAACCTTTCTAATGCCGTGACCCCGAAATACAGTTCCTCATGTTGCGGTGACCCCTTGCCCCGCCCTTGCCCCGCCCTCGCAGGGTGAGGGCGGGGTGAGGGTGGGGCTTTGGTCATATGGGGGCGGGGTTATGGATGGGGTTGGATTTTAGTGCATACTTATTTATTATGACATTTATAAACAGAACCACCATTCCTCATAAAACAATAAAATTAAGAAACATAAAGCATCAGTTATAATAGTAAAACCATACTAATAAAAGAATATTTTAAAATTACTGATAAATAGAATTTCTATTAATTAAAATCATATACATTTTTATAATTTCCCACACACCAATAATATTTCAAAACAGCACATATATCAAATAACACACAATAATTAAAACTAATAAGGATTTTAAAAAGCCCCTGCTGTCCATACATGGGAGCTCTTGATTTCCAGTCACCCTGATATTGTCGAGGATTAGGAGGATATCCTCTCTCTCTCACACATACACTCACATGTCCATTCTCTCTCAAACATACACTGTCACATACTTACACATTCATGCTCTTATACCCACCATAACCTCTCATTCTCACAGACACTGATACACTCTCAGGGTGTAAGACACTCTCTTCCCCCCCCCCCCCCACTCACACACACTCTTACTCCCCTGGATTTTCTCATACACACTCATGCTCTCACTCTTACTGGCTCCCTCACAACCTCAGAGCCTCTCAGATAAAAGTCTATGCAGCAGAAATAATGCTGAATGTTGAGAATTGTGTTATGCAGACTAATCTGGAAAATGCACTAATTTCTACATGAGTCATAATGAATCAGTCCTCAGCTGCAGCCTTCAATTGATTATCCTGGCTCCCTTTAATAATGTTTGCCAAATACAGTTCATGTGTAACAGCAATCCTAATTCTCCACCAGATCAAGCTGATTTCACATCCCACTTCATACTTTGTCACCTCCAGCTGAGTCAAACAATTAATCTAATTACTGCCACTGCTGCCACGTGGCTATTGGGGAGGCGCTGATTGCTGCTATTGGCACCAGTGTTGCCAACCTCGCTTATTTACCGCGAGATTGGGCTTCTTTTTGTAGTCATTCGCGGTTTTTTTTTTCCGATTCGCGGGTTGCTTTTAATTGGGCTATTTTTTCTGCCAGTCGTGTTTTTTTGGGCTTGTTGGGCGGGACTTGTGCTCTGAATCATGTTACAGTGATTGGCTGCTGCGATGAAGCCTGTCCATAGCAGGCGCACCCTATCCCTATATTGCAGCAGTAAGCCAATCAGAGCAGGAGCTGCAAGCCTTGTTGATGCACACGTCAGGAGCACATTTTGTGGGCAGACCTAGCCAGCACTGCACAGCATCTCACGTGGGCGGAACGGGAAGAGCAGCACGGCATTGGAGCGCAACAGCAAAGGAATCCAGAGTGTGCAGCTACAGCCAGGTAGCAGGAGGGGAGGAATTAGGATGTAGGGAGGGGGAATGAGTGTGTGGTGACCAGAGATGTGCTGGGAGGAGGGAATCAGCGTGTGGGGGGCCAGAGATGTGCTCAGAGGGGTTAGAGAGGTGGGAATGTGTGTGAGGGGCCAGAGATGTGCTTGGAGGGGGCTGAGGAGAGAGGAATGAGTATGTGGGGGCCAGAGATGTGCTAGGAGGGGTTAGGGAGGGGGGAATCAGTGTGTGTGGAGCCATAGATGTGCTCGGAGGGGTTACAGAGGGGGGGGAATGAGAGTGTGGGGACCAGAGATGTGCTAGGAGGGGTTAGGGAGGGGGGAAAGAGTGTGGGGGCCAGAGATTTGCTTGTAGGGGGGTGGGGAGGGGGGTATGAGTATGTGAGGGCATTAACTGCTATAAAAAAATAAAATGTTTTTTTTTTTACATCTGCTTCCCTTTCTAATTTTTTGCCATTTCCTTTAATATTGCCTTTTTTTCTATTTCTTTTCTCTCCACCTGTCTTCTTCCCTCAAACACAGTCAGGTTCTCATTCTCACATGCATTTCTCTCTCACACACACATACACAGGCTCTCACTGGCACAGGCTGTCTGAGTCTCACACACAGGCTCTCTCACACCCCCACATGCTGCCTTGCTCAAGCACAGGCTCTCACTCTTACATGCTGTCTCTTTCACACACACAGAGGCTCTCACATGCTGTCTCTGCAAACACACACAGTCTCTCAACTCATCTCATACTCGCACACACCTCTCTCTTACCTCTGGGCCTCTTCTTTACGGGTTGCCACAGGATGGGCTCTGCAGCGGCCCTAGTCTTCCCGGCCCGCTGCTCCTCTTCTGCACGCAGCTGAAGCGCCTCCTCCTTCCTGCCCGTGCTGCTCCGGCAGTGTTGCCAGGTTTTCATGAACGAACAAGCACTTTTTTCCAAAAAAACAAGCCCAAAACACATGAGATTGAAACATTTTATTTTTTTATAGCAGTTAATGCCCTCACATACTCATACCCCTCTCCCCAGCCCCCTCCAAGCAAATCTCTGGCCCCCCACACTCTCATTCCCCCCCCTCCCAGCACATCTCTGGCCCCCCACACTCTCATTCCCCCCCCCTGCACATCTCTGGCCCCCCACACTCTCATTCCCCCCCCCCTGCACATCTCTGGCCCCCCACACTCTCATTCCCCCCCTCCCAGCACATCTCTGGCCCCCCACACTCTCATTCCCCCCCCCTGCACATCTCTGGCCCCCCACACTCTCATTCCCCCCCCCTCCCAGCACATCTCTGGCCCCCCACACTCTCATCCCCCCCCCCTCCCAGCACATCTCTGGCCCCCCACACTCTCATTCCCCCCCCTCCCAGCACATCTCTGGCCCCACACACTCTCATTCCCCCCCCCTCCCAGCACATCTCTGGCCCCACACACTCTCATTCCCCCCCCCCTCCCAGCACATCTCTGGCCCCCACACTCTCATCCCCCCCCCAGCACATCTCTGGCCCCCCACACTCTCATCCCCCCCCCCAGCACATCTCTGGCCCCCCACACTCTCATCCCCCCCCCCCAGCACATCTCTGGCCCCACACACTCTCATTCCCCCCCCCCTCCCAGCACATCTCTGGCCCCACACACTCTCATTCCCCCCCCTCCCAGCACATCTCTGGCCCCACACACTCTCATTCCCCCCCCCTCCCAGCACATCTCTGGCCCCACACACTCATTCCCACCTCCCTAACCCTCTCCGAGCACATTTCTGGCCCCCCACACACTCATTCCCCCCAGTACATCCCCAGCCCCCACACACTCATTCCCCCCAGTACATCCCCGGCCCCCACACACTCATTACCCTCTCCCAACATACTAACTCCTTCCCTCCTGATACCTGGCTGTAGCTGCACACTCTGGATTCCTTTGCTGTTTTTCTCCAACGCTGTGCTGCTGGTCTTCCCGTTCCGCCCACGTGCGATGCTGTGCTGGCTGGGTCTGCCCACAAAATGTGCTCCTGACGTATGCATCAACAAGGCTTGCAGCTCCTGCTCTGATTGGCTTACTGCTGCAATATAGGGATAGGGTGCGCCTGCTATGGACAGGCTTCATCGCAGCAGCAGCAGCCAATCACTGTAACAGAGCACAAGTCCCACCCAACTTGTGCTCTGTTACAGTCCGCCCTGATTCAGAGCACAAGTCCCGCCCAACAAGCCCAAAAAAACGCGACTGGCAGAAAAAATAGCCGCGGACCGGCAAAAAACCCCAACGGCCCGGTACCGGTGGTTGGGGACCCTGCTTTAGGCGACCCCTGTGTTGTGGTTGTTCGACCCCCGCCGGGGTCGCGACCCCCAGGTTGAGAACCGCTGTTCTAGATGATTCTGTGTATTGTAGGTGATCTATCCCCGAAATTGTGCACCCTTGATATGGATGCTAGTGTGATTGACTGGGTTAGAAACTGGCTTAGTGGGAGGCAACAAATAGTAGTGGTAAATGGAGTTTTTCTGAGGAAGGGGTTGTTACTAGTGGTGTGCCTCAGGAATCTATCCTTGTTCTGGTTCTTTTCAACATTTTTGTGAGAGATATAATGGAAGGGTTGTCAGGAAAGATTTGTCATTTTGCCGATGATACCAAAATCTGTAATAGGGTGGACAGCCAATTAGGAGTGGAAAACATGAGGATGGATCTAGTGAAGCTTAAAGGAATGGTCTAAGGTCTGGCAGCTAAGATTTAATGCTAAAAAAAAATCCAGAGTAATACATTTAGGATGCAAAAACCCTGGTATAGTATTGGAGCTGAAATTCTTCTAATCACAAAAGAAGAGTGGGATCTGGGAGGTAATTGTATTTGATGATCTTAAGGTGGATAAAGTGATGGTAAAAGCCAGAAGATGCTTGGCTGCATAGGGAGAGGAATGGTCAGCAGAAAACTGCCCCTGTATAAGTCCCTGGTGAGACTTCACTTGGAATACTGTGTTCAGTTTTGGAAACCACACCATCAAAAGGATATAAACAGAATGGAGTCTGTCCAGATGTTGGCTATTAAAATGATCGATGGTCTTCGTTCTAAAGCCGATGGGGAAAGACTTAAGGATCTAAACATATATACCCTAGATGAAAGGCAAGATAGAGGAGATTTGATAGAGACATTCAAATATCTCTAATGTTTCTATGCACAGGAGGTGAGCCTTTTTCAATGGAAAGGAGGCTTTAGAATGAGGTGCTATGAGATAAGGGTAAAAGAGGGGTAGATTCAGGAGTAATCTTAGGAAATATTTCTTTACAGAGACAGTGGTGGATGTGTGGAACAATCTCCTAGTGTGGAGGTGGTAGAGACAAGAATAGCATCTGAATTAAGAAAGCATGGGATAAATACAGGGGATCTCTGTGGAAGTGATGAGAATTATAATGCTAAATTAATTGCTAGCATGGGCCGACTGGATTAGCCATATGATGTTTTTCTGCCATCATGTTTCTATTTCATCTGAGCCTCCCACTCGCCACCTTCATATCAGAGCCCCTTGATCGTGAGTCTTTTTTTTTTTTTAATGGAAATTTCTTTTAATGGAAAATGCAGTATTCCTAAACTTTATTGAAGCCTATTTTTTTTATATAATTTTTTCTTTATTAAATTTTCAATTAACTTAATACAAAAATACAGGAAATGTATAGATTCTCATAACATTTTCAAAGAATATAACAAGGAAAATGAATACTATCTGCATCATCAATCATAACAACTGGGGAAACAAACTATGCAACCTTACATATAGCATTTTATTATAAGTGCATTCATTCAAAATAATAATAGAAATAAGTGAAGAGAGTTATCGATTATTTTTGGTCATCATTTCTTTCCTCTACTGGACTCCTATCTAACAAAAAAATTCTCTAGATGAAGAGGATCAGAAAAACTAAACTTCGTCCCCTGGAAGGAAACATAACAAAAAAACAAGGGTGTTGAAGCCTATTTATATTTGGATATTTCTTTGAATATTCCTTTCTTCCCTCCAAAGACTATATTATAAGTTACTTATTTACTTTCTCACCCATTATCAGATGTATGCCTTTTAAAATGTAAAATTTGCTGTCTCATCACCTCTGTCAGTCCCCTCTTCCCTTCCCTTTTCTAATACCTAGATGACTCTGTACTATTTAAACCCTATGTAACTGCATGGTTTCTTCACTGACCTGATGAAGAGAAAATAAATCTCAAAAGCTAGTCACAGACATGTTAAGTTAGTTCAATAAAGGTATCCCTTAGAGCTTATTTGATTCTTATTTGTCTTCAAAGCCAGGGATCTTCTGAGTTGGGGTTTTTTTTTGTTTTTTTAAATTCTGTTACTCTGCCACCTCCACTGGGAAGGCCGTACCATGCATCTATTACCCTAATCATGAAATATTTTCAAATTCTATTCCTGTCCACTCAATTTGAGCCTCATATCATGATCTCATGTTCTAGAACTTCCCTTCTATTGAAAAATGTTTGCTTCTCATGCTTTTCTTATATCCAGAAGGTATATAAATGTCTATTATATCCTTTCTGTCTCTCCTTTCTTTTCCTCTAAGGCAGGGGTCCCCAAACTCAGTCTTTGAGGGCTTCAGTTTAGTCAGGATTTCCACAATGAAAATGCATGAGATCGGTTTTCAAACTGTGAGGAAGGGCAAGCAAATAGATCGCATGCATATTCGGTGTGGACCCGATTGAGTTGCAGCCCTCGAAAATAAAATATGGGGACCCTTGCTCTAGTATATATGTACTTAGGTTCTTAAGTCTCATTTTGTAGGATTTTTGGTACAGATTCTACAGCTGTTGCTAGCCCTTCTTTGGACAGCCTTCACTTTATGTATATCCTTTTGGAGGTACAACCTTCACAATTGAACACAGTAGTCCAAATGAGGTCCTTCTAAAGACTTGTACAGAGACATTATCACCTCTTTTTTTTTTCTGTTGGTTATTCCTCTCCCCATACATACTGACACCCCTTTAATGCTGTTCACAATATAAAGGGGATACGTAAAATTATACACATCTAAAAATGTGTTGTGTTATCACAGCACCAAATTCTGAATATTGCTTTCATTCAGAAGCACATCTCACAGTGCCAGACTCTTGGGAGTCTACTTTCATATACACATATATTTAAATTTAAAAAGAGGGATTAATACTAGTAGCCAGCTATAGCACTTTAAAATGTGGTGCTGGCATAATTGTGATCATATACTCCTAAACTTTGCATTACATAACCCAATTTTTTCTTGTTTGGTGCACATCATTGTCTCTGTCTCCCTCCCCCTCAAGCATGTACTGTTCTGTCAGATTCCTGCACCGCAAATTCATTTCTTTGTACTTTTTTTCCAATTCAGTCTTAGCTGCTAAGCACTGACCACTCCTCAAGTTTTCTTACAGCACCCCTCATTTTGTCTACTCTCTGGCAAGAATGTTCATTCTTAGTATCATTTGTAAAAAGTCAAACCTTTTCTGCTAACGCTTCTGAATTTTATCTCTATGAAAATATTGAACAGAACTTGGCCCTAAGATTGATACTTGAGACTCTCTACTAATCACCTTTTTTCCTTGGCGTGAACCCATTTACCACTCAACCAGTTTCAGATGTAATCAGCTATATTAGGGCCTATCGCAAGGCCACTCGGTTTACTCAGAGCCCCTGGTGTCTTGAGTTGTCAAGATTCTGCAGCAATTGCATGTTAAGTTTGTATAATTGTCCATAAAGTTTCACACATCAACTATGCAAAATAGTCCATTTTTTATTGAAAACCATTCACATTTTAAAACAATATTTAAGCTATATACAAATACAAAACTAGCCATTTACAAAAATCAACTATCAAACATAAACTTCTAACTGTGCACTATTTCTTTTTTTTTTAATTGAAATATAATATAATATAATATATATAATATAATATAATATATATATAATATATATAATATATAATATAACTATCCTTTTTATATTTTCCTAAGAAAGTCCTCATCTTCAAGGTTCCTGCTCATGGGATGCCCGGTTATGGCCCTGTGGGCACACTGCAGAGATGATGTGCTTGAACCTGGGGAATGAGGGAAGATAGTTGGGTCGGCTGCAGCAGCAGCATAAGTCAATAGAGGGTTGCTGAGGGATAGTTTGAACAGAGATATCTCTCTAGCTGTCAAACAGGCCGATACAGTACAGTGCGCTCCGGTGGAGAGCACTGTTAACCCACTGTTGGATGCGCGTTTTCAACGCAATAGCTTTACCCCTTATTCAGTAAGGGGTAATAGCGCGTCAAAAACGCGCGTCCAACCCCCCCCCCCCCCGAAACTAATAGCGCCCGCAACATGCAAATGCATGTTGATGGCCCTATTAGTTATTCCTGCGCAATTCAGAAAGTGAAATGTGCAGCCAAGCCGCACATTTTACTTTCAGAAATTAGCGCCTACCCAAAGGTAGGAGTTAATTTCTGCCAGCACCGGGAAAGTGTACAGAAAAGCAGTAAAAACTGCTTTTCTGTACATCTTCCGACTTAATATCATGGAGATATTAAGTCGGAGGACCCAAAAGTAAAAAATAATTAAAAATATTTAAAAGCAGCCCGTGGCTCGCAGGTTGAAAACAGGATGCTCAATTTTGCCGACTTCCGGTTTCCGAATCAGTGGCTGTCAGCGGGTCTGAGAACCGACACCGGCAAAATTGAGCATCAGCTGTCAAACCCGCTGACAGCCGCCACTCCTTTTACCGCGTGCCCTAATTAGCATATTTTTGTGCGTGCGCCGGGACAGCGGGCGCTCACCTGCTCTCCCGCGTTTCTGTATCTGCCTGATAGCTAGTGAAAATTCCCTGTGCTACTCAAGGATACTGGCTAGTGTGGGGGAGTCAATAATCAATTAAAAATGAGAGAAAAAATACATTTATATATAGATAAAAAGGGACATGATTTATATATAGATAAAAAAGGGACATATTTATATATAGATATAAATATATAAATATGATTTATATATAAATATAAATTTTTATATATATATATATATATATATATATATATATATATAATCCAGAACTCAGCAGCCAGGATATTAACCAACACTAACCGGAGAACTCACATCACCCCGATACTCAGAAACCTACACTGGTTACCTATTAAATACAGAATCTTGCACAAAGCACTCACTATCATCCACAAATCCATACACAACCAACTTCCTTTAGACCTTCAGTTACCACTCAAATTATACACTTCTGCAAGACCCATCAGATCGGCACACAAAGGAACCCTTCAAGCTCCCCCAACTAAATCCACTCGTCTAACCTCCACGAGAGAACGGGCACTTTCCACAGTTGGCCCCTTCATCTGGAACAACCTGCCGACTGATCTAAGACTGGAACCCTGCCTGATTACCTTCCGGAAAAAACTCAAGACTTGGCTTTTTGTCCAAGCCTTCCCTCAAGCATAACATCGCAACAGTGCTTTGATTTAGCTCAACTGACTAAATGAACAAATTCAGTATTGCTAATTCTTCCATGTTCATTCTCCAGTTTTTTCTGTCCTTTATTTCCTGGCTACTCTAGCCTCCAAGTTCATTTTCCCTGTTATTTGTATCTGCGCTTCGGCCTTCTTGTTATACGGTTTTTTTACTAAGTTAACCCCTAAGTTTGATGTAAACCGGCCTGATATGACGCCTGTCATGAAGTTCGGTATATAAAAATGTTAAATAAATAAAATAAATAAATATATAATATATAGATATAATATATAGATATGATTTATATATAGATATAAAAAGGGACATGATTTATATGTAGATAAAAAGGGACATAGATAAAAAGCTCCCTACTGAATATTTCTTTATGTAGATTACTTTATTGGTTATCCTTGTTACTATTACGTTTATGATATTTATTTTTCAAGTTAACTGGTAAACATGCCATGTGTTTTGCTCTATTTAATATGTTTATTGTAAAGCCTTTGGCTGAATTACTGTTTGCTGTAAACCGAGGTGATGTGCTTCACGTGCCGCGGTATTTAAAAAATACATAAATACATAAATAAATAAACATGATATAAAAATAATCCACATGAAATTATATGTATAAATAAAAAAGAAAGCAATACATAACATTCATTTGGAATCGGGGCAGCATTAGAGTTGATGCAATTGTGGATTTTCCCCATTGCATGCAGGGATTTGTAGTTCAGATTTCCCAATTGCATTGTATAAGAAAAGCAAGGCTATAATAACCTGCATGCAATGGGGAAATCACAAAACTGGTTCAGTGCTATTGGGTAAATCTGAAGCCAGTTGGCAACCCTAACAGCAGAAGCCAGGATAGGAGTAAAAGCAGACAATTGTGTATCTTCATCAGACAGTTGCAGCAGCAATATTAATCTTGGGTCTGGTAGAGAGCTATTTATTTATTTAATCCAATTTGTGCCATAGCAGTGACAGTAAACAGCTTGCTGGCTATGCTGATTGGCTGTTAAAGAGAGCTGAGTCCTGCATGCTGAGAGAAAAGGGTGTTGAAGCAGCCCTGCAGGCACTATTTATTTTATTTATTTAGGCCTGGATTTATCAAAATGCACTAAATATCGAATGTGATAGGAAAAGGGGTGTGTTTTATGGTAATAGCGCACTTTGCGATAAACTGCCTATCTTAGTGCTTTGCATAGGTATTATTGCAAACTGCGATAACTTTTTCACACTTTGCGATAAGTGCCAGAATTGTTGTATTTCCTGCATACAACCACTGGGGGGAGACCATTTTAAGCTGCTGGAGATCCAGCCTAGCTATCAGGGCCCTTCTACAAACAATTGGGGGGGGGGGAGACTGAGAGAGAGCTTATCCATAATGCCCTCAAACTAGGTAGGTATTTATACCTCTATATGAGGCCTTTCTAGTCACTCGAGGTGAGGTTTATGTATTAGTGTAGGGGTTAGGGGCCACTTTGACATTCAAAGTGACACGTACGAACAGAACAGTGCTCTCTTGTGAAGTTTTGATGACCTTTGGAGTGAGGAAACTCACACAAAGATGAGATTTGTGCAATGTTCTCTCAACTTAGCTTGATAGTACCCAGGTAGCAAGTCCATCAAGCTAGGTTGAGAGAACATTGCACAAATCTCATCTTTGTGTGAGTTTCCTCACTCCGAAGGTCATCAAATCTTCACAAGAGAGCACTGTTCTGTTCGTACGTGTCACTTTGAATGTCAAAGTGGCCCCTAACCCCTACACTAATACCTAAACCTCACCTCGAGTGGTTAGGTAGGCCTCATATAGAGGTATAAATACCTACCTAGTTTGTGGGTATTATGGCTAGGTGCTCTCTCCCTCTCCCCCTCTCCCCCCCCAGTGATTGTAGAAGGGCCCTGATAGCTAGGCTGGATCTCCAGGAGATTAAAACTACTAAAAATGGCATTTGCGAAAACATCACATAGCACAATAAAGCCCTATCGCATGGCTTTACGCAAATGAAAAAGGTGTAGATGAAGCCAGGCCACTAATCCCACCCCAAACTCCTCCCCTTTTTCTAATTTGCATTACACTATACATTATGGCATTTTCATATGCGTTAAAAGGCGTATTTTTCATGCGAAAACGCCATATAGAACTTTGATAAATGACCTCCATAAATAGTTATTTTATATACTATCATTCCAAGTGAAGAATACAATGGTTTACAAAAGTAACATTCATCTTTGGGTCATTACATAAATTGGTGTAACACAATTTGGTAAAACACATACATTGGTATTATGCAATATAGTATTACATGTACTTTAACGTGAAACATATTTGGTAAGATATATACATTGCAGCACACAGTTCTTTTACTTCTTGACTGAGGAGGGGTACAAGGGTTAGTAGGGTTGGGATTCTGTTTAGTAGTATACATGGTCATAAGGAGTAGTCAAAAGCTGCTTAGTTTTCTATTGTTTTTGTTGTTAATATTGTTGCTTCTTCATTCAGTTAACATTTAAGTTAGATTATAAGCGTTTTTAAACAGCCATGTTTTTAATTCACATTTGAATGTCTTTTTTTCTGGTATCATTTGAATTGTTTCCAGTAGTGAGTTCCAAGGTTCAGGTCCTGCTATGGAAAACTGCGATCACTTATTTGCTTTAGGTGTGTGCTCCGGGGGTTGAAGGTACTGTTAATAGTCCTTTGTTTTGTGACCTAAGGGTTCGTTGCAGTGCATATGTTTTGAAGCCTCATGCCAATTAGTCCTGGGTTATCATTGTGGATGATATTAAAGATTAAGGTTAAAATTTTGAAATAGATTCAGTATTAGCAGCAGCCAGTACAGTGGTATAAGCGAGGGTATGATGTGATCAAATTTCCTGGTTCCAATTAAGAGTCTTGCCATTGCATTTTGTAGTAGTTGTGTTTTTTTTTTTGATAGGTTGGGAGTCCTAGTAGTAGGGAGTTAAGGTAATCTATATTTGAGAAAATTAGATTGTAGGACTGTACGGAAATCTTTGGTAGTTAGTAATGGTTTAAGTCTATGTAGGATGCACAGTTTTGCATAGCCTGCTGTTATTATTTTATGTGTCTATTCATAGTAACATTTTTATCTATCTGGATTCCCAAGCCTCAGACTTGATATGAGGGTGTGATATTAAAATTACCAAGGTTTATAGACTGAGGATTAATTATGGAGGAGTTTCTCCTTAACCAGATAACTTTGGGGGGTTTTTTATGTTTAGTCGGGCACAACTTAACCGGGAGTGCACTGAACTGCGATTAAGACATTTAAATTCTTTGCTGTCCCTCCTGATGCAGCCACTCGGCGAAACACGGGACCGTGTCGGGGGTCTATTTAAACATTGGATGTCATGTAAATTTTGAATCGTGGAGTTGCTGTACTGATTTAAAAATTGAACATCATCATTTTTGGACTCTGTGTGGATTCTTCATAAAGTTTGTCTGCACTTTCCCTTGGATTGTCAAGATATATACGTGCAGTATTCCTCCTTTTTTTTTTTTTGCTATCATAATGTAACCCATTTTTTTCCCAGGCTCTCTCATAGGCAAGGGGCCACCTTCAGATGCTGCAGAGGTTGAGGAAAACTGGGTTACAGCTCCAGATCTGGATTCTTCAATTGGGCACAGCAGGTTGTAAAGCTCAGAGGGATCTCACTCAGTCGTACAATAAACAAGTCCACACATCATTGGTTATGTTGAGGAGTAGCCTAATGGTTTAGAGCAGTGGGTTGTAAACCAGGAAAGCCTGGATTCGAATCCTGTTGCTGCTCCTTGTGACCTTGGGCAAGTCACTTCTCCCACCAATACCTAAGGAACAAACTTAGGGCCTGATTTATTCAGGCTTTTCTCCTATTCCGGGCCTTTGGGCATAATGGTTCCCCCCACCCCCAAAATGTGGAGTTGGGGGAGTCCACTCCATCCCACCTTCTGAAAGTTATGACATGGGTGCAGATGGGAGGGGGAGCGAAAGGGATCCCCAGATTGCCCGAATCTCCCCCTCATTTCACAGCCACTGGTTTCCTTAAAGGGGCAGCAGAATACTGATCTGGCAACAGCAGCAGCAACTTTAAAGAAGAAATTTAGTGCGGGGCCTACAGCCATCTGTTGCATGCTCAAGGCCCTGCAGTAGCCCTGCCCCCTTCTCCCACATGGGTTTCTTGTTACTATGGAAACCCGTGCAAGGGACAAGACTGCTCACAGTCTTGAGCGCACAACAGGTGGCTGGAAGACCCACGCTGACTTTCATCTTTAAAGTTGCTGCTATGTGATCAGGATGCTGCTTCTGCTTTAGGTAACAAACAGCCTGGACAGAGGCTTAGTAGCAACAGTCTGGTGTCTATTACAGTTTGGGGCCCAAGGCAGTCTCCTGTATTGCCTCTGCCTAAATCAAGGCCTGCTTTTCATGAACACACACATTTGTTGCCCTTACAATGGCCCCTTTTAGTTTTTCTACTTCACAAAAATCTTCCCACCCTACTAGTACATTCCAAAATTATTCACCATCTTAAAAATATTGGTACTTTTGATGTTCAGGGCTCTGACATTTGTTTGAACTATCTCTGCTTTTGCTCTTATATTAAGTCATACCATCTGATCACTGGTGCTCAGATGGCAACCTAGCTGAACTTTAGAAAAACGTTCCCTGTTTGTAAATACTAGGTCCAGTATTGTACACTCTCCCTTGTGGGTTCTCTTACTTTTTGTCTGAGGAGAGCTCCTTGAAGGAAGTTCAGGCACTCTTTGACTATTGCTGCAGATGGGATACACCAATCCCATTGGGACCCAGGAGCAAAGCTAAAGCTTGAGCCCAGCTCCTGCCAGATGTTCTGAAGCTCTGCCTCAGTGACATCTCTCAGCTTTGCCAATCAGATCCCAGGCAGTTGCCCTGCTTGCCCTTCCCCCAAAGCCTGCCGTGACCAATCCACCTTCAGCAGATTGAAATCTCTGACCTGCAACACTTCCCCCTTCATCTCAGTCTTATATGTCTCTGACTAAATCTTTATCCAACTCGTCTGTCTCTGCTGGATTACAGCAGTGTAAATGGGCATACCATCTCCCCTCTCCAAAATAACCAAGTGCCTCCTTATTTCTTCAAATCCCCTGCTTTTGTTTGCTTATGCAATAGGGATCAAAATAAGGATTATTTAAAATTATTTACTTTTGGGTGGGGGCTCTGCCTCTGGGAATGTCCCTGGAAGGTCCTCCACTGCTCCTTTGATGCCCCTGGAAGTGCCCAGACTAGCACAGGAGCAGTTGGCACATGGCAGAGCTGTCGGAGCCCAAATGCTGGCAGACAGCTGGCATATGAGCAGGCTAGCTGAAGTAAGCAGGATTGGCGCACAGTGCCTGGAGAGAACTGGTATAGCCCAAGCATTTAAATCCAGGAGGAAAAAGTTCATCTTGTAGTAATCCTGTAGGTTTTAGATCTAGGGATACCCTTCTTTGATTATTCCCTCTTTTATAACCCCTTATGCTCAGCCACCATAGCAGGGAAGGTCCTGGCCCAGGGGCAGAAGTTATCTGTAAAGATTGCTTGCCCTACCATAATTACACTGCAGCACTCTCATTGTTTTTACTACTTTTATTTCTGTTCCAGTAAAAAGTCTTAATGGTTTTCAAACATTTCTTTCTTAATTGCCCCCTGTAAACAACACTTAAAATGAAAAATAGCCGTTAAAAAACAAAACTGAGTGGAGAGAAGCAAAAGGTTAGAGAGGGCCTGCACGTTGATGAGAGGGATCCATCTGCAAAACAAGAAGGTAGGATGGATAGGGTCTTACTAAACAGCAACAACTAAACGCTAATTATTCCATATTCAGCTAAATGTCCAACCTTAGTGTCTAGAAAGAAACAGTAAATTATAAAAGGCAGTTGAATAATTAAGCCAAAACCACAGTTATTACAGGAAAATAGTAGAGCACATTCACTTACTAGTTTTCAGGAGCTAAGGAAATCTATAGATAGTGACACCAATAATTTAAGAACATAAGAAATTGCCATGCAGGGTCAGACCAAGGATCCATCAAGCCCAGCGTCCTATCTCCAACAGAGGCCAAACCAGGTCACAAGAAACTGGCAAGTACCCAAACACTAAGAAGATCCCATGCTACTGATGCCAGTAATAGCAGAGGCCATTCCCTAAGTCAAATTGATAAATATCAGCTAATGGACTTCTCCTCTAAGAACTTATCCAAACCTTTTTTAAACCCAGCTACACTAACTTCACTAACCACATCTTCTGGCAACAAATCCCACAGCTTAATTGTGCATTGAATGAAAAATAATTTGCTCTGATTAGTCTTAAATGTGCTACTTGCTAACTTCATGGAGTGCCCCCCTAGTCCTTCTATTATCCGAAAGTATAAATAACCAATTCACATCTACTCATTCAAGACCTCTCATGATTTTAAAGACCTTTATCATATTCCCCCCTCAGCCTTCTCTTCTCCAAGCTGAACAGCCCTAACCTCTTCAGCCTTTCCTCACAAGGGAGCTGTTCCATCCCCTTTATCATTTTGGTCGCCCTTCTCTGTACCTTCTCCATCGCAACTATATCTTTTTTGAGATGCGGGAACTAGAACTGTACACAGTATTCAAGGTGCGGTCTCACCATGGAGCGATACAGAGGCATTATGATATTTTCTGTTTTGTAAACCATTCCCTTCCTAATAATTCCTAACATTGTTTGCTTTTTTAACCCCTGCAGCACACTGAGCCAACTATTTCAAAGTATTATCCATTATGATGCCTAGATCTATTTCCTGGGTGTAGCTCCTAATATGGAACCTAACATCGTGTAACTACAGCAAGGGTTATTTTTCCCTATATGCACCTTCACTTGTCCACATTAAATTTCATCTGCCATTTGGATGCCCAATCTTCCAGTCTTGCAAGGTCCTTCTATAATGTATCACAATCCGCTTATGATTTAACTACTCTGAATAATTTTGTATCATCTGCAAATTTGATAACCTCTCTCATCGTATTCCTTTCCAGATCATTTATAAATCTATTGAAAAGCACTGTTCCAAGTACAGATCCCTGAGGCACTCCACTGTTTACCCTTTTTCACTGAGAAAATTGACCATTTAATCCTACTCGCTGTTTCCTGTCTTTTAACCAGTTGGTAATCCACAAAATGTCATCGCCTCCTATCCCATGACTTTTTAGTTTTCTTAGAAGCCTCTCATGAGGGACTTTGGATTTTCAGAAGGTGTTTGACAAATACACCTCATCTACCGGTTCACCTTAATCCACATGTTTATTAAGCCCTTGAAAAAAAATGAAGCAGATTTGTGAGGCAAGACTTCTCTTGGGTAAATCCATGTTGACTGTGTTCTATTAAACCATGTCTTTCTTTTGCTCTGAGATTTTGATCTTTAGAATAGTTTCCACTATTTTTCCCAGCACTGAAGTCAGGCTCACTAGTCTATAGTTTCCCGGATTGCCCCTGGAGCCCGTTTTAAATATTGGGGTTACATTGGCCACCTTCCAGTCTTCAGGAACATTCAGGTACTGTGCATTTTGAAAGAAAAGGAGAAGAAGCAGAATCTGTTGAATAACAGAGATGTGCATATGTGTCTATGATCTGTCCTAAGCACGGACACATCACTTTTACCTCAAAATACTTGTAACAGAAAATACACAACAAGCCACATAGAATGCATCTGTATTGATTCCTGTATCTTGTAAACTGCACAGAGCACCAGTATGATGTGGCAGTATCTGCAAATATTAAAATAAACTAAATGGCAATACACAGATAAAACAGAAAACTACTTTAATGGCATGTATACTGCACAGATGCCTCTATGGCATTGTAGGGAAATTATAAAATCAAAAATGAAAAAAAAATGTTTGGGTAAGTTAACAATACAATTCCTCAGAACTTAAAAAATATTTTTGACACTACTTGCTATTTCAAATCTATTTTGATCTAACATTTCCAGTTAGTGATTTGTAAATGTAATAATGAACATCAGGGTTTGGGGTTTTTTTTTACTTCTCAATCCTGTGTGGGGTTAAGGGTCCTCATCTCCTCCTACTTGTGCATTAAGCACTTTTAAAGACCTTCCAGGTTGGTCATAATTACTTTAGGGTTGGTCTATCCACGCCTAATGTAGCTCTTTCATGTGAAACAAACTGTGGAAATCAGAGCAATCAAACTGTCTTTACAGGAGCCTAGATATCGATTTACAGAACGATGTCATGGCTAGACTAGAACTGGAAAAAAACAAAGCAAGGTACTGCATGCTCGTTAGGAGGCTGTGAGTTAGGTTCACTGAAATATTATTCTAATGAGGATTCCAACAAGGCCTCTTAGCTGTGTAATGACTTAAGTCACAGTGCCGATTGAATGTCCTATCAGCCCTTTCAGCGAGTCTATTTAAAGTGGGAAATGCAAATAAAAAAAGGTTCCAATTTATGATGACAAATTAATGCAACATTTGCTTTTAACATACAGAGTTAAGAATTGACATGAAATATACAAGCTGCTTGCAATATTTCCAAAGCAGATAAAACCTAATTGAAATCCACAAATTTTGTGACCATAAAAATTATTAAAGGCACCAGATTTATATATACTTATAATGCATGCTTAAAGGTTATTATGTTTTTTTTTATTTATCATGATATATAGAAGCAATTAATGATTTCTTTTTACATAGTTATGTAGATGGCTATGTTAAAGGAAGATCATAAGTTTGTCAAGTCCAGATTTTGTTTACCTTCAGAGCTGAGAGGTTGGAATAAAAGACATGGAGATGGGGGAGAGCCCAAGTGTTGTTATCGGAACTTGTATGGTGATCTATCCAGAAAGGCTGTGAAAACCAAAGAGGGAAGACCATGAACAGACTTGGCTAAGGAGCAATATTTGGTTGGTGGTCAAGATTGTACAGCTGGGGTTTTTTTTAATTCTTTTTTTTATATTCCGCTTTTCACACTTTAGCATTTCAAAGCGGATTACATTCAGGTACTGTAGGTATTTCCCTACCCCCAGAGGGTTTACAATCTAGGTTTTTACATAAGGTAATGGAGGGTAATGTGACTTGCCCAAGGTCACAAGGAGCGACAGTGGGGCTTGAACCCTGGTCTCCTGGTTCATAGCCTGGGGTCAAGATAACTTTTATTCAAAGAGCGGATATAATGCCTCATTTATAGATAAGCAAGTAATTTTTATTACCCAAAGAATACTGCTCTTTTAATTTCTGAAATGAAAGCATCTCACCATCATTCCCCAATAAATGCTTAACTTGAATGATCCCCAATCTAGCCCAATTGAAAATGTTTTTACCTGGTCTCCTGCTGGGAAATCACTGTTAACCTGAATAGGTTAACAGTGATTTAGGTTAACAGTGATTTAGGCCTTTCCTAACTCCAACATTACTTAACTCCCTTCAATCAGCATACTTCGCTAGTAATAGCATTAATAGCCACCCCTTATAATGTTATTATATATATATATATATAATTATCTGATCTTCATTTTCCTTCTTACTCCAAGTTATTGATTCCCTGTTACATGTAACTGCTTTTCTGCACCATTGTTCAAATTGTAAAGTTTATTGCACCCCTGTTTCTTGTGAACCAGCATGATGGGACTACCGTCTTGAATGTTGGTATATAAAAAACTTAAATAAATAAATAAATAAATAGGTAGGAAGGGGGAGATTTCTGAATTACAACCTGTTAGCTTAGCAACCCTCCTCCATAAGTGCCACATAGGAACTGTCAAAACACTAGTCCCGATATTTCTCAGCAGCTTAGCACCTCTATCATGTAGCTCATAACATAATGAAAACTGTGCAGATAACTCAGATTCCATATAAAAATGTATATAAATAGAAATAGCAAACAACCAATGAATCCTAACTAGGCAGGCCTCATTATGGGGCAGATTTTTAAAAAGTACACGCAACCAGCGCAAACAAAAGTACGCCGGGTCGGCGCGTGCAAGGCTGCGCAAAATCGGCAGCCTGCACACGCCGAGCCACGCAGCCTGCCTCCATTCCCTCTGAGGCCGCTCCGAAATCGGCCTCAAAGGGAATGGAGGCCTCGAAGGGAACTTTTTTTTTGTCATCCCCCTCCCCTACCTTATTTCGTTGAGTTACGCCTGTCGCCGGCTCCCTGCCCCCGGCACAGGCCGCTGTGCTGGAGCACTCGGCCCCTCCCCCGGACTGCTTTCACATCTCCGGCCCCTCCCACGGACCGCCTCCCCCGACACGCCCCCCAACACGCCCCCCAAGCAAAGCCCCGGGACTTGCGTGCGCCGGCAGCCTATGCAAAATAGGCGTGCCGGCGCACAAGTGCCCTGCGCACGTAAATCCGGCAGGATTTACGCGCGCGGGGCTTTTAAAATCTATCCCTATATATATTTTGAGATCTGGGAGTGCTAAGCCCTCTTGCTTCCAGTTTTTAACCAGCGCAGCAGAACTCTAGATTTAGATCCTTTCCACAAAAACTTTTAATAAGAAAGCATTCAAGTATTTAATATCCCTCTTTAAGAGCTGAATTGCTAGGACTTACAGAACATAAAACCTTCAAAGAAAGAGGCAAAATTTGCCACTGTTGGAATTTAAGCTTCAAATACTCAATAATGGAGAAATATTAATTATGTACAGGAGTTGCTGATCCTCTGGAATTTTTATTCCTGCATATGTAAAAGAACTCATTGCTCATTTAAAGGGAAAGTCACTCCCCCACCAACTTTGAATCTATTTTGGGAATGCCATAACTTCAAATTTAGTTTTATTCAACCAAAACACTGAGATCCACCCAAATTCTGCAAATATGTCCTCCAAGCATGACAAAGAGCCTTAAGCTTTGAAACAAATATCAAAAGATTGTTGCCACATGCTGCAGTTTTGAAGCATGTATGACCCAGCCGAATACCTTCAGTTGCTATTGTCCACTTATATAGTTCTTGTTAAAGACTCCAACGAAAGTAAAAAAAAAAAACCAACAAAAAACAAGGCTCTGCATATAGCAACTGAATTATTTTTTTAAATTTCCTATCAGGCCTATTCTATCTAGGACAAAAAAAATCAATAATTCCATTCCATACGATCAAAAGCCTTGAAACTAATAATCAAGGAAGGGATTTTTAGCTTAATTGCTTTTTCCATTGCTGCCAAAACAAGCCTCACATTTGTAGTGGAATATGTACCACATACAAAGCCTACATTGCTTTCTGAGATCAAATCCAGATGAAACAAAGTCAATCTATCCACTAGTATTTTCACAAACAGTTTGGTGTCAAATTTTAATAAAGAGATCAGGCAATAAGACTCAGGAAGCATAGGGATCATGGTTATTAATGCTAAATAAGATGCCAAAGGAAATCCTCCTTCTCTAACAAAGGCCTTATAATAAGAAAGCAGAGAATCTATCACTTATCTACTAAAATGCTAAAAACAAATCAGGACCATATACATCAGGCCCTGGGGCTTTACACAATCTCATTTTCTGAATGCCTATCCCAATCTCATCTTTAATCAAAGGGGCATTATACTAGGTAGATGAATCTTTCTCAGAAATCTCTGGGCTTGATCTAAATTAGAGAACTGAGAAGTGCATAGATCTTTATAAAGCATTTTTAACACACTAAGCATTTCCCAATTACTAGTCAATACTCTTGTTTCATTCCTCAGAACAGCAATGTACTTAAACCTAATACAGATTAATGTAGAATCTAACACTAATTTACCAGACTTTTCTCCAAATTGAAAAATTTAGAATTTATAATAAAGATTTTTTTTAGTGCTATGATGTAGCAAGGACTTAATTGTCACCTGAGGTGCTATAAATTGTTCCCTATGATCTGCAGTTTTTCTAAGTGCTAGATTATGCTTCTCAAACTGTTTCTCCAATCGTAAAAGAGCTGCTTGAATATTCTTCCTCTTTTTTTATGATAAAGGCAATAATCTCACCTCTTAACACCACTTTGGCCATTTCATAAAACAAAACCGGATTATCTATATACTCCTGGTTATGCTCTAAATATAAATCCCATTTGTTCATAAAATATTCCTGGAAAGCAGTATCATTAACTAGATAAATCAGAAATCTCCACGTTTCCTATGTATTCTTCCTACTACGCTATTCTAATATTATCTAGACGGGGGCGCGATGGGAAATTTCAATGGCCTCTCTTGCATTTCTCATACAAATGTAATCTTTATTTAATCATGTATTAAATCTTTAGTGTTATCAAAAATGTTAATTACTTGAAAACTAACACCACTATCCATTTCATCCATATTGTTGTGGCGGCCAGGCCCCCCTACCTCCGTGAATCCACCGGCACAGGGGCTCCTCCGACGCAGCAGGCTGCGCACGGTCCATAGCGTGACTTCCCCGGCAGCTCTGCAGACAACATCGGGTAAAGCGCAGCAGGCTCTGCCCTTTAAAGGGGCTGCGGCGCGAAAACCAGGCCAGTCCTGGAAGATGATGTCATCAGCCAGGGAGATTTAAACCTCTCCCTGGGAACAGGAAATCGCCTTGCAACAAGGTTCCTATGGTGTTTGGCTGTCCTTGCCTCTTCTTGCATTCCTTGTCTCCTGGTTGACCTCGGATTGTGTTCTCGATTTCGTCTGTCTGCTGCCTGTCCTGACCTTGGTTTGTTTCATTGACTCCGCAGCTTGCTGCCAGCCCCGGATCTTCTGCCTGGACCTCGACTCCGCACCTTGCTGCCTGCCCCGGATCTTCCGCCTGGACCCCATCTCTGCTCCACGCTGCCTATCCCAGACCCTCGGATTGGACTGTTCTTCTTGGTATCCACTACAGTAGGAACGTCTGGAGTACCCGCTCCTCGGGGGCTCTCCGCTCTTAGGCTCTCCGCTCCTTGGAGGGCTACCTGGCTTGTGGAACCTTATATCCAGTGGGGCTGTTGTCCATACCACCTTCCAGAGACATGTTCACTGGGGCTAATCCTCTGTGGTTTATCATCCTTCGCTCTGGACTAAGAGTCCACAACCGTTACACGTATTTCATACATTTATATACATTCACTCCATAAAATCCATACCCTACTTTTCTTAAAGGTAATTGTAATACTTGTACAAAAATAGCAGCACAATGGTTTAGAACCCAATAGGATACTGTGATCCTGATTGTACTAGTTTTAGCAATGAAGTAAGCATTAATAATAGCAGCTTTAAGCATTTACACATCCATATTCAAAACTTGTCTGTAAGGATTTTCCAAAGGATACATTATAGAAAGCTGAGTTCACATTTGCCAATCGTTGATAAATCCTCTGGTAGAAAAAATGACTGTGTCCCTCTCTTAAAGTTGAAGAAACAAACACAAATATTTTGTTTAATAAATTCAGTCATAAGCCCCAGTCACCAATCTGTTGTTGGAAGAATCGCTAGCTCCAGCAAGGTCTTTGTTTCACCTGCTGAAAACGGGCTTCCTCAGGGGAACTTGGGATACTTGTGTTCCAAATTGTCTGACATCGGAGATCATTTTACAAATGGACTTGATTGCCCGTTAGCCATTGTCTATAAGTCTTGCACTATTATCAGATAGGAAAAAAAACTTTTCACACAACCTCAGCATTTACTTTGTTATAAATTTAGAAAACATTCTCTCTGTTTAGTAGCTATTACCTCAGCATAAACATCTCAGTGCTATGAACTGAGTGCTATTTTTGTATTTGTTACCTTTAAGAAGGATTTTATGGTGTGAATGTATAAGATATGGATGTAATGGAAGTGTCATGTTTGGTGGTCCACGGGCTTCTCCTGTGGACTGTTGTGCTCAATCCCTTGGCCGAGTCTGGCCTGCCTGCTCCTGACGCCTTGCCTGAGCTCCAAGTGGCGATCCGCCACTCTCCAATGTGGCAAGACACCGCCAACCCTTCATGTGGCCCAGCACCACTGACTCTGCATGTGGCCCGATGATGCTGACTCCTTAAGCAGTCCGGCGCCGACAACTTTGCTTGTGACCCAACACTGACAAATCCTTACGTGGCCCGACACCGCTGGTCCCAGCTAACGTACCTCTCCCTAGGCATGCGCGCTTCAGCCCCCTGATCTCCCTTCATTTAAAGGGCCAGTGGCGGGAAAGGCCCCGTGGTGCTGGATGATGATGATGTCAGCACTAAAGCCCTATGAAAGGGCTCATCCGCTCCTGCCTCATTGCCTTAGCAACATATCCCACTACTCTGGCAGTAGAGTGGGTTGCCTCAGTGTCTTGCCTTCAGTTGCAGCCTGGTTTTCGGTATTCTTTGTCTGCCTTTCCTTGCCTGCCTGCCCTGCCTATCCCTTTCGGATGGACACCTTGTTTGAGCTCAGCCTGATCTTGGATTAGCCTGATCTTGGATTTCCCTGACCACAGCCTGCCACTGACCGCTGCCTGTAACCAGATTCATTTGACCGCAGCCTGCAACCTGACTGCCACCTGCTTGGACCATCCGACCTCTCTCTGCTTCGATCCAAGGATGACCATGTCCGTTATCAGCAGAGACCCCCATCTAAGACCTGCCGGCACCCAAAGGCTGAACTCAAGGGGAATGAGGGCTGGTATAGGGAAGCTCCAGTAGGGTCTCTGCTTTGTCCAGGTCCTCCTGCCAGTAGTGGGAACCTGTAGGTTGTGCCAATCCCATCTTAGCCCAAGGGTCCACTAGTGCAACAGTTTGGTGGTGTTGGTTTTTAAGTAATTGACATTTTTGATACATCAAAGGTTTAATACATGATTAAATAAAAATACATTTATATGAGAAATGCAAGAGCGGGCATCACTCTATGGAGATTAGTGCCACTTTTTTCAGAATATGTACACAAATTAAAGAAAAAAACTACCGTCTCTTTCTGCAGGAGTGATAGATATCTAACGTTTGCCTTTTTTTTTTTTGGCAATATCGTACATCAGAATTTCAACACCATTGCAAAACATGCTAACTTTGGGGCCTATTTACTAAGAGATCAATATTCAAAAGGATTTGTACAGATAACATTTTTGAAGTTACCAAGGCGAACTCCCACCCTGTCGACTGGCAGAATTGTTTCCAGGTAAAATGTAGTTGGCTTAAAAAGAAGCAGGATGGGGGTGGGGGGGGGGGGGGGGGAGAGCTGAACCTTAGCTTGGTAGCACTGATTTTGAACCCTACCCATGTCAATCTGGTCACGTGCTTCGCTGTCCTAAAGTTGTCCAGGTGATTTTATCCAGATATATTCAGCTACAGACTTAGGTGGGTAAGTTCCCCTGAATGTCCTGGTTTAAATTAGTCAGGCAATGTCCTGCTTGTCGCACCACAGAGCAGGGACTTCTAAAGGTTTTCTCCCATTTCGCGTGTTGTGAGAAAATTGCTGAGCAAATTGGGTCCTCTATTAGTTTACTGCATTAGTTCACACAGATTACATCCCTCCATGTTATACCACCCTGTAATCACTGTGATTATTTTTCCTATAAGTAACAGAATGAGAGAATAATGATAAAGTGTCTCCCTGTGTGAAAGGATCTTTATTGCTGCCTTACTGCTAATGCACAGTTCTGGTAATGTGGGAAGTGACGTCGGGGGAGCAGCAGTGATATGCTGCGAGCCTGTTTTTACTACATTATCCTGCACAAGGAACCGTAATCTTTTAAAAGAAATGTATTATAGTTGTTATAACATGGATATCTGTGTTAACCCTATTTCCAGGCGGTTCTGCAAGTCTGCCAGTGAAAATCTGACAGGTATACCTGCACTTAAACTTACAGAGGGAAGGATGCATGTAAATCTGTTTGATAACTAATGTTTTATTTTGGGAAAACATCTTGACGGGCCCTCCTTTTGGGATCTTACAACTGTGATAAATGGTCTCGTGTGGGACATTCTATCATACTGATTGAAAAATGTCAGAATCTTGCCATTCTTCATAGAAATTTGCATGGGATCTTATAATTGCATAGTAACATGAAATACAATAGCAGTTCAACAGAAAGCCCATCTAGTTTGCTCATTTCTCCTTCCAGCTGCTTTAATGTACTTAGGCTCTGGTTTGATCTACAAGTAAGGATCTTGCTTTCCACATGAGTAGGGTGTGACTTCTCGTTCTGTCCGATTACTTTTCTATCAGTGATGGTCCGAGTAAGGATCACCTTCTAGGAGATAGGGTGAGAGTCCAGAGTTTTCTTCCATGGCCTCTTTCTGACTTCCTGCTGTCACTTCTTCAGGGTGTCAGGGAGGATTTTCCCTGTCACCTCTGTACAGTGATTGATATCCCCTTCTGCACCATTCTGCTTATGTTTAGTTCCAAGTTTTTATGAGCTCTCAACAATTGCATTTGTGTGCCACAGTCTTGCCCCACTGATCACGCATGCTTTGTTTCCTTCTCCCAGTTAAGGCTACCTTGTTGGAATGTAACTTTTATGCTCCTCAAATTGTCTCTTGTTATATGGTTGGTTATTGTTATGCTTTGTTTGATGTAAACCGAGTTGATTTGATATGTATCAAGAAACCCCTCTCTCTAGACACCGGTGTACCACAAGGATCTACCCTTTCGGCCACCCTCTTTAACATCTACTTAATCCCTCTCTGCCACCTCATCTCCAGTCTTGGAATAACTTTCTTTCTGTACACCGACGACATTCAGTTCATCATCCCTGTCACCAACTCAATAGAAGACGCTCTCTGCACAGCTGCCAAACACCTAACCACAATTAGAAACATGCTCAACAAGTTAAAATTATGCCTAAACATGAATAAAACTGAATGTATCCTCATTGGACGAAACGTCTCAGACCAAACCATCTCCCACAACTATCTTCTAATCAACATCATCTCCATACCTCTAAAAAGCTCAACAAAGGACCTCGGCGTATGGATCGACAAAGATCTCAACCTAAAAACAAACATAGCAACCAAAACAAAGGAAGGTTTCTATAAACTTCATGTACTAAAACACCTAAAACCGCTGCTCCACCATCAGGAATTCCGAACAGTACTACAATCCCTGATCTTCAGCAGCCTAGATTACTGCAACTCAATGTTATTAGGTCTTCCCAAATCCACCATAAAACCTCTACAGTTACTGCAAAATGCCGCTGCTAGAGTTCTGACCGGAAATAAAAAATCTGATCACATCACCCCAGTATTAAAAAGTCTACACTGGCTACCAGTCATTCAGAGAATAGAATACAAAACCCTGACGATCATCCACAACGCAGTACACAACACAGGTAACTCCGCAGTCAGTAAAATGTTCCACCCCCACAAACCTCAACGGAACACCAGAACGTCCGACAAACGACTACTCGAAATACCCGCTTACCCCATGGCAAAGCTTACTAACACCAGAAATAGAGCTCTCTCCATAGCGGGGCCAAAACTTTGGAACGCCCTACCATGCTACCTCACCACTATCAGCGATAATAAATCATTCAAAAAAGAACTGAAAACTTGGATCTTCAGCCAGACTTTCAACGATAATTTAGGCTAATTACAATTGTGATGCCTTAGTCCACCCCTCATACTCCCCTCTTCTCCTCTTCTTTACCCCTTCCTCCTCCCCTTGCCCCCCCCCTCTTGCCCTCCCCTTACCCCTACCTTCTACCTCTCTCCCCCCCCTCTTTCCTTTCATTTCCCACTCATACGTTCTTGTGTTTAGAGCACGCGTTTGTATCTACCTTCCTCGTTTTTTCGTTTCTATATTCATTTTCGTTATTTGACTTAAGATATTTTAGTTATTTCCTGTTACAACCTGTTCCATGACCTGCTATATGCATATACTTTCGTTTCACAACTTGTTCTATGTATAATTGTTTTGTTTCAATGTAAACCGGGGTGAAGGCTTGTGCTAAACCTCGGTATATATAAAAGCTACAAATAAATAAAATAAAGTCGGTATATAAAAGTCTTAAATAAATAAATAAATAAATAAATGCTCTCTCTCTCTCTCTTGGCTCTCTGTCTTTTGATTCAGGTCAGTTCACCTGGTTTGGCTATGAAAGTCCTCGGAGTTTCTGGGACTATATCCGAGTGGCATGTGCTAAGGTACCGCACAACTGCATCTGTAGCATTGAAAACATGGAGAATGTCAGTTCTTCTAGAGCCAAGGTAAGAAACAAAAAGAAGTTTTCCTTTTAACAAAGATACAGTATATATGGTCCATATTGCCCCTGATCAGCTAATGTTTTTGATCTGCTGCAAGATATTGCTGCTACAACTATTGTTTTTTCTCGAATTATAAGGAGTTTTTTCTTCATTCTTTTTTGGGAAGTCTTTAGTTTTCTCTGTTTTGGGAACTGTGCATCTCTGATATCTTTGAATTTTCTGGTTTTATTTGTTGCATTGCATGCATGCATATAGAATCTGGCTTTTTGGAGTTTCCAGATCAGCTTTTGCCTTCATATTTTTGTTTCTAATTTTTGGTCACTTATTCTGTAATTGGTGAGGGTCTAAGAGCATAAGTTGCTATACTGAGTCAAGCCCAGCATCCTGTTTCTAACAGTGGCCAATCCAGGTTACGAATACCTGGCAAGTACATGTCTTCAGTTCTGCTTGTGTGACCAAGGTGATATATACTGCTAGTGTATAGGTTCTGTGTAGGGATCTGTAGCAGTCTGGCTTATTCTGTTTTCCAATCTGCACTTCTCTTTCCTTTCAGCAGACATGAATGAGGGCTCTGAAACAGCTACATTATTCCTGCTCCTTTTGTGTGGGAATGTGTGGACTTCATGACATACAGCTGCTTCTTAGCATTTATGTAGCAAAACTGCCATACCAAAACAGCAGAAACTCCCAGGACTCGAGCATCACTAAACCTACCTATGTATAGCCCTTTTTAATGGGCAACTATGAAGCCAAGGGGCAAATTCAGTGCCAGGGCTCAGTCCTTGCAAAGTCTCACTTTTTTTTGTTGCAGAGAGTTTTCGAGAAAGCTATTTCTGATCCTTTATTTAAAGGCATTCATATTGGGGAAAAGGAATTTAAGCTTGTTTGCGGATGATGTTTTATTGTTAGCCAATAATAATTTTATTCCTGAAATATTGTCTATATTTAAGACACTTGAAAGCTTTGCTGGTTTGGCTATCAATTATCAAAAATGGGAAATTTTGCCTATGAATTCTGATCAACCAGCACAAATAGGGACATGCACTCCATTGTTGCAGCAACATAGAGCTTTGAAATATTTAGGGTTATATATTCCTGTTGATGAGGAAAAATATGTATGAATTAAATGTGGTGAAAGTGCAGGAGACCATACTGGATATGAAAAATGGAAGCATGACAACATTTGAATTTTTCTCTATTGGGTAGGAGTGCACTTCTTAAAATGGTGCTCTTTCAGACTTCCGGTTATGCTCTGAACCCTGAGGCTGAGCACTCGCTGGGCCAACTACTTAATTGCATTCTGTGTCTTAAAATATTGCCGCAAAACCTAATTCAGTGTCTGAGGATCTGAGACAGAGTTCCATACAAGTATTATGGGCGATAGGAGCTCTAACATGAAGTTGCTCAAGAATCTATCATCTGATCTGACAGAATGACCACCACACACCATCAGGTGACGAGCAAGAAAACTTCATTATTGACGCGGCTGGTGGTAAGAGCTCTTCTTCTAACCTGTTAGAGGCTTTTGCCACTAAACTCACGGTAAAAGTGGACTCGTGGCTAGACATAGTGGTAGATAAGATTGCTTAACTCGTGGACATGGTGCGGGACAATCCTGCTAGACTAGAGGAGGTTGAGATGTGTGTCAGATATAGAAGACTTGCTAACCTCTGTGTGTGTGCCAAATTAGATAAGATTGAGAATTCCCTGGTTGCATTTACCTTTAAAATCGACCTTGAACCACTCGCACTGGAATAATTTGAGGATCACTGAATTACCTGAAAAAGCGAAAGGCGCAGATCTGGTCTACTTTGTGGTGCACTGGCTTCCAAATCTCTTGGGTCTGGTCAGAAAGAACAGTGTCATTAAGATGGATCGGGCACACAGGATTATGGCCCCTGCTTCAATACGTGGAGGATGGCCATGTGCTTTGATCATCAGGCTGCATTTTTGGATAAGTAGCTTATTCTCAACATGGCGTGTGCTGCCAGCAATCTCCTGTATCAAGGCCACAACATTATGGTGTTTCAGGATTTTTCGCTGGAACTATGAAGTTAGCAAGTAGCTCATTTAAAACAAATCAAAGAAAATTCTTTTTCACTCAGCGCATAGTTAAGCTCTGGAAGTCACTGACAGGATGTGGTTACAGCAGTTAAAAAAGGTTTGGATAAGTTCCTAGAGGATAAATCCATAAACTGCTATTATGGTAATTTGATAAGCAATAGTAGCTTGTGATCTATCTAATGTTTGGGTACTTGCCAGGTACTTGTGACTTGGATTGGCCACTGTTGGAAATAGGATACTGGGCTTGATGGACCCTTGTATGGCACATCTTGATGGACCCTTGTATGGCACATCTTATGATCTTATGTTCTTATGTTTTTAAAAATAGAAAAATTACATGGGTAGTGATACCTCTCCCTCTTCTCAAACCCCGCCCCAACCAAAGAACCCCTGTATCAAAAACACTCTGCCCCCCAATAGCAGGCCTCCTGGCCCCCACCCCCAACCTATACCATAATTCTTGGTGTCTGGTGGGGGCTCTTTCTCTATTCCCCACCTTACATGAACCAAAGAATCTGGTGATCTAGGGGGGCTGCAGACCCCCCTAGACCACCCTTACCTAAAGAAGACTCCCTGATAGTCTAATGCCAGCCCGGAGCATCCCCTAGCCTCAGGTTGCTTGACACCATTTTCCAATTTGGCATTGACCAGCCTTTGCGCCCATCATGTGATTAAAATATTGCAGTACAGTAAATCTCCCCCTTCATTTATACCTGAGGCAACAGGAGGGTAAAGCAACTTGCCCTAGATCGCAAGGAGCGTATACAGGATTTGAACCCTGGCGTCCCTGGTTTGCAGTCTTACTGCTCCAACCACCAGGCTGCGTCTCCTCTCTGCTCTGCAGGTGTGAGCTCAAGCTCATAGTCTCTGTGCTGGTGAGTGCCAATAAACAGTCATGGACACATGAGTAGGGTGTTCCAAAATAAAAAGGTTTACTGTTCAACTTGTTCAAGGATAAATAATTGGCACTAGGTACATTTTCTTCCTGTTACATCCATAATCACAGCAGTAAATAAAACCCAAAATTGGTCTGTGTCTGTGCTCCCTTAACGTTTTACCAGAGTGGAATGGAATGGGTTCTCCTGTCCCTCTTGGATCTCCTCTTCCAAATACCTGTGGTTCACAGTTTTACTGTGAAATGTTCAAACCTCTCCTTTCCTGCTTCTTCTTGGCAGAAACTTCTATGGGGGCCCTCAGGTTTCTCCTCTCTCTCCTGTAGATGGTATCCTTCAACTTTCTTAGCCTCCGCCTACCAGACCCTGGGGTCAATCTGACTGAATGATCCAAAATTTAATACAAAAAAGGGGGGGGGGAAATCCTTCTTTTCTGCTCCTCCCTCACAGACAGAAACGTCCTCCCAAATAAAATCACCAAAACTCAAAACACTGAGATCCACTTTGTAACGGTGTGGGTCAGAAGATTACTTATTATTTATAAATATTTGATATTCCACCTTTACCAAGTTGTTCTCATGATAGATCACAATCAGATGTGGTCTCCTTACCCTACTCAACACAGGGTTTCAGCCAATACCCAATAAGGATATGGGAACTTAAAAAAAAAAATCGGATTCTTTTCATCCAGAAGAAAATGCCACCTTAAACCTAGGTGACACTTGTTCCTATGCAGACAGGAAACTATCATTGTAGCGACCTCCAGTTGAGGGGGGAGGGGCCTGTGGCAAAATGATACATTCCTCTAACTTACCTAGCTTAGGCTTAACACTAGGCCACAGTCACTAATGGAGATCCCCATAGGGTCTGTACATATGAAAGGGCAACACTGCAAATATTACAGCAGACCTTAGAACACCTTCCAATAGTAGGCGATGTAAACTGGGAAAATGAAAGAAACTGGATTTGTATGGGTCCCTACTAGTAACAGAATTCGTCATCTTGGTCTCACACACACACACGCACGCACACACGCACACAGAAAAGACAAAACTTTAAATGACCACAAATTAGAAATAGAAGCATGCAGACAAACACAAAATTGGAAATTCCCAGAAGCCCCGACTCTGCATGCAGTGCAACAACTGGAGAAACAGAAATGCATTTTCTCCTGTACTGAGCACAACATGAAGATATTAGCGATACATATTGCCAAAGCTGAGAGAGAATATGAAAGACTTTCTTAAAAAAAAAAAAAAAAAAAGAATGAGCAGGAAACTCTCTAATCTTGGGGGAAATGGAAGGAACAGTAACAATACCAGCAAAATATATTGTGCTGTACTACTTGGCCAGAAACATAATCTGACCAGAGACAACACTGAACATCTCCAGAATCCTGGAACTGTCCTTTCTCTATGCTGCTTTTTTTGGTTTGTTTTTTTTACTCATTACTGTTTTTATCTTTTATTTTTAACCACTTTATGTATTATTTTGGCAACCATGTACAAGTTGTCATGCCAATAATGTTTCCCAAATCAGAATCTGCTTTCTATCCCTCAGCGCATGGGAAGGGGGGGGGGCAGGAGGGGAGGTGGCAGAAGTGGGATCTTTCAGCAGAAAGCCACCTCTTCCTATCGCACTCTGCTCAACGAGGAAAGCCCTACAGGGGTGCATACATTTCCTTTCCCCTTCCCTTCCCTGTGTGAGAACATGCAATTGATTCACTGCTAACTAGTCAAAGGAAATGTGTGTGTGTGTGTGGGGCCTGACAATATATTGCGTCGAATGACACAATTAATGTCATTTCCTTTGGTTAGTTAGCAGTGAATCAATATCTCTCTCTTTCTCTATTTATATATATGTATATGTATGTGTATATATATATGTATATTATTAAATTATATTCTGCATGAATAAGGACTTTAGTATTAGGATCCATTCAAAAGCTAACATGCACTGGTTAATACCCAGGGAGTTGAGTTTTGGACTACTTGTAAGGCCTTTAAAACAATTCCCAGCAGGCTGATGTAAATAGAATTACAGTAGTCTAATCCACGTAAAATGAGTGCTTGTAAAACTGTCCAAAAATCATGCTTGTTTTAAGAATGGTTTAAGACATCTAGTCACAATTTGAAGAACAGTCCCCTCACCACAGCTTTCACCTGAGCTCTAAAGATCTCATAGAATTTTTAGCCACATTTTACAATTTTATACACGTTTTTGTTTTTTTGTTTTTTTTACATTTTGTTTTTTAATGCTGTCGTAATAACTTGATAAGTGTATGATTTAGTGTTGTTTTGATCTGTATGTTTTATGGATACTGCATTTTACTAGGTTTATATTGTGCATACGCTTTGAGCACTAGCCTGGAAAGGCAGGATATGAGTACTAGAATTAAATTAAATGAAAATCCCACTATCTTATTTTATCTTTTGATAAATATGATCATCTGTACTTGGGGCAGTAGTTCTCACGCTTCGCAGCTAATGATGCCATCACACTGAATAGTTCAGCCACAGTGGTGTGCTTTTGGCAGCACATTACCATAATGAATTCCCATGTTTGTTTGTATTGATCTCATTAATTTCCATACACAAATGAGAAATGTGTTTGGCTGTGACGTTATTTCTTCCTCTCTGCAGGGACGAGCCTGGATAAGAGTAGCCCTTATGGAAAAGCGGCTGTCTGAATACATCTCTACAGCTCTGAGGGACTTCAAAACAACCAGGTCTTACCATGTTTTCACTTTCTGACTGTGATTGATTGTGATTTGTCGAGATTCACTATCTCACCAAATTGATATGGTTTGTCTCTGTAAAGGAGAGTGGGGCTCTCTTAACAGATGATTATAAAGACTCTGATACAAAATCAAATGTTAGAGGGGTGAAGTGTGTAAGAAACAGCAAAAGAAATGAATGACCTTGGTGCAAGGTCATTCATGAGTGTATGAATCAAAAGCTGTCATTAGTTAATAGACATCTCATCAAAAGGGTCTTCATGCAAACCAACTACAATATATTTATATTGGCAGGGTTTCAAAAATACACTTACTGGGGATGAGCAAATTGATTTACCTGGTAAGGTGGCTGCTTTAAGTTGCCAACTTTGAGCCCTGGTACTGTCAGTTTTCCATTTCATGCCCCTGCTCATTGATCCACTGTCTGTATGGGAAGGTGATTGAGAACTATACAGATATGGGCGGATTTTCAAAGGGCTGCGCATGTAAAAATCGGGACTTGCACGCATTTTCAAAAGGGCCCGGCCACGTGCGAAAGTCCCGATATGCACACAAGTTCTGGGCCCTGAAAAAGGGGCGGGGTCTGAGCGAGGTGGGGTGGGACGGAGGCCGGCTGGGACAGCGCGCGCCGGCAGGCGGCGGGCGTGTGCAAACTACTTCTGCTCAGGAGGAGCAGTAAGTGGAAAAATAAAAGATTTTCGGGTAGCTAGGTAGGAGGTTAGGGGTCGGGGAGGAGAGGGGAAGGGGAAGGGGAAGGAAGGTTAGGCAGGAGTGGACTGGGAGAGAACTGGGGGAGGCCAGATTGCATTGCCGCATGTAATTTACTAAAATTCACCCCCAACCATGCGCGTGCTCCTTTTAAAATCTACCCCAAAGTGGGGCAAACAGCCTGGAGCATGAGACGGAGCACTGGCATCCCTCTTCTCCTCTTTCCCTGCCTCTCCCCCCCCTCTCCTCACAGTGGACCATAGTCCCCTTTCAGGCCACCTTATCTAGGCAGAGGACATCATGGGATGAGGAAAATCATGCAGAAGGTATCAGGCCAACAGAGGAATAGGGATGTAGCATCCCCCTGTTTTTTCTCCTCCTCCTGCCCCCACCACCCTCTGCCCAAACTGATCATCTCACTCTCTTCCCCAACCCAGCATCCTCATCTTTATCCCCCTACCTTCTGCCCAGCAGCATTCCCAAATCCCCCATTCCCTTTCTTCCCTCCCCTTCTGATTCTGACAGCACGCTGAAGCCAGAGCCACAGAAGGCTCCAGTCCCTTCCTCCTCCCTTACTAGTGATGGTTTCGTTGGCTGCCACCAAAGGGAAAGGGCTCCACAGACAGATACTGGCGTGCACCCTCCCTCTTGGAGGAAGCAGCAGAACCGTGGGAGATGGGAGGTGGTGGCTCTGTGTTCAGTGAGGGCTGCAAACAAAGCTCATCCCGCACGTGTCCCTGTCCTGTACACGCGGCGTTCTGTGCCTGCATCAGCCGTCTGAAAGAGAAGAGTTGCATGAACATGGGAGTCGCATAGGTTTCAATTGATTGCTGCTGCCCCCACGTGATTGGAGTTTGCAGTGCTCAGTTACTGTTATAATTGGACGCTTTACAAAAAGTCTCCAAACCGGATCGTTCAGACTAAAACCTGGCAGTTGGCAACTCTAGGCGATGTCTTTGGCCCCAGTTGGATCCCAGGAGGAGGTGGCTCTTTTGCGCCCCCTCCCCCCCATTCAAAGCCTAAGAGGCAATGGGGAAAAGAGGGTCTCTACCAGGGAAGGGGGTGATATTGGATGTGGGGAAAGACTGAGGGGGTGGCAGAAAGGAGAGAGTGAGAATGCTGGGGTTGGAGAGTGACTCCTTTAATTTTAACTTGATTACTCACCAACTCATCAGAAACATAAAAGTGAGGTACAAAATACAAAGCATAGAGTGTCAGTAACAAAAATAATTAAAATACAACATAAAATAATGATTAATGCCTCATTAGAAATGCAATTACTTGCAGCCATTTGTATCGACCAGTTTCCATCTTCATTTGAGCCATATTCATTTTACATAGTACCCAGAAAAAGCCTGTTCATGTAGCCAGGATTTAACTGACTTTCCCAATGTAAGATAACTCTGTTCGGCAATGAATTCCAAAATATCTTAAGGCGCTCTGACGAGGCAGGGACTTCATATCTAAATGCAGGCACAGTCAACAAAAGCTGCTGGCAGTACCATCCGCAGTGCTCTTGCAGACTGATACTTGATCAGTAAATCTGCCAAATATTCTGGGTAGCTTTGATGTAAACATTTTAAAGACCAGAGACAAGTCCTTCAACTGAATTCTGGCTTCTGCTGGGAGGTGATGAAGCTCATGTAAGATAAGACAAACCTTGTCATATGTTTTGGTTTCTGAGAGCAGTCTGCTACATTTCCTTCCAAGTATCTGCGGTGGGTAGAAGGGTAGGGGGATGTTCACTTGCCAGGGAAGAAATGCATGCTGGGGAGTGCAGCCCCGAAAATTACGGTTTTGGGGGGGAGGGTTGGAGGGGGGGTATTTTAGACTTCTTTTTTATCTTTATTTTCATGTTTTGGTTTGTTTGGGCCTTTTTCCGAACCAAAATAAACATTAAAAACAAAAAAATAATGAAATGAGGCCTTGTCTGTGCCCCTCCGACATCTTCCCCCCTCCCCCAGGATAAAACTGCCAGGCTAGGAGACCACCCTGCTTCCCACTTAAAACTTCCATGGGGGTCCTGATTAGTGAGAGGGGTAGGAGGTGTGCCCATTCACCTCCTGCCCCGCTGATGTCACTTGAAAAAAATGGCAGTTGGCCCTGAGACTGGCACCATAGTGACATCGCTATGGGGCAGATATTTCTGTGGGGGAGTCAAAAAGGGTCTGGGGCCTGGCACCTTCTTTGGGGGAGGCCCAGACCAGTGACATAGTGCTTTTTTTATTCTATTTTTTTCTTAATTGAGCAGTCCTTATTATCAAAATGAAATGAAAGGAAAAACAATTAAATATTGTTTTTCTTTCATTCCCTCTCGAAATCGAAAATGAAATAGGAAGTGCCATTGACATTTCCTGTTTTGTTTCAAACAAATATACATCCTGTTGCATCTCTGTGTACCTCCACTGCCTCGTCTTTCTCTCCCCCTCCAAAACAAATTCTGGAGGTGGAGTGGAAGGCGGGAAGGGCAGGGGTACATGGTAAAGCACATTCTGTCCTTGGCAAGTAGGTCTGGAGAAATGTTCAAATCCCTGTACATCTGAATAGCATTTCTGGTCAGTAGACTCTCAGATAATATGCCTATTTTTACTTGCTATTTTAATTTTGAATCATTACAAAAATATTTAGCTACTACCATTTAAATACACAATAGAGACAAAATGTACATCTTCATTCCAATTATGAGATCTATTTATATCTTTTACAAAAAAAGAACAACAAATCAATCACATAGCTTAACTAGTTTACCAGGGTGGGGGGGGGGGCCTAATGCTTAGAAATACTTTTCCAGTTTGTTCTAGTAACTGGCTTGAGTGAAGACCCTTTTGATTAGGATTAGGTGTTAGTGGCTGTTTTCCACTTTCATGTGCTTTGTGATTTTGCAGAAAGGTTATTTCTTTTAGCTACAAAGACACCCCTGAGGTTAGTTTTAGAGTACATCCACCCATCGTGGTCAACAAGTAGAGAAGTATGCAGGTCAGCAACTGTGAAAGGAGCAACACAAGATTAAAAATATAAACAGGAGAATAGCACTTGAGTATGGGGATGATGTGAGCTTGGAAGATAATCCTGAGTCTCAGCTGATCGTGCAATACTAGCTAAATTTGACCTGGAGAGTATTGAATTCTTTGTGGGTATCACAGCCGGCAAAGAATCCACTCTCACCTGGTAATAAGTAGCTTAAAAATGAAAGCAAAATGAAAACCCAACCAAACCAATGTAGTATCAGGAGCTCAAGTGATAGAAACTTACAGTAGCAGTCATGCCAGACAAAAGCTTGCAAAATCAATCACTCTGCAGAAAGGCCAGTGCTCTAGTCCTCTGTGGATATTTAGCGAGGGATCTGTATTGCTCAAATAAATTGGAGTAATTCAGTAATACAATAAAATAAACCACGTAGCAATACAAAACACTCTCGAGGTTTAAACTGCCAACTCCGGTTCTAAATAGAATTTACTCTCTGTACAGGTGTTGTCCGGCACGATTCTCATGGTTTAAACACCAGAAAATCCACGTTAAAAAAAAATAATAATAATAATTGAATCTCCATTACAATTAATTGCAAGAGTAATTGTTGCATAGATGCCAGAAACTCTCAAATGGTCGTCATTGCATTAGTTCAAAACTATTGGCTAGATTGATATTGCTATTTGATAGTGTCAATGAAAATATGTTAACATCTAATAAAGGAGCTCCTGTATGGCGTGTGAGGCTTGGACTGCTGGTACTGTATAAACACAGCTATGAATACGGAATGTTTGAAAAGAATCTCAATTCTCAGAGGATTTAATGTACTCTGAAGATTGGCAGTTGTGGAAATTGTTTTCCGGTGCTGGCTGTCGTCGTTCTTTTCATCGTGTATCTCATTTTCATTGTGAAGCTCCACTGATCATTTCTGGCAGTCGGGGCTCATAGGCCTTGCCATGAGCGTTGTAGCACAGTGCCAGCCAAAATGGTGTTTATCCACACTGTGTTGTTAACTTTGGGGCCAATATTCAGCTGCTGAGTGGCTCAGCTACTTATCTGGCTAACTAACAGAGCGGATATGTTTAGCCAGCTAACTTTGACAGGTCAGCAACATGACCAGAGTTAACTGGGTAAGTTAATCAGCTTAACTACGAATATCTAAGTTATCCAGTTAACTAATGCAACTAACTCCACTCCTCCCCAAAATGCCTGCCACCTGCCCCCAGAACACCCCTGACTTTTTCCACTACATTCCAGCCGGATAACTATCCGGCTGGAATTTAGCTGGATAAATCTATAGATATGCTGGTTTTACCATTTAGACAGAGGGCAATAATCAAAGATATTCCTGCAGGCAAGACGGTATTTCACCCACGGAACCTGGGGCTTTGGTTATTGCCCAGGCCGTCTAAAGGTAAGGGTACGCCTATTGTTCAGCAGCACAGGTGCTTTGATCCGTGGCCTGAAGTGGCAGTCCTGGGGGCGGTGTGAAAGGAGAAAGAAACAGTGTGTACCTAGTTTTGTTTGTTCAAATGTATACATGTTGTGTGCCCACAAAAAATTACCTGCAGAGTGCAAATCTGTTGGGGAAAGGTTTTGTTATGCAATAAGGAAAGCAGAACTGTGCAAGTAGTTTAATTTTCATTGTCGCTACAAACCCTGCGGGTTAAAATTACCCCTAGATTGTGCAACAGTACTCCGAGATCCTACAGAAATTCAGAAAACATATTTATTTATTTAGATTCTTTCTATTCTGCTTTCTGGCACTTCAAAGTGTACATCAGAGTGGATTGCATTCAGGTACTGTAGGTATTTTCCTATCCCCACAGGGTTTATAGTCTAATTTTGTACCTGAGGCAACAGAGGGTAAGTGACTTGTCCAAGGTCACAAGGAGTGACAGCAGGATTTGAACCCTGGTTTCCCCTGGGTTGTAGTCTGCTGCTGTAACCATTAGGTGGCTACTCCACTCTCAAATGAGTTTTCAGAATAGTGGTAAATCAGCGTATTAAATTGTCTAGCATGTTATATTTTCTGTTTTTCTGCTTTCTAAAAATTGTTTAAAAATAATTTTGATGATACTTGGTCTAGATTTGCCTGCACTGCCTCCATTGTATGCAGATCTGTCTCATGCGTGTTTACTGTGGTCATCCTGAAAACCAGGCCTGTTTGTGGCTCTCGGGGACCAGAGTTGGCCGCTCCTGTTCTAGAGATATAAGCAATGAGAACACATTTTCCATACAGAACCCATTGTAAACACAAAAGCGTTTCCATCTATGCAATGAAGGAGTAAGAGAAATTTGGGCTGTTACAAGCAGATGAGAAGTTAAATAAAATCAAGCTTCTAAACTCTAAGCTGCTAGATTGAGCCAGCCATTTTGGGACAGTATCCTCCTAACTCACCACCCCAAGAGAATCAATTATCATTGATTTTAGAAATTCAGACGAGCAGCTAGTGGGTGGAGCAATGTTTAGAAGTTGCCACCTCTAATTGTATATATAAGAGACACCCACAAAGGAGGGAATTAAAAAAAAAAAAAAAAAGCTAGGGATGCTAGCAGGATCGGCCTCTAGTGGTGGCTGCAATCCATTCTTTCTGCTCCAAAAATAAAAACAAATTAGATAGGCTTTTGCTTATGTGTTTTGTCTTGCATTCTTATTTTTCAATGTATGCTGTTACAGTTCATTACAAATAAGCTTTTGATGAGGGTACGTGCACCGCCTGTGTAGTTTTAAGGGCTATGCAAAGCTACACAGCTCTGTGGAAATCTGTAGGCAATGTGCAGGCAATATTATATATAATAAGATTTACCTATGGGGGCCCACAGATTGCTCACAGGAATCTGCAGCCTTTTGGCAATCTACATCATACATAGCATGCATATCTTTTTTGCATGAGGTTATGTGGGCTGCTATGACACAACACAATTTCATCTCAAGCACTCTTACCAGATAGCACTGAAGGTGGATTACAAGTTAAACCAAAAAAAAAAAAGCACAACATATACGGGCGGATTTTAAAAGCCCTGCTCGCGTAAATCCGGGTGGATTTACGCGAGCAGGGCCTTGCGCGCTGGCATGCCTATTTTCCATAGGCCGCCGGCGCGCGCAGAGCCCCGGGACGTGCGTAGGTCCCGGGGTTTTTGGAAGGGGGCGTGTCGGGGGGGCAGGACCCGATGACGCAGCATTTCGGGGGTGGGACCGGGGGCGTGGCGCCGGCCCGGGGGCGTGGTCCAGGCCTTCGGACCAGCCCCCGGGTCGGAGCACGGCGCACCAGCAGTCCGCTGGCGCGCAGAGATTTACGTCTGCTTCTCGCAGGCATAAATCTACGGACAAAGGTAAGGGGGGGGGGTTTAGATAGGGCCAGGGGGGTGGGTTAGGTAGAGGAAGGGAGGGGAAGGTGAGGGGAAGGCGAAAGAGAGTTCCCTTCGAGGCCGCTCCGATTTCGGAGCGGCCTCGGAGGGAACGGTGACAGGCTGCGCGGCTCGGCACGCGCAGGCTGCCCAAAATCGGCAGCCTTGCGCGCGCCGAACCAGGATTTTAGAAGATACGCACGGCTACGCGCGTATCTTATAAAAATCCAGCGTACTTTTGTTTGCACCTGGTGCGCAAACAAAAGTACGCGAACGCGCTTTTTAAAAAAAATCTACCCCATACTGTAATATTCAGTTAAATCTCTCTTTAAATAAATATATATAGTAAAATTTGGTGTTTAAATTTTGTAATAAATATATATAGTATCCCTTTACTACTACTTACACTTTGGCCGATACAGTAAGTCGTGCGGGAGAGCCGGAGAGCCCCCGCTCTCTTGACACGCGCCCAGGCCACTCTCCTGGGCGCGCAATTCAGTAAATAAAGATATGCAAATTAGGGCCAGCGGTAAAAGGAGGCGGCGGCTGTCAGCGGGTTTGACAGCCGATGCTCAATTTTACCGGCATCGGTTCTCGAACCCGCTGACAGCCTCGGGTTCAGAAAACGGACGCCGGCATAATTGAGCATCTGTCTTCCAACCCGCGGGCATATTTTTTAATTTTTAAAGTTTTTTTAATTTTTGGGGCATCCGACTTAATATCACTATGATATTAAGTCGGAGGGTGTACAGAAGAGCAGTTTTTTCTGCTTTTCTGTACACTTCCCTGGTGCTGGCCAAAAGTAACGCCTACCTTTGGGTAGGCGCTAATTTCTTAAAGTAAAATGTGCGGCTTCGCTGCACATTTTATTTTCTGTATCACGCGGGAATAACTAATAGGCCCATCAACATGCATTTGCATATTGCGGGCGCTATTAGTTTCGGGGGGGGATGGGGGGGGGGCGCCGCACGTTTTCGACGCGCAATTACCCCTTACTGTATAAGAGGTAAAAATAGCGCGTCGAAAACACGCAGCCAAACCGGGGCTAAAGGTGCGCTCAGCCGAGCGCACCATACTGAATCGGCCCGTATATATTATAAACAAAATTTCAGTACATGGTATGTTTTTATTATCTTATATATTTTGCTTAAAATTGTCTCAGATAATTCAGCTTCCATTACAGCTCTATTATGGATTCTATTAAAACAGCCTCAATGTGTCTGATTTAAACCAATCTATCCTATAGTGGTTACCTGTGCATGGCGTAAATTTTTTGGTGGTGCTGCTAGCTGCAGATCTAGCCCATTCTTTTGTCACGTGTGTTAAGTCCTGCTGCTGTTGAGCGATACCAGGTTGTCTGTCCTTTAAGGATGCTTCCAGCTGCTGTTGCTCTTCTGATTTGCTCTGATTGATCTCAAGTGAAATTATAATTTCTGTAATATAAAACAAATTAGTAATCATTCTAAAGTGAATTATTGTTTTCCAAAGTGCAACCTCAAAGTTTAATTTTAAAAGCCCGGTACACGCTTTATTTAGGGGATGCACGATTAAGTGTGTTCTGAGCAGATTTTAAAAGCTGGCGAGATACGCACCTATCTCCCACAGTGTGCACACCTAGAAAGTTTTCAGAAAAGGGTGGGGTGTGGGCGAGGCATGGGCGATTTGGGACATGAGCCTGAAATGTGCGCATATATACTTATGCGATCTGACCCATGCCGAAGCCTCCACTGCAGCAAAACTTTTACAAAATTAAGAAAACTAGTTAGATCTGTGGGGTTTTAAAGGTTAGGGCTAACTGGGGGGGGAGGGGGGGTTGGAGGACCTCTCTCTTAACTGGGCGAACTGGAGAAAAACTGGTAAAACTGGGAAGGGCGTTGACACACACCTCTGTTAAAGTTCTCGATTTACGTGGTAGACGCAGGATTTGCGTGCCCATGCTCATGCCCACTTAAAATTTGGCACATATGTGCAGGCTTCCAGGTTATTTTGTAACATGCGCGCAAGTTATAAAACAGCCATATCCCTGGGCGCCAGGCTGACGCACACTCGCACGTGCGCCGGTTTGAAAGTTTTTTGCCCCTGGGTAAATGCAGTCAGCTGCTTCCAAGATATGTTTTAATCTTAATAGTTTGTAGGCTTGAATCAGACAATTGTGCAATCCAGGAAAGCAGTGTGCAAATGAGAATCAGCAAACGTGTCTTTCTCTGGTCCCGAATCCCAAATATTTATCATGACTCTGTCTCCCTCTGTTCTCTTTGCATTACTTCTTTATGCTTATTTACTTTTATACTGGTTTTCTGTCCTCCCTATTCACCCACTCTCTTTTCTGTATATGGTTGATCCTTGCATACATTTTTGTGCACTTCTGTTTAGCATGGGGTGTTAAAGTCCTGGTTTAAACCCCAATCCTGCTCCAAGCCCAAGGATTCCTTTCTTGCACTCGCGATAAGTTGATGAGGACTTTTTAAGATCAACAGTCAGTGTCTGAAGATGGCATGTATAGGAGATGGGTAAATGAAGAATATTTACTGCTGTCAAACTCTTTTGAGCAAAGAGCTTTAATACAGAGGACAGTGATACAAACAGCTTATCTTTTCCAAAATAGGTAAAAGGTCAGTTCATATGCGGCTAACAGTCATTTATACAAAAATAAGGCAGTTTTGACAGCAAACTAAAGATTTTTTAATTCAGACTTTGATGAACTGTAATGTTTATGGAGCATTTGTATTTATCAGTCCCCTCCTAGATAGAAATTTTCTGCATCAGAAAACAAATTTATGCATATAAGTTCATGTGGGAATGAGCGGTGATTCCCACAGGCCTGGAGACAAACTAGACTGACTCCAGTCTTCTTAAAACAGTAACTCTTTATTATAACTTCACACGTGCACAATCATAGACAGTGTACACTCTTTACTTTACAGTGTGTTGCTTCATCTCAGCTCAAGATTTGGACAGTGTTAGCACAGGAGCTGCATTCCTCCTGGAGACCTCAGGCCTGGCCTGGTTACTCCCACCTGGATCCCAGCTCTAATCCTTCAGTCTGGTTACACTCCAATCTCTGGCTATGCCCTCTGAGCACCTGCTCTGCAGGATCCTGCCCATAGAATATACTCTCCTTAGGGAATTTAAGGTGGACCAGGCATCTAGCCTGGTCCTGCACAGGAAAATAGGGAAACACTGGGGCACTGCCTCACATACCCCTCACATACCCCTCCCCTCAGCTTGGACCCATAGGGCCGAGCGTCCCTACTCCCTCCTGGATCCCATCCAGGAGAGTCCAAGACCTCCCAGTCCCCTTCTCCTAGGGTTACCCTTGACTGCGTCATGACCACCATCCCATTTGCCATTCGCACAGTGCACATCCCCAGTCCTTTTAAGACTTTTGCTGGCTCCGGGTTCAAATTCCATCCCAATGGAGCTACAAGAACCAACTGGAGAACCACCAGTTCTGGTTCCTCTATCACCAGCTGCGGTATAGAGCCCCTCCTTGGCTCCTCTGTATCTTCGTCACTGGAATCTCCACAACGCCATCCTCTGTGCTCTCCACGGTTTCCTTTTCTGGACACTCTGGCCACTTGCCCATGCTAGTCATTGACTCTTCTGCAGCCTCACTCACTGGGGTCTCCAAAGCACCACCCTCTGGGTTCGCCATGGCATCTCTGATGCCTTCTCTCTCTGTGCTTCTCACCGGAGTTGTTCTGCGGCTCCCGGTACTGTTTGTGCACCCTACAGGGTCTTCATCCGCACCACCTGTAGTGCCAACTTCCAACTTTTTGCTACTTCCTACTCCTGAGCATTTTGTGTTGCTCTTCTAAGGGCTCTCTGTCACCCCTCTCTTAGGGTTCTTCACAGCCCCCTTCTCTGCACTTTTCACAGGAGCTATTCCTGGACTCCCAGTAGTTTTTGGGCTCCCTACAGAGTCTTCACCAGGGCCCCCTTAGCACCAATTTCCAGCCTTGCTTCCAGCAGGCTAGTAGGTTTTCTCAGCTCACTCACTAGCTTAGTAATCTCTCAGGCAACTTGCTTCCGGTCCTCCTCCCTCGGGCTCATCTGTGCTGAAAAGTCTTGTAGGCCAGGCCTGAGGTCTTCAGGAGGAATTCAGCTCCTGTGCTAACACTGTCCAAATCTTGAGCTGAGACAAAGCAACACACTGTAAGTAAAGAGTGACCAGCTGCTGCCATTCTGTAATTCCCCTTCCTGGGCCCTCTATGTCACCACTTCTGGACAAGGCTTTGAGGCCCCACTCCACATAGAAGCTGATGATGGATCAGCTCTGCTGACTCCTTGTAACTTTTTATCTCCCTCCTGGAGAGTCTAGATCAAGGCCTCTGTCATGTTCTCTGATTGCTGCATTCTGGTGTTGCTGTCCCCTGACTACTCCATTCCAGGTTTTCTTTCTGGCTGCACACCTAGCACTGCAGAGTAGCTTGCTTCCTTCTACAGAGACACAATACTTTCAGCCAACTCTGGCAGCTTCCCCCAGGGCCATACCCTGCTCAGCACAGGTTCCTTTTACTTTTCTTTTCAAGGCAAAAATAAAAAGCTTGCTTTACCAGCGATAACTTGTTCACTGTTAAATCCCTGTCTATCTCCCAGCCGGGCTTTTCCCTTTAACTGGTTCAACCCTAAACTTTCTGGCTGTCCCTGCAACCAAGCCCACACACTGTTTCATCTCTACCTAAAACTAAATTTCAGTGCAGCTTCTGCCACACCCTTTTACAAACCACAGTGCACTCCTGCACTCCCTGTGCTCTGTACTCAATTTTAGAGCCATAGGCCCCATGCATTCTGTACAACATTTAGAACCACAGGTCCTCTTCACAACTCTCTGCACTCCACCCAGACACTTTGCTTTGGAGGCTGGATTTTTCTGTGTAAAGCTTAGAAAAATCCTACGCATGATACCATATGTGGGAACGAGTGGTGATTCCCACAGGCCTGGTGACAAACTAGATTGACTCCAGCTTTCTTAAAAAAGTAACTCTTTATTATAACTTCACACATGCACAATCATAGACTTCTCCTCAGACAGTGTACACTCTTTACTTACAGTGTGTTGCTTCATCTCAGCTCAAGATTTGGACAGTGTTAGCACAGGAGTTGCATTCCTCCTGGAGACCTCAGGCCTGGCCTGGTTACTCCCACCTGGATCCCAGCTCTAATCCTCCAGTCTTTGGCTACGCCCTCTGAGCCCCCACCTGCCCTGTAGGATTCCACCCATAAAGCATACTTTTCTTAGGGAATTTCAGATGGACCAGGCATCTAGTCTGGTCCTGCACAGGACAATGGGGAACACTAGGGGCACTGCCTCACAGTTCACTTTGAAAATTGGTGTAACTTAGCCGCATATTTCTTTCCTCTCCTACCTATTCTGGCATCACCATGTTTCCCTTCCTCTGATCTGCTGACTTCACCCTCTTCCCTTCCTTCCTACCACCACCTTGGCATCATCACTTTCCATACTCCCCCCCTCCCCACTGCATCACCCCTTCCCCTCATACAGCATTGCCATCTTCCCTCCCCCCCCCCCCCCCCATATTGAGATCATCACTTCCCTTACCGATTCATCACTGTCCCTCTGGCGTCACCTTTTTCCTTCCCATCCTGCTTGGAATCACTACTTTCATTACCTGCTCATTTCCTAGCATCCTCATTTTGCTTATCTGCCTCTCTCTCTTGGCATCACCATCCTTCCCTTCCGCCCAGGATCACCTCCAGCCAGCAAAAGAAATCGGGCAAGCAGGGACTTCTTAGCACTTCTGCTGCCTTCTCATACACGTACTTCCTTCTGAAGTTGGAACTGTGTGGGGCCCCACAGACTCAAGACTAGCTGGACCCATGCAGTTTCTTCATGGAAGGAAGCCAGCAGCTGTGAAGATGGTGTGCCACAATAAGGTGAACCCAATGCTTGGGAATGTTGTAACTTGAAAGAAGTTTGGGAATAACTGATTTACAGTTGTGTTGGTGAAACTCTGGCTACTCCTTTATTGAATAGCAACATCTGCATGCCATTGCCATACACTGTTCAACAGCAACTGAGGATGACTTTCATGCTTTTGTATTTATTTCTGTTATATATCTAATGCCAATTAATTGAGATTGACTACTTCAATAAAAAGATTATCTGTTGCTTCAGTAATTACTGTAATTAAGTTCTGTTAAAAAAAAAAATCAATTACATTGGAATTACTAGATCTTGGTAAAATGAACTTCAGGGTGCTAATTAGTAAGTATGGTTTAAACATTGATTAGCTTGATATAGTATGTCCCTGTGTAGCAGCTGTTACAAAGTGAACATAGAAACCAGACAGCTGTAAGATGGTATGCAAATTATTGTTATGATTTTACCTGCTGCGCAGCCTCATTGTACCCTATGTTCCCTCCCCACCAGCAGAGGTCTCCTCGGAGCTTTGTTCCACCCCATCAACTCCTCACAGCTCATCAAACTCAGCCTGTGATGCAGCCTCTTAACTACCAGGAGTCCTCAGCGAACTATGTCTCCAGCCTTGCCAAGCTATCCCTCCTTGCCTGTACCACACGCAAGCCTCAGCCCTACATAATCCAGCCTTGTCAAACCCTCCTCGCTTTTGCATTGAGTCTCCCGTGGCTCCTTGCTCTAACCACTGTTGCCCTGCAAGCTACCAGGCCTATCCTCCAGCCTTCCTGCTCCTTGCCTTGCCTTGTAGCCTAAGGGCCTTCTTTCTCCTTACCTTTAACTTTTTTACCTTTACCTTTCTCCTTACCTTCTAGCCTATCTAGGCATTGTCTTGCTCTATGGCTTATCTAGGCCTTTCCATTGTCTTGCTCCTCGGGGCCTTCCCTGCCTAACGGGGCCTTCCGGGCCTTTATGTTCCATGTTGTCCTTGTCTCGTCTTCTCCTGTCATGTCTTAGTCTAGCTCTTTTTCCAGTCCTTGCCTGCACTCAAGCTCCATTTCCATTGGGTGCCTGCATTCAAGCTCCAGTTCCAGTCCTTGCCTGCAGTCAAGTTCCAGTTCCAGTCCTTGCCTGCAGTCAAGTTCCAGTCCTGGCCTGCACACAAGATCCAGTTCCATTCCTTGCCTGTACTCAAGCCTCAGTTCCAGCCCTTATCTTCACTCTGTTCCTGCCCAAGCCCCAGTTCCTGCCCTTATCTTCACTCTGTTCCTGACCAAGCCCCAGTTCCTGCCCTTATCTTCACTCTGTTCCTGACCAAGCTCCAGTTCCTGCCCTTACCTGCACTCTGTTTCTGTCCAAGCTTTGCTCCTTCTTTACCAGCCTGTCCAAGCCTTGCTCCAAACTCACCATGATGTACTGCTGCCCCCAGAATCCAAGGACTCAACCTGTGGGGGAAGGGGCTGGTTAGGTGGAAAACTGGCCCTGGCCATGCCCTGCAGTCCTGCGCCACTCCGAGGTGGTGTTCCTTCCTTCCAGCCAAGACTCGAGCCTTAACAATTATATTCAAACCAACTTAAAATGTGCGTATTGTGGTAAACAGACAAAAAACTGGACAAAATAAAAAAAAATATATTATATAATTTCTCCTGTATTTTTCCTTATAAAGAACCGTATCCTCAATGCTGTATTTTTTAAATTTATTTATTTAAATTCTTTTCTATACCGTCGCTAAGTTATATACCATCGCAACGGTTTACATGTAGGCACATAAATTAATGTAGGTGGATGCGTACTATAGTATATTCTAACAGGTGCCACAAAAGGTTCAGTTACAAAAAATCGTTAGACAATCAATTGTTTACTTAAAAGGACACAAAATTTCAATTGTTTACTTATAGGGACAGAAAATTTCAATTCAGTGCGCCAGTGCACATTGGTGCATGTGTGTCAGTGCGCACCCAGGGATGCAGCCTTTTTATAACGTGCGCACGTATATGCACGCATGTTATAAAATAGCCTGGCTGCGCGCATGTGTGCCAGGTTTTCAGTGGATGTGTGCCTATGCACATAAATCTCGCTTCTACCACGTAAGTCGGGATTTTAAAAGGGATGCATGCCCACGCCATTGCCAGTTCCACCAGTTCACCCAGTTAAAATCTAGGTCCTCCAAACACCCCTGGTTTGATAGCCTACACTTCCCCCGGTTACCCCACACTCATTAAACCCCTCAGAAATGGATTGATCATTTTATTTTATTACTTACATGTCCTCCATAGCAGCAGGGGACCTCGTCGTGCACTGAGGTGCATAGGTATTTGAGTGCATCTCTTGGCCAGTCCCCGAAACACCCATGCCTCTCCCCTTTTTTGGAAATTTTTCAGATGTGCACGCAGCAGGTTTTACTCACATATGTGGGTGCTTTTTAAAATAGCGCGAGAGCACATCAGCCTAACTTATTCATACGTCCTCCGATTGATGCGCCTACCGGGCTTTTAAAATTCACCTCTTAGATTTTAAAAATACTTGTACTTTGATTTTTAAATGCTATATAAAATGCAGTTTTCAAGACATCTCTTTTGTAAGCATTCAGAAGTAAAATAAAGGAGATTTGGGGTTTTTTTAAATGTAGAACCTGAAGATTTTTTTTACCTGACCCATAATGTAGATGAATCATTCTTTCGGTTTATTGGGAAATAGAGTTCCGACTTGCCCAGAATTTATATTTTAATACCATAGAGATAAAGATCAATAAACAAGCTATATGTGAAATCTTTACTGGACTGACGTTAATACATTTGTGACTGTCTGTTAAGAGCTGTGTGATCAATGTTCTATGTATGTAAATTTTTACTGATAAAAGAGACCAGAAAAATTACAAAGTTGTTAATGTGAATCATGTTAAAAAGATAAATGATAGCACAGTCTCTTTTGTCATACCATATAAGAATAAGTAACTTTGTATAATGAACAATATTCTGAAGATAAGCTCCCTAAAAAAAAAAAATAAACCATTCCCCTCCCCCACCACCGACCCATTTTTAATGGCTTTCACGCTTCCCATTAATATCAAAGGCCGGACCGCAACACAGTGAACCCCAGATAAGGGTTGCTGTCAGAGCTCCCTTCCCAGCTGGCTGTGATTCTCATGGCCACTCCCACATTAAGGCAGGCGGGACTGCTATTGATCAGCCGATGGAGCGTGCACATTGGAGCAGAGGGAGTATATGTAAGGAGGCTGGCAGTGTGCAGCTCGCCCCTCTTGCCTCTTTCCTCCCGTGTCCCCCAATATCCTCTTGGCTTCTTATCCATAGCAGCCACCCTGGTCAAAGGCATGCATCTCCAATTTTCAATATATGCATGTATTGAAATGTATTTTCTCAATGAGTCCAAATGAAGTGAAACCATATCCTTCAACCCTCTTGCCAATATATTGCCCGAGTGTTACAATTTATTCACATTTCCCTTGACCCCGCCCCAGAAGATCAAAACACTCTGATTTTGCCCAATTAGCCTTGTAACCTGAAATTTCCCCATATAAATCTAATACTTATTAAGATTTCACATACCACTTGTAAATCAATTTGCTTCAGTGTTTCCCCTTTCCCTTTTGGGGGGCTTTTAGAATTAGCAGCAGAACATCTGAATGCAGTAATAATTTTCTTTTCTTCCTGTTTTAATTCCCTCAGTACATTCAAAGTATATGAGTAAAAGTGCCAATGTGGTCCACAACTATTGCAAAAATCAGTTGTTTCCCACTCGTTTGTAGAAAGGACTTGTCCGTCAAAAACAGGTGAATTTTAAAAGCCTTGCGTGCGCCAAAGCCAGGAGGTATGTGCCTGTATCGGCCCAGTGCGCGCAGTGCGGATTTTAAGAGGCGCCCGGGTATGCGCATATCTCCCCGATATGTAAGTAACATTTTTTTCATTAAAGGGGTAAGGGTGGGGCATGGGCTTTCCAGGAAATATGAATGAAAGCAGCGAGTAGGTATTTACGTACACTAGCACATGCCAGGGTCCCTATCCGCGTAACTTTAATTCTGCTGAGGACGGCGTGTAAGACATGAAACAAAACTGGGCTAGTCAGTGGGGATTTAAGGGTCAGGGCTAACAGGGTAAAAAGGAGACAAATTAGGACATTTAGGACGTCCTCTTCTGGGGCGAACCGGGAATGAAAGGGGGAAACAGGTAATTGCGTCTGTGCGCTTATCTACTAAAAATCCTCCCACTTACGCGATCAAGGTGGCATCTACGTGCACATACCCGCATCAGTGTAAAATTGTGCGCATATGTACATGCATGTAGTCGATTTTGTAACAGGCACGCACATATACACGTATATGTTATAAAGTCACCCTGTCCATCTGCACGAGCCGGCAAAGGCACGTACATGCGCTCCCACGCACAGGTCTTAAAATTCAGCTTTAAGGTTTTTTGGAAATGGCTTTATGTTTGTTTATGAATCATTTGTATCCAATTTATAAATGCTTCACTCTGTCACAAGCCTTTTCGACATCAATTGATAAATTAGCAATACTTTTTCATAGAGGAATGGACCTTCCATATCAAGTCAGAAATTTTCTTAACAGATAACCTGCCCTTCAAAACTTGTAAGTGGTATGAATATATAATACTTAAAATCAAATCCTGTAATCTTGAAGTCAAAACTATTGTTATGCTCTTCACATCTGTATTGAGCAAAAAATTACATCTACTTAAAAGGGAGACAACAACGGGTCCTTATTCTCTTTCAGCATAAAGATTGCCCTATACATAGAATCAGATAACATTCAATTTGCTCAACTATCCAGGTTCTCCCACAAATAGGCAAGAGGCCACCTTCAGATGCTCCAAAAGCTGAGAAAAACCAGGCCACAGCCTCAGATTGGAATTATTCACGGGGGAGAGGGGGGGGGGATGGCAAAACTGTATAGCCCAAGGGGCTCCTACTCATTTGTACAATCAAGTCCACACATCAAATATTGTCTCTCAAAACAAAATACTTTATTGTAGTAAAAATAAAGTAAAAAGAGTACAAAAAATAGAAAAGTTCAGTGAAATGGTTCTTTGTACAGTATTCAAACGGTAGACGGTCTCAGTCTGGAAGAAGAAGGAGAAAAAATCACAAGTCAATTTTTCAAACTGCTTTATTCTCTATGGGGCGGATTTTCAGACTCCGCGAATAGGCCTACTTTTGTTTGCGCTCCAGGCGCAAACAAAAGTACGCTGGATTTTAGTAGATACGCGCGGAGCCGCGCGTATCTGCTAAAAACCTGGATTGGCGCACGCAAGGCTATCGATTTTGTATAGCCGGCGCGCGCCGAGCCGCGCAGCCTACCCCCGTTTCCCTCCAAGGCCGCTCCGAAATTGGAGCGGCCTTGGAGGGAATCCTCTAACGCCCTCCCCTCACCTTCCCCTCCTTTCCTCTACCTAACCCACCCCCCCGGCCCTGTCTACACCCCCCCCTTACCTTTCTCCGGGGATTTACGCCTCCCGGAGGGAGAAGTAAATCCCCGCGCGCGAGCGGGCCTCCTGCGCGCCGGGCCGCGACCTGGGGGCGGGTACGGAGGGCGCGGCCACGCCCCCGGACCGCCCCGGGCCGTAGCCACGCCCCATACCCGCCCCCAAAACGCTGCCGACACGTCCCCGAAACGCCGCGACGACCGGGCCCGCCCCCGACACGCCCCCCTCGGAGAACCCCGGGACTTACGCGAGTCCCGGGGCTCTGCGCGCGCCGGTAGGCCTATGTAAAAAAGGCTCACCGGCGCGCAGGGCCCTGCTCGCCTAAATCCGCCTGGTTTTGGGCGGATTTAGGCGAGCAGGGCTCTGAAAATCCGCCCCATTGGATTTCCAGATGGAACCTGAGATCCTCTTCTTTCACTAACAAAAAAAAAAAAGTATTCAGATACCTGGTTTGTGAACACAAGAAGAAAAAGTTTCTATCCTCAAGGCCTGGACATATTCGCCCTCCTAAGAACAGCTCTCGGAGTCCCTCCTGGAACTTATGGCATCTGACTGAAGGAGAGAAACACAAGCCCCGCCCTACCCCTTCCAGGATCCCTGGAGAGCCAGAGCCACTTTCTGTCTCTCCCTGACTCCTATGGTTTATGACTTCCTCTAGTATCTTGTAGAGACATCCATGTAACTTTTTAGACAGAGACCATATGGTTTTTGGGACAGACCAGGAAAATTCATTAAAAAAAGTACTCTACACTCCTGGAATCCCACTTTTTATTTATTTTTCTATTTTATTTATGAACTTTTAATATACCGACATTCGTAGAACACATCATGCCGGTTTACAATTAACTCAAAGAAAGGAAAATTACATTTAACGGGGGGGGGGGGGGGGGGTGCGGCGAGGGGAGCAGGCAAGAAAAGGGGAGAAGAGAAGGGCTGGGAACGAGAGGGACTAAGAGTAGAGAACTGAAACGAAGTAAAGAGGAGAGAGTGGAGAGGAACCAAAATAGCTATAGAAACTTACTATATTTACATCATTGAGAGAGTACATAAAGTAACTGGGCTAGCTATATACATAAATATATTGTAAGGCGAGTTCTGCGAGGCAGGGTGGGCCTTGTCTAGGTTTGGTTAGTATCTGGGTAGGCCTGTTTGAAAAGCCATGTCTTGATGCCTTTTTTAAAATTGCGTAAGGATGGTTCTAGACTGAGATCAGTAGGAAGGAAGTTCCAGAGGGAGGGGCCAGCAATGGAGAAAGCTCTTTCTCTAGTGAGGGTAAGGTGTGCAGTTTTGAGGGATGGGGTGTGAAGGGTGCCTGCAAGGGAGGTTCTGGTGGGGCAGTTAGAGGATCGGAAATGTGGCAGTTCTTTGAGCCAGGGAGGGTTGTCTTTGTAAAGCGTGTTGTGTAGGATGGTGAGAGTTTTGTATTGAACGCGGAAAGGGGTGGGAAGCCAGTGCAGATCCTTTAGAATGGGGGTGATGTGGTCCCTTTTGCAGGTGTTGGTTATGATTCTCGCCATTGAGTTCTGCAGTATTTGCAAGTTGATGACAGGAGGCCTAAAAGAAGGGAATTGCAGTAATCCAGTTTAGATAGAATGGTCGTTTGCAGAACTAGGCGGAAGTCGTGGGTGTGGAGGAGGGGCTTAAGATTTTTAAGGACGTGGAGTTTGTAGAAGCCCCCCTTTATTAGAGACTTAATGTGGGGTTTGAAGTTTAGGCATTGATCTAGTGAGATGCCTAGGTCTCTTACAGAGTGCAGTGGAGTAAGGGCTGAGGCAGAGTTATGTTTGATTGTTCCTTGTTTTACCCTATGGTGAAAGCTTAAAACAGCTTTACATATCATTAAACACAGCCACCATGTTACCAAATAGTTAATACTTTAAATTCCTTATAAAATTCTGCTGGCTGACTATCTTCTTCCGGGCATTTAAATTGAGGGAGGGATGTGCCCACTGCAGTGACTTCCTGCACTGATAATGGCCTCATGAGCTTTTCATTTTTTTTCCTGAGATCATAGGAAAAGCAATTCCCTAAAAAGAGCTTATGTTTGTTGGCACTGAAGAACACTTGCCAGGTATATAAAATCTTATGATATGCAAATTCCTTGCAGATATTCAATGGTTCTGTGACTAGGTTCCCATCATTTTTACCAATTGCTGCATCTGTCATATCCTTATTTTGCATCTTAAATGAGCTAGCAAACAGCTACTTTTGTTTGTATTATAAAATATATGAATATTCTGTCTTGTTTGGGAAAATGTTATTAAGCTCATATTTTTTTCAGTTTGAAGTAGAAGGAAATTGTATAGCTGTTCTTTTAATCCTTTTGCTTAAAGCTAACATCTTTGCTCTGTCTGTTTTCCATACTGTAGTTGCCCTAGACAGGATCACATTCCTAATAACTGCTTTCCCAGCATCCCTGGATGTTTGCAGACTATAATCCCTAGCACTGTTCTCACTTAAGGGTAGATTTTTAAACATTTCAATAAAGGAGAGGACAGGGAGGGAACTTCCTAAACCACCTAGTTAACCTGCCTCCCTTTTCCCCTATCTGCCCGACCCCCTAAAACCCCCCACTAACTAAGCTAATTTTTTTTGTTTTAAGACTTACCTGCTCTCCGGAGCAGTATCGGGTTGTGCATGCCAGGCGGCTGCTGGCGTACTTCACCAGGACAGTGGCCCGCTCACCCAGACCCCTCCCCAATTCTGCCCCTGCCCACCCCTTTTTCAGTAACCCGTTCTTCGGCACATCCCAGGAGATATGCACGTGGCCGCCGGCCTTTGAAAATCTCCGCAGCGCGCGCCTGGCCTAGCCACGCACATATCTCCCAGTTTTAACGCGTGCCGGGTTTAAAAAATGCTTTATTTCCTTTATTTTTTGTGTTTGAGGGGTTAACATTTATTCTCCACTTGTGGGTCTCAGGCATAATCACTGAAGTATTTAGTGTCAAGCCCACCGGGGAATGAGGTGATAGCCCTGGTGAAAAGATCCGAGCCTTTCCATTATCCTGCATTAGTGTATTTGCTTTAAGATGGAAATCCAACAGAGAAGGATTTAGGCCTATTTGAAAAGAAAGCCAAATCATGTTCAATAGAATGATGTAATCTCCAGATACCCTGTAATTTTGTATCTTGCATTACTTTATGAATAAAAGATGTAAGTTTTGAATATATTAAGTCAGAACTGTTTGATAGATCTAAAATCAGTTTAAAAAAAAAAACAAACAACTCATAGAAATCCCCCTCCAAAAATACTTTTTTTCACATAATATACTAGCCATCATTTGGGTCATCTGCTCCAGGGGTGATACACAGACTCACTAATACCTTCTATTGATATATGAATCATAACCCATCTACCTGCTGGATAGGGGGGCTGCCTTATCAGTATTGAAACCTCTCTGTATTTTTGGGGAAAGGAGGTAGAGAATAAGTTTCAAAACCATCTTTGTTTTACTTTTCCATGCCAAAATGGAGTGTAGGTGTATTTCCTGTAATAAAGCAATATCTATGCAAAGTGAGTTTAAAGAAACTAATATATTTTTTCTTAACCAGATTCTACTATTCAAATTAAAATAAATTAAATGTAGCATGGTTATTAATTATGGCTTTTTTCCAAAAGTATTCCATCCCATATTATCTCATACTAGGGAGCTACACATTGGAAAGAACACTTCCTGGTACATAACATAACTAGCCCAACAGCCTTGATAAGGGGGATCAGCCAGCAAATCTGATTCAGAAGACTAGTAGCTGAGACAGATCATATTAAATCATGCAGATTCTTCAGAACTATATGAGCCTAACATTTAGTTAAACACATATTAAGGACACAATCCTGTCCCTCTAAAGGAATGCATTCGTGTTAACCTTTGGGCATTTCAGAAGTTTAGCTATCCTAATGAAGCCCTCTAAATCATACCCAAACAACTAAGAAAATGTATTTCAATTTTTGATGTCCACACTGTTAAATTAGCTTCTCATATTGCTTTATGTCCCTTCGACTTTCTGTATTTTCCCTGCTTACCTTCCATATTTCTCTGTGCTTTAGAGCCAAAGTCCCCATTTTTATTTTCCTCCAAGGATTTCAAAAATCTCAAATGAGCTTTTACTATTATATTTCTTATGACTATAAGGGGCCCATTAAAACTGATGGGGAAAAATCATTTATAGGCCTACATTCACTCTTCTGTGAACTCTACTTTTCTCAGCAGCTGAAAGCATTGTGTTTTCTGCTAATAATGTGGTACCCATCATCAGACCTAGATTAGGTGGCATAAAATTGGATCAATTTTCAACAGTGTTTTAAGCTGAAATTATACAAATTGTTAGCAAGATGAACTCTTCATCTTGCCAGTTAACCCATGTGCAACAATACTGTTAAAAGAAATTTCTGATGATATAAGTGAATATGTTGCAAATATTGGCAATCTTTTATTAACTAATGGTGTTCTACCATACCTATTAAAATGGGCCTTGGTCTATCCCATACTGAAGAAATCATCTGTAGATCCTATCAAATTACAGTCCCATTTTATCCTTTCCATTCTTGTCTAAAGTAACTGAAAATGTGGTCCTGAACAAACTGATTTTGTGGATGAAAATTTAGTACTAGATCAACAACAGTTTGGATTCCACAAATATTTCAGCAGAGACCCATCTGTTTTTAGCTTTGACACAATTAGGTGTGGATTCACAGTGCAACCAACTATGTGATGATCCTGCTGGATATTTTCTCTGCCTTTGACATGCTGAATCATGGAATCTTGCTCTCCCGTCTGACAGAGATTGGCATTTCTAGGACACTTTTTTCTTGGTTTGAATCCTATTTGTCTGGACACACCCAGCAAATAAGAATGACCTCTGAGGCTTCCTCCTGGTATCCAATCAACGCAGGCATCCTTCAAGGCTCTGTCTTATCTACAGTGTTGTTTAACATCTGTCTAATTCCCCTATGTAAGATATTTGCAGGCTTGGGCGCGAATTATAAAATCTAAGCTAACGGTATTCAGTTTTTCTTATCAACTATATTGTCTTGGCCTGCTACCTTTAATTATCTTAAAATATCATAACAAGCTCATGCTGAATATGAATAAGACAGAAGTGATTATTTTGTCACATTTTGCCTTGCGACATTCCTTCTGACTTTGTATTTGAGAGATGTAAGCTCCCAATAATGCAAAAAGTGTGAAACCTAGGTGTTGAATTAAATTCAACACTATATATGCATCGACATATTAAATCTGTTGTGTCCACTACTTTTGCCAAGTTACACCTGTTACGTCTCTTAAAGCCCTTTGTAGATCCCAGTAACTTTTGTAAACCCTTATTTATTCATTTATTTCATGATTTGTAACCTGCTGAATCCAAAGTACTTGATGGTTAACAGATTTACATATATAATAAAGACATCAAAATAATAAATAAAAAAATAAAATAAAATATATAATAAAGTACATAAACCATAAAAATGCAATAAATCTATAATCAGACATCTGTTAAAGAATAGATATATTAAATGCCTGCTGAAAATAGAAAGCTTTAACATGCTTCCTGAAAGTAAGGTAGCATTGAATGCTTCCGATGTTGTATTTTCAAGTTTAGATTACTGCAACTCTCTGTATTCTGGTCTGACTCAGGCTTTAAAAATAATAACCTACTATTTAGAGAGGCTTTTGAGCAGTAGACTGAGTCCCTTGGTCCTCTCTAGCTTATGGTACTACTGGTTCCATCAATGCTGATTCTTTTTTTTAGTCTTTCCGCCAGTTGGGTCGCACACAGCCTCTTAGGCAATACAATTGGCCCTGATGTTATTTATTTATTATTTATTTATTTAAAGGCTTTTATATACCGATAGCCGTTTGCACATCATATCGGTTTACAAAGAACATTGCACTTATAAAATGAAGCATAACAGTTACATGGAACAAATTGGTAAAATATAGGGGTAACATAAATAAGAGGTAATTAAATCAATCAGCATATAAACTATGTACAACAAATCGGTTTACGAAGAACATTGAGCTTATAAAATGAGGCAAACAGTTACATGGATTTTCTGCCTACATAAAGTTTATATACCAAACCTAGCCCGGAGACATTCCAAGTAGCCATTCTAATTAGAGACCTCTGCATTCCACTAATCACCCAAAAGCTGCATGCGACCTTTCTTTAATAGCTCTACCGATTTCCCAGTCCGAGCCTCCCAGTCTAAGCCTGGACAATTGATGTCTGTCTTCCAGGACTAAGTTAATTCGATAGGACTCTTCTGATGATATAGCTGCCTTGTGCAGCCCCGCATCTCTTCCTTGTATCACACTCCTCTGCCTTTCCCCACCCACCCTCCCTGTACCCCATCCCTTGTGCCCTATCCTCCTATTCTCTCTGAGCACTGTCCTCCACACGAGAGGGAGATTAGAGGTCCACTATCAATAGTGTTGTTCCCCACCTCCCATAACAATCTCCATCAATCAATTTAGACAAGATAGATTATTAAGAGAGACCCACCACATACATACACACACACACACACACACAACTTTTTGATATAGTCCACTAGCATTTAATATAGCCATCTACAGACCAGAAGTAGACCTACTGCAAACAAATTTGGTCCATCTCTTTTGTGGGTATGTTTGTCCTGCTCCCGCAATTGCGAAAGAGCAGGACGGCTTGTTAATCCAACGAGGAGGATGAATTACTGTTCAACAAATTGCCAGATTAGGCCATTTAATGAAAGAAACATTGAACTAATGATCAAACTTCAGCAATTACATGCTGATGAATGTTTCTGAGGTCACAAAATCTGTGAGCTGCCGCCCAGAAAAGTCCATTACATTCATCCATTCTGATCCTTGGACAGCATGGTTAGAAATGCTTCAGCACCTTCCTGTGATTTATAGGTTTTTATTGCCTTTTTGTAGTTAATCCGAAGTTTCTTTGGAGATTGCAGCATAAATTGAATCTTCCTCTCAATCAGCTGGGTACAAATCAGCACAAAGGCCTTGCATTTTTCAGCCACGATCACAAAATAGTCTTGGAAGATCATTATAGTCTTTCTTTCATATTCCAGTTTACATTGTTTATGGTACGCCTGTAAAACCTCCAGTTTGTGGGCTGAATTTAGTAGTTTAGCAGTCACTAGACGTGGTTTTAATCTCTGCATTGATTTTTGCCCTGAACTGTGTGCTCTTTCAGTTCTGAGCTTACCGTACTTCACTCCCAGTTGCTGTGCATGTGGCAGCCATTCTTCCAGCATATCAGTAAGAGCCGAATCGCTTATATGTTCTGGGATTCCAATAAAACGTAAGTTATCTCTGCTGGATCTATTTTCTAAGTCATCTGTTTTTTGATTGTGAATCCCGATCAGCCCTTAGCGATGCCACTTCTGTTTCCAGGGTCTATGTCAAACATGCATGCTTACACTTCTTGCATTTGTTTATTGGATTCGGTCAAAAGTGAAAAAACTTCATCAGATTTATTATATACTTTGTCAAAATTGGATTCCAGAGCAGCTACGAGTTCTTCCGCCAACTATGAACATCTATTTTCTGCCGCTTCCAGGGACAGAGGAGCACTGAGTGGAGCTGCCGTTTTTTGACCCGCTGCTTTAGGTTTCTCCTCCTTGCGGCGGGTCAAAAACATTTTGAGGTCATAAAAGGCAACATATGGGCTCAAAAACAGATCTTTTTGGTGCATGGAGGAGTGAGAGGTATTTTTGCTAACAATTGAGACTACTCAGCACTCGATCTGCTTTAAAATAAAGAAAATGGGAGGCAAGGATCTGGAGCTAGGCAGGCGCACAACCTACTTCACCATTGTGTCATGTGACCTTTGTAAGTGTCTTTTAATAAAGTAACATATACGTGTAAGTGTTGGTCCCACCCCAGAATGACCCTACAATATCCCTTTTATACACACATATATGTATGTGTGAAAGTGAAAATAAGCTCGCATTTTCAACATTTATAAGATACGGAATACGCAAACAGATGTTACTTATGCCCAAAACGTTTTGAAAATTCACCGCATAACCTGCAGCACTTCTTCCAGTTCTTATATCATGCAAGTCTCATTGTATTTCTCTTGATCTTGGTTTGCCTCCTTTTTCCATGTGTATAAAATACTGAGACTTCATAATGGCTGACCCCTATTAAGGTAGTCACTTTAAGTCAGTGTGCATGTATTAACACCCCTTATAATGCAAAACCAAACTTCCATCAGTGATTTCCATTACTTGCCATGTTCTAATATTGTCATACCAAAACCCAAACCGCTTGAAAGTCGAGTGTTATTAACAAATTCACCTAAAAAGCAACCCACTAATTAGGATCACACATGGATTTGGAGAGATCTCAAACTTTACACCTCAGCAGCACACATTGCTGCAGGGAATATCATGATCTGAATCACTATTGGCCCTAGGTATTTTTTATTGCTGGTATTTTGGGAGCATAATCTATGCTATTTCAATTGCAAATTCCTTTATAATATGAATTTTCAGTAGCTTTGATAAATATAGCTCCATAAATTTCATTGGATCATCACCGTACCATTCACTCTGGAATCCCTAAAGTTCCTTAACTTCCTTTATTTTCATCTTTAAAGTCCCTTTTCAGATCAGTAGAAATTTTGGTTTTCTCCTTCAGCAGTTTTACAGTATTGTCCAATAAGGAAGTCCTTTCCTCCACTTTATCCACTCTTGAAATGAGAATTACATTTTAAGGGAAACAGCATCCGATTTCATTTCTTGAGTGGCACCATAATTCTCTGTCCTTAGTACCTTCAGGGATTGCAGTTCCTTTATGTTCATGGTAAAGGAGGTTTCAGGTCCTTGGTCAGCAACCATTTCCGGTAGTGACAGTTCCATTTGAATCTTTTGACTCTGTGTGATGTAGCAAAACCCATTTATATTTAACCCAATTTATCACTGGCCATAGCAGTAATTTCTAAACATACAGTAATAATTTGGAAGAGAGAGCAATTGTGCTTGCATGATTTACTGAATTTTGGCTTGTTCCTCATATCTGCACCAAGCTCTCTAGCGCCCCTCCAAAGTTCCGTATTGTTAATTTTATTTAATGTGTGTAAGATCACTGACAGGCCTGATCAGGCAACGTGGATAAAGAACCTTCACTGTGCTGAGCACTCTGTTTTTTACTTGTATGTAGAGAAACATTTGTTTCCCTAACATGAATATACCAACCAGCTGAGGAAATTTAGGCAGAAATTAGTGAAGAGAGGTTTGGGTTTTGCTCACACATGTGAGAGATGCATTGGTGTCTTCTAGGTTTTTATCATTGCCAAGCACCGTCTATCCTCATGGATTTTAGTTTGGATTTATGGAAGCTGAAGCTCTTTGTCTCCTATCTTAATGGACCTGATTCTGCTTGATTTGAGTCTCTCAATCAATTTTGTGAGAATTCCCTGTGAGAGCCTTGTTACAGTGGATTGGGACGCTCTCTCTCCTTCACAGGATGGACCTGACAGTGACCCGATGCAGAGGAGTTTAAACTTTATCTGAACTATTTTGGACTCTCTCCTCTGTTGTGAGGCAAGGAAGATTTTCTACCCTTCTTGTCTCTTGCTTGATTTTTCCCTTTTTTGGGTTCAGAGACTATTTTTGTTCCAGTAACTAAAACCTTGGGTGGTATCTTTCATCCTGAAAGAATCTGGAGTGTTTCCTGCTGGAAATGAATGTCTGCCAATGGCATAGAGGGAAAGAAACTAAAGGAACTAAAGAGGAAGTTGGAGATTTTTGTTCTGAGAACTGTGAATTTTGCAGAAGTAAATGAGAGGGAAGTGCACATCAGGTAGTAGCTAGAAGAGCTAAAGTGTTTAAGAAGAATTCTGGAAAAAGCATGGAAACTAGGGCTATGTTCTGATAATATTGGGAATGTATTCTGTCCACCTACAGTGGGGAGAAACTGGAATTAAAATTGGGAATGCAAAAGAGGATTAAACTTTCTTCAATCTGGGAAGATTGAATTATTTGGAATAACTGGGAAGAAGAAGGAATTCACATGTTGTTAAAAATGCTTCCAAAGGAATTAAAAGATTTTGCTATAGACGTGAGGTCACAAGTTTATTACTCTATCTACTGTATTATTATTTATTTTATGTTAACAAGAAATAAGCTGTAAATAATCATCAGTCATCAAATCAATTATTAGTAAAAGAAACTCTGCTTCTCAGTGTGTTTTGTGGCTGAAAAGACTGTTGATTATTAGTGCTGTGTACAGAAGATGGAGAATGGCTTGTATCGCAAGAATTGGGTATAATAACCATTATTCATCCCCCTTGTGGAATCTTGGTGCTCGGAGAGTTAATACTATCTGTAGAGAAACAGAGTTGAGAAGAGTTGTGTGCATAAGGGTCCATCCTCTCTTTTCCTATGCGCCCTTGGGTGCCAGCTAAAGGATCTGCTCTGCCAGGGGTAACATGACTGCTTTCAATGACAGATTGACATGAATATGGTCTCACAGCACAAATCCAGATGCAATCATTGCTCACTGCTTTGTTAAAAAGGCTAATTTGTAAAGAAAATTGACCTATTTTGGAAAGCTTTTGTAGTTAATCCAGGTTCTCTGTTATTGGGGCTGTGTGATCAAGCCTGCAATTTGGGGTCATTTTTCATATTTATTTATTTACAAATATTTGGTATTCTGCATTTTTCAAAGAATTATCTCAACTTGGAATTTCAAGTGTAATCAGTGTTCTAGAATGATAACTTCCATCTCTGAGATATGGAGGTTAGGTTACACCCTTTCCTATTAGCCCTATGCTTAAGGAAGCCTATGTCTTCATCTCTTCTGGCTAAGCTACTGCTATTTATTGTTAGCTTCCTTATAGAAGTATCTGCAGATTACAGGTATTGCTGGATATGCGAAAAAGATTTATGGCTAAGAAAGATCCTGTAAAGCTTGCTCCGGTCATCCTTCATAAAGTGGATTTCAGGGAAGTTATGACATGAGGTACTGAGACCTTGTGCCGCTGTTAAGTCTGCGTCTTAACAGACGGTGGCTGACATACCACGGAAGGGGTTTTCTGCATAGCCTATCACCTCCCCCTTGGGTTGAACCAGCAGATTCTGGAAGCTGACAGGACTTTCCTGGCTTGATCTGAATGGTGAGGATAGGCTAGGTCGCTGGCCAGGGTGAGGTTGAGGCAGGCAGGCAGCAAACAGAGCGAGATTAAGATTCCATCTAAAGTCTGGGCTGGCTGAGAGCTGAGCAATATCAAGGTCCAATCTGGAGTTAAAGCAGGTGTAAGGCAAAGCGAGGTTCAGGTCCAGTCTGAGGCCAAGCTGAGGGAGATGAGCCAGAAGGACACTGGGACACAGAAGAGAAGGAAGGCAGAAATGAGGCTCCATGGAAGACAGAGCAGGACTCTACTGCAAGGCACTATGGGAACAGATAGGAACACGCAGGAACAAGAATGGGAACAGAAGCAGGAACACTGAAGCAACTAGCACTGCAGGAATTAAGAGACCTGTTGCAAAGGCACTGATCATTTAAGAGGCTGGCACTTAAATTCCCCTGACCAAATGACATCTGTCTGTGCCACATCTCAATTTCCCACTACAGGGCCTACAAAGGGACAAAGTGTGCACGCATGCACCTAGGGGAAGCATTGGAAGAGCTGCATGGTGTGGCTTGGCTCCAGGGTTGACTGCAGCTGGCCGCGGCTGGCTACCGTGGTCAGCAAAACATAGCAAGTACTCCTGTACCCACTATTTATTTATTTATTTTAATATTTGGATTTATTAACTGCCTTTTTGAATGAAATCCACCCAAAGTGGAGTACGACAAGTAAAGTGGCCTCAATAATCCAGAATTATTAGCAGCTTGACAAAGAATAAGGTGCACATCATTGTTAGTTTAATATTAATGCCTACTGTAAATAAATATCTAAAAACATGGCAAACTTGAACTAAATATACAAGTATCCCTACCAAACGCAATGTTTTAGCAGTATTTCCAGGCACTTGGTGTGGTGCATTGGCAGTTTATCATAGATTTGCATGCTGGTTTGGAGATCTGGCAGAAGAGCCAAGCTTTTGCTTGCTTGCTTCTTGAAATGGGAGTAGTCATTTATTTGCCAGAGCTCTTCTGCAAGGACGTTCCTTATAACAGGTGCTGCTCCTGAGAAGGATCGCCATTGTATATCTGTTCTTCTGAATTTATTTGTCAACGCTGTAATGGAGATGCTATGCGAGGATCTTAAAGGCGAATTGTAAAAGTCCCGCGCACGCCAGAACAGGGAGATACATGCAGAAGTCGGGCCGGCGCACGCCGCATGAATTTTAAAGGGTGTCTGCGTATGCACATATCTCCCATTACGCCCACAAAAAATATTTTCTCAAAAAAGGAGTGGGGCGTGGTCTGAGCACGGTGCACGAGCGTTCCTAGATTTCTTAATGAAACCAGCGCATAAATACTTGCACCAGCATGAGCCGGGGTCCCCGGCCGCATAACTTTACTTCTGCTAAGGACGGCGTGTAAGTCATGTAACAAAAAGAAGTAAATAGGTGAGTGGGGTTTTAAAGGTCGGGGTTAATAGTGTACAAGGAGGGCTATTTAACTAGGAGGGTTAGCAAGTGCTATCCCTTACCTGGGTGAACTAGGAACAAACTGGGAAAGCTGGTAATTGAGTCAGCGCCTGTGTCTACTAAACTCCCCCCATTTACGCAGTAGAAACAGCATTTGCGTGCATATAGGCGAATTTTAAAAGCCTTATGGGCGCCAAAACCGAGAGATATAAATGCACAAGTTAAGCTGGCACGCGTCTCTCCCGCTATGCGCACAAGTCACAATTTTTTAAAAAGGGGTGGGGAATGGGCGGGTGTCTGGCCGGGGTGTGGGAATGTTGGGGAAGGCCAAGAGTTGTGTGCATAAATACGTGCACAGGCGCTCACCGGGGTTCCCTACCACATAACTTTACTACTGCTGTGGATGGCATGTAAGCAATAAAAATATAAAATTCTAGGCTAGTCAGCTGGGTTTTTAAGGGTTGGTTGACTGGGTGAACTGGGAATGAACTGGTGACACTGGCAATGGTGTGGACGTCCACCCCTTTTAAAATCCCCCCACTTACATGGTGGAAGTGGGATTTGCATGTTCAGCCTGTTTAATAACATGCGTGTGTATATGCGCATATGTTATAAAATAGCCATGTCCCTGGGCGTGAGTACACGTGCCCCTGTGTGCCTGTTTCAAAGTTACCATCTTAGTGTTTTGGAGAACATGCATACAATTTGCCAGTTGTTCCTTGAGTCTGATTATACAGGATATTCTTTTGGCCATTAAGGCTAATGTAAACCGCTCTTTGTGGCAGTGGCGTAGCCAGAATTGATTTTTTGGGTGGGCACAAGGATAACATGGGTGGGCTGTAGGCATGCAGGTCTACTAGTTGTTTTTTTACTGATAAATAATGCCAAATTATGCAGCATAGCATTCACATCTACGCCTAAGTATGAGGTTTACTTAATGATACAAACATAATTCACGGTGATTTGTGGTACTTTAGCCTTCTTATTATTACGATTTTATACACGGCTCCTACCTGTCCATAAATTTTGAGAGAGCGGTTGTGTTGCTTATATTTAAATTGCTAACATCTCAAAATATAGATATATATTTTTACCTTTGTTGTCTGATCTTTGTATTTTTCTAATCAGTTGGTCCTGGTCTCTTTTTCCCATTTTTTCCCTTATAGCTCATTTCCTAATTCCTTTTCAGTGTCTTTCTTCTATTACTGTCTTCTTCCCTTCCACACACACACACACACACACACACACACACACTTTCTCTCACAGACTCCCCCTCACACACTCAAGCTCTCACTCTCATATGCTCTTCCCCCCCCCCCAAGCTCACATTCTCTGCAGACACACATACAAGTTCTCACTTTCTCACCCCTCCCCAGGCTTATATTCTTATGCATACACAGATGCACATCCAGGCACCCATTCTCACCCACACACATAAACCCAGACTCCCATTCCCACCCACAAACCCATGCTCCCAGTCTCACCCACACATATTCAAGCTCCCATTCTCATCCATACATATACACATTTAAGGTCCTATTCTCACCTACACATACACACATTCAAGCACCCATTCTTATCCACATATTCAAGCTTCCATTCTCACCCACCCACACAAACCCAGGCTCTCATTCTCACCCATATATACACACATTCAAGCTCCCATTCTCACCCACCCACAAACCCAGGCTCCCATTCTCACCCACACATACACACATTCAAGCTCCTATTCACCCACATATTCAAGCTTCCATTCTCACCCACACATACACACATTCAAGCTCCCATTCACCCACATATTCAAGCTTCCATTCTCACCCACACATACACACATTCAAGCTCCCATTCTCACCCACACACAAACCCAGGCTCCCATTCTCAACCACACATACACACATTCGAGCTCCCATTCACCCACATATTCAAGCTTCCATTCTCACCCACATACACACCCAGGCTCCAGTTTTCACCCACACACACTCCCATTCTCATCCACACATAAACATTCAAGCACGTGCACAGCTTCCGCTTCCTCCCCCCAAAGCAGGAAGATCAGCTGCCTCTCCTGCTGCCACCGGACTCCTGCTATCTTCGGGCGTCGGGCCGTATGGCCCGCCGAACCTCCTGTCGGGGGGGGGGAGCGGAAGCGCAGCGCACAACGTCCGCTTCCTCCCTCCCCCCCAAAACAGGAAGATCGGCGGGCCATACGGCCCGACGCCCGAAGATAGCAGGAGGCCGGTGGCAGCAGGAGAGGCCAGCCGATCTTCCTGTTTTGGGGGAGAAAGCGGAAGCTGTCCGCGGCGCTTCCGCTCCCCCACCCCCAAACAGGAAGTTTGGCGGGCCGTTTGGCCCGAAGATAGCAGGAGAACGGGTGGCAGCAGGAGAGGCCAGCTGATCTTCCTGCATTGGGGGGGAGGAAGCGGAAGCTGCGCGAGGCGCTTCCGCTCCCCCCCCCCCTCAACAGGAAGACCGGTTGGCCATACGGCCGCAGCAGCGCTTCCCCATGTGTGCTGTGATGGCGCGCGAGGCGTGGGTTCTCTTGTTCGCTGTCGCGGGGATGGGATCCCGCGACAGCCTTGCAGTTCCGGTGCCAGTTGGGTGGGCCTGGGTCTAAGTTGGGTGGGCACCTGCCCACCCAGGCCCACCCGTGGCTACGCCACTGCTTTGTGGACCTCCTGGAATGCTGGGGCACACTTTTGTCCTCTGAGCCACTTCTGCTCCCAGCTATCTGTCTCCTCTTGGTTCACACCAACACAGTTCACAGCAGGCCACCAGAGTGCCAGGGTTTGTTCCGGGGCCCTAGGTTCACAGGAGAGGATACCCACACACAGTCTCATTTTCTTGATCTCCCTTGGGTCACAGTACTCAAACTTAGGATGTCTTTGCTTGAGGCACATTTACCATTGAAAAATCACCCTGGACACTCTGATTGGGTGTTCAACAAAAATTTACAAAAAAATATACTCCACTCCCCTCACTTAAAAAAAAAAAAAAAAAATCTTGAAAACATTAACAAAAATTTACTGCATTCAAAAATTCTTAATCGAACTCACAACAAAAAGTCTCCAGATAATCGTCACAAAAAATAAACAGTTCAAAAAGTGCCTCTTGCTCAGTTTAGTTAGCTGTCGGAGACCCTTTGGATGGCAAGCACTAGAAAAAGTCCTAATACTCTTGAGTGATAGAGAAGATGGCTCCTGTAGGGCTGGGATTTCCTTTATCTTTCTCTGTTAGTAAAATTGGATTTCTAGGGTTAGAATGTCCCAAAAGTGTTAAAAAAAAAACCATCCAAAACCTCTCCTGCTCTTGTGTGCAGAAACCAGAGGCAAAAATTGCTCCCAAAACAAGAAGAACAAAAATCTTTGCAAAATTGCTTCTCTCTTTGTCAGGTCACTGCTGTCCCTTTTTAGGTGGGTGAAAGGAGTCGCAGCATCTTCCTGGCCTCCTCAGGCAGGAGCAGGATCCAAAGCAACTCTCAAAAACACAAACAGCAGCTCTTCTCAAAACTATCGGCCACTCTCCAGAAACACTACCTGCCAGACAATGGCGTGCTTAGCCAGGACTATGCCCCTCTTCCTGATACCGGACTATGGGGCCTAGAATGGGGAGTCACTTCCAGAAACATCTCTTACTTCTTCAAAACTCTAACTCAAAAGCCACACTTATCCTCATTCACCTTCTGCTTTTATAGTGCACAACTGACCAATCCAGACAAACCTCTGTGGAGGTGCCTACAGGGATGGTCTGCAAACTACTGGATCCTAACTTAGGGGCTACTGCAATACGACATGTGTTGAAAATGGATGCTTGTATTGAGTGTCCGTTTTCCTAACTTGATGCAGCCACATCACTGGGCACATGATGCAATATTTAAATGAGGGGCTGCATAAATAAGGATATGCTAGAGGAGAATTGTGCATCCCTAGTGCTCAAATGCATTGGGTGCTCAATACGGGCATATGTTTTTATCCCGCTTCTTTTGACCGATTTTGCTGAGGTTGCTATAGCTAAATTCCCCTTGCGTCTAAATTTTGTGTCTAGAAGAATTTTTTTTTTTTTTTTAAATCAAGCCAATATACATTTATTTTTCAACATCGCAAGCAGTAAAATTGTATCACAATGATTCTAAGTAGGAGGAACCACATAGGACCATATTTTTAAATTTCTCATAAACCCTTGACTCACGGATTGGCTTTACACCACCTCTAGGGATGGAGTTAAATTTGACGCATTAAAAAGTGTGCATTGGGCACCCAGGATTTTCTGCATCAGGCGGTAATAGCTAATAGCCTCATCTATATGGATTTTATGTGTGATGGGTGCTATCGGCAATGTATTTGTTTGGGCGCCTGTCTTGGATACGTCAATCTTCTTTATTGATTGGATGCTAGTGTAGTGCATCCAAAGCATGCATCTAACCACGTGTAAACCTGTGCTCTAGGCTGGGCACACTTTATTGTATCAGCCTCATAGGGTTTAAGCTAGGGACAATTTAGTGTACGAGGGTCCCTATAGTAGTCTGCCTCTGTTTCTGTAATTCATTCCCAAGTAAACTCAAAGAATTTCATATTTAGTGTACCTTTACAGCTCACCATGACACTTGTATTTCATTAAGTTATTTGTTTCATCTGCTGTTCAGTTTGGGATGTAAAAATGTTATATAGTATCCTGTTGTATTCACAGGAAATAGAATAGTGTTCTATTTTGTTTTAAAAATGCCAAAAATAAAAGTTACCTAGTTTCTATCAAAACACAAAGGGGCAGATTTTCAAAAGGTTATGCCCGGGGGGCAGATTTTCAAAAGGTAAGACCCGGGGCTTGCAAAAAGGGGCGGGGCGGGGTGGAGTCAGAGACTCCCGGCTCAGCGGTCATTTGCTGCTGTGCAGGGGATTGCGTGCTGGCAGTTGACTGGTGCGCGCAACTTACTTCAGCCCCAGGGCTGAAGTAAGTTTTAAAACAAAAGTAAAAAGAAAAAGGTAGGAGGGAAAGGGCGGGGGAGGTAAGGGAAGTTCCCTCCGAGGGAACGGGAGAAGTCAACTCGGCGAGGGCTCAGTGCGCACAAGGTGCACAATTGTGCACCCCCTTGCGCACGCCGACTCCTGATTTCATAACATGCGCACGTCCATGTGTGCGCGTGTGTGCACACAAGTCTTAAAAGTCTACTCCAAACTGAATATTCCTCCTTTTTTCTATTCAATGTTACACTTTATTTTGTCAATTTAAAGACCACTAACAGGTTGAATGAAATCTATAACTAAAATAAAGATCAACTCCAATATTAGGATCTCATGTATATTTAATCTGTTGCATATTTTTGAGAGACCATCAAACTTTACACCTCAACAGCTTCTTATTGCATAATTGCTTGAATAGAGACCAAGTTTTGCTTATATTAGCAATTCTGAATATAATTATTGATGTGATTAGCTTTGCATAGTGCTCTTTCCATCACTTCCTTTTGGAATACTATACCAGAATCCTTATCCACTCTCTCATCTCCTCCCACTTAGACTATTGCGACATGCTCTTCACAGGTCTCCCAGTGAGCCATCTCTCTCCACTACAATCTATCCTAAATTCAGCTGTACAACTTATACCAAAGTCGCTACACCAATATAACTCATCTTATGAAGTCACTGTATTGGCTTCCTATCCATTCCCGCATACAGTTCAAGCTCCTCATGGCTACCTCTAAGTGCCTTCATTCTGCAGCTCCTCACTACCTCTCCTCTTAATCTCTCTCTACACCCCTCCTCGTGCATGCTGCTCATCAGACAAGTTACTCCTGCCTATGCCCTTCTCCTCTATTGCCAATTCCTGACTCTGTGCTTTCCACTTGGCTGCACCATATGCTTGGAATTAGAGATGTGAATCAGAACCGGCTCTGATTCCGGTTCCGATTCACATCGTGGGTTTTTTTCGCCCGGCCCGATCGCAGTTTTGTTTATCGGCTGCGCCCGAGCCGATAAACAAAAAACCCACCCCGACCCCTTAGCTTCTCCCACCCTCCCGACCCCCCCCAAAAACTTTTTACAGGTACCTGGTGGTCCAGTGGGGGTCCAGGGAGCGATCTCCTGCTCTCGGGCTGTCGGCTGCCACTAATAAAAATGGCGCCGATGGCCTTAGCCCTTAACATGTGACAGGGTATCCGTGCCATTGGCCGGCCCCTGTGACATGATAGGAGCACTGGATGGCCCGTGCCATTTTTAAAGATGGCGCCGGGCCATCTTTAAAAATGTCGTCAGAAGCCCGATTCACATCCCTATTTGGAATAGAATTCCCAAGCTGGATGCTCCCTCTCTCATCTTGTTTAAATCCCATCTAGAAATCCATCTTTTTGAAGCTGCTTTTTAAATCTTAAGCATGATTGTCCACCTTCAACTTCATTAACTAATTAATTTTAGCCATTGTCTTACTATATGAAACTCCTCAGATTTCTTGGCCTGTATGTTTGTTTTGATTAGTTTGTAAGCTGTATTGAGCAGGCACTGTCTATTATGTGTTTGTACAGCACTACATATGTTGAGTAGCACTATGGAAATGTTAAGAAGTAGTAATTTTATCCAGAGCATGGTCCATGTCAACAGGGACACCATAAATTAATTAATTAATTTTGCTTTCTGTAGTGCATTAAACTGAGGTGGTGTCATTGTGGAAAGTCAAGAATGTTCCCAAAGAAGGCAGTAAGAAGGAATTATTAGTTATTGCTCTTTTCAGGCTGGCAGAGATGATGTACAGAGAGAGAAAGCAATATACTCCACATTATACAGTCCAGTGGCAGATTTGGTATTAACACTTACATCAGGATTTTTCCTGACTCCACTGCAAATTCTTATCACTGGGCAACACCCACATTAGATACAAACTAAATATCTCTTCATGTCAATTAGAAAACCCTTCCAACAACTGTCATGACTCAAGAAACATGATTCAGTGTGCAGCATCCCGAATAACAAGATATCCACGGATTGCTGTGTAGAAGATCTGTGGCTTACACTCCGGTGATCACAAATTTCACTTTCCATGTCCTGAATGGCTGAATTAACACACAGAAAGTGATTCTTCTGTAGTTTTGGTTAAATAAGCCAGCAGTCTGTTATTTCACTCTCATATTTCTCAGAATTCCCCCCCAAAATACTTTTAGGAATATTTTTGGAGCATAAATATGATTGCAGAGGTACTGTTTTTTTATTCATTCCAGTCATGCCTGGCCGCCTGCTTTATGAAATGTGAGTTTCTGTTGGCTGAACAGCAAGGATGAGGAGAGGAGTCTCTAAATACTGTAGCTACACTAGGCAGAGAAGAAAGCTACTCTTAGTGGAACAGATCAAAAAATAAAAGCACTGTAAAAATTAAACACAAAAAATCCTGATCAAAAATATTGAAAGGACACTACTTCTGAGACTGTGGGAAAACAACTTTACAACTAAAATTGAATTATGGGTGCTTTCTGTTTTACACAAAAGCAATTTGTTTCACTTTTAATACAATGGTTTCTGTGGTTAATGATGTTTATTTTATGCATTTCTTTTGTTTTGTTTTTCAATTTTAAGAATCTATTTATCATTTTTTAGTGGTTTATTTAACTCATAATTGAAAATCTGGCATTCATCTTTAGTTCGGCTTTTCTGACAGATGTGAGGAAATGAATACCTGCTGTTCATCTAATACTCACAAAGAGCTGCCAATGAGACATGCAGACAAAAGCTGAAAACATCTTTTCAAATTCAATATTATGCGCAGTCAGGGAGAACATTCAGTAGCTAGATTGCTATAGCAGATCAGAGAACTGGTGATCACTGACATTTGTTTGTTTGAATTGAAAGCTATTTTATTCCCTGTAGGAGGTTTTATGAAGATGGAGCGATTGTCCTGGGTGAAGAGGCAAACATGCTTGCTGGCACTCTGCTGGGACTCAACGCTATTGATTTCAGGTAATCTAAAAACATAGAAGATGCCAAGAGAGAAGGAATGGTGGGTTCACCCAGTCTCTCATGCTCCTGCAGACACTACTCAATCTCTGGTCTCCTTTCCCTCTTTGCTTCCTGTCGATGTCTTTCCATGTCTGTCCCAAGCATGCCTGAATTCTGTTAACAGCTTTGTCTTCTGGAACCTCCAGTAGAGATCTCTTACAGGCATTCACCACCCACTCGCTGAAAAAGTATATTCTCAATCGCTTTTGAGTTTTCTTCCATTCCCCTTCATCTGATGACCCCCTTGTCTTTGATCTTCTTGTTCTATTGAAAATGCTGCCTGATGTACCTTACTTGAAAGCAACTAGTTTCTGTATTTCAATATTTCCTTCATAGCTCACTTTGCCCCTCTTTCTTTCTAGAGAGTTCATGTGTACCTCCTTAAGTCTCTGTCCGTGTGAGGTTTATAGTTCCGGCCATGCTCAGTTTGGTGGCCCTCTTGAATCACCTCTGACTTCTCAATGACTTTTCACAGAGGTGGTTCTCAGAACTGGACAGAGTGCTCAAGGTGGGGGATCTCTCTGCACAAGGGTATTAATGCTACCTTCTTCCTACTAGTGATATTGGTTACCCCCACTACTTTGTCATTCAGCCTAGCTATCTTCAGGTCACCTATGATAATGACCCCAGGTTCCTTTCCTATTTGATGACACCCAGTTCTTCTCCTAAATAATGTGGCCATGGAGTTTCTGCACCCCAAATGCATAAATTAGTCTTCGTTTTTTTATTAATGCACAATTACTAACCTTAACTTTCTTTCAGTTATAAAACATATCTTCCATTTTATCTGTCCTGCATCACATGTCTGGTCTGTTGTAGATTTTCGTGTCATCTGTAAATAGGCACACTTTCCCTTCTAATTCTTCTACGGTGTCATCTCTAGAGCTATAGAAGAGGTCCAGGCCGAGCACTAACCCTTGAAGAACCTTGCTTATCACTTTCCAAAGGAATTGATTCAAACCTTTAGAACAGAGGCAAATAGTCTACTACAGACAGGAAAGCACTGTAGTTCAGGTGTCGTCATTGAATGGAATTCATACCCTCTGCTTAGGATCCACATGTAAGAAATTCACACTTGTGTCTATGTGAGTCTCCCTAAAAGGGAGTGTGGTTTCCCAACCCTTGTTTTGCATTCTCTCTCTCTCCAATACAATTTAGTATCTCTCTCACCGACATCCTTATGCATTCCTTGCTGTAGCTGGTCATTGGACTTTAGATTGTGGTAACAAATGTATTTCTGAGCAAGTAAATCACACACAGCCTCATGCAAGAAACTTCAGTTCCAACTCTTATATCACTGCTGTAATGTGACTTCATTTATACAGTACTTCAAAATCACATTCATGTTGTATTCTCATCACAGCATCCTAATACAAATCTTGGCATTTATGAATATGGAATGCCATACATTTAAAGACATACAATGTTTATTATTAGATATAGCATGAAGTTGCCTTGCAATGTTCCATCAAAGAACAACAGGCTGAGGGCGTGTGCCATGGCATGGGCAGCGGAACGCCTTTTTGTTTGATGGGAGAGGACGGGAAGCCAAACAAGCCCTGTCCCCAATCCTGCTCCAAGCTTAGCCCATTCATTATAATAAAACCATTTTAATAAAAGGAATAAATATTTCAGAACAGTCAATGAACAGAGCATCCAATAATTAAAAACTCGCCTAACCATTTTAATATTTACCCAAAAATCAATAAAGTTATTTTAAAAAGCAGCCACATCAAATAATGCCCAAACATTAAAACTAGTAAAGATTAAAAATCTCCCGCTTTCCATGCCTGGATAGCCAGTCACCCTGAGAATGTTGTGGAATGGGGGCAGGGTGGCCACACAAACTTTCTTTTCTCTCTCTCTCTCACACTCACAGGCTTACACATGTTCATTCTCTAAAATATTCCTCACATACTCTCAAGCAGTCAGACAGGCAAGCATTCACACACACACACGCACATACATGCAGGCAGGAAGGTACTCTCTTACACACGCACACACGCAGGAAGTCACTCACAAACACATGTACCTAGGCTGTCTCACACACACACACAGGCACACACACACCGGCACAGGTACTCATGCATGCAGGAAGGCACTCTCTCATACATGCAAACACAGGCAGGCAGGAAGGCTCTCTCTCTCGCACACAAACATGCAGTCAGGAAGCACTCTCTCACACACACAGGCACTCGCACATACATGTGCAGGAAGACACTTTCTCACACATACATGGGTAGGAACACACTCTCACACACATACACACTCGCAAGCAGGCAGGCACTGTCTCATATACACATGCAGGAAGACACTCTCTCACACACCCACACAGGCAGGAAAGCAGTCTCTCTCACACACATACATGCAGGCACGCACACACAGGCAGGGACTCACACGGGTAGGCAGGATGGCGCACTCTCACACACGCAGGCAGGCAGGAAGGCACTTTCATACACACATGCGTGCAGGTCGACACACAGGCAGGAAGACACTCTCAGGGCCTCATTTTTAGCTGCTGTGATGGCTTGGACCTTGGCCATCATGGCTGCTTTCTTCTCCTTGACTGTCGACCCCCTGATGATGTCATTCAGGCACCAGCAGCTGAGAAGGAGGAAGCGGCTCAAGGCAGTGCAAGGCTGCGATGATCCAGGAGTAGGGAGGGTAAGTGAGGGGATTGCAGCAGCGCCGTGGGGGGGTGAGGTGGTTAAGGACCTAATGTGCCATCCCATCTGCCACCAATGAAGCACCCCCACCCCCACCCGATTCCCACGTCTATGTGCCAGAGATAACTATGTGCATGTATGTTGTACTCGCCAGTGCTTGAAATCTGTGCCGATGTCACTCATATATACTTATAATATGAAAATAACATAAACAGCTAAAGAATGATGTTCCAAATAGAATCTGGACAGTGCATAAACCAAAAGGTGCCTAACTTTGAATTAATTGAAAACACATGCCATAAACATTTGTTGTTTTATTTGGAAACTAAGGGGTCGATATACTAAATATTAATAAGGCATATATTTCCGCTTTATATGCACTAACTTAGTTGCCTGTCTAAATACTGCAATGAACCTGCTAATCCTATGCTATAAAAGTCAGTTTCCATCTTTCACACACCTTTCCCTAAAAGGAACAGAGAGCCCAGACCCCAGAGTCTGACATCTTCCTATCTCCACTCCCTGCCAGGAACTGAATTGCGGAAATAAAATGGCAGTCTTGGACATCATTGAGCCACCACCCACCACCACCTCCAGTGCCCTCCATACCAATCCTCAAAAGTTTATTTTTATCCCAGGTTAGACCATAGCAGTGGTAGAGGAGATGCCCTGCATTAAGAGCCTCTGCCATTGGGGACTGGCAGCTGTGGAGGTCCCAAAATTGCCCTGGTAGTTTCTGATGTCTGTGGGAGGAAGTAGGCTGGTCTGAATCAGGCCTAGGGAGCCACGGACGTCAGACTGTTCCAGCTGCACGAAACTGTGTTGGAAGGGCGACACTGGTCTGTCAGGGGAGGTGCTGCATAGGTGGCTGCGCTTGCTGCAGACGTCAGGGGCCTCAGTGGTGATGAGAGTTGGACTGCAGGGGTGACAAGGTTAAGAGCATGGCACAAGCAAGGGGGTAGTAGTTGATATAGGTGGAAGCAAGGAGAGAGGGAGCCAGAATTGTGGTGTCTGAATGTGTGCATGGATGTCATTTCTTTGCCACTGGCAGACTGTCATTTGTGATGGGCATTTCAGCTAGCAAAGGCTAATGAACTGATTAAACCTTCTTCTTGTATGTACTAATGTACAGAGGGGTCATTGTAATTAGCTGAGCATTAAAACTGCACTGAAATTCAGTGCACAATTTAACATACAAGTTCATTTTTATTTTTTTTTTTCAACTCTGGAAGCTAATGGTAGCTAATGCATCGGGAGTTAATAAATGCACACAGACAAGAAAATGTGTGCAAAGAGAAGGCTTAGCCCACAGAAAAGCATGATTGAAGCATATAAATAAATCATGTTTTCTATACATAAAATGTGATTCATGTGGAGAAAAAAATGCTTTCTGCACAGTGGTGAGGTGTAGTATTATCTGCAAAATGATTAGGTCAGAGAAAACTCACCCTTAAAGGGTGGTATGCAATGCAGATTGTATTCAAGCCACTTAGCCGGATAACTTTGAACTTATCCAGCTAAATGTTGGAGTCTGAATATTTGGCCAAGTAGAGCAGCCATCATTTAGTACCTGATTCACTAAGGGTTTTTCCCATAGACACAAAATGGGAGAAAAGCTTTAATGAATCTGGCCCTTAGCTGGATAATTATTTATCCAACTAAATAGTGATCCAGCTATGTGGTAGGCGGGAAAGGGAAGAGCTACTTATCCGGCTAACTTACCCCTAGATTTATCAAAATGCTATATTTATAGCAGAAGTAGCGCTTACGATAAAAAAGGGGTGTGGTTAGGCTAAGTTCCCTGCTCCCGCATCGCATAGATAATTTATGCAAGACGGAATACATTTATTGCATCTGTGCTAATTAATAGGGATGTGAATCGTGTGCCCGATCGTTTTAACGATCTGGATCGGCTGGGGGGAGAAAAAAATCTGATCCGCATGATTTTTTTGTAAAAAAATCGTTTTTCTGAATAGTGCGAGTTAGTGTGCACTATCAAAAATTGTTACTTAATGGTTTAAAAGTAACATTTGAGGAAATGTTCGTTAGCTAGAGGTGCACACTAAGCCGCGCATGCTTGGTGCTGTCCCCCGTGGCCATTTTGCTACCAGATATAGCACGCACTAGCCAGAAAGAGAAAAAAAGTGCCAGCAGGCTGCAGCAGTGACAGTGCCAGCAGTAGCCACTAGCCAGTAGCCAGTCTAGCCTCAGCCTGCTCTTTAAATTTAACCACTGTAAATATAATAAATTAATAATAACGTTTTTTGTTTAGTTTTTCTATAGTATGTTAATGTTTTGAAGCTCAGGTTGCAAGTTTCTTTATTAAATGTTTTGTTTCACTAAAGTAGAATATAGAGAAGTACTTAATTTCATTTTATGTAAAGTTTCTTTAGTTTAATACACAAAGTACTTCATTTTATTTTATTCTACTCTAGTGAAAAAAAAGTTTAGTTTAACACAGGAACTGCAAACTTGAGCACAGTGAATTGGGGCGGGGGGGGGGGGGGAAGAGGGATGTGAAGGGGGAGACAGCCCCTGAATTCAGCAGCTCTGATTTTCTGAAGAGATCTGTCCTTCAAAGACCAGGGAGTGGGACTGCTTAGCCCTTCACCTCCCCCTTTCCCTTCCCTTTGTCAAGCTACCAACCGTTTCCATTTCCCATCTCCCATATTTTAAACCATCACCTCAGTGGGAACCTTGGTAACATCAATAAATAAGAGGGCAGCCAATAGGAATACATATTCATTCCTAACTTACCTTAACTGACCTGAAAAGTGTCAAATTGTATCATTTTCTGTTAGTGCGCACTAACCCGATTAATGATTTTTTTACGATAAATTGGGGGAATTTCTATTGTATCGCACTCTTTAACGAGTAATGACGATATTAAAAATATTGGACGATAATTTAAATCGTTAAAAAACGATTCACATCCCTACTAATTAATCCACCGTGGGGGCATTTCAGTAAAAACGTTTTGAGAGAGAGAGAGACCAATCTGTCACTTTACTACTTATACAACTGTAAGAGGGGCCCTTCTCTCGGTTTGGGGGGGTTGGGGGGCAGTTTTACATACACAGTAGGAGGTACGAACAGCAAAGTTGACATCACTGAAGATTTTCTGCTGTTTGAATCGATGTACTCTCTGTTGTACAAACTTCAGTTATGTCAGCTTTGCTGTACATACCTCCTACTGTGTATATAAAACTGCCCCCCAACCTATTCCACCCCCCAAACCCCACACAGAGTAAAAAGGGCCCCCCTCTTAAAGTAATTTAAATAGTAAAGTGACATATTGGTCTCTACAGAGTTGCACTCTCGTACTCTTTCATGTGCAATAAAAACCTTTTTGCCGCGTTACTCTATCACATTTGATGTTAGGAGCTGCTCATTACCATTAACTCAGCCCATACTGCACCCACTTGCATAGCAAATATCACATTTGCATACTAGTGCTCGTTACGGCGTTATCACGTGTGTTAGGGCCTTAATGCTAGCGTTAAGGCCCTGTCGTGAAATGATAAATGACCCTCTTAGCTAGATAAGTGGAGATATCCACACTTATCTAGCTAAGGGCCTGATTCATCCAAGTACTTGCTTATTTCCCTCCTGCCATATTCTTCCTCCCTTCCCTGCTTTTCTTCCTTTCCTCTCTTCCGCCTTGCTACTCGCAATCCTTTCATACACATATGCTCAGCCCCTTTTGCACTCCATTCTCAGACGCGCCCTACTCTAGCAACCCAAAGACAGAAAAAAAAACAAAACAAAAGACAAACCAACAGAGACTCACACGCTTAAGCAGACAGAAGTGCCAAAAGGAAGGGAAACAGTTAGAGGTCGATGTTTAGCGGGTCAGCGAGAGAGAAAACTATCCGGGTAGCTTTTCCCTGGATATTCAGTGGACCATACCCCGTTAAGTGTTTCACTGCATGCGCCCAGCTAAAGTCACCTGGGAACCATTAGAACGGCAATTTTTCCAACCAGACTTCCTTGGCTGGCGATAGCCGGATAGCACTGATTATTATCGGCGCTCACTGGCTGAAATTTAGCCCTGCCTCCAAAATGTCCAAAGCGCCACCACTCTTTATCCAGCTAAATTTTGTGTAGGTACTGAGTGGGGCGGACAAAATTTAACCAGGGAACGGGGCAGACAATTTTGACGTCTCTGTTTTTGTCTGGATAACGCCACAAGTTATCTGGACAAAGCCTATGAATATCGACCTTCAAAGGAATAGAAGGAAGAGAACCAGTACACTGAGAACTCGGAAAGCAATCTCCTAGAAAAAAAGATTCTCCTGCACAACGGAGTGTGGTAGTTATCCTCTTCCTCCTCCGAGCACTGACAGAAAGTCGCTGTGTAGGTCTGATTTTTATACTTCTCTAGTGAAGTGGGGTTTCTCAGGTTATCTTGCAGGTCTCACAAGATAGAAATATCATGTGATATTTTTCCATTTTGTTAGATTAGTAGAAACTGTGCCTTTTTTGGGGTGTGTTTTTTTTCTGCATGATAATTTTGGTAAATTGTCTGCAATAATTTACCAAACTAATTGTACTTTCATACATTAGGGCCCTAGGTGAAATATGCTATTTCATAAGGAGTCTTGTGGTTTGTACTTTTGTTAAGGAGTGACTGCTGATTTCAGATTTTAATTTTAGTTAGACTAGTTTTGGGGGTTTTTTATGAAAGCAGGAGATGCTTAAATGTGATTGTGTGCAAATGGATGGAGGCAAACTGTCAGTCACACTGCTAATGCGTGCTGCCAGAATGATGTCTGTAAGTACTTCGGACACATTCATAAGAGGGAGAAGAAGAAAGTGCTTCACAAATCCAGATGGTTTTGATGACCTAAAAGAAACCTTGTTCCAAATCAAGTAGAATTTTGGGAGGATTTAGCGAAACGTAGGACACAGGAGACTAGAAAACGCAAATGCCTCTGTGTGCTCCTTTTGTGGGGTTGCTTGTGAGAAGCCTCACGAGTCTGAATAATATATAGGATATATATGGGTATGATTGTACTTCTCTCATAGTAAGCCCCCAGAAAGAAAAGGATCTCTCTAAAGATTTGAATCAATCTAAATAATTGCTTGTTTAGCTTAGATGATAAGCACAAATATTCAAGAGCCATAACTATCTCAGCTGAAGTATTCAATCAAACCAAAGAGAGAGTAATCTAAAGGTATTCTAAGCACAAAAAGTATCAAAATTTGATGATCAGAGATGTCAGCAAGCCAGGAAAAATTTTGAGTCTAACTCTTAAGTTAATATGTCGACTAGAGTGGACAAACTGGTCTTCTCAATCATTCACCCCAAACAAGGAAGTGTTGTTATGGATAGAAACTTTTTTTTTTAGAAATGCACTTAAAACATATAATGCCACAACAGGTCATCGGTCATGTAGGTCTCCCTAAAACCTCTAAACGCTATTCCTCAAAGTCCAACATGAAACATTATACATCAAAAATCCAGACATCAGCAGATGTTTTGGTCCACTTCTGCATCAGGGGAAGGAATTGTAAGTGAAACTTAGCTCATCATCTGGCTTTCATTCAGACATTCCTTCCCCTGATGCAAGAATGTAATGAAACATCAGCTGATGTCAGGGTTTTTGATGTATAATATTTCATGTTGGACTTTGAGGAATAGTGTAGAGGTTTTATTGAAAGACCTGCGTGAGTGATATGACCTGTTGTGGCGTGTTATGTTTTAAGTGCTTTTCTGAAAAAACTTAAAAAAAAAAAAAAAAAAAAGTGTTATCCATGATAGCACTTCCTTATTTGGGATGAATGATTGAGAAGACCGGATTTAGTCCTGGCGGAGTTCTGCGACTGCAGAGCGCAGAATTTGTGCATAATTTGACCCTGCGCAGAATTTCCATTTTTTTGTGCAAAATTTGGTGGAGACAGAGGAGGCCTTGGCATGCCACCAGCGGAGGTTGTGCCATGAGCATAGCCCGTCCCGCTCACAGCAAAGATGAAGTCCCTGGTGTGCCATGAGCGGAGCCTGTCCTGCTTGCAGCAAAGACGAAGGCCCTGACATGCTGGGAGCAGAGCACGTCCCGCTCATTGCGAAGATGGAGCAGGCCCCGGTGAGAGTGAATGTAGAAGTGTGTGTGTTTTGAGTGGGTGGGGAGGGATTGTGAGAGAGAGCATGTGTAAGGGTGCATGAGTGTGGGTGCCAGAGAGAGGGAACCTATGTGAGGAGATTGTGAAAGTGTATGTATGTGTGTAAGAGAGTGGGAGCTGATGTGTGTGAAAGAGGGATTGTGTGTATGTGAGGGTGGATGTTTGCTTGTGAGAGAGGGAGCCTGTGTGAAGGGATTGTGTATGTATGAGAGAGAGCTTGCGTGAAGGGGTGTGTGAGAGAGAGACATAGGTAGACTGCATGAGAGAGAGAAAGGGAGCCTGTGTGGGTGTGTATGAAAGAGAGAGGGGACCCTGTGTGAGGAGATGTATGGGTGCGAGAGAGAGGGGGGGGGGGAGCCTGTATAAGGGTGTGTGTGTGAGTGAGGGAACCTGTATGAGGATGGGGGGGGTATATGCACTAGAGAAAGGGAGCCTGTGTGAGGGGCAGTACTACAAGATGGGTCAACTCTGGGAGTGGAGATAGAGTGGAAGAGGTTGAGCCTAGAGGGGGAGGGGAGAGATACTGGCAAATGGAGGAGCTGGAGGCTGAGAGGGCAAAGTGGCCAGGGGAGTAGGGAGAGAGTGTGGAAGGGACACTCTTACAGTGAACTTCTAGGGAAATTCTGCTCAAAATATTTAAAATTCTCCATCTTTAAGTAATAACTTTTTTCTATAATACAATTTAAATTAATTACTTAAAGTCTGTCATGTATATTTGGTTATTTTGACCAATATAAAGTATGCAGAATTTTAAGTTTTTGTGTGCAGAATTTAACAATTTTTTGCACAGAATTCCCCCAGGAGTAC